>NC_138554.1:25179424-25779424 GCF_964273705.1 Natrix helvetica | reverse complement strand
GGAATACTTTTCACCCAATTTCTCTTTTACACAATTTCATACACAAGCACACACAAGAAACAAAAGAAATAGGAATAATTGAATCTTGGAGGAATATGATTAGATTCTTAGGAAACACAATGAAACAATGACATTTTGGCCAATTCATTCCATTCTCGTCCCTTGAATTTTTTGGCATTTGCCGTATTTTTCAAAAGAATGTGCTGTCTACAAATTATATAGTCTTTAGACATTAATAATCCAGGAGCAGAGTTCCAGCTATCTCTTTTGGTTACCTAGTTTTACAAGTGGAACAATACTTGAGGAAATGCAACTGAAAAGAGAATGAATTTGCCAAAATGTGGTTCTGCTATTTGGAGAATATTTAAACATATTTTTTCCAGCAGGAATTCAGGATAGCATATCCTGTAGGCATTTGCCTGCCTTTAGAGTTCTGTGAGACAATTCCTATTTACCAAAAGGATTGGAATCATTGTAGAGCAGAGGTGGGCAGTGTATGTGAGTACACAGCTCCATTTGTGAGAGTGCGTCTTCCGCTCATGCATACCAAGTTTTCTGCGCGAGCAAACGGTGCTTGTGCTCATATGCGAAGCTCTATTTGTGTGAGCGGCAAACACTTGCGTGAGCAAAGCTCCACACCAAAGGCTTACAGAAATACATTATGAACTCAGACCCCACAGGCCTCTTGGGCCACCCCCTCCACACCCAGTTCATAATTTGTTTTACAGTGGAGTCTTTTGCAGAATAGCGGGCCACATCGGTAGACAAGATAGGACCAGTCTCTAAATAGTCAATAAGCAAGACTGGCATCTCGGGGATAGGGTCTGCGAGAAGTTCTGGCAACGGGCAGCAACTCAATGTGTCTGCATGTCCCAAAGTGGAGCCAGGTCAGTGAACAAGCCGGTAGGAATAAGCGGATAAGAAAATGGTCCATCTTGTCATTCGCGATGATAGTGACACAGGAGTTGGTCTGTCCCCAGTCAGCAAACCCAAAAGCAGTTTGTGATCGGTAATGAGTTCAAAATCCCACCCATAGAGGTATTCGTGAAATCTTTTTACCCCAGCCACAGCAGCCAAAGCCTCACGGTCCAACTGGCTGTAGTTCCGTTCTGTGGCAAATGGGGTCCTGGAATAAAAAGCTATGTTGGGGGTTCAGTCCCGTTGGGCATGTGGTGGCTGAGGACGGCTCCAACACCAAAAGGTGAAGTGTCGCAGGTCAGTACCAAAGGCAGGGCCTGGCTGTATTGGACGAGGAAGGACTCGGCCGACAGAAATGTTTTAACTGCGGCAAATACGGCAGCTTTGGCTTTTCCCCAGGACCACTTCGCATTCTTTGTTAGGGGGTGGTGTAGGGGTTCAGCAATGGTGGCTTTCTGTTTTAGAAAGATGCTGTAAAAGTTAAGGAGCCCAAGGAACGCCTGCAGCTCAGTTTGATTGCAAGATGTAGGGGCGTCCTGAATAGCTTTAATTTTTTGAGAGGTCGGGTGAATCCCAGAGCCGTTGATGAGGTACCCCAGGAATTCGACCCTTGGCACATTTATTTGACATTTTTCCTTTTTAAGACGGAGGCGTTTCTCTTGAATTCTGGCCAAAACTGTGCGTACTCGTTTCAAAAGTTGCACCTCGTTTGCAGCCGATACCAAGATGTCATTGAAATAGGGGATGACTCCTGGGATCCCCTGCAAAAGCCGTTCCATGAATCTTTGGAACAGTCCAGGGACGATACTAACACCAAATTGCAGGTGGTAGCATTTGAATGCACCCCACAATGGTTTGGGCCTCCGCCATAGCGCCATCTACAGGCAATTGTTGGTATACCTGGGCCATGTCTAATTTCGCGAAAAAATTTTCTGGGCCTAGTGAATGGAGGAGATGCTGTACAATGGGTACAGGGTAAGCGCTTTGTTGTAGTGCCTTATTAATTGTGCATTTTTAATCCGCGCAGATGCGGACTGACCCATCAGATTTGACAGGTGTCACTATAAGGGTCTCCCAGCATGCATGATCGACCGGCTCTAGGATTCCCTGGCCTACGAGCTGGTCAATTTCCCTGTCAATTTTAGGGTGGAGAGCGAAAGGCACTCTCCTGGGTTTTAGCCTGATTGGGGCAATGTTGAGGACCAAATTAAATGATATTGGGGTCCCCACATACTTACCCAGACCGGTGCCAAACATGTCCTCAAATTCCTTAAATATGGCCTCAGCGCAATTGTCCTTCAGAATGTACGGTGTGGGAGTGTTCGTCACAGCGTTGATACCGGTTACCTTGAGGCCCAGGGCTTGGAACCAATCTAGCCCTAGGAGGCTTTGCAAGTTGCCACTGACCACTGTCACTGGGAGTTTTCCGCTGAACTGCTTGAAGTTTATGCGGAACGAGCCTTGGCCCACGATGTGGAATTGGTTCCCCTGGTAATCTCTTAGGCAGATGTCAGGGGTGCGAAGGTGCTGCTTCGTGAGGCTAGGGATAGCCTTCTTCAGGATCGACCAAGGGATAATTGTCAGAGAAGACCCCATGTCTATTTCCATTTTGCATGGAGAGTCCAGTATTAGGACAGTGACTCTCAGCTTTTTTGGCTGCCTGGTGCGGACTTGTCTGATCGATGTGTGGTAGGTGACTCTGTTGTCCCCTTCGGATCATCTTGGGGGCTTCTGCCAGGCTCCTGGGTTGGCCTTCGGCCGGTGGTGTTGCACGTTCCTGGGCTGCCAGGCTGTCTCAGGGAATTTGCTCTGGCACACTTTGGCTATGTGCCCCTCCGTCCACAGCGCTGGCAGGTCATGTCTCTGAAATGGCAACTCAATCTGGAGTGCTCATCACCACAGCTAGCACAGAGTGGGAGATGTTTGAATTTGCGCACCGGCTGGGTGCGGCTACTGTGCATGCAGTAGCTGTCATCTTCTTCCTCCTCAGAACTCTCGGGTTCTGTGGCCTTGCAATGAATGCGGGTGTTCTTTTGTGCTTCTGGGGCCGCGTTCTGGCACTGCAAAATCTCGGTCGATTTGATGGCTGATTCTGATGCCCTGGCTTCGTCCAGGGCGATTTGTAAAGAGAGATTTGACCGTGCCAGCAACCTCCTTTGTAAGCTAATGTCCTGTACGCCACATATTATGCAGTCCAGAATCAGGTCATCCAGGTCCCTGAAATCACAGTATGAGGCAGCCTTGCAGAGTGCTGCCACACAGTCATTTATCGTTTCACCCTCTTTCTGATTCCTGGTATTAAACTCGTGCTGGCGAACGTATTTGGACAGCTTCGGCGCATAGTGGGTTTTGAGCATTTGTTGGAGTGTGGACCAGGCAACCAACTGCAGCAGTGTCAACTCTGACAGGTTCTTTGCCATCTTGAACCCTTCCGGCCACAGTACCCAAGGAACGTGTTCTTTTTCCGGCTGGCTGGTATGCCTGCAAGGTCATTGGCCTCTAGGAAAAAGTCAAAGCAGAGCATATACAACTCCCAGTGCTCGGAGACTGGGTCATACGGAGTCGGTGTGGCGTGCATGGCCATTCCTTTGTTAGCGAGGGCGATTTAAGCTTGCTGTTTGAAAATGGCTGCTTGATGCCGTACTGAGCTCTGGGCTGGATAACTTGCTGGATTTTCTGTGTTCTTTTTAGTTCACCTAGTTGCCTTCCAATCCCATCCTCATCACCAGTGTTAGATCGGACAATGGATAGGCAGACACAGGCTAACAGTGCAACAGCTCTTTATTAACAGCAACAACAAGTGTGAACAATCCAGCAAACACTGGGTCTGGCAGCAGCCCTTTTATAGGGAGCGGTCAGACTCTCAGCCAATAGAATCAAACCTCTGTTCCCGCTGGAACAGAGGACTTGGTGGAAACCATACTTACTATTGTAGATATCTAACACTCCAAGCTCCATTTCTCCATTTCTTCTGTGGCCTGGTAGTGGGCCGTGCGCTGGGGACTCCTGTTGTAGTGAGTCCTACAGCCAGTTTTGCTTCTCTTAACGTTATTTTCACTATACTTTTTGCCATATTTTGAACATCTTATTTTTTTCCTTCTCTCCATCTTTAACAAATATTAAATAAAATATCTACTTGTTCTGGTGTGGGTTTTTTTTTTTTTGCCATTTATTGATAACTTACAATTGTTCACTTATTTTTGCCCATCAATCGTAACTATTTAAATCTTGATAAATAATTTTCAGATCCATATTCCTAATTGCATCATACAATCTATTATTTGCTGCAAAGCATGGTTTGCATACCAAAACACAATTCTTTGAACTCTTGGCTTACAGAGAACATTCCGTTAGAATCTCTTGGTTTCTACCCATCTTATTGCCAGCCTTAAAGTCTCTCTAAAAGTCCCAATTTTCAGTTTTCCAAAAGGCTTTCTTTCTTCACGTGACTTATTTATTTGCAGTTTCACCATCTCACTCTTTTCCAATCTGCTATCTCTTGCAATTGTCTATTCTTTCTGTAAAATATTTGTTTTTCATTTAAATTGCACTAATATCAATCAATACACATGTAATGAAATTAGTGCTTCTGTAACCATAAACAATGAAGAAAGAGGATAGAAATTAGAACAAATTGCAGGGAAAATGAGCATTGAACAGGTGATTTCCTGGACTATAGATTGCAGTTCAAAAATCCTACTTTTGCTGTGATTTTATTTGGTCACTATCAAAGCAAGCTATTCTCTCTGCCTCTCGCCACTGCTGAGTTATTCCCCACCCATCCTGGAGTCAACAAAAAAACAATTTCAGCATGAAGGTTGCTACCCCTACCATTGATCTGCATCTGTTTTTTCTCTTCCCAAGCACTGCAGTAAAATAATCTGATTTTTCTCCAAAATAATGGATGTTCTTAGACAGTGCTGAAATAAAATTATCCCTATTTCTGTTGATAAATTCCAGATTAGTTGGCACCCAACACTTTTGCAGTCAGTTCTTGTATTTAGAGAAGAGAGCAAGTGCGTAGGCCACTAATGCAGAAGGCAGAGAATTTTATTGTTTAGTGTTAAATGTCAGCAAATGTCAAAACAATTAATGGCAAAAATGAGACAAAAGGCAGGAAAAGGCAAGAAGAGAATAAAAAATACAGGTGGACCTAGACTTACAACCATTTACTTAGTGACCGTTCAAAGCAGTGGTGGGATTCAAATAATTTAACAACTGGTTCTCTGTCCTAATGACCAGGTGGGAAGGCAGGGATTGGTAATCATGTGACCATGTGGGCGTAGCCAACTCAACATCACTCAGATCGATGGGCGCTTTTCCTTAGCTGTTACAATATAATAAGGGTTAATCGGAGAGGCAGTTTTTGTAAGCAGGGCAATAAAGATTAAGTTAGAAACAACACCAGAATGTTTCCTTCCTGCCTTCCTTACAGGATTAGCCCTGTAAAGTGGAAAAAAACCAAAAGAAGATTTATCCGAACCTCTTAGAAAGTTAAGAACCGGTTCTCCTGAACAGGTGCGAACCGGCTGAATCCCACTACTGATTCAAAGTTACAACGGCACTGAAAAAAGTAAATTGTTATTGTTTTTCATCCTGACGACCGTTACAGTATCCCCATGGTCACATGACCGAAATTCAAATGTTGGGCAATTGACTCATGTTTATGATGGTTGCTGAAGGCTCAGCGGGCTGAGATGGCCAGCCAATTCCAGGCCATTATGCAGTCCCACTGGAACAAGGCCCTCCAACCTTCACCCAAAGCCCCTCACCAGGAGGCCCAAGCATATTAGTTTGCACCTAAGTCAGAATTTCATCCACCCACACAAAAAGACCCCAAAGGGGGAGACTCTCTGCAGCAACACAAATGTTCATTGCACACGTCCGGCCCAGGGGTCATAGTTTGAAGACCCCAGATTTAGTGCAATATAAAAAATGCAAATAATTTTTCTCTGGACCACCAAAATTTTCTCACGGACCACCAGGTGATGACTGCTGTTCTAGAGCCACAACAATGCTGAAGATGATTAGCATGATTATTTCAGCCTTTCATGTACCCAATGACAGCAAAATGGAGATGGGGAAATAGGATGCCAGCACATCCTTCCTCTGGTCCACATCATGAAGGAAACAATTTAGTGGGGACGGATGATGTATTCAACAGACTGCAGCTTGAGATGAAGGCCAAGGGGTATACAGGTGAAACTCGAAAAATTAGAATATTGTGCAAAAGTTCATTTATTTCAGTAATGCAACTTAAAAGGTGAAATTAATATATGAGATAAGACTCATTACAGGCAAAGCAAGATAGTTCAAGCCATGATTTGTCATAATTGTGATGATTATGGTGTACAGCTCATGAAAACCCCAAATCCACCATCTCAGAAAATTAGAATATTACATGCAATCAATAAAACAAGGATTGTACACAGAACAATATCAGACTTCTGAAACGTATAAGCACGCATATGTACTCAATACTTGGTTTGGGCCCCTTTTGCAGCAATTACTGCCTCAATGCAGCATGGCATGGAAGCTATCAGTCTGTGGCACTGCTGAGGTGTTATGGAAGACCAGGATGCTTCAATAGCGGCCTTCAGCTCTTCTGCATTGTTCGCTCTCATGTCTCTCATCTTTCTCTTGGCAATGCCCCATAGATTCTCCATGAGGTTCAGGTCAGGTGAGTTTGCTGGCCAATCAAGCACAGTAGGTGCTTTTGGCAGCGTGGACAGCTGGAAAATGAAGTCAGCATCCCCATAAATCTCATCTGCGGAAGGAAGCATGAAGCGCTCCAAAATCTCCTGGTAGATGGCTGCGTTGACCCTGGTCTTAATGAAGCACAGTGGTCCAAAGTCCTGTTGCTCAGTGATCCAAAGTCTTATTTTCTGATGAGAGCAACCTTTGCATCTCATTTGGAAACCAAGGACCCAGAGTATGGAGGAAGAATGGAGAGGCCAATCAAGCACAGTCATCCCATGGTCATTGAACCAGTTTTTGGTGCTTTTGGCAAAAGTTGCTCTCATAAGAAAAGAGGACTTTGGACCACTGTGCTTCATTAAGACCAGGGTCAATGCAGTACACAACTACACAACTTTTGGGGAGTTAGTGGCAGGGCTCAACCTTGAATGGAATGCTGGAGACCATATTCCAAAAGATAGCTATTGCCAGGGCAAAATTAAACTAATTCCACTCCCTTTTCCTGTGAGTTTCATTAAGGTGAAATTAATACAGTCAACATTGTTTCCCATTTATTTAATAAAATGTCTCTGGTATAATAAAGATTCCAATTTAGCAGCATCTTCTGGAAGTCCCTGAGTGCAGACCTCAACATCTGTAGTTATCTGGGGCCCATGAAACTCCAGTTTTATAAGACTGTTATAAAATGACAACTAGCCTAGAGCATGCTTCCCAATCGTACTCATTTTAAGATGTGTGGACTTCCACTCCCAGAATTCCCCAGGAAGCATAGAACCTAGAATCATAGGGCTGAAAGGAACCTTGGAGGTCTTCTAGTCTAACTTCCTGCTCAAGGCAGGGGACCTTAAGCCATCCCAGTCAAATGGCTGTCCAATCTAATTTTGAAAACCTCCAGTGATGAAGCACCCACAACTCCAGGAGGCCAGCTATTCCGTTGATTAATTGTTCCCATTGTCAGGAAGTTTCTCTTTACTTCTAGGTTGGATTCCTGTTTAACAAGCTTCTACCCATTACTTCTTGTCCTGCCTTCTGGCGCTTTGGAGAATAAGTCAATCTTCTCTCTTCTGTGACAGCCCCCCAGGTACTGGAAGACAGTTATCATGTCCCCCCAATCATCCTTTTCTTCCATAGGGCTAGCAGGCTTTTATTTTTATTTTAACTCTGTACTATAATTTATGATTGTACATAAATAATGAAATGAAGAAAATTACTGCAGTTTTATTTCCACCTACTGCTTCGGAGCAGTGAATTATGATAGTTTCCGCCCCCCTGCCCCATGAAAATAGCAGAAAACAAAACAAAAACTCAATTTCCCAGCATGCCGCTGGGGGAGCATGCGTAAAGGTCGAAAACCCCAGGAGACTGAAACTTTGTGTCCAAAGATTAGCTCTGGATCGCTTGTAAATCGAGATTGATTTCGATCGCAGCCGGAATGGCA
Source organism: Natrix helvetica (assembly GCF_964273705.1). NCBI lineage: Eukaryota > Metazoa > Chordata > Lepidosauria > Squamata > Natricidae > Natrix > Natrix helvetica. The sequence continues at coordinate 25,771,371 of NC_138554.1, read as the reverse complement.
AGTGGGCAGCGGTACCCGGACAAGGTCGTCATAGTAACGGGGGGTACCAGCGGCATTGGCGAAGGCATCGTGAGAGAATTTGGTGAGATTAGGGAGATGGAGTGGGGAATGGGAAGAGTAGCAGGGAGATTTTACAAAAGAAAAAGAAAAAAGGGGGGGCGGGCGGGGGAGTCTTCGGATCTTCAGTGTAACCTCTGCGTGAAGCTTTATCCTCAAAGTTAATGTGTTGAACTGGAGTGGGTCTAGACCAGGCTTGGCAACTTTAAGACTTGTGGACTTCCAATTCCCAGAATTCCTCATCTGATGAATTCTGGGAATTGAAGTCCACAAGTCTTAAAGTTGCCAAGGTTGGAGACTCCTGGTCTAGACCAAATTTGGAGTCAAAGAGGTGACCTCCCTACGTGCTCAGATGTCTAGATTCAAAGAAATCCCCCCCCCCCCCCAAATCAGCATCTGCTATCAGGGACAACACCTGAACAGAATTGCCATTTAGTTTATCCTTATATAAATTCCTTAACCTTTTAGGATGCTATAAAAGAAAAATTTAAGAATCATTTTTGGGCTGAAACATGGCTGCCTATTGTAATTAGAGGGTTTAGTGCTTTGTGTGAATCCAACCGTTATGTGTAAACTGCAGGACTTTGAAATGTGTACTTTTCCAAATTACCAGTTTTTATGTCAGAGTTCAGCCTTCTTAGCTTAAACCTCTCTCTTCAAAGATTAACTACTAGTGTAGCTAGATTGAGTGTTGCTCAATCAGCTGGGAACTTCTGGGGGTCCACAAAGTTTGCTAAGGTTGAGAAATGCTTCACTAGAACAAAACAAATTCTGCCTGCGGTATCAGAAAGGCCCTTCCCTCTAGGAAACAGACTGAAACAACATCCTGCCTTTCTAAAGAGCACACAGATTGTGTCCATGCTACTAAATGAGGAACAAAATGAATACAGAAAACTGTATTTCTGTTAAGAAATTGATGGAGACTCTCTCTCTCCATATATGGATATTTATAGCACAGATAGTCCTCAAATGAGCCCAAAATTTCTGTTGCTAAGTGAGACATTTGTTAAGTGAATCTGGTCCCGTTTTATGACCTTTCTTAGCATAGTTAAGTGCTTCACTGCAGTTAATTAAGTTAGTAACACATTTGTGAAGTGAATCTGGCTTGCCCATTAATTTGGCAGAAGAGCACAAAAGATCACAAGATGTCAGCATTCTGCAACTGTCATAAATATGAGTCAGTTGCCAAGCATCTGAATTTTGATCACATGACCATGGAGATGCAACAATGGTCGTAAGTGTGAAAAAAGGTCATAAGTCACTTTTCAATGTCACTGTATCGGTCAGGGCAGCCTCCATCAGTAACCAAGAAAGAAACCACTCAACTCCATTTTTCAGAATTAAGAGTACTTTTACTGGTTATGAGTAGATAGCAGCTAGCAAAGCAAGATCTGAGGCAAAAGCGCGGGCAATCATAGATATCAATATGTGACCCAACTCCCTCCCCCGAGTGATCCCAACCCCTAGTGAGTCCAATCCCCACACCCCACAGGTGTCATGTGGGCTGCACTTTCAAAACCCATCATCAGGTTGTATGCCGGACGGTTGGCCTTGGCGGCAATTCCACTATCTGCAGATGCGCAATAGATGGTGAGAAAATGACTCCCTTCTTCATTCACTCCTGTGCTTAAACTTCCCCTCCCAAATACCATATATCTCCCCCCCCTCCCCGTTTCAATGGCAGCCGAAGCGAGCAGCAAAGCAGAGGCTGACAGTATCTTTGAATGATCACTAAATGAACTATTGTAAGTTGAGGACTATCTATATTTTCAAACTTTTTCATATTTCAAGGGTAGAAATAGATTTTAATGAATTAGCTTTGACATTTCTTTTGGTTCAGTTTCTGTTCCCAGTTTTTCACCATAGCCTAAAAGTGAGTTAAAATTATTGGTTTCTTTTTCTGCCTTCAAAAATAAGTATTCTCCCTCAAGCCAGTTCATAGAAACTTAAAATGGAATGGAGAGACAATTGAACTTTAGGAGTTTTAGCAGATTACAAAGGTTTACCATAAAACAAGTGTACTCAATCTGCAGTCTCCCTTAACATTTTACATGCAGCTACCAAGGAACCTCAAAAATTGCTATTAAATTACAATACTTAATATTTATTTATTAGATTTTTATTTGCAGTGAACATACTCACTGCTCCTTTCTCCTCCTATTTTTCCTAAAACAACAGTCCTGTAAGGTGAGTTGGGCTGAAAGAGAGAGATTGGCCCAAATTTATGCAGCCAGCTTATTTTTCAAGATCAGTGAAGGTCAGTTGAGTGCTGCCACTTATCTGGGAGGTAATGAAACATGCTTTTCGAACTATAGCAAGTCGTTCCAGGCCGTATTGATTTAATGGACCAATAGTCTAATAATCTAATCTAATGGACCAATAGTCAACCTTGGCAACTTTAAGATGTGTGGTCTTCAACTCCCAGAAGTTAAAAGTTGCCAGGGTTGAGAAATCCTGGTTTCTATATTCATAAGCTGTTATTGGGTGAAGGGAACCAATATTATAGAAACAGTCCTCAATTTATGTCAACAATTAAGACCAGAATTTCTTTTGTTTTTTTTGTTTTTGTTTTAAACAAAGTTTTATTGGTTTTTTGAAAAATAACAGGGAAAAAGGTAGTGGAATGGTTACAAATTTTGGCAGTTGCGATGTGTGGTAGGTGCCCCCTCCCTCCATACTCAGAATATACATTTACACAAGATTCATTACTAAATAGTAGTATATAGTCAGCATATGAGTTCAATTAATAATTTCGATCAATTTATGTCAAGCAGATTTTCTTATTCATTTTTGTGATCTGAGTTTTCTCGGTATTGCCCCATCTCCCCTCGCCGCCAGAGCTCCGGCCCCTCCCGTGTCCTGCATGTCTGTTGTAGGATCATCTGGTTTTTCTAGGAGTGCTTTATTTTTTTCCATAAAGGCCTGTGCCTCTGTGGGTGTATTAATTCTAACTCTTGTGTCCTCCCAGAATATTAGCATACCTTCAGGCATCAACCATCTGAACCACACCCCCTTCTGGTATAGTTTCTTCGCTAATTGCGAATAGCTTTTTCTTTTCTCCCTCACTTTCTTGGGGATCTGTTTCAGGATGGTTATTTCCCTATCTTGATATTTCAAAGCTTGCCCCCTTTGTGCACTCAGAATTTCATCTCTTGTACTTTTTCTGAGAAATTTAATGTGTACCTCCCTGGGTACGTTGTGTGTTCTAGCATAGGCTGAGTTCACTCTATAAACCAGATCTAGTTCCCACCCCATCTGTTGTTTCTCTTTCTGAATGTATTCAGCCAAAATACTTGTCATAATGTCCCTTATATCTTCATCATCTGTCTCCACCACATTTTGAAATCTAAGGTAAAAGGACATTCTCTCAAATTCTATTTTCATCTGTTGGGTGTCAAGTTCTTTGTTCCCCTTCGGCACCCCTTCCATCCCCTCCCTCATCTCAGCCATCCCACCCAACCGGAAGACCAGAATTTCTTTTGTTAAGGAAGATGGTTGTTAAGTGAGTCATTCCTGATTTTGCAACATTTTTCCATTGGTGGTGAAGTGAATCACTGCAATTGTTACATAAATCAGAGATCTGTTAAGCAAAACCATCTTCTCCTATTGACTTTGCTTGTTGGAAGCCAGTGCTAAGTTTGCAAATGATGATCATATAATTCCTAGGATGCTGCAACCATCAAAAATATATGCCGGTTGCCAAGCACCCAAATTTGGATCACATGACCATGGGAATGCTGTGATGGCCAGACGTAAGTCCCTTTTTTCAGTGCCGATTTTACTTCAAACAGTCACTAAATGAATGGTTGTAAATCAAGGACTACCTGTTAACTTGCTATATCATATTCCTGTATTCCTCATCAAATGCTGTGGTGAATAAAGTCACTAGGTTTTGTTTTGAAATATTCCACTTGTTTTTTTCCCCCCTCTCCTTTCCAGTTCATCATGGAGCCAAAGTGGTCTTCTGCGCACCAGCATCAGAAGGTGAGACCTAGAACTCTCGCTGTCCCTGCTTTATATTTGATTATTTATAATCCTGCTGCCAATTTAGCTGAACAGGTTGACAATAGAAAGTTGCAAACCCTGTAAGGAGAAAAATGCAGATGCATCGCAAATGAAGCTGCAGTTCGTAGTAGCACATGCCTTTTAATAAAATCCATCAAAATCATATAGTGCTTTGGGACCCATTCAGATTTTTAGATGAAATAAGGTAAGCATCTAATTGGAGCTTTGCGAGAATTCGGCAATCTACCTTTGCAGAAAATGGAAGCAGTGAGAAAAACCAATATTTTCTGGCCAGAAAAATAAATAAATCACTAGCATGTCTACTTGCTACAAAAGCATGCCTACTTGCTACAAATTTAATATTTTCCTGGGGAGATGATTTTCATTTAGGAAAATGGGATGTGTGATCTTTCCTAAGGAACAGCAAAATATATAATGATCTTTGCAATTGAACAGCAGTTTAAACCTGCCTGGTGCTGTATTCATCACACAGCCCATCTAAGGCTCACAAAGCTAACTTTGGCTCCAACTAACTATTTTATTTTGCTATTGAATCAAACTGCTTGCGTGGTGGCCTAGTGGTGAAGATGCTTGCCTGCCACTCAGAAGGTTGACAGTTCAATCCTAGTTAGCGGCAGATGTTTCTCTCTCAGGGTGCAAAGAGAAAATATCTGTTGTGAACTCTTGTGTGGTGTCAGGAAGGGTGTAAACACCCAGCTCCATCCTCTCGCCCTGAATCTACCTCGAATTGTGGGATTATAGGGCTGTAAAAAGAGGGTTTTTTTAAATTAATCAAACTGTTTCTAAATTTACCCAGTGTAATGATAGATAAAGTAAGCTTATCTATCTGACTTGGAAAGGAAAGAAAGAAAGGAGGGAGGGAGGGAGGTATCAATCCAAACTTAGCACTAATTTACTGAATTAGCTCTCAGCTTTCCTTTTCTTGTTGCTGTAATTTGGATTACTTCCTTCATTAAGTACAGTAGACAATTTGCTTTGGTAGCTAAATAGCCTTTTCAATGCCATAATGCTGGGCTAGCTTTAATAGTAGGCAGAAGTCCGTGGCTGGTAAGCATAAACAATTATGCTTACCAGTCTGGCAAAATGTTTTGTCAATAGTATAAACTTAATAGTAAGTTGTCATTAAAACGGACAAACCTCATCACAATGGGTTGTGTTTGAGAATGCTACTCATGAGTAGAACTTGAGGCAAGATGGAAATACTAGCAGCTCCCATTTTTTGTTTAATTATTCAAATTTGTTGAAACTACCAACTCCAATTGACTAGAAATAGCTAGATATATTCCCACTGTATTCTAAAACCATTTTTTAAAATACAATGGAAGCTAGTGGGCCACATGTTTTCAACTCCTGCTGTGAAAACTTTTCCAGGGATTGGTAGAAATCAATTTCTCAGGTTTGAGTGGTGGACCTGTTAATTTTACTTGGACCACAGCTGGAACTACAGAGACAGCTAAAGGCTCCAGATATAAATAACTTGGGATAAAATAATTATCCTTCCCTTCCATTCCCCTATGGCAGCACTAAACCCACTTTGCATCTCTTCGCAGAAGAAAAAGGAAAAGTGCTTGAGAGGGAACTTGCAGAAGATGGTGGGTCTGGAGAAGGTCGCTTTGTGGTCTGTGATGTCCTCTGTGAAGCAGACATGAAGGTAGGATGGACTTCTGGACTTCTCTTCCTGGATGGGTTCTTTCCTAGATCCTTATTTCTTATGGTGGTTTTTTTTTTTTTGAACTTCTGCATTTTTTCCATCGCTTCTGCAATGTAACTTCTCACACTAAAGTCCAATGCAAATGCAGCAAATCCAGGAATTCCCAACCTTGGTGACTTTAAGGAAGTGTGGTGTTCAACTCCCAGAATACCCCAGCCAACATGGTTGGTTGGAGAATTCTAGGAATGAAGTCCAGGCATCTTAAAGTTCCCAAGGTTGGGAAACCTTAACCAAAATTCTTCACCTTATTCTTTGTTTTGAATATAATGTTGTTGAAAGTAGTTGTAAAACAACCACTGGATTTCATGCATTGCACTCTAGCTTCATGCAACAAATTTGGTTTTGATTTAGCATAAAATGCAAACTCAAATCAGTGGGGTTTGTAAATTGCGGCTTTGTATTCTGAGTAAGGAAGCCTTGTCTAGCTTGTTCAACAAATAGTAGCTAAAAAAAAAACTTAGGATTTTGTGCATTGTGGAATCCTAGTGCAGGGCTAGCTCAAAGGGTCTTGTGTATAAACACTACTACCCACATTTTTGGGTAAACGTGAAGAACAAGTGTCAGTGAAGTTAACAATAGCAATTCATGATCTATAGACAACTTTGCGGACAACATTTCTCTGAATAACAGCTATGGAGGAAATAGGTAAGATGGCAAACCTTTCCCAGTTCTCATTGTTTGAATATGCTTTCTTTAGTCTTTACTTTGTGCAAATACATGGATGTGATTCCTGCCTAGCTGCTTACATATCTACCAGCCATTATCATCTCAGGTTTCGCACATGATTCCCATCCAAATACTGATATTGTGTAGATTTATACCTACTTAGCTTCAGAAAAATGGCTGTATCACAGCTACTCAGCCCACATCCTTGGAAAATTACCTTAAATCTACCCTCCCCCATTACTTCTGCAGTAGCTGCCAACTGTCCACATATTTCATATGGATAACAAAAGTTTATGCTTTTATGTGATTAGGAAAATATTAGAATGTGCAGAAATGAACAGATTAAGGCTGGCAATTAAGGAGAAAGAACAAAGTGAATATTATGTGATATGGGAATTATTTTATCAGTGGTTAGAGAATAAAAATGGAAGCTAGAAATAAAAGGAGATTAAAAAAATAGTAGAAAAATATATTAAGGTTAAATATGATAATTGTTAGTATTATGATTATGAGGATTATTATGCTTAATATTATTTTATTCTTATTAGAGGATATGTTAAGAGGGAAAAATGAATGTTTACTATGCTCAATTGTTCAATACACTAAAATTGTACGTTCAGAGAATTAATATCTATGTAGTGAATGATGTTGCAAATTCTGATGGTTATTGCACAGAGATATTTGTACCCAGATGACACACTGTTTAAGAGAAGATGGAATGTTCATATTAAAAAAAAACTTTTAGAAAAGTTTATGCTTGGACTTGGCTGTTTAAGAAGGTTGCAACTCGCAAAGAGCCAAATAATTTGATTCTCCTCTTGATCTTCTTCCACATAGCAATAAGACTTATATACCACTTCATAGTACTTTACAGCCCTCTCTAAGCAGTTTACAGAGTCAGCATATTGCCCCAAACAGTCTATGTCCTCATTTTACCAATCTTGGAAGGATGGAAGGATGAGTTAATCTTGAGCCACTGAGGAACAAATTGCTGGCACTGGGCAGAGTTAGCCTGCAATACTGCATTCTAACCACTGCGCCAACACGGCTCCTACCATCCCTGAAATCTTTCTTTTTTTACCCTGTACCTTCTCTACAGAGATTAGTGTCGGTGACCATAGGACAGTATGGACAACTAGATTGCCTGGTGAACAATGCTGGCGGGCGTGAGTCATTTCCAAAACGATTAGGCCTGTCTTGCTAACCATTTAACCGAGTCCCTTTTGGGAGAGGGGGCGGTCTAGAAGCACGGTAAAATAAATAAATAAATAATAAATAAATAATAAATAAATTTAAAATGTTGTTACTCATCCCACTAATCCTGACATTATTCTTATATATGTGATGGTGGCGAATATCTGTAGCTCAGGGGGAGGATGAGGGTGGAAGTTCGTTCTCTGAGTTTGTGGGCTGGTTTCCAAACATTTCGTTACCAGGCCAGGTAACATCTTCAGGGGAGTTTAGGGGATGTCAGTGTTCCTCTGTTTGTGTGGTCAGTAAGTCTTGTGATGGTGAGGTCACAAGATCCATCACAAGACCCCCACCTGATGTGATTTTATTTATTTATTTTATTTGTTTAGTTTGTCAAACATGTACGAGATAACAAGTATAAGAATAAACATGGACATGAAGACAGGAAATGGGTAGGAATAAACGGGGACAATAGGACAGGGATGGAAGGCATGCTGGGGCGCTTATGCACGCCCCCTTACAGACCTCTTAGGAATGGGGTGAGGTCCACACTAGACAGTTTAAAGCAGTGTTTCTCAACCTTGGTGACTTTAAAGTCCTGTGGACTTCAACTCCCAGAATGTCCCAGCTGGCTGGGGAATTCTGGGAGTTGAAGTCCACAGGACTTAAAGTCGCCAAGGTTGAGAAACACTGGTTTAAAATAAAGTTATGGGGGTTTGAGGATGTAACAACAGAGTTGGCTAGTGCATTCCAGGCATTGACCACTCTGTTGTTGAAATCGTATGTTCTGCAATCGAGTTTGGAGCAGTTTACCTTGAGTTTGTATCTATTGTTTGCTTGTGTATTATTGTGGTTGAAGTAGTCACGGATAGGTGGGACGTTGTAGCAGACAATTTTGTGTACTACGTTTAGGTCAGACCTTAATTGGCATAGTTCTAGGTTGTCCAAACCCAAAATTTCAAACCAGGTGGCATAAGGTGTTCTATTGTGAGCAGAGGAATGGAGTACTCTTCTCGTGAAATACCTCTGGACTCTCTCGATTGTGTTAATGTCCGATACACAGTGTGGATTCCAGGCAGAGGAGCTGTATTCGAGAATTGGTCTGGCAAAGGTTTTGTATGCTGTAGTCTGCAGTATAATGTTACTGGGAAGAAGCTTCGCAAAATTAAGTTAACAACTCTTAATGGTTTTTTTGGCAATGCTGTTTGAGCTCTGGGGCTTACCCATCAGAAGACCTGCTGACCCCACAAAGACCGTATAAACAGAAGACCACTGTTTCCCCTAAACTCCACGAAGATGTTACCTAGCCTGGAAATGAAATATTCGGAAACCAACCCATGGCTCGGAGAACGAATCTCCACCCTCATTTATTTTAACAGTTTTTTTCAATTGTTTCTAACTTGTTTGAGATTGCTTTTATCACATTGAGTCCCTGTAGATTTCTGCAAAGGTATCTGTTGATTTTTATGAGCAGGATAGATTACTTTCCTCAACCTGACACTGTGTTAGATTACAACTTCCATGACCCTGTGAAAGTCTCTCCAGTTTTATCTCCATAGCAACCCTGTGAGATAGTTGGATAGACAGAGAATGTAATTAACCATTTGAACCAATTGAATTGGTTCTCCCCAGTCATCAACTTGGAAAAACAAGACAGAGAACCAGCAAGGATAACACTGACAAAGTTGATTAAGCATGACTTTTATTTGGTGCACAAACTGATCTAGGTGATGTATGGTCCTCAGGATTAATTTGAAATAAGGACCTTTACAGTGCTAGAAAAGCAAAATACCCCCTCCAGCGAGCAGGAAGGCAATATATATGTATATAGATTTATGCAATATCCTTTCTTTCTTTCTCTGACAAACAGATCCTCCCGATCAAAGAATCGATGATGTATCTGCCCAAGAATTCCGCAGTCTCATGGACCTCAACGTTGTCAGCGGTTTCTTAATGGCCAAGGTAGCTTTTCAGACACACACACAAACACACACACACACACACACAAACCTATATCTTAATTATATATATTATTCTATATGCACAAAATGCACAACATATGCATACAAGATGGCTTTTTACCACACTGCTATTGTCTACATTTCATTTCTTACCCTGCAGTTGTAAAACAAGGATTGGTGCAGAGTTTTGGAGTGATAGCGGTACAGAATCCTTGATGGGACTTTCTTTCTTCTTGCCTAGATTTCTATCCATATTCTCCATAGTGAGGAAATGGGCCAGTCAAAGTGGCAAGAGCAATCTACCTCCTTCTATGACCTGTTCTTTCCTTTGGGCCGTGAGGTCATATGGACACAATACAGTTAGTCCTCGACTTATGATCACAATTGAGCCCAAAATTTCTGTTGCTGAGTGAAACAGTTTTTAAGTAAAAATGTTGCCCCCTTTTGCAACCTTTCTTGCTAAGTTGTCGAGTGAATCACTGCAGTTGTTTAGTAACACAGTTGTTAGGTGAATCTGGCTTCTCCATTGACTTTGCTTCTCAGAAGGGCGCAAAAGGGAATCACATGACCCCAGGACATTGCAACCGTCGTAAGTATGAGTCAATTGCCAAGTATTTGAATTTTGATCACATGACCACCACAGGGATGCTGCAAAAAACGGTCATAAGCCACTTTTTTCAATGCCATTGTAACTTTGAATGGTCACTAAATGAACTGTTATAAATTGAGGACTACCTGTATGGATGTACTCATGTATGGCTAGTGAAGAGAAGGACCAGGGGAGACATGATAGCAGTGTTCCAATATTTGAGGGGCTGCCACAGAGAGGAGGGGGGGTCAAGCTATTTTCCAAGGCACCTGAAGGCCAGACAAGGAATAATGGATGGAAACTGATCAAGGAGAGATTCAACCTAGAAATAAGGAGAAATTTTCTGACAGTGAGAGCAATCAACCAATGGAACAGAAGTTGTCTTTGGAAGTTATGGGGACTTCATTGCTGAAAGCTTTCAAGAAGAGACTGGATGGCCATTTGTTAGAAATTGTATAGGTCCATGATAGCAAACCTATTGCCACAGGTGGCACGTGGAGCCATTTCTTAGGGCACGTGAAGGGTTGCCCTGTCAGTTCCAGTGTGCACATGCGCACTGGCCAGCTGATTTTGGCCTTCATTTTTGGCCGTTTTTCACTCTCCGGAGGCTTGGGTTGCAGAAAGCAATTCAACACACAAACCAGAAGTTCAGGAACAGACTTCCGGTTTGCATGTTGTCAATTTTCTCCCTCCGGAGGCTTTAGGGAAGCCTCCTGAAGCCTCAGGAGGGAGAAAAATTGCCCTAGGGACAACCCGGAAGTCGGAAAATGGGCCATTTCTGACCTCTGGAGGGCCTGCAGGGGGGCGTTTTCACCTTCCCCAGGCTCCGAGAAAGTCTCTGGAGGGCACACATGCGCACAACCCCCTCCGTGCTCCCCCCACTTTTGGCATAAAATGGCAAAAAGGTTAGCCATCACTGATATAGGGTCTCCTCCTTGGGCTGGGGGTTGGACCAGAAGACCTACAAGGTCTCTTCCGATTCTGTTAATCTGTTATCTAAAGAGGCCAAGCTTCCCTAGGACACTGAACTTTTCTTTTGTGTGCTATCTACTGCTTCCTATCTATAATTACTTGGGGAGGCTTGAAGCTTACTTCTACTTCACCAAGATGGAGGGGCCTTGGCAGTGATTGTTGACTCCAAATTATGGATTCAATTCAGTTCAGTTCCAGGTTGACCTATTCACTTTTAGAACTACACAATAGTCTTTCCAAACCTGAATCCATCCAGGGGGATTAGATTACAACCTAATTTTGAAATCATCTGCTGGCTATTTAAGGTGAAGATTATGGAAAGTCAAGTTTATCTTGGCTGGTGGTTCTTAAATAGCTTGTCTCAGGTACACCTTTTCCTGGTCTCACAATGTCATTACCCACCTACCACCCACATACACACAAACAAAGTGTGTTGTTTTCAACAACATCTCAGCAGTGGTAGTCCCAAACTCAGACCTTGACTTATAGATTTGTCCATTGCCCCAGTATATGCTGAAAGAACCACTGATTTGAATGGCACGTAGTTGGGGGGGGGATGAACAATTACCGTATTTTCAGAGTATAAGACGCACCTTTTTCCCTCAAAAAAGAGGCTGAAAATCTGGGTGCATCTTATACACTGAATACAGCATTGTTTGCCTCCCGAAACCCCACCCCCTTCTAGAGAGCTCTTGGGGGCTGGGAAGGGCAGAAATGAGCAAAATATGGCCCATTTTTTGCTCAATTGTACCCCCCCAGCCCACAGGAGCACTCTATAAGCTTCCTAAAGGCTATCCATGCCCCCCCCCTTTTTTTACAAAAAACGAACCCGTTTTTTGCTCATCCCCGCCCCCCCCCGGGCACTCTTGCAAGTCTCCTAAAGGCTATTCATGCCTTTTTTTGGAAAAAAAAACCAGGCCATTTTGGGGAAGTCTGCAGAGTGCCAATTTTTTTTTTTTTTAAATTGCCTATTCAAAACCTTGGTGCAACTTACACTCCGAAAAATACGGCAACTCCTGTTAAGGGTGCACAATTTCTGGGTTAAAAGCAAAGCAGGCTTTAGATAGCATACCATGAGCCGCGTTCCAAGGCAGATATGGTAGGAGGGGACAGGCCCTAAACATGATTTCACTAAAGTTCAAATGTAAAAAAGATTACATGCAAAGAACCTTAATCAGACCTCAGTGTAACTGGCTTTGCATGCACCACTTCCATTACCTCTGCGATTTACATCTTTCTATAGACAACTCATTCCTTTATTCGTTTGTTCATTTGCATTCACCTGTATACAGTACACAGGTGGCATTATTATTTGTATCATTACATTATTATGCCAGATGGCATTTATGAAAATAAATGCTCCAATTCAGCAACCTTTCCTCAGTAGCAGACACCCAGCCCATCCAATTAGTCCATTAAATGAGATTTCAGTATAGGCTACTCTCCAATAGCAATAGCAGTTAGACCTATATACTGCTTCACAGTACTTTACATAGTACTTTCTGAGCGATTTACAGAGCCAGCATACTGCCCCTAACAATCTGGGTCCTCATTTTACTGACCTCAGGATGGAAGGCTGAGTCAACCTTGAGCCTAGTGAGATTCGATCTGCCAAATTGCAGGCAGCCTGCAATACTGCACTCTAACCACTGTTCTACCGTGGCTCATGCATTTACATTTTACCCAAATATCCCATTGAAAGTCTAAATTTCATATCTTCTGAAGAGCCCCCTCCCCCAAGGCTTTGGGGATTGGTTCTGATCAGTATCTGCATTTCCATGGTTACGGGATCCTGCTGTCCTCCCTAGAGATCAAATCTGTCTCTACTTTGCATGTAAAATCCACATTTCCTCCGAGATGTTTCCCTTGGGATGAGTGGAGAGGGGGATTGAAATATTTCAAGATCATGTTTGAAGGTGGAATACTTTTTCAGCAGCTTTTCTGGAAACAGCTGTGTGGGGAATTGCTTCAGATCCATGATGTGGTATCTTTTTTTTTTGTAAATGAAAGAGCCCAAGTTTCAGCTGTATCTTATTTTGTTAAAGTCTCCTTCTTTATACTGGTACTCTTCAGTAGTATTGGGTTTACAATGATTAGAAACACCCTTGTTGGCTTGGGATCCTGGGAATTGTAGTCTTGATGCATCTGGAAAGCCTTGCGCCCTAAGAAAAATTGGGAACTGAGAACAGTCTTCGTGAATCACTGACAATTATGGGAAAATATTGAGCTAAATCCTTATTGGCGCTGTAGCTCTCTTATGGACCCCTACTTACCGTATTTGTCGGACTATAAGATGCACCTGTGTATAAGACACACCAAGATTTTGAAGAGGTAAGTAAGAAAAAAAGTTTTTTATCCTTCAAAGCCCCCAGGAGCACTCTGCAGGCTTCAGCATGGCTGGGGGAAGGCAAAAATGCCCCCATTTTTTTTGCAGAAAATGGGCCATTTTTCACAAAAACGGGGGCATTTTCCCCTTCCTCTAGCCCCGCTGAAGCCAGCAGAGTGCTTCTGGGGGCTGGAGGAAGGGAAAAACACCTCCATTTTTGCAAATACAGTAATGACAATTTCTGGAGCGGATGGGGTCAATGTTATTTGCTTGTTTTGGAGATAGTACAATTAAGGAAGAAAAGAGTATGACCAGGACAAAATATTTTTTACAATTCCACCGAGGGCCATCTCTACCATAAGACAGAGGGAGGAACTGCCTTGAGAAGATGAACTTGAGCATCATAATTGAGTAGGAAATTGTTAGTTGCTGATGTTGTTATTACCACACTTTCGTTATCAGAGTAAAGGGCGGTATGGATTTCCCAGGTGCCAAAAGAATTTGAATGACTTTGGAGGGTGTCCTACTTGACTTGGTGGTTGGAGGTAGGTTGGTGGGAGAAGAATGGCATTTGCTACTCAACTTCAAGCAAGAACTTTTTCTATACATCTAGTTCACTGAACCATCCACCACCATCCAGCCCCTTACTGTTCTCTATTCCCTTTCCTTGTGTATCCTAGCCTTTGTGATTACTTAAGGAAAGGCTAAACATAATTACTTTTATTGTGGCTAAAATAAAATAAAAAAGATTTCAATTGAATCAATACTAAATAAATGTCCAGAGCTTGTATACTTTCTTATCGTAATTCTTTATTTTTCTTCATTTGGCTGTTAACAGTTTGCACTGCCCTTCCTCCGGAAAACAAATGGAAACATCATTAACATTGCGAGCATCGTCGGTCACTTTGGACAAAAGTTAGCTGTACCATATGTGGCAACCAAGGTAATCCAGATCAAAATGTTCCGGTCATATAGGCCTATTTTCTCCTCTATAATTGTCCAGTCATAAAATATTTTTGCTCATTTCTCTGTACCAAGCTGCTCTCGAGAATTGTAGGCACCAGTTGGATTTATTTCTCTGATTTTGATAATTTTGTTTAAACAGCCAGAAGAGCTTTCCATGTTGTGGCATGGTAGAGCTTTTTTACCCTAAAGGCAAGATATAAAGCTCCCAATTCCAGGAAGGTTAAATTGCCTTAGAATTTAATAACACTACAAATTCATTTTAAAGACTGGAGCTACTTAATTAACTGAAGGACTCTTACTTTCAGCTTATCAGCAACTGAGTGTTGGGATCAGGGCTTCCTAAGGCTATTTGATGATCAATAATAAGGAGGGAGGGAGGGAGACAGAGACAGTGAGAATGAATCAACTTTTCTATCAAATCCTGCTTTGATGGAGTTCTACTGCAGATGGAAGCTAATGACATGAAAAGTTGGCCTAATAGGCAGGAGAGAAATTGTAGCTTAGTCAAGTTGCTGATTGCCTTTATAACTTTTCAATGCTTTCAATTTGCAGGGTGCTGTGGTTGCGATGACTAAAGCTATGGCTATAGATGAGAGTCAATATGGTGTCAGAGTCAACAGGTAATATGGTTGCTATCAATCTGCCTATAAACACCCTGGTTCAATATCAAGTTCAGGGGTTTAAGAGGAAAAACAGAGTTCCCCAATGTTGTTTTGGGGAGAAAAATCATTTGTTAATGGTTTCTCTATCCAAAACAACATGAAAGACTTTTTCTTTCCTGCTGGGATGGACAACCTGCAACTCTTTGGTCCTATGCAGCTTCTGCTGATTTTGTGCAGTCCTTAGCATCAGACTTTTAATTCTCAGTAGGTTACTTCAAGGAGATACGGCATTTGCTAGAAAAAAGGCAGCTGTCCCCCACTTCAGTCACCTATGTCTCGTCAAGGTTGTATTCATAGAGAAGTCTGAATATGCTGCTGAATTCAGGGACTAATTCCTTAACAGAAAGGCAACATAGAAAGGAGATCAGTAGTTCCATTCAGGCATTAATTCCATCCTTACTGTTGGGTGGGTGGGTGGGTGGGTGGATGAGTGGATGAATGGACAGATATAAGACACAGAGAGAGATGATAGAGAAATATGAGAGAGTTGAGAAGGAGAAATTAGATAGACAGACAGATTGTGTTTTAAACAATACACACAATCTTTTCTGGAAAGATTGCAGAAGTGGTTTGCTAGTTTGTTTTTCTAAAATATACCGGTAGTCCTTGACTTACAACAATTCGTTTAGTGATAGTTATAAAAAAAAAAAGCCCTGAAAAAAGTGACTTATGGCCATTTTTTCAAATTTACAACCATTGCAGCATCCCCATGGTCACATGAGCAAAATTCGGAGGCTTGGCAACTGACTATGACGGTTGCAGCATCCCAGGTTCATGGGATCACTTTTCACGACCTTCATACAAACAAAGTCAATGGAGAAGCCAGATTAACTTAACAACAGTGATACTAACTTAATAACTACAGGGATTCACTTAATAACTATGGCAAGAAAGATTGTAAAATGGGGCAAAATCCACTTAACAATTGTTTCCTTCAACAACAGAAATTTTGGGCTCAGTTGTAGTTGTAAGTGGAGGACTACCTGCATTTTTTTACTAACCCAATCTAGTTTACAAGGATTTCCTGGTTGCTAATTTAGCTTTTAAACCATCAGCCAAGGAGTTTCATTTTATTGAGGGCACAGTTAAGCTATTTGAGATTAAATATGTAGAGTTTGCTTCCAATTAAATACACACAGAAGTCTCGTGAGATCTTATCATTTTAATATAGGAAACAGCACTGCATGATATTTGGTAGGCCCATGATATTCTTCAATATTTTTCACTTTGGAAGAGAGTTGATTTTGAATTATGCTCAGAATTTACGGGGTAGCTGTTTTGGGGGGTGATAGATGCTCTGGTATTCATAAGTGCTGTGCTGTCAATCTCTGCACCAGCATAAGTAAGGCAATTTTAATTTAATGAGGTTACATTTATAAAAATAAAAATTACGGAATTGTGAAGGGTTTTTTTTTTTGCATAAAAGTAGATCAGTTTGCTCTTCCACAATGTTTTCCTTGTCAGCACTCTCTAACCATTGGAATTCCAGCATCTCACCCAGCAATATTTGGACTCCCGGATGGGAAAAGTTTGCAAGACAGGCAGCCAGTACAGAGGCAATGATCAAGGAAGGTGAAGATGCTCAGGCAAGTGCATGGTGGGAAAATGGGAAATGTACGGTTGGACAATTTAGATAATATTTCAGAGGTCCATATATAAACATTGTGAAAACACAACCAAAGCGCTTGCGGCAAGAACAGCAAGATTCTTGTATTGTGCAAATTAAGGATACCTGCGTGTATTATCTTAGCTTAGTTGCTTCCTTTGTCATGGAGAAATTTTAGAAATCTCTCTGGTGAGCCAAATGGAACTCTTTCTTAGCCTGACTTTCTAACTTGGGGTTCCCATTAATTTTAAGTTGAGGAGTTAATTTAGGGGCATGTTCACAGCACTTCCCCAAGTGGGCCTTAATTTAAAAATTTCCAGAGTGAAACGAATCACAAAACAGCTATTTATCAAAAACCAATCGGTGTCGGTCACCGGGACCAGAGGCTTAGTCTTGTGAGCTTTCGGACTTGTGATGGAGCCCCATCCTCAGGGAACCTCCATCTTACCAAAATGAGTGCTTTGGGTTACTCTATGCGTAATATTTACCATATTTTTGAGTATAAGACGCACCGGAATATAAGATGCACCATGATTTGGAAGAAGTAAATAAATAAAAAAAGTTTTTGCACTCTGCAGGCTTCCCAAACCCTATGTACACCTCATTTTTTGCAAAAAAGGGGGGCATGCAGAGCTTTGGGAGGCTTGTAGAGTGCTCCTGGGGGTCAAGGAGGGGCAAAAATCAGCAAAAACGGGCCGTTTTTTGTTCATTTTTTTGCCCTCTCCAGGAGCATTTTGCATGCCTCCCAAACCCTCTACATGCCCATTTTTGCAAAGGGAACAGGGTTTCAGTAGACAATGCTGTATTCAGTATATAAGACGCAACCAGATTTTCACCCTATTTTGGGGGGTGAAAAAGGTGCATTTTATACTGCGAATAATGCGGTATATGGCATCTGATTGCAGGTGGCTGTTTAAGTTGTTGATTGGGGTGTTGATGGCCAGCTATTCCATCATAGAACAATGAAAGAAAAGTTGATCCACCTACCACTCTCCAACTTCCACAAAGATTAGAAACTGGAATAAAAACATCAACTTCGGGGCCGCAGGATTTCTAGGATCCATTTGTTTTTGGCTTTAATGGGCCGAGGACAAACCAAATTATAAGCTGCAGTCATCCATTTTTATTTTTTTAAACATTCTCGTGAGACTTCGTCATACTTGGAAATACAGGTAATATTCAACATACAATTGAGCCCAAAATGTATGTTGCTAAGTGATAAATTTGTTCAGTGAGTTTTACCCCATTTTACGACTTTTCTTGCCACATTTGTTAAGTTAATCACTGCAGTTGTTAAATTAGTAACCCCGTATATCTGGTTTCCCCAATGACCTTGCTTGTCAGAAAGTCACAAAAGGGGATCACATGACCCTGGGACACTGCAACCGTCATAAATGTGAATCAGTTGTCAAGCATCTGGATGTAAATCATGTAACCATGGGGATGTGGCAATAGTCATAAGTCTGAAAAATGGTCATAAATGCTTTTTTCAGTGCTGTTGTAATTTTGAACGGTCACTGAGTGAACTGTTGTAAGTCGAGGACTATCTATAACAGGGGTGTCCAAACTTGGGAACTTTAAGACTTGTGGACTTCAACTCCCAGATTTCCCCAGCCAGCTGGCTGGGGAATTCTGGGAGTTGAAGTCCACAAGTCTTAAAGTTCCCAAGTTTGGACACCCCTGATTTATAAAGATGATGGTAAATTATTCTGGTTTAGGTAGTCCTCGAGTTACGACTATAGTTGACCCCAACAATTATGTTGCTAAGGGCAACATTTGTTAAGTGAATTTGCCCCATTTTATGACTTTCGTTGCCACAGTTGTTAAGTGAATCATTGCATTTGTTAAGTTAGTGACATGGTGGTTAAATGATTCTGAACTTCCCGTTGACTTCCTTGTTGGAAGATTGTGAAAGCTGATCACTTGACATTGTAACCGTCCTAAATATGAACCAGTTGCCAGGCATCTGAATTTTGATCACGTGACTATGGGGATGTTGCAACGGTCATAACTGTGAAAAATTGTATAAGTCAGTGCCATTGTAATTTTGAATGGTCATTGCATGAACTGTTGTAAGTCAAGGACCACCTGTACTTCACCTTTAATTCATAGACAGACTCTAGATGTGGAAGATGGCCAGGCTGAGCGGAAGGGAGGGGTCAAATTCATCATCAGTCATGAGTTTCTTTGTGCCCACAAGACATTTAGGTCCAGCCCAACTTGAATTTCTTTGACTCTTATCTGCTGCCAAATTGCTTTGACCATTATTCAGATTCTTGCAGAGAGCTTAACTTGCAATAAATCTTTACGCCCTTTGGAATTGCCTGGATCTGCTGATTTCCCTGGCGCTTGACACTAGCAGGTAGAAGGAGAGAAATATGTGGAATGTATTGGAGCCTGTGATTGGGGTTATTGAATTATGATAAGCTCATCACAGAACCCTGAGTTCTGGAATCTTTATTTTTTAATTCAATAATGGCCCAAGATTCATGGGTAAAAATAAATGTATCAGGGCAGTGTATGTACCTCCTTCGGCATAGAGTCCACCTTTCCCTCTTTCTCTTCTCTGTTGTGATTGCAGCTTATGGGACGGATGGGGACTCCAGCAGAGTGTGCAAAAGCGGCCCTCTACCTCGCTTCGGATGCCACGTTTTGCACAGGGATCAACCTTTTCCTCAGTGGCGGAGCTGAACTTGGCTATGGGAGGAAGAGCCACCAAGACCCCAATTCTGGTTTTGACAGCTAGCAAGAGCTAGCTGTCAATTTTGGCAAATCACAAACTCACATTGGGAGATCTACTCGAGTTCCATTCTCTGTTTGCTTCGTGAAAGTGAAGTGGAACAGTTCCACTGCTGCATTGATTTGTGGTAGTAAAAAAATACTGTATTCATAAGCGCTCTGGGACCTGTTGAGGTTTTAATAAATTCTAATCCACCACAAAAAATGAAGAGACTTTCTCCTTTTCTCACTCCAGAAAGCTTTCTGCCTTGCCTTTGTGTGATAGGCAGCAATAATTCATTGGCAGAACAGCTGGTCCTCAGCAAGGAAAGGCCTGGCATGCCAAAATCAGGAGCCCACCCACTTTCCCATTGATTGGCATGATGGCATGACCAGTAGGATATCTTAATGGCAAGACGCCAAAACGTCCTGCTTGCCAAATTTTCACTGCAGGTTGCAATTGGCTGCTTGAGGGGAGGGAAAAGAAGTGTGGGTGTGTGAATGCATGAAATTATGTACAGGGCTGAAATAGTAATGCACCCAAACTATGTTGCAATGGAGGGGAAATCACCACCACTTCAGTCTCCTGAAAACTATGGACCTAAAAGAATTGCCAACTTGTGTGCTTATTCAGTCTCCGATTCTCTGATTCATTTTGTCCCTATGGCCTACCAGAATTCAACAGCAAAATACTGATAACAGAAGAACAAAGTTGGAAGGGACCTTGGAGGTCTTGCAGTCCAACCCCACCGCTCAAGCAGGAAACCCTATGCCACTTCAGACAAATGGTTGTCGAATCTCTTCTTAAAAACTTCCAGTGCTGGAGCATTCACAACTTCCAGAAGCAAGTCGTTCCACTGATTAATTTGGCAGTGTGACTTGGGAGAAGGTTAAAAAAAGAAAGACTCAAAATAAGATTAGTCAAAAATTGGGGAGCATAAATAATCCGTTTTTAATTAACTCCCTCTCTGTCCGCCGTCCGCCCCCACAAAACCTAATAATTGGGCTGAAAATATCAACTCCACCTTACCTGCAATCCCCTTATGAGATGCTCCTGATATTAATATCCTGATATTAAAGTAGTTCAGAATTGCTCATCCTGAACGTGGAGAAGAAATTTGTCACAGAAGGTCATTTTAAACTCCATCTTTATGTTACTTTTCATCATTCTTCCCCTTGGTGATGCCCGCCAGATAAAGGGACTGCAACTTCAGGGACCGCCCCTCCCCCTCTCAAATTCAAATAACTACATTGTGAACAGAAGTTGCACAAATCCTGACCTTAACAATAAAAACAGATTCTGAGTTGAGCTCCAGTGAACATTCCAAATCAAGCCTTTGATAACAGCACAGACCTGTTTTTCACACAGTTGTGCCTAAGGTGAACTAGACCTTGAGGCTAAATCTAAAAACTTGCTTTGTTAAGCGTGAAAATGTTTAACTGGCCCCTTCTGATTCCCTGACCTTGAAATGCCTTATCAACCATTGTTTCTCTGGATTAATATGTAGACAAAGTAGGGCCTATATTTGCCTTGGCTGGTTCTGGTGTTTGCATAGAATTTTAAAAAATATTATTGCCATCAACACTTTATTCCCGTCTTTTTCCAAAGACATTAATCTTGGTCCTTTTCTTTAATCCTCCAAGGATGTCTGTAAAATAGGCCTACATATTCAATTTGGGGAGGAGCTGAATCCCAAGTGCCTTAGCCCAGTAGGCAATCTATGGATGTTTAGACCTTATTTCCCATTAGCCTAAACAACACGAGCAATGGCAAAGTCCATGGAAGGGAATGTCCAAAACCTCTCGAGCAGGGGTGTCAAACTCAATTTCATTGAAGGCCTCATCAGGTTGTGTTTGACTTGGGGAGCGGGGCAGGGGAGGGGGCATGGCCAGCTCAATGTCACTCATGTCAGGAGGGCGTGTGGTGGGCCAAGTGCTCTGCCAGTGAAAATGGCCTCCCAAGCTCCGTTTTTGGCTGCGATGGCCTCCTGCAACCCTCTGTCAGCAAAAACAGCCTGAGAAGGCCTCATCCAGATACTCTCCCTTAGTATGCGGGCCTCCCGAGCTCTGTTTTCATTGGCAGAGGGTTTACCAACCTTCAGAGAGGAAATAATTAAGATGCAACAGTAAGAGTAATAGATGATGGAAGAATATCATGGTTGATTAAAACAAATGATTGCTCCTGTTACAAGTAGTCCTCGACAACAGTTCACTTAGTGACTGTTCAAATTACAACAGCACTAAAAAAAGTAAATGTCTTGCTTAACAACAGAAATGTTGGGCTCAGTTGTGGTCATAAGTTAAGGACTACCTGTATTATCATAATGAAGAACTGGTGTGATGGCACAATGTTTAAAGTGTTGAACCCAGACCAAGGAGCCCTAGATTATATACAGTAGTCCACTTTTAGCCATGGAAACTCAGTGGATGATTTTGGATCAGAATGACAGAGTTGGAAGGTACCTTGGAGGTCTTCAAGCAGAAAAGCCTATATACCATTTCAGACAAATCTCTTCTTTAAAACTTCCAGTGTTGGAGAACCCACACCTTCTGGAGGCAAGTTGTTCCACTGATTAAATGTTGTAAATGTCAGGAAATTTCTCAGATGTATCTCATAGGGTTCTTAGGGGAGCAAACTAGACAGGAACTCCCAAAATAAAGTACAATATAAATCAAATCACTCATTATCATTCCACCTTTTAGACCCCAATCGTGCCAAAAAAGCTTACAAGTGACATTCAGAATCCAAAATACATTTTAAAAAAGAGATTAAATGGATATTTCCGGGATTCTTTCAGGGCTCATGATGGTAAAGGTCCTATGAAAGACATGTGAGAATGTCGAGATAAAGCAGTTTTCAGAATAGTCTTTGCCTGCCTAACTTCCTCCATTTCTCTTGAAGGTTCCCTCCTGCAAAGGCAATTTTTCATTTGACTTGAGTGTTATGTAACAAAAGAAAACAGAACTTGGAAACAGAGCTTCCCTTTTTAAAATAAAAACATCAATCATTCAAAAGCATTTTCAGTATTTTTTAATTCCTTTAACCTTTCTTTTCCTTTATCTCATAACAGTCACTTTTACTGCTCACTTTTACTGCTTAACAGATGAAGCTGGGGTTTTGTTATGATTTGTTGATAACAAGGCAAGCGAAGTGGATGAAGTTTAGCATTTAGATGTTTGTAGGTGATCAGAATCCTTTTTGTAGGGGTTTTCAATTTTTTGAAGTACAATAACCTTTTAAGAGGGGTGTGGTGGCTTGTTGGCTAAGACGCTGAGCTTGTCAATCAGAAAGATCGGCAGGTCAGCAGTTTGAATCCCTAGTGCTGCATAACGGAGTGAGCTCCCGTTACTTGTCTCAGCTTCTGCCAATCTAGAAATTCGAAAGCATGTAAAAAATGCCAGTATAAAAATAGGAACCACCTTTGATGGGAAGGTAATGGCGTCCCGTACGTCTTTGGTGTTTAGTCATGCCGGCCACATGACCACAGAGACGTTTTTGGACAGTGCTGGCTCTTCAGTTTTGAAACGGAGATGAGCACCACCCCCTAGAGTTAGGAACGACTAGCACATATATCTGAGGGGAACTTTTACCTTTTTAACTTTTTAAGGAAGGGTGCAGTTGTGATTATTCTCTCCCTTTCTTGAAAGACGGGAGACAGTGGAAGATTCAGTTTTTCTCGATCAAGCAGCAGCTTTCCAACTCATCATTTATACTTTGAACAAAACAATATTTAAGTAGAATTCAGACCAAGATTGGAGACATATCTGTTCAATAGCATATAATTCAGCAGATTCTCAGAAGCATTTGTTGTTGTTGTTGTTTTTTAAAAAAACCACTTAGAATCATTTTAACAAAAAATAGCATTTTGTGGTTGTATTCAGTCCAGCAAGAGGTCATTTGGCTTCCTTTTGAAGTTTTCAAGCCTGCATTGATTTTAGGTAGGAATTGATGTGTGATGTTTTCTCATTTCCTCTTCAACGTGGCCTGTTTTGGGAAAGGCTATAATATTAAGCAAACAGTGCATAGCCAGATGAGATACAGTTTGCTGGTGCCTCACCTACTGGCTATATGCCAGAGCAGCTGTTGTTTGCTCAGCATAAGTTTGGGCTGAAACAAACCCATGTGCTCCTTGAAGGGTGTATATGCCAGCCATGTTATTGGCTGTGTTAAAGGGCGTGTAAGGAGGACCTGGGTGTGATTGGCTGTGCCCCCCTGCACTTGACTATGTAGAAGAGTAGGAGCCAAGAAAAATGTGTGTGCAAGTAAACAAAACCAAGCAATTAACTATCTTTATGTACAAAATACTTTGTACCTGCCCCTCAAAGATACTTCCCAACTCCCAGCCACAGTCTCTCTTTTGTTTTTTTCATGTATCTGGGACATCATCCACTTGGCCATTATCTGCTCCATTAAATTGCCTCTTTTCAATAAATAGGAGGCAGGCTAGTTTGATTTGATTTTTTTATCTCTACTTTAAGACGAGATTGTATTAAGTGGACGCACCAAAGCAAAATCTTATGTTTTTCTCCAGAATATGAGAGGAAGTATAGCAGGCCGTTTCATAACAAGGAAATCCTTGGCAGAAATATCTCTGTGAGCCACCGCATTACATGCTGGCGTAGTGGTTAAGGGACCAGGCTAGAAACCGGAAGATTGTGAGTTCTAGTCCTGCCTTAGACACACAAAGCCAGCTGGGTGACCTTGAGCCAGTCCCTAAAGGCGAATGCGCGCCACTTGCAAAAATGCTGCCAAGAAAACTCCAGATACAGAATAATAGATTTGGAAGGGACTTTGGGAAGATCTTCTAGCCCACTACCCCTGCTCGAGCATGAGACCCCGCACCATTTCGGTTTCTTCGCACAAGAAAGCAACAAGCAAGAAGTGCGACGCTCTGTACATGCTCAGCGGTGCTCTCTTCCACAACAGAAGCCCAACCGCAAAAGTTGCACCCCAGCCACGCAACCTCTTCCCCCGTTCAACTCAAAGCAGCCTCCGGGATCGGCCAAACGAGGCGTCGCCAGGGGCGGGCGGGGGGGGGGCGGGACCCTTTGGGGGCCTGGTCTCCCGCAGGCTCCGCCCAGTCCCATTAAACCACAGCCTTAACAACAACAGCATGGTAGTTACCATGGGAGTCCCGGGGTGCTTACGGCAGGTAAGTTGGGGTACAGGAAACGGCGGTGGGGGAACGGCCTCCATCCCTCTCGGGTAAAAGGAGAGAGGGGGGCGACGTTTCCGGTTCTGATTATAAATAGCTCCGGGCGGAAACGTTGCCGATAGACAAATGCCCCCCTCCCTTCCCAAATGCTCCCCTTGGGGTTTTTTCCTTTCTCTCTGCTGTCCCCAAAGTGGCTTTTCTCGCGTCCTCCCAGCTGTGAGATCGTTTTCTGCATCTCCGCCAGGAAACCCAAGTCTCGCCTCCCTCGATCCCCCAGTTTTTGCCCTCCCCTGGATAGCCCCCAGCTAGGTTTGCCACCTCGCAGAACAAGCCTCTGCTTTCTGCCTTCCCCTTCTCTCTATGTCCCCTGGGCTCCTTCCCCCCAAAATGAGCTAATGAGCTCCTTGAGCCCGCCGAAGCAAACATCTCTCTCAGATGCACCGGTTCCCGCCCTGCAATTTCTCAAAGGCACCTTCGGGATTGACTGAATGGATGGTGGGGACGAAATGCTCCCCCTCCTTTGTCTCCCCACCAGGAAAAGTTTTATGGTCTTCCAAAGGGAGATCTAGAACTTATTACCTCTGAATATATTGCTTCTTTGTTGGGAGTGATGGGGTTAAGGTCTCCCAGATGGAATTGCCTGAATTACTTTGTCCTCTCCATACATACTTCTGTCAAATGGATTTTTCATTTGTGATTTGGCAGATGCTTTTGTTTCTTTTAAGTCGGTGGAATTTCCCCAACATCTCCTTAAGATAGCTGTCCTTTCAATTGCACTCATTTGAGCCCTTCACCTCAAAATTCTTCCTGGATGAGGTTAGATCTCCCCCCCCCCAATTTTTTTTTTACTCTTATCCTCTTAAGTCACTCTGCCAAATAGTCTTAGTTTCTTATAAATAACTAAAGTGTATTTTTGAGAATGGAAAAATACTTATTCCCTTCTGGGCTTCCCCCCCCCCCCCTGTTTAAGGAAATTTTTCTCTGGCTGTGGGTAAAAGGTTCTGAAAGAAACCTAAATAAACATTCTTCTTCAAGTTATGTTTCTTATGCTAACAATGAAAAAAATTACACCTTCCTGTGGATTGGATATTAGAGTTACAGCAATTGCATTTTTGGGGAAATAATTCTTTATTCATTTCTTAGAATATATAACAACTTGACTTACAAAAAAGATGATTTGCAATACAGCGCAATTCTGGGGGATTTCTAAAGCTGAACTTTCTTCTAAAAAGTCTTAAACTCACAAAGGAAAAAAATAGATAAGGACATACTTTTTCTTTATGCATTTTTCAAAGAAACCATCCTCCATCTCTAAACATATTTTTGTATCTTCTTTCAATGCATGTTTCTAGCTTGGATGGGCCAAATAATAGTTCTTAGACTAACCTGGGATATATCTCTTCTCAAAGTAAACCGCTACTCAGTAAAGGTGCAGTTTAGAAAGGCATCTCAGTCCTGTGGAGAAGAAACTTGTACTTTTCTGATTCATTGAACATAGATTTGGCCAATGGGGTATCCTCTTTATCGTAACACCCAGAATTCCCAGCCAACACCAATTTGCGGTCCCGTTAAAATTTGTGGCAAATGCCATAACACCATTTTCAGAAAGTACAGGTTAACCCAAAGCCTTTGCTCATGAAGTTTGGAATTCTGAGAGCTTAACAACTCCTACTTTGTTGCAAGGTGTTGGGGAAGACTTGTTTAAGGGGCATATATCAGGGCCATAACATCTGGAGACACTTGATATTTTAAAGTCAACCTGATACTGTGTCTGCCAGATGTTTGTGATACAACTTCTATAACTCATGATCATTAGTCATAGTGGGCTGATGAATGTTGCAGGAGGTGCTACCATAGATTGATTAGTAATTCTTTTCCTGGTGCTGTTGCATTGTTGTAAACTTCAGATCTGTTGTCTCAGGTCCTGGTCCTCCCTTGATGACTTTAATCTTTCAAATGCATGCATCATGCTTTTTAAAATGTAAGCTACTCATATTTGGAACGTCATGTTCCTTTATTTTTTGTTTCCTCACCTTTGACTTTTTGACATTCAGCTTAGAAGAACTGAAACTTCCTGAAGAATAAAGGTGATTCGGGGAGGTGGCATGATCAGGTTTCTGTCTACTGAAAGGGAGGAGAATCAATGTGTTATTACTTGCCAGGAATGTAAAGAAGACCAAAATTTTGAAAGACCAAAAATCAGGGTAGTATTCTTTTCTATTCCTTTCCTTAGTAATACATCACTAAACCAGTTCTTTGTAGCTTGCATGCAAGAGTATGCATATTCTTTTAACAAGGAATCTCAGTCCTGTGGAGAAGAAACTCAGGTTAATTTACATGAGGTGGGGGAAGAGAAGTAATTCACAGGATTGTCACCAAACAAAATACTCAGGCAAATCTTTTCCATTGTTAACTGGGTTTTGCAAACTTACATAATTGCCTTGGGCAGTGGGTTGTACTAAAAGACCTCAGGTTCCTCCTTCCAGCCCCCAGCCCTATGGAATCCTATGGATTCTATGATCTTTATCAATTTCCTACAATGTCTCCTAATGCTAAATTGAGCAGGGTGGGTGGGGGGTGGTATGCTTTATTGTGCTACCTGCATTCCTTAGTAATGTAAGTCATAAAGAAAATCCCACTGACTACTTTTAGGCTCAACCTTTTAGTGATAAATAAGTCCTAAAAGTTAGTTTCCAAAAGGAATTGTTGGAATTCTGGATTTATAAGAAATCATATCTGCAATTGGATCTTGGTGCAATCTATGGGGCATTATGGGGATTTTCTTAAATAAATGACCCATTGGTACCTATCTCTGGTTGTGAAGTTTAGAATGACAGTACTAAAGACAATCCCTTAAGCCTACATAATGGTCAAATCTTACTTTACTATTAAAGGAAGCATTAGCTGCTGTCTAGGACTTTCGAGAATTGAAAGACAATAGAAGGGAAAGCAGAACAGAACAGTTTTTTCCATAATGCTCTGTTTGGTTAAGCTTTGTTAGAAAGCAATTGAAAGGAAAAATAGAGGAATGAATCTGGCCAAGAAGATTGACATAGGTGCAAGAAGCACTTGAAGCTGTACTGTATTGGTTCTGAGCAACACCCTCACCTAAACTGGGTTTGTAGATTTTGTCCCAAGAGATGGGTAGTGATGTTTCTGGTTTCCTAGAATACATTAAGCACACTCTCTTGAGGCTGTTAATCTCTTGTTTGCTTTCTAATCCCTTTAATTAGAGGCTGACAGGATACACAGGGGATAGCATTTCACTAGGCTGCAGAAATGATTTGCCCCTGCCACGTGGCTTTGGCAGACGCCTCTGCAACCCTTCTTGAGGATTTGCTTTCTCTGCTTTTCCTTTCCCCTGAGGAATTTTGAATTTGCCCAGGAGCTCAAATTAATTAATCTTCTGAATTTTAACTGATTTGTTATTTTTACTTGTAATTTGTTTCCTGCCTCTGTTTTTAATTTGTGTTTTATTTATGGTTTTTATGGTTTTCTTATGGCGTTGTAGATGTTGCCAGGGGCGCTTAGGTGAGATGGGTGGTGTAGAAATTTAATAAATACACTCTTTAACTCCTATGTAGCTTAAAGCAGAGTACACATTGAGGGAGAGGCTAGATAACGGGTGAGGCAGCTACTGCTGTAAACCTAAAAGGATTGCAAGACTATTTTACAGAGAGTAAATTGAAACAGATGCCTAGTAAGGGGTAGCTGAGATAGGATGTCAGTTCAGGCTCCTTAGACCAGGGGTGTCCAAACTTGGCAACTTTAAGACTTGTGGACTTCAACTCCCAGAATTCCCCAGCCTGCTGGCTGGGGAACTCTGGGAGTTGAAGTCCACAAGTCTTAAAGTTGCCAAGTTTGGACACCCCTGCCTTAGACTCAAAACTTCCATACTGGAATATTTGGAGCTTTCTGCCCCTACTTGCACGCTCATGTTCTGTTCTTGACATTGACAGTGTGTTACCATTGTTAATGCTTCTTCTGTTTCTCTTAGAAGGGTGGAGGCAGAGTCTTTCTAATTCACTGAAAATCCATCTGGTGTACTTCTAAACTGAGCCTTTGCTTTAGGCAAGGGGAAATGTCACTGCTCGCTGGCTGTGATCCCAGATACCAATTTGGAAGGGAAGAAACTAGTTTAGTCAGTCCTTCTGTTCCTGTCACTGATTTTTCCAAGGGCAGGATATTCTACAGGTAAATAGGTTTGCTATTCAAGTAAAACATTTAGGGTAAAAAGTGATACTTTGAATCTTAAGATTGATCACAACTTTCTAGTGCTTAGAGAAAGAGAGCGAGATAGATAGAAAGAAAGACTGACAAAGAAAGAGTAGGAGATAGATAGATGATAGATAGATAGATAGATAGATAGATAGAGAGAGAGAGAGACAGACAGACAGACAGACAGCTAGCTAGTTAAATATAGACAGAGAAAGACATACACACAGAGATGGATATCTATCTATCTTATGTGTCTGTCTATCTATCTATCATCTATCTATCTATCTATCTATATCTATCTATCTATCTATCTATCTATCAATTGTTGAAAGAAATGTCCTTCTGGGTTCGGCTCCAAGTGGGGAAAAAGACACTGGAGACATGGAGGCTGCTTGGAAAGATGTTTTTAATGGTGGACAGGACCACATGGCCTGAGTCCTGAACAGAAAAGGTAGATCAGGTGCTTCAATGTTGGTGGAGAAGAAGGGAAGGGAAGGGGCTTGCTAGGCTTTTTATAACCTGTTCAGTCCCACCTCTCTGTTTCTTAAAACTGGAAGAAAGTGGTTGTTTATAGCTATTAAATCAGATGGAGTGTAAATTATACTTTTATGCAGGGAAGACTTGTCTATTTGGTTTGGCTTTTGCTGCCCTCTACTGTTAAACAAGTTTTCTGCATGCTTTCAAATGCCATTAGCTGGCAAAACCTCCTACCTGCATGTTATTTTTTTAAAATAGTATTAACTGTATATGCCTTTTATCTCACTATCCAAAAAAGATCTTTTGAGAGTACTTATCCTTTGGAAGTCCAAGATGTCGTGTTGCAACATTAAAAAAAAACCTTTACAATCTCTCATTGCAGTGGAGCTTAACTTAACTTAACTTTATTCAATTTCTAGACCGCCCCCCTCTCAAAAGAGACTCAGGGCGGTGTACAGTCATATTAAAATAATTGAACAACAAATATACATGGTATAAATACAAAATCAATAAATTAAATATAGGACTGGAGGAGGTAGTAATGATTCACTGTACAATTTAGTTAAGTTAGATTAAAATTGTAAAAATTATAAAAACATTTACCCTAAAAACTATCCCCAATAAAATATCTGCCAGGAGGTAAGAGTAGAACTATAAGTGGGCCAGGCCGGCTAATTGGAACAGATGAGTCTTAAGTTTTTGTCGGAAGGAGCGGAAGTCGGTAGTAGTTCTAATATCGGCGGGGGGGGGGAGGTTGTGGGGGAGAAATGCTTTCCATTCATTGTTGGATTTATATTGGCACAATGTACTTAAAAGTCTATTGCTTGCAATTACAGGTAGTCCTCGACTTACGACCACCATTGAGCCCAATGTTTCTGTTATTAAGTGAGATACTTGTTAAGTGAGTTTTACTCTCTTTTACGACCTTTCTTGCCACAGCTGTTAAGTTAAGTGTAATCTTTTAGTTGAGAAGTCAATAGCCTGGCTGTTAAATGAGTCTGACTTTGCTTGTCAGAAGAGTGTAGAAGGTCATGATCACATGATCTTGGAACATAGGAACGGTCATAAACCAGTTGCCAAGAGTCTGAATTTTGATCCCATGATCATGGGGATGCTGCAAAGGTCGTAACAGTGAAAAATGGTCATCGGTCGCAATTTTCACTCCCGTTGTAACTTTGAACAGTCACTAAACAAAACTGTTGCAAGTTGAGGAATACTGTACATTGGCCACCAGGAGGCACACACCACTTTCACTAGGTGTCCCCCATAATAGGAAACGTAGTGCCTCCTGGTGGCCAATGTAACTGAAAATATTGCACATGATATGTACACTGCAGTAAAAGTAGAGAATTATATGAATATAAAAAATTTTGAACTACAACTTAACTTAAAAAATAAGGCTTCCCATGTCCTTCTCTTCCACCTGATTTCAAACCACAACCTGTCATGGAAAACCCAGGGATTTAATACTTGTTTTGCCCAGGGAATGTCCCACGGCATCTCCTGGTTGAAAAGGCTTAGGCAAGAAAGCAAAGAGAAACTCTCCTTACCAACCAATTTGCCACCCTTTGGAATATCTGTTGAGCTGATGATTGATCGATCCAAAGAAGTTTTGGGAGGCTCCAGAGGAAAGGTTCTTTAAATTCAGCTGTCTGATGGATTGATTGATTGATTGATGTATTTATTTACTTATAATTCAGGTCAGTGATTACATTTAACATGCCTTTCTCCTTTTATTTTTCCCACAACTCCTCTGTGAGATGAGATGGCTTTTATAGTTAAGGCATGAGTTGAACTTGCAATCTCTTACTTTTTAGCCCAGTGCTTTAATCATTAAGCAAATTGGCTCTCTCTTTTTGGGGGTATGTGTGTGATCCAGTTGTGGCATGGAATAATTAATGGTATTGTGGCTTCTCAGCTGTTCTTGCCTCACTTCGGTGTTCTTAATGCCTCTCAGTTTGTCTGTTCATTTAAGTTTATGCTGCTTTTCCTCTGGGCAATCTACATACTGTGTTTCCCCGAAAATAAGACAGGGTCTTATTTTCTTTTGACCCCCGAAGTAAGTACTTGGCCTTATTATTTTTGAGGTGCAGGAGGTGGTGAGCATAGTCACCTCTTGGTTGCTGCTGTGGTGCAATATTTTCAGGGAGGGCTTATTTTCAGGGGAGGGCTTATTTTAGCACATGCGCTCAAAGTCCCGATTGGGCTTATTATCTGGGGGAGGTCTTATTTTCAGGGAAACAGAGTAGTGGCTTCTTTTCCCCCATTTTTTTTCCTCCACAACAATCATCCTGGGAAGTAGGCAAGGCTGTGGCCTTTCCTTTGGGAAGGGAATCAGATTCACCCCCTTCGTCCTTGCAATCTTTTAAAAAAATCTCAGGGTTGAACTTCAGCCCTAAAGGTTGTCACTCCAGCTTTGTAGTTCCTCTGGCGGTTTTTCAAAACCGCAGGTCAACCTAATCTCAGTAGAAGACTGGACTTTACTCACCAGGGGTGGGAGATCAGAGTTCCTGCTTTTCAAGGAAATTGAATAGATAAACTTGGGTCAGCTGCTTTCAGCTTATCCATCATAATCAATCACAAACAGAACGTGCTTTCAGAAGTTGTGAGTGCCCTGTCACAGGAGAATTTTTAGAAGAGACTGGATAGCCAATTGTCTGGAAGGGGGGGGTTGGACTAGATGACCTCCAACAGGGACGTGCGGTCAGGGGAGGCAGGGGAGGCAGAGCCTCACCTCTCTTCATGAAATAATAGTATATAATATTATATACCATATATATATAATATAATATTATATACATCTGTCTGGCCGCGCCCGGGAGCTGCGGAGACCCAGTCGCTTTCGTGGCTTCGTCATCCGGGAGCGCCAACAACATTTCTGCCTCCGCAGCTCCCGGGCGCGGCCGGCCGGATGTAGCCAGAGCGACGCCGAGGTGGTCCGGGCAGACGAAAGAGCGAGCGAGCGATGGAGGATCAGGCTGCCTGATCCTCGGTCGCTCGCCCGCCAGACTGCCTCGGCGCCACTCTGGCTACCTCCGTCCATCCACGCCCGCGAGCTGCGGAGGCAGAAATGTTGTCGGCGCTCCCCGATGACGAAGCCACGAAAGCGACTGGGGGAAGGTTCTCGTCGTTCCCCAGTTGCTTTCGAGGACTGCGGAGCCGGCGGAGCACGCTCAGGAAGGTGGGGAATGGGATTACGTGTGCTGGAGGCTGAGGCAGCCTCAGCTTCTAGCACACGTGGTCCCATTGCCCGCCTTCCTGATGACGTCACCAGCCTCACCAGCCATGAACCTCACCGCACGTCACTGACCTCCAAGGAGGTCCCTTCCAATTCTGTTATTTTGTTAAATGCAGTCTGTCAAAATCCAGAGTAGCTTTAATACATTTTTTGTTTAGCAGTTTAATTGAGGCACTGTGGTACTTTTTGATTTTAGTGTCCCTCATATCACCCTCAGCCATCATGTGAACTATTTGACATTATCTTCACATGCTTTGTCCACAGGGCTCTTACGATCTCTAAGGCAGAGGTGGGTTCCGACCGGTTCAGCCGAATAGGTAGCAACTCAGCCAGACACATGACTGTAACGGTTCTATCCTCGGCGGCGCCATCTTAGTTTTCTGTTTTGCACATGCGCAGAACAATCCACATTGAAAAAGTTTCCCCCCTTGTTTAATTTTGTGTGCGTGCACAGACCTTTTTAAGTGTAAATTTGCATGCGTGTGCTTGCTTCACTGGCGCACAAAATTTTTTGGCCTCTGAACCGGTAGTAATGCCAGGAGGAACCCACCCCTGCTCTAAGCCATGGTTTGTCATTTACAGCATTGTGTGATGTGTGAACTCCGCGAGTTGTAGCTTGTTAACTGTTGTTAAAGTATAGCTTACAGTAGTGCAGTGTTTCTCAATCTTGGCAACTTGAAGATGTCTGGACTTCAACTCCCAGAATCCCCCAGCCAGCGAATGCTGGCTGGGGAATTCTGGGAGTTGAAGTCCAGACATCTTCAAGTTGCCAAGATTGAGAAACACTGCAGTAGTGTAAGGTGGAGTTTTTCAACCTTGGCTGTTTGAAGATGCATAAAGTCAACTCCCAGAATTCCCCAGCAAGCAAGGAGTTCCCAAAGTGGCAAGACTGACTGGGGAATTCTGGGAGTTGAAGTCTACACAGAGGTGCAAGGTATGAATCCTACCTTTGCATCTCTTCTGCAAATCATCTCTCTTTACTTTAAAGTTTATTTGGAACCTTGAATACCTCCTGCTGCAATGAAATAATCCGAAGATGAACTGGAACAATTTCTCCCAGAATTTCCAACCAGTTTAAACCACTTTGGGAACTCCTGTAATCTCTAATTACTGTTAGCTAATCCTAATCAATCCTAATTACCGTTAGGAATTCATACAACATTTTTTACTTGCACCATTGTTTATTTTCTCTGCATAAGCCCCGAAACCTCTCTTTGCTTTCTCACTTTCTAACAAATTACACAATTCCCAATCAAGGCAGGACAAGACAGGACAGATGGGAAGAGAAAAGGTAATGATTTTGCTTCCCAGATTCATGCAGACTTACCTTGTTTTCATTTCCCTTGTTTCCGTCACCAGTGAGAGCTGCAGTTTTATTTTTCCCGAAGAGAACGTTTTAGTCATGGCAGCCTCTTCCTTCTGATGTAGTTTGCATCCAGGCTCTTGTCAGTTGTGATTCAACAGGGTTGAAGTTCAGTCCAGATTGAAAGGAGAGGGGGGGGGGGGAAATCTGCTCCAGCCTCTGATTGGCAGAAACTCATCTCTGCAGAAATAACGTTTCCCATGCCTGCCTCGTCAATTGTGCATGGGCTTTGCCAGTGAAAACTGGCGTAGGTTGTTCTTCCAAAAACTGTGCCGCTCAGCCCAGGCAGGACAAATAATACAGAACTGGGCAAAAGTCTCCCCTACCCACAACACAACCAGAATGGGATGTCACCCACCGCTCTCCCATTACCCCCCTCCTGTTTGTCTTTGTGGATTACATATTAACTGAAGTTGTTTGCTTAAGAATGCTAGGTCTTTTGTTTGGATCAGTGCAGAGATTTTAGCTGAACAACTCACGCTGCAGGAAGGTAATTGTGTCACTGAGACTCTTGGTACTGGGTGTTTGCATTGCAACCCTCCTGATGTCTTGCTGGGGAGAAGCTCTTCTATTTCTGGTGGTCTTTTTAGATGGAGATATAGGAAATTAATAGCGGTGGGTTCCTAGCCGGTTAACTAACGGTTCGCTGAGAGGGCGTTTTGTGCGCATGCTGCTCGTTTCGCTCACGTGTGCGCCCGCCGCGTATTGCTGCGCATGCACAGTTGACTGAAAACTGTTCTGTGCATGCACATAAACATGCTGGCGATGGCAGAAGGGACTGGGGAACCGGTTCGGGGGCGTGGCAGGCCTGGGTCACTGCCGGTTCCAGCGACCCAAGCCACCATACCACTACCAGTTTGACCAAATCAATCTAAAACTGTAGGAACCCACCACTGGAAATTAGGTAATAGTCATAGTGTTAAGATTTTTGCAAGTGTCTTATGCCAGAGGTGGGGAATCTGTAGCCCTCCAGATGTAGTTGTAATCTATCTCCTTGCTCCTTTCATCATCCTGGATGAGACATCTGTGAATGAGAGGACCAGTTTGGTCTAGTGGTTAAGGCACCAGGCTAGAAACTAGGAGACTGTGAGTTCTAGTCGTAGAATTATAAAATCATAGGGCTGGATAGGACCTTGGAGGTCTTCTAGTCCAACACCCTGCCCAAGGGAGAAGATATTACTGTATCTTGCACATATGGCTGTCCAATCTTTCTTGAAGACCTCCAAGATTGAGCATCCACAATTTCCGGAGGCAAACTGTTCCCTTAATTAATTGTTCTTACTCTCAGGGAATTTCTCCTTAATTCCAGATTGGATCTCTCTTTAATGAGCTTCTACCCATTGCTTCTTGTCCTTCTATCTGGTGCTTTGGAGAATAAGTCAACTCTGTCTTCTCTATGACAGCCCCTCCAGGATTAGAAGACAGTTATTGTGTTGCCCCTAATCCTTCTCTTTGATAGCCGCTGGACATACCTACTATGTTTAGTCTCCAGACCATTATCAGCTTGTTGCTCTTCTCTGCACACACTCAAAGGTCTCAGCATCGTTTTTGTATCATGGTGACCAGCACTGTACACAATATTCCAGATATGGCCTCACTAGTGCAGTATATTGCGATACTATCTTGATGATATCCCTCGGTTGATGCAGACTAAGACTGCATTGGCTTTTTTGGCATCTGCAGCACACTGATGGCTCATCCTTAAGTGACAGTCCACTAGGAGACTAAGATTCCTTTCACAGGCATAGTTGTTGAGCCAGGTCCCGCCTATTCTATACTTATGTGTTTGGTTTTTTCCTGCCAAAGTGCCAACCATGCAAAAAAGCTGCCAGATCAGGTGTAACTCACTTAACAGCCATCTTGTTTAGCAACAGAAATTCTGGTCCCAGTTTTGGTCGTTAAGTCAAGGATTGCCTGTATTTTAACGGTGGCCAAGCTGAAAGTAAACTCTGAAGGAGGCATCTAAAGAACCTGTGGCACAGCTCAGAGTCAAATCGGGGACTTCTGAATTTGTGACATTTGGTTGCACTAGCACAGCATTGGCTGGGCAATTATGAGATTTGAAATCTAGGCATTATGAGCCCTAGTGGCATAATGGTTAGAATGCAATATTGAAGGCTAACTTCCCAAAGCCAAGAGTTCGATCCTGGTTGACTCAGCCTTCCATCCTTCTGAGGTCAATAAAACAAGGACCCAGATGGTTGGGGGCAATATGTTGACATTTATAAAGCACTCTGGAGTGGTATCTAAGTCTAAGAGCCATTGCTATTGCTCCAGAGGTGCTCTTTCAAGAAGCAACTGGTCTTTCTATGGCTTTTCATTGAAGATGTTTTGCTTCTCATCCAAGAAGCTTCTTCAGCTGAAGAGCAAAACATCTTTAAAGAAAAACCAGAAAGTCCAGTTGCCTCTTGAAAAAGAACCTTTGGGACAACCATGACCTGGATGATTGAGAATCTCCATAGACATATTGCTATTTTAAAGGTGCCAAGTTTGAAAAACATGGGCCTAGCAGACTAGGGTCTCTCTGCATGTACATTATCCTTACCTTCTTCCTCCCCAGCAGTACCTGGAAGTGATTTTCCTTTACCTTGGTAACCATGAAAGAAAGCTCTTGGAAGTTATAATCCAATTCCCTTGTGAAGTTGGAAGCTCCATTGAGTTCACTGCAAGTAAACCTGGTTTGGTGAGATTGATCTGAACACGGGAGGTTTCTGCATCGGACCAATGGCCTGTTGACTACTAAATTAGTACACCAGCTAAATGTTGTGGACATAGTATACTTGCTGTAGAAAGAGGCTCAAGTTTGAAATCCAGGGAGGGAAAAATAGATTACTAAGAGATATATTTGATATTGTAGAAAGTAAGTGGGACTAGTGTTTTGAAGGTTTTTGTTTGTGTGCTTTTAAACCATGATTTGGCTATTTTAGGATCTATACTATGGGTGTCAAACTCTAGCCTTGGGGGCCAGATCCGCGGGGTGCTTAGATTCGACCCATGGGGCCACCCTGGAAACAGCAAAGGACTGGCCTGCAGTGCCTCTGCCAGCGAAAATGGAGCTCGTGAGGGCTTCATTTTTATTGGCAGAGGATTGCAGGAGGCCGTTGCAGCCGAAAACGGAGATCGGGAGCCCATTTTCACTAGTAGAGCACTCGGGCCACCACAGCTGCCCCAGACACGAGTTATGTTGAGCTGGTCAAATCTTGTCAGTTTTCAGCAGTCTTCGGCAGTGAAGGCTCTAACAGTTACAAAAAGGAGGAATAGGACTACACGTGATTGCCCTTAATTTAGTTGACCTTTTTAATTAACCACAAGCCATAAAGAAGTTGAAACTTAAAAATAAAAACCAGATCTTTAGTATCCACGGTGAGACTCAATGAAAACCAAATGAAGCAATTTGTTTTTTGTTTCCTTGTTTGCCTATTGGCATTTATCCTCTAACAGTTCTCTAAAACCAATCACCGTCTTTTGAAATTAGAACTGGGCACACAAACGCCTGTTCGTGGGTTGGAAAACAGCATTAATGATTAGCCATTTTGTTAAATGTTCTGCCTTAATTTAGCCAGTGGACCATCTGCTCACTGTGCCTATTCTGAATAACTGTGTTTCTTCTCCAGAGATACTGGGGACAAAATAGTCTTTCCCAGCCAACTGTTTGAGATGATTTTAACCAGAAGGAGATTTCAGTCTCAAGGTCACTTGCACGCAGCAAAACACGTGCTTAGTTTTTACAATGGTTCTTTCCCTAAAATGGGGAAAGCTCCAGGGTAATTGACAAGCAAATCAAGAAGTACACCTGCACATCTGCTTTAGAGATTTTTCAGGCACAGCTGCTTAAGTCATGTAATTTAGAGAAGGATATTTGCAGGACCGTTTCCCTATTCCGGGTGCAAGAGATTCATTCAGACTTTTAATTTTTTCCCCCTATTTCCTTCTAGATTTTGAGAGGAAAAGCTGGAGATTTTCTACTTCTTGCTCCTCAGAGATTTTACAGTACTACGTTCAAGGTGAGAACCTTCCCTCTGGAATGAGCTGCCCCCGGAGCTTCGCATAATCCCTGACCTCCGGTCCTTCCGACGCGCCCTAAAAAGTTGGCTTTTCCAGCAAGCCGGCCTGGCCTGTTAATTTTAACTTATTTTAAATGTATTGTCTTTTAAATTTGGTTGGTTTTTTTGGATATGTATATAATTTTTTTAACTTTGGGATGTGTGTTTTTTAATGTTGTACGCCGCCCTGAGTCCTTTTGGAGAAGGGCGGCATATAAATCCAAATAAACAGAAATAGAAACAGAAACAGAAAATTTCACACCGTCACTTCACACCCCAATGACGGGAATCTGTTCCATGTTGGGGAGAGGTGGGTAGAATATAAACCCACAAACCCAGTTTGAGGTAACTTTCGATTTTTAATTTGACATTGAGGGGGCGGAAGGGGGGAAAGCCGAGTGAATGACCCTGCATTTCTTCCAGGCCTCAGATCTCCAGATTGAATTGAACAAACATCTAAAGCCCAAACCAGATTCTAGCAAGCTGGTCTTTGGGAAACATTTCACGGACCATATGCTCACTGTGGAGTGGAGCAAAGAAAATGGCTGGGGAAAACCGCACATCAAACCTTTCCAGAATCTCTCTCTGCACCCAGCCTCTTCAGCCCTGCATTACTCAGTGGAGGTAATGGTTTCCCATCTAAAGAGTTACAGATATACACCCTCCATTTTTCTTCTCCTTCCTCGAAAGGGTTCTTATGTCAGGACTTGATGTATGATAGACAACAGGGAGATGATGAAGGGTGGATGGAGCCAACGAAGGATTGGGAATATGACAGATTAGAGATGGTCCTCGTATATAGGCTATGGGTTATCAAACCATAGTTGGTTTTGATCATACATGCACTATACCAGGCCTGTCAAACTAGTGGCCCTTGGGCTGGATACAGCCTGCATAGGCCGCACACAGGCCTGCACAGGCCACACCCACCCCGGCTCTACAAAGGCAAAAAACATCCCGATACATCGCAATACGGCTGATATGTCACAATACAGCCTGCAATACGATCAGATTTTATACCCCTTCACTATACCCTGGACTTGGTATAGGAAATCAGGAATCCAGGCAGTGCAAATGAATATAGGTTTATTATATGCTACAAAAATCTGAACGACTAACTATCAAAGCAAATTAGCGGTAGATAAAAGTCAACGGAATTCAAGGTGTGGGCTTAGATCTCTTGTGGACGTGCCAAAGGGACAAAAGATGGATGAGATGTTTGATCCCTCTCTTGAGCACTATGATTTATAAACCATAAAAGCTGGGTTCACACAATACAGCAAGCTTAGCTTGATGTGTTCAACCAATCACAGAGAGAAATATTGAAAAGAATCTTTTGAAAAGGGAGAGAATTAAGATGGCTTAGATTAGTTTTACGTAATCTGGATGCAAGAGAACCGCATCTCTTTGCATTCCTGACCATCAAAACAGGGGTGTCCAAACTTGGGAACTTTAAGACTTGTGGACTTCAACTTTCAGAATTCCCCAGCCAGCATGGCTGGCTGGGGAATTTTGGGAGTTGAAGTCCACAAGTCTTAAAGTTCCCAAGTTTGGACACCCCTGATCTAGAATCTACCAAATTGGGAAAAAGATAGATTACATTGTTGGGTTAAGCGGTTACTCTTCATGAGATAGCTCAGAATAAAGATTCAAGTCCTAGAAATCTTTGTTGATTAATGGATCTAATGGGTCGTACCGTTATTAGAATTCAGAAAAATGGTATCTATCTTCTTCACATATTAATTTTGGATTACACAAGTGTTTAATAGGGAGATTCTCACGGCACTCCATAAATCAATAGGAGTAAAATCTTGAAGATGAAGCTTAATGACTTCATGGACATATCCGTCTAGTTTTCTGGTCTGGTGTCTGTTCTCAGCATCTACAAAGATTGAAAACTGAGGTCTAGGCTAGAATGGGCTTGCCTAATTTTTGATTCAGTGTTATGGGGGAAAATAATTGTAGGATGATCTGTGAATGTTAAACCAAGTATTTAACATTGGGGATGAAGGGAAACCTGACAGAAGACAATGGGCAAATGACTACGTTGGGGCTGGGAATTGGTTTTTCTTTTCCTGGAAGATCAATGAGGCACAGCGGAACAGTGTTCTCTGCATAGCCAAAGAGAGTTCTGGGATGTCAATGGAAATTCTCAATCATCCAGATCATGGTTGTCCCAAAGGTCTGTGATCTGCCAAAATAGCTTGTAGGGGAAATGTTAATTGCCCATCTTTGCATCAAGCCATAATAATAAGGTCATATGAATAAAGCCATTGTGTTTCATTAACCTGTTAAAGTTTAAGCCCAGCTCATGTATCAGTAGATGATCTCTACCACATAATTCACTTTAATTTGTTTTAATCTCCCCCTTCCTCCTGTCCTTATCTAGCTTTTTGAAGGAATGAAAGCTTTCCGGGGCTCAGATCAGCGCATCCGGCTTTTTCGTCCCATGCTCAACATGAATCGCATGTTACAATCCTCTCTTCGAGCTTGCTTGCCTGTGAGTATGTGGAGCACCCTCTTATTCTCTCTCTTGCCCTAAATCCAGGATCAGCTATGTTTTAAGCTATGATCTTTCTCCCGAGGCCATCTATGGAACCCTGGAACTGAAAGATTTCAACTTGAGTTCAATTAAAAGGAAGTACCCAGGGACTGAAAATACTTAGACACCCTCCCAATATATTTCAAGAAAGACTGGGTGAAGCCTTCCCCTGCAACCTTGGGGAGGGGGGGATTGAAATAGACCCCAATTTAGTGTACTTCTGTTATTTGGCTTCCTGACATCATAGTTTCCACCCAGGTAGTTGGTATATGAATATGGAGAAGTGGCATGTGTATGAGACGTATTTTAATCAAGGTAACTCCATCATTTGCTTAGTAGGAAGCAACTTCTAATGCTTTTAACATCTCTTACTATGCAATAGTGGCGAATATCTGTAGCTCAGGTGTAAGGATGAGGGTGAAGGTACATTCTCTGAATGTTGTGGCCTGCCAGCGGCCAGTGGATCTGGCAGCAGATTCGGGCAATTGGGAGGAACATGGGCCAGTCCTGGAGTCTGTGTCAGAGGCAGAGATGGGACCAGGGCCATCTGACAGTTATCACTTGCCTTCGGATATCAGTGAGGCAGAAGAACAGCTGGAGCCTGTTCCCAGTATGTGCATGCGCAGAGCTGCCAGGAGAAGGGAACCGCTAAATAACAAGGGTCGACTCAGGAGTAAAGCCACAGGTGGACGGTGAATGGCCCCTCCCATAGGGAATAAAGAGGAGCGAAAGGGGAGGGAAGTTTGCAGGAGACAATTAGTTCAATTCATTAGGATGAAGATCTGTTCCTGACTTCTTGCCAAGTATTGCCTGCTACAGAGTGGCGTTTGGAAGATATCAGCCTGGCAGCTCTCCAAGCCTGATAAAGGTCTGTAGTTGTGAAATCTCTTGAAAGACTCTTGGCCGGGACCCTGCTGGAGAGGAATTCACTTTAAACTAAATAAAAGGGGTTTTATCAGGACAAGGAGTCGGCTTCGTGCTTTTGGGAAGCCTAGGTCAGAACACCGAGCTTGTGGGTTGGTTTCCAAACATTTTGTTACCAGGCCAGGTAACATCTTCAGCAGATCCCCTACACTCCGCTGGAGATGTTATCTAGCCTGGGAATGAAACGTTCGGAATACAACCCACAAGCTGCGAGAACGAGATACTATCACAGCTGGAATGCATGTTCATTTGCTCACCAGAAACCTGGACCAGCTGGCCAGAGTGCATGTGTGTGCCGGCCAGCTAGTTTTCGGGTTTTCAGCATGCGCATATGCGTCAGCCAGCTGGTCTTCACGTGCACCAGAGCACAGGAAACTCAAAGATCATCTGCTTGTTTTTTGACCGGTTTTGGGGCCCTTTTCAGACTGTTTATTTGGCCATTTTCAGGCCGTTTTTCGAGCCAAAAACATTTGATTTTTTTTTTTTTGGCTGCTTTTTTGGCTGTTTTTCAATGCCCGCAAAGACCAGCTGGTTGGAAACCAGAAGATCAGCTGACGATGGCGTGCGTGCCCACAGAGAGGGCTCTGCGTGCCACCTTTGGCATGCGTGCCATAGGTTAGCCATCACAGCCCTATCAGGTGATGAGAATATGAAGTGGAAGGAAAAATAGTTTCTGGTCGCATCTTATAGGAAGGAGTGAAAAATATTGTCCTGTAAGTACCGTAAGGACAGTAACGTGTTTCCTTCGGAATCAGATGCTTCTGAATGGAAGCTGTGTGGGAGCTGTGAGCAGAAGGCACGGATGGCTACCAAGCTTTGCTTCTGGGTTTCCCAGATGTGTCTCCCTGTTCCCATGGGGGAAGGGATGCCAGAGACTAGATGGGGTTTTGTTCTATCTAGCTGGCTCTTTCAAGGTGTCCAGCAGGGTATTTTATTCTCTGTGCAAGGAAAAACAGCAGCAGCATCGTGTTCTCGTCTTCTTGCAGGCTTTTGATCAGTCTGAGTTGCTTGAATGCATCCGGCAGCTGATCCGGGTGGACCAAGATTGGGTCCCACACTCCAGCACAGCCAGTCTCTACATCCGCCCCATCTTGATTGGCACCGAGGTGGGTAGGAGTGCTTCCAATTTTAGACGTTTTAGGCAGCAGGGGTTTCCATAATCTAACCCTAACAGTTACTTAAACGGGGTTGTCATTTTCAAATGTTGTTCTTTCCTTGCTTATGTTCCTTCTGATTTCCAAAATCTGACCCCTTTTCATCAAAACAAGGTGATAGATAGATTCAGAAATAATGTCATTAAGTTTACGTTTACGTTTCCTATTTCTCCCTTTCGTTCTTGTTTAACTCATTAATTTCAGTACCAAACGAACCATTTTTATGGATTTTAACCATGTACTCCATTCGCCTATCAAATAGGTTGGGTGAGCACATTGTAAACCATAAAAGCTAGCGATGCTTAAAACTAACCAAGATTAGCATGTGTAAATACAGTCTCTATGTTTTTACAGAAAGTTCCTGACGTACGGCCAGTCACTTTGTGACCTTTTGAAATTATGACAGACCTATCAGAGGGCTACTTATGACCGAGTTTCAAAGTTTTGACGGTTCCCCCCCCTCCCCCACCCCCCCAGTCATAAACCCGACCAAACTTTGCCCATTTAGTAAATGGGCTGCATCCAGATCTATCTGCAGCATCCGGCAGTCACATCACCATGTTTTATGATGATTTTGCCCCAAACTAGCATTTACTTCTAGTTTTCAGCAAAACTGCACCCATTGCAAACCATTGGTTCACCAAATGACTGCGGCATTCACTTAATGACCGTGGTGGCTGCTTTATGATTGCAGCGGCCTCTTAATGACTGCTGCAAAAAAAATAGATGTAAAATTGTATTGGTCACATGATCAATCCATTTTATGACCATTATGACTTACGTTGGGCGAGCTCTATCTCAGTAGTAAGTCAGTCCAGTTAGGTGTACAGTGGAGAGACAAGAAACTGTGTTTAAAAAATTGAATCTCCTTTCAGTCCATCTCAGTTTCTGGAGATGCTGAAGTTAGCTTCACGCAGTAATCTTGGCCAGAGAATGGAAATAGTTTGCCAGTACAATTTTCCACATTGTTTTGGAACTTCTCCCTCTGGCCTGTGGATAACGGGTAGTCTGACTCTCCATCACTGAGTAGGCCTGGCTTTGCTTAGCTTCTCAGCTGACAAAACTGGCCAGTTGCTGCTTTGATAAATCTGTCAATGAAGATTCCCAGCCATCCGTGTAGAGTTGTCTGGAAGCTGTGTCATGAACTTATTTTCTTTTGGGTTTGACACGTTCCGCTGCTTATCCCGGTAGTTTCTTCACCCTGAGCAAGTCAACTAGGATCAGGGATGGGATTCAGTTGGTTCGGATCGGTTCGAACGAACTGGATGCTAATTTTGCATCTGGTTTGCCAAACCGGTAGAACTGGCCCCACAAACTCCCCCCCCCCAGGAGTCTCCATGTGGCCCGTTCATCATGCCAGGTAAGTGCAGAGCCCACACGGACGCTCTCTGAGGGTGGAAAATGGGCCTTCCGGAAATCCGGAAAAGATCCGTTTCCGGTCTTCAGAGGGCCTCTGGAGCCCATGAGAGGCCGTTTTTGCCCTCCCAGAGGCTCGAGGAAAGCCTTTGGAGCCTGGGGAGGGCGAAAACGCCCCCCACTGCTGCTGTGGTGCAGGAGGCCGAGTAGCCCCCCCCCCAGCAACCAGGCAGAGAACCAGTTGATAATGTTTTTCAATCCCACCCCTGATTAGGAGGGCCATTTCAAACCAAAAAGGAAAGAAGTCGAGCTACCACTACACAACTTCCAGACTTCATAAATCTGCCGATTCTAATCACGTTTGCTGACCAGCCTCTTATGTGGCATTCTCCCCTTCTGCCTTCTGCAGCCTTCCTTGGGGGTCTCCATTTCCAGTCACGCGCTGCTCTTTGTAATCTTGGGTCCTGTGGGTCCTTATTTTACCACCGGAAGCTTCAATCCCGTTTCCCTCTTAGCTGATCCCCAATTTGTCCGTGCCTGGATAGGTGGCGTTGGCAATTGCAAACTAGGCGGGTAAGTCTAGGGCTTCTGTTTTAACCTAAGTGGGTGGATGAAACTTGGCAGTTTTAAGTCAGACTTTTCTAAAGTGGACATTTTCCAAGTGGGCGAACTTCACCTCCTAACATTCTTGGCAATGCCTGGGGAATTCTGGGTCTTGAAGTCCACAGTTCTGGAAGGCGAATAGGTAGAGCAAGGCTACTTCAGCCCAATTTGTTTTGTGGAGATGGGACATTTTCCTTGAGACAAGAATTTGACTTCTTTTGTTTTTAAATTTCATTTAAGCCCTTGATGATTGCAGGAATTTGTGATAAGGTGATACTGGAGAGGTTGGGGTGTGTGTGTCAAAATGGGGTAAGGTTCCTCCCCATAATACAGTCTTTTCCCTAACCCTAGCAAAACCATAACGTTTATATTTTAACTTATTTTATTTATTTTATTTTTCAAAAGGGG
Organism: Natrix helvetica; assembly: GCF_964273705.1. Lineage (NCBI taxonomy): Eukaryota > Metazoa > Chordata > Lepidosauria > Squamata > Natricidae > Natrix > Natrix helvetica. Next base: position 25,726,438 of record NC_138554.1, on the reverse strand, counting down.
GAAATTTTTACCCCTGAAAATTGCCAATTTGCCAACATATTTCAATTTCATAGAGCAACAAAATAATTAAGGGACTGGAGGCTAAAACATAAAGAATGGTTGCTGGAATCAAGGAGAGAGGCAACTTAGAACTAAGGAGAAATTTCCTGAGAGTTAGAGCAATTAATCAGTGGAACAACTAGAAGTTGTGAATGCTGCAACACTGGAAGTTTTAAAGAAGAGATTGGACAACCCTTTGTCTAAAAAGGTAGAGGGTTTCCTGCCTAAGCAGGGGATTGGACTAGAAGACCTCCAAGATCCCTTCCAACTCAATTATTCTGTTACAGAGTATTGGGTGACACTGAAAAAAGTGAGGATTGCCAGAGGCAGGCTATAGATATTCCACCCCTGTTTTAATACTTAAACAGTGGTCCATTTTTCAAAATACACAGGAATATAGTAACTACAACCAGACCTTGGCTGGAGGAAAGGTTTTGGGGAGGCGAACAGTTTGGGAATGCTCAACCAGGTATTTAGAGGAGCCCTGTGGCTGCCTCTTCCCAACATGGCAGAGGCCCTTGTACAGTACAATACAATACAATACAATACAGTACTGTACTGTACTGTACTGTACTGTACTACACTACACTACACTACAATACAATACAATACAATACAATACAATACAACAATACTATACTATACTATACTATACTATACTATACTATACTATACTATACTATACTATACTATACTACAATACAATACAATACAATACTATACTATACTATATTATACTACACTACACTACAATACAATACAATACAACAATACAATACAATACAATACAATACTATACTATACTATATTATACTACACTACACTACACTACAATACAATACAATACAACAATACAATACAATACAATACAATAGCAGAGTTGGAAGGGACCTTGGAGGTCTTCTAGTCCAATCCCCTGCCTAGGCAGGAAACCCTATACCGTTTCAGACAAACGGCTATCCAACATCTTCTTAAAGACTTCCAGTGTTGGGGGATTCACAACTTCTGGAGGCAACTTCTGTTCCACTGATTACGTTTGATCGTCCATCGCTTGTGCCTTCCCCTTTTGGTCTTTCAGGCTGGCTTAGCCTCCATTTTGGTCACTGGGTAAATGCCTTTGTATCCGATCAGAGTCTTGTCCTGCTCTTATTTCGTCCCTTAGCAATTACGGCCCCACCATATACGTGCAAGGAGAGGCTGCCAAATTGGGTTGCCAGCAGGTTTTGTGGCTGTATGGCGAAGACCACCAACTCACTGAAGTTGGGACCATGAACATTTTCTTGTTTTGGAAGGACCGAGAGGGAGGTAAGGAATTTTATCTCTGGGCAGTGGCGGATCCATTGTTTTGGGCTTTGATGGGGACATGGTCCTGTGGTAAGGTTGATTCAGTGTATTAAACATTAATTCCTGATTCCTAAAATAAATTACCATTAGGGAAATTCCTTCACTTCCCCCCCTCCCTTCCCCCCCCCCCAAAAAAAAACTTGTCTTGGTTTTTCATCCAAAATTGTTCTATCTTTTCTTCTCATATCCTGGATATATTTATTGGGGGTGGTGGTGCATAGGCACCTCTTCCTAACTTCCAGTTAGTCCTCAACTTACAAACCACAATTGAGCCTGGAATTATAATTGTAATTTCTTGTGGTCATTAAGTGGGTCACCATGGGACTGGGCCCAACTTTATAATATGCTTAATGGCAGTTCGTTAACTGAATGCTGTGGTCATGAAGTGAATTCATTATACCCAATGGATGTTTTTTGCCGTGAACCAGAAGTAAATGCTGGAAACAGGCAAAAAATGTGGAAAATTGTGGTTGTGTGACTGCAGGACATTGTAAACGTCTATAAAGGTGAGCCAGTTGCCAAATGTCCAAAATGTGATCATGTGACTGGAGAGGTGGTATTGTAGCCATTGTCATGTTGAGATTGGGTTATGTATTTTTCGGGAGGGGCCCAACCTAACTTTGAATAACAGTCTGATAGTGACTTAGTCATAAGCCCAGGATTCCCTATGCAATGATGAAATGGTTGTCACCAAAATGTAGACACACACACACCGCCCCCTGTCCTTTCATATTTGCATCGTGCTACTGCATACAAATTTGTGTCACGATATGTATTTTTCGTTTGCCACTTTCCTGCAGACACCCATCATTGCAGGGAGGTGGAGAAGGACGAGAAGGCAACATTGATGAGTCTTTAAAAATATCTTAGCAACCAAGCCATGCATTCTCTGGATTTATGGGTTTTAAACTTATTAAATTAATACTGTACTCAATGCAAGTACTTAATCAAAATGACAAGTCGCTTTATTTTCTTGTGCCATAGAGAAAAGGTGTCACTTCTTAACATGATACAAGTAGTGTGCCAGAGGCATCAGGAAAAATGTGTTTGAGTTTTTCCTTTAGTCCTGTAGGTGGTCCTTGACTTATAGCCATTTGAAATTACAACGGTACTGAAAAAGTGACTTGCAACAGGAGCCCATCAACCCTTGCAGTGACCAGAATTCAGGTGCAATTGGCCACCAGCATGTACTTACGACGGTTGCAGTTCCTGGAGTCATGAGATCACTATTTGTGATCTTCCCAGTCAGCTTTCAACAAGCAAAGTCAATGGGAGAAGCCGAGTTTACTTAACGACCACATGATTCACTTAATGATGTGGTAATTCGCTTAACAGCCATGGCCAAAAAGATCGTAAAATCGGGCGTGACTCACTTAATAACTGCCTTGCTTAGCAATGGAAATTCTGGCCCCAATTGTGATCGTAAATCAATGCTTGTATTTTATTTCCCAGATGCAAATGTATGCACAGTAAAACTAATCAATCAAGAAAAATGGCCACATTAGTTAGTTAATATTCCTTAATCTTTGGTGCTTGCTTGCTCGCTCACTCTGTCTGTCTGTCTACCATATTTTTTGGACTATAAGATGCATTGGTGTATAAGATGTAGAATTATTTTGAAGAGGTAAATAAGAAAAAACGTTTTTGCCTTCGCCTAGCCCCCAGGAGCACTCTGCAGGCTTCAGTAAGGCAAAAACGCTATTTTTCACTGAAATGGGGGCATTTTCCCCTTCCCCCAGTCCTGCTGAAGCCTGTAGAGTGCTTCTGGGGGGTGGGGGAAGGCAAAAACACCCCTGGTTTTTGCCCATTTTTCACAAAAATGGGATCCGGGGGTCAGGGTTTCGGGAGGCCAAAAATGGCTGCATTCGATGTATAAGATGCACCAACATTTCCACACTCTTTTAGGGGGGAAAAGGCGCATCTTATACTCCAAAAAATACCTAACTACCTATATCCATTCATCATCTCCATCCATCCATCCATCCATCCGTCCATCCATCCATCACTATCCTTGGTCTGAAATTTTAAATAATTTAAAAAGAAAAGGAAAACTTAATGTAAGTGTTGCTGTATTACACATTCCCAAAAATTAAATCTCTTGAAAGTCTGGTAGAATGTATATTAAATATTATCCCATTATCATTTATGAAAATAATACATGTATATTTTTTGTTGCTCTTCTCTGATTAAACATAGTTAGTGGTTGTATCCAGAAGAAGTTATGTTATGTTTCTAAAGCTGACAGACATGATTTTCTCTTTTAATTATAATTGCATTTCCTCCCCTCAGTTAATTACACCTTTTGGAGTTTCGGAAATATTTTAGTGCTATAACATGTAGCTAGCCCTGGAAAATGTGTAACTATAATGTCCACTTTTCAGAGATGGAGCTGGTCACCCCTCCACTTAATGGAATCATTTTACCCGGTGTGATACGACAAAGCCTTCTGGATTTGGCCCGCAAATGGGTGAGTATACAGAGGTGTGGGGTATCCCTGCCACCTGATGGGGACAGGGGTGGGCTTCAAAAATTGCAGCGATGGATTTGATGCCTCGTTGCTGGGTGGGCATGACCTAGTGAGCCTCCTGCACCACGGCGGCAGGGGGGAGGGGGTTTTCCACCCTCCCCAGATGCCAGAGGCTTTCCTTGAGCCTCTGGGAGGGCAAAAACTGTTTCCCCAGGGCCCCAGAGGCCCTCCGGAGGCTGGAAACAGGCCCATTTCTGCACTTCCGGAATTTCTGGTAGACTGTTTTTTTGTCTTCACCAGGCTCTGGAGGTTTTCCTTGAGCCTTTGGGAGGGCGAAAACCGCTTCCCCCAGGCTCCGGAGGCTGTTTCCGGACTTCCAGAACCTCCTGTAGGCCCGGTTCCCCCCGCTTCCAGAGCCTCTGCGCGGGCCCTGCACTTACCTGGCATGATGAACGGGCCACGTGGAAACTCCAGGGAGGGGCAGGAGGGCACAGTCAGGGATGACATTTGGGGGTTTGCTGAACTGGGCAGAATCCTAGCTAGAGGATCACTCGAACCCATGCGAACCCCCAGCAGCCCACCTCTGGATAGGGAGGGTTTTTTTATTTTGTAAAATTTCTTTTTTAGTATTCATTATTGCACTCAAGAATGAATGGAGAGAGCAGCAGAGAGAACAATTTGCTGGATAAAAATAAGGCTGTTGTTGATGTCAAATCCTGAGTTAAGGAGAGAGTCACATTCTACATTTTGGTGGGGTGACTTAGGGCCATAAAAGAGCAATATTGTAAAAGGGAGTACGGTTGGGATTTTTCCAAGGTGGCCAAAGGATGGGATGTGAAGATGTTTGGGGATGGGGGTGGGGTGGGAGGTCAAAGAAGTCAAAACAGTGGTTGCCACTTTACAACTGAAGCACCCTTCACTTTTAGCATACAAAAAAAGATTGATTGCAAAGTTGCAGAAACTTCCTCACTCTGTTGGTGCTAGCGGAATGGGGTTTTTTTTCCTGATCTTTTTGTGCTGTTGAATAACAATAACTATTACATCGATCGTTGATCGTACAGGATCATTTTCAAATGTTTTTGACACGGTAGGAAGCTTTACTACAAATGTTTAACCTTCTTGCCACCCTAATTGGCAGTGGTGGGATAAGGAGATTCCAGGGGCCACTGGTCCCTAGCCTTCCTTGATTGGCAGCAATCCCCAAGATTCTATCCCCAAGATTCTATCTTTGAAGATAGAACGGCTTGACTCTGAGACGCCTGTGCAGTGCAACCAAGAACTGGTTCTGAAATAGGTGGATTGGACTCAAAATTCAGTTACAAGATTGAATCTGGGTCGGTCACCGGGACCAGAGGTTTACTCTTGCAAGATTTCAGACTCATGCTGGAGCCCACCCTGAGGGAACTTCTCTCTACTGGAATATGTGGGTTGCTATGTGGTGTTTTACGTGGTTGATTTGTGTGTTGATGGCTGGCAATTGGCTGTTGTTTCCTTCCGAAAGCTGATCCCGGTGACCGACCCAGATTCAATCTTGCAACGTTATCCTGGGACGCATATTTGCCTTCATTCAAAATTCGATCTTTCTACATTTTATAAAATAGCTGACAGCAGGATTTAAATGTGCTTGTCTCTCTTTCTACCCAGGGGGAATTCAAGATTTCTGAGAGAACAATCACCATGTCTGACCTGATTAAAGGCTTGGAGGAGAAAAGAGTGAAGGAGATATTTGGCTCAGGCACAGCCTGTGTGGTATGTCCCGTGGACAGAATTCTCTATCAGGGCAAGGTGAGAATCATGGGACATTCCCAACTTTCTGGTTTCCTTACATCTATTGTGTTCTTCTCGATACAAACTGGGTTTCTGTCTCTCTCTTGGTGCAGAATTATCATATCCCCACAATGGAAAATGGACCTGAGATTGCAAAGCGGTTTCTGAAGGAGTTGACAGATATTCAGGTAAAATTCTTAGCGGGAGACAGAAAACAGATCTGACAGTTTGTGTTTGCTTGGTTTTTCACATTTCCAGTTTTAAATTGACTCTGTCCTTTTTCTGCATCGATTTGCATTTGAAAAAGTACCTATTTCAGCATTTTGTTGCATTTCAGCCTTGGCAAGGCAAAAGGGCCCTACTTTTCCTCATATCCTCTGTCAAAAACAAAACATTTCCATGCTGATTCTTGGGATGCTAGATGGGCTTTTCCGGGGACATCACACTATCTCTGGCTTTGGTCCTTGTGGCCTCTTAGGGCAGAAAAAGAAAGTATCTGTATTTTTCAGACTATAAGACGCACCAAGATTTTGAAGAGGAAAACAAGAAAAAAAAAGTTTTTGCCCTCCCCGGCCCCCAGGAGCACTCTGCAGGCCTCCCAAACCCTCTGCGCATCCCATTTTTGTGAAAAACGGGCCTGTTTTTGGCCTCCCGAATCCCCCACGCATCCCATTTTTACCCTCCCCAGCCCCCAGGAGCACTCTGCAGGCCACCCAAACCCTCTGCGCATCCCATTTTTGTGAAAAATGGGCCCATTTTTTGCGAAAACGAGACCCATGGAACAAGGTTTTGAGAGGCCAAACATTGCTGTATTCGGTGTATAAGATGCACCGACATTTTCACCCTCTTTTTTTTGGAGGGGGGCGGAGTGCATCTTGTACTCCGAAAAGTACGGTATAAAGAAATGGCACCATCTTGTTGCAATAGAGAGGTTCAGAAAATAAGCAGAATCAGGATTAGCAAGCATAGAGATGAAAGAAGACCAGCAATTTCCTGTCCTGGATATTAGATTCTTTGAGTGAACCATCTGTGTCAGGGTGGCTTCCGGCAGCCACTTACTGTCGGTTCGCTCGTGGGTGAATGCGTATGCACAGTACAATAAAAATTGTTCTGCACATGCGCAGAAGCCAAAAACAAGGTGGGAGAACCGATTCGGGGGCATGGCAGGCCTGGGTTGCTGCTGGTTCCGGTGACCCAGGCCGCCAAACCACTACCGGTTCGGCTGAACCGGTCAGAACCGGTAGGAACTCACCATTGATATGCGTGTACTGTAACTTGACATCTGATTGGGACAATCCTGGGGATACAAAGAATGCACCTTACACAATTGAAGTAATCTGTTTTCTCTTTCCAAGCAGTGTGGTGTTATTAATAAAGTATTTGACTAGGAGTGGAGAAACCCAGGTTTTGGTTCACTCTCCGCCACAAACGTCACTTTGAGCCAGTCAATCCCTCTCATACCAAATATCCTCACATGGTGGTTGTTATTGGGAAAAATAGATCTTATCTATACTAAGACATAAGTAAATACCAAATCAAAACAGTAAAATAGGGTCCCTAGGCATCCCAATATACAGATTCACAAACAGAAAACTCTGTAAGTTCACATTAAAATTACTAAGTTACTTTGATGTATAGTCCTAGATTAGTTTTCATTTTTAGGCCCCTACTTCAAAATGAAAGCAAGAATTGTGCTTATCCCATCTTTCCCCAATTGGGCCACCAGAGGGCAGAATGGCTTTGTGATGGAATGTCTGTGTTGTATGCCTTTGTATCAATGTTGACACCCGAGAAAGCCTGCCTGGACAGGTCCCTGCAGCTTTCTGGGCAAGATTTCAGAAGTAGTTTGCCATCCCCTCCTTTGCAGGGGTGAGAGAGATTGACTGGCCCAAGATCACCCAGCTCGCTTCATGCCTAAGGCGGCACTAGAACTCACCATCTCGTGGATTTTAGCCTGATGCCTTAACCGTTACACCAAACTAATAACCTGCCAAAATGAGGGTTGGTTGCCAAGCATCTGAAACATGGGTCACATGACTGTGAGGGGAATACCGGCCATTGAAATTTTGGAACCAGGTCATAAGTACAATGACTAAGTAATCCTGTCCTAAGTTGAGGACTACCTATATGGGATAGTAGTTCTTAATTTTCTCCCTCCCGCATTTCTAGGAATTAAGACACACTTGAAGTAAATTAGCACCCCTAAAATTAGTTAAATTTTATGAGTAGCTGAAACACACACCCCTTTAAAAATAAGAAATAAAAAGTGGGGTGAAGATCAATTATTCCAACAACAGTAACCCAAGTTCTTGGGAAAGAAAATCTGGTCTGCATTGAAAAAGTGACAATATTTCCACATCATTGCTTGTAGCGTGTGTGTGTGTGTCTGTGTGTCTGTGTGTGTGTGTGTGTGTGTGTGTGTGTGTGTGTGTGTGTGGTGGTGGGGAAGGAAATTTGGATTAGCTCTGCCTCTGCTTAATATTTTGAGAGGTTACAACCACAAACTCTGACTGTATTTTTTTGGGTCCTTCGCAGTACGGACGCACCCCAAGTGACTGGGCCCAGGTGATTTGCTGAAGACCGTGGGATTTGACTTTTTCCTGTTCTTGTTCAGCTTCACTCTCTTCACCACAGCTGTATTTATGACATGGTTCTAAAGCTTTTCCAATTTTGCCTTCCGTTTGATCGGAGCTTTGACTGAATCACTGCCTGGTTTGGGAAAACTACAGTTTCCCTGATATAAACCCAGGCCCTTTATGGCTGCGAAACACTCCACACCAGGAAGGCCTGCCCTGATCTAGGACCAGGAAGAATACCAGATCAACCTCTTTGCGATGGAAACAATGCTTTGGACTTCAAGTGGCTTGCTCTGCTTCTCTCTCTCTCCACTCCAAAACTCGGCTGCTTTTTGCTTTTAAGTGCAATATTGAGAGGAGTGGGAGAAAACGAAGGAATGTGGGGTGTACGCAAAGCTCTAATACTTCATGTGCATGATTGCCAATTTTTTTTTAAAAAAAATAGTCGCTTGAATTCATGTAGAAGCACATGTTAAAAAAAAGTGTAATCTAAATCATATTGCTCTTATAAAAGTTTTTTTTTCATTTTGGTATATTTGTGAATGGGGCCAAAATTTAAAATTTTGGCTCCTGTATCTTAAACCGGAACATTTCCAGAAACGTGAAATTCTTGTTTTGTGTGGATGACTTTTCACTTTTTAAAGTTAAATCTGCTGGATAGATAAAAGGAGCCTTAAATCTTCAGAATTAACCCGGAGCTACAGTTTGCAGCCATGGTTGGCTTTTTAAGGTGGAAAATGATTCAAAAGAGATGTGACAGCGAGAAGGATGGCATATAAATTTAATAAATAAACAAGATTAAACTGCATCTTGGAGAAGGCTCCTGCCATCCATTTCTGACTTTCTTGTTCTGTGTGGTAAACAGTGTCTATTCTAGTGTTTCTCAACTGTGGCAATTTTAAGAAGTGTGGACTTTCAGCTCCCAGAATTTCCCAGCTAGGTGAATATGGAACTCTGGGAGCTGAAGTTGACACATCTTAAAAAGTTGCTAAGGTTTAAAAACAGCAGTTCTATAAGCAATGTGGTTTGGGAGAGTTTGTTTGTTTATCAAATTTATATAGCTGCCCACCTCATGAGAAGAGAGTGTGGGTGGTGTATAATAATTCTAAATCATGTGATGATTTACCAGAATTCTTTCAGCCAGTGATTTCAACAAAGCTTTTCTGGACTAAAGATTCCTTGCAGAAAAAAAACATTTTTTTTCTGCATTATCACTAGGGTTTCACAGACAAGTCCTTGACTTACGACTACAGTTGAGCTCAAAAATTCTGTTGCTAAGTGGGACATTTGTTAAATGAGTTTCCCCTCGTTTTATGACCTTTCTTTCCACAGTTAAGTGAACCATTGCAGTTGTTAAGTTAGTAACACCGTTATTCCCCACTGACTTGGCTTATCAAAAAGTCGCAAAAGGGGATCACATGACCCCAGGACACTGAAATAATCATAAATATGAATTACCATATTTTTCAGACTATAAGACGCACCGGAGTATAAGATGCACCATTATTTTGAAGAGGTAAATTTTTTAAAAACGTTTTTGCACTCTGCAGGCCTCCCAAACCCTCTGCATACCTCATTTTTTGCAAAAAAAAAAAAGGGGGGGGGATGCAGAGCTTTGGGAGGCTCTTAGAGTGCTCCTAGAGTCTGGGGGGGGGGCAAAAACTAGCAAAAACCAGGCCATTTTGGGGGGGGGAGGGGAAAGGGCATGCAGAGGGTTTGGGAGGCTTGTAGAATGCTCCCCGGTGGTGGTGGGGCAAAAAGGCCTGTTTTTTGCTGTTTTTTTGCCCTCCTCAGCTCGTAAGCACATTGCAAGCCTCCCAAACCCTCTGTACGTCCATTTTTGCAAAGGGAGCGGGGTTTCGGTATGCCAAAAATGCTTTATTCAGTGTGTAAGATGCACTCAGGTTTTCACCCTCTTTTTTGAGGGAAAAAGGTGCATCTTATACTCCCAAAAATACATTAGTTGCCAAGCGCCTGAATTTTGATCATGTGACCGTGGGAATGCGGCAGTGGTCGTAATTGTGAAAAATGGTCCTAAGTTGTAACTTCAAATGGTCACCAAATAACTGCTGTAAGTCGAGGACTACCTGTAATACACATATCCCATAAAGCTGGGGATCACACTTGGTACCTACTAGGCTGTCTCCTCTGACTATTAGATCTTTTAATTTAAAAAGAAAGAAAGAAAATTGGTGTACTGCAAAGCACCCTCCAGGAAGAATTCTAGAAGTTCATTTTAGACATTATTAGAAAACAATGTTATTGGCTGGCCGTTGCTAAGGCTAGATACTGGTGTGGAAAGGGAATTTGGAGTAGTAGGGGACTAAGGGTGATGGTGGACAGCGTTTTTCCTAGCCTGGTAGCCATTAAGGTGATCCAATTGTACTGGAATGGTTTCTATTGAAATTTGCCCACACTCAGCTGCCCCCCAACTATCTCCCCTCACACCTCTATGGTTGCCCTACCCCTGCCATTGCTGCCAATCCCTGCCAATATCCGCTGCCCTCTGCCGGCTTGTGTTTCCTTCCTTCTGCTACTAGTTAAGCCAAGACAGCCGCTGGCCCTTTGTGAGGCTGTGTGAATTGGAGGCGAATGAGGTCCTCATCTAACAATGGCATGGCTCTCACCTAATGACTGCAGTGGGAACTACTGGAGTTACTGTTGCTAAGTGGTAAAGTTGTGATGTTTCATCTAACAACTGCTTCACTTGAGTACATTAATCCAAATGTGCTGGCTAGGTCAATCTGTGATCTTGGTCAAGTAAACCCAAAAGAAAAGTACTAAAAAAAATGTGATTATCAAAAAAAAAAAAAAAAGGAATTTCGCTGGGCTGAGAGGTCCACTTCCCTCCAGCTTCTCTATCTGCAAATTTTTTCTGAAGTTTGTTCTTGACCAGTGAAGAGTTGATATTATAGCACGGGATTCATAAAATAATTCAGGTTGGAAACAGACATGTGATTTAGGATTAAGAAGACCTTTATACGCATCGTGTAACAAACGGATCTCTGAACATTGGGAAACAGAAAATTTTTGGAACCTGCCATTGGAGATTTCTGAGTAAAATTACAATTTTCCCAACTTGTGGAGATGATGACTCTCCTAAGGATATAACTTCAGAAGGATTCTGGCATCTGCTAGGAAGAGATAAAGGAAACGGCTATCCTTGCAAACCACATTGCCCATAATATATGGTGCATGTCCAGTGCCTTTTGGAACTCTGTAAAACCTGGGGTGGGATAGATGGAAGGATTTTAGTATTTTCAGCCAAAAAGTTGTGTAGATATTCCCAACTCATTTATTTCACTGGAGTTTTGTTGTGTTTTTTTTTAAAACAGAAAAAGATGAAAGGAATAATGGAAAAAGGTAAAGGAATGGAAGATGAGCTGACACCTGCCCTATTTCCCTGAAAATTAGACCTTTCCTGATAATAAGCCCAATCAGGCTTTTGAGCATATGCGCTAAAATAAGCCCTCCCCTGAAAATAAGCCCACCCCCAAAATATTGCAACAGCAGCAGCCATGAGGTGACCACTCTCGCCTCCTGCACCTCAAAAATAATAAGACCTCCCCAAAAGGCCAAGTGCTTATTTTGGGGGTCAAAAGAAAATAAGACTCTGTCTTATTTTCGGGGAAACACAGTACACCAGATGTAGACTGACATTCAAGAAATACCTCTTTAAATATTATTATAAGCTCATTATTTGCTATCCTAAAATGTACAAGATAATAGATTTATTTGGGTTCAGCAATAATGTTTTAAGCTCTAGAGTCTAGACCAAAATAGACCATGGTCCTCATGCATTAAAATTCATTTTTGGTTATGCCCCAAAATTCCTTCCTTCAGCTGAGTAATTTAAGCAGAAGAGAATATTTTTATCTACATTCATTAGAAACCAAGTATTTTTTTCTGAATTGCATCCAACCATCCAGAGATCTGCCAATACCTTGAAATCTAACATCTGCCTGTCCTGGTTTAAACTGACTGTAAATTTCTCAAATGAGTTATTCAGAAGAATGCCATATCTGGAAGCAGTAATTTTTAAGCTCATGCATGTAGTCCTCATAACCACAGTTGGGACAAGAATTTCCATTGCTAAGCAAATTGGTTCTTAAGTGAATTGCACCCAATTTTATAACCTTTTTTTTTGTGCTGGTTAAATGACTCATTGTAATTGTTAGGTGAATTGTGCAGTTGTTAAGGAAATCACGTTTCCACAATTGATCTTGTCGGAAGTCATCTAAGAAGGTTGCAAATGATAATTTCTGGTATAGAAAAACTTACAAAATATGAAAATGATGAGGGTTTTAAACCAGCATTTCAGGTTGGATATATAGCTGATATATACATTATATATATTTAAACTCATCAATACAGTGATACCTTGATACCCATCATTAATTGGTCCCAGGAGGCACGATCAGTACTAAAACGATGAGTACCAAACACATTTTCCCCATAAAAAATAATACAATGAGTCACAAGGCAGCCGACAACAACAAGTTCTAGCTTATGTGTCGAGTACCAGCAAACAATGAGTACTGGGACAAATCTTTTGTGTCAAAATGCATTGAGTTTCAAATTCGATGAATTTCAAAGCAGTGGAGTACCAAGGTACCACTATGTGTTTTCCAAGAAAAATTTACTTCAACTTCCTTTTGAAGAAATTTAGATGGTGCTTCACATTGCATTATTTCAAGAAGTTTGCATAACCACTTCCTGCTTACCGTAGAACTGATATGAGTGAAAATTGGCTTGGCACAGTCGTTGAATGAATAGAGTATATAATCATGGAGAAATGTAATCTTTGAGGACTGCTTAAGAGGGCAACTGAGGTCAAAACACTGCCAGGAGATGATATGCTTGTGTCCATCATGAAGTCATCAGAAGGTGAGCTTGAATGGAAGTAGACTTTCCCTTTTACAATAAGCAAATGAGGCCGAGGCTCATCATTAATTAACAAAGACATAGGGATTCATTTTGATCTTGCCCACTGCCAATTATCACCTCCCAAACCCATCTAAGGCCAATTGCTGCGGAGCCACTGAAGAGGAATGAGTGACTCCAAAGACCCAGAGAGATAACTTCAACATCACATAACAGTACTGCTTTATACTGTACTGGTGAGGCACACTTGGAGTAATGCATCAGTTCTGGTTACCACAATAGAAAAAAAAAAGATCCTGAAAGCCCTAGAGAAGCTCTAGAGAAGAGCAAATAAGATGATAAGAGATCTGGACGCTAAATCATGCAATGAATGATTGAGGGAATGAGGTATGCCTAGTCTAACAAAGAGAAAGGACTAGAGGTGATATGATAGCAGTGTTCCAGTACTTGTACTCTCACAGAGAAGAGGGAAGTCAACTATTCTCCAAAGCACCTGAGAGCAGGAGAAGAAGTAGCTGGTCATTAAAGAGAGATTCAACCTAGAACAGTGTTGGAGAATCTGTTCGGCACTGAGTGCCGAAATAGGAAAGCATGTGGGCATGTGTGCCAGAAATCAGAAGAACAGCCAGAAGAGTGTGCATATGCTAGAACTGTGATGGCAAACCTATGGCATGCGTGGCACAGGTGCCATGCAGAGCCCTCTCTGTGGGCACTCCAGCCGTTGCCCCAGCCCAGCTCCATTTGGTCTTTGGGTCTCTGCCCTGTAAGCACAGGGGGTGGGGTGCATGTGCTGGGGGTGCTCACATTGCATTTAGGGGCTTTCCGTGCCTGGCCCTTGCCCCCCGCACCGTTTTGGGCCTGGAAAGCCTCCTGCACCAACCTGGAAGCCAAAAATGGGCCAGGGGGGTGCGCAGGGGACGTGCGTGAATGCACGGGGGCACGTGCGCTTGCAGACGGGGGCAGGGCACATGCACGGGGGGCGTATGCAGGGGGGCACTCACGTTGCATTTTGGGGGTTCGCTGGGCGCTCGGCACCTAAAAGGTTAGCCATCACTGTGCTAGGAAGATGACCTTCCAGTTTCCATGCACACCATGCAGCTGCTCTTACAGCTTCTGGTGCTTCCGTGAAGACCAGCTGGCCAGTGCACCAGAACCCGGAAGAGCAACGGGCGATGGCTTGCATGCCCGGAGAGATGGCTCTGCATGCCACTTCTGGCATGCGTGCCATAGGTTCGCCATCATGGACCTAGAACTAAGGAGAAGTTTCCTAAAAGTGACAACAATCAATCAGTGGAACAGCTTGTATCCAAAAGTTTTGGGTGCTTCAGCACTGGAGGTTTTCTGGAATAGTAGAGGGTCTCTTGCTTCAGCAGGGGGTTGAATTAGAACTCCTCCAAGGTCCTTTCCAACCATATTATTCTCTGTTCTATATCATTACACTGTTTGAGGTACAAAATGGAAAGGCCCAGCTACACTCTGTGGCCAATGATACAAGATGCCATGGGTGGGAAACTGTATACCATGACAGAGCAGCTGGATTTCGGGGATCGTTTTAAATTCTTGACTAAGGAATTTCAGTCTCCTTCTTCCACAGGCCTCACGCTTGTCCCCAGTAGTCTCACAACGGGGATTCCTTTTCTACAATCACCACTGAAGGAAGGAAGTGGCCATATCCAACCAACGTCATTTTTTTCCAGATCATCCCTGGAGGGCAAACTAAACGACTCATTTGCTTTGATGTTGTTGATTTTCCCCCCTTCCACTTTCTCCAGGTATTTGCTGAAGAATGAGATAGGGCCGATGCTGCAACAAACATCACACTTAGGCTGGCGCCTGGCTGGGGCTCTTTGTGTGTCGAAAGTTATTCCTAGTTTATTGCAAATATGTATAGATCCCTAGTTGTGTCAATGGGGAGGCTGAGCTTTAGAAATCCTTTTGCATGATGAGAGTTCTACAAATAGTATTAGAGATGGGGAATGAGAGTCAAACCTCAGGCCGGCCCTTTACCCACATCTGAATTATGGGCCTTTTTCCATTTTCCCTGAATGGGCAAAATCAAAATTTCTTTTCTCTTGGTCTGGTCTCCTACCTCATTGCAGTCAAAAGAGGTGAGGTAATTGGTGACAAAGCTTCAATTGGTTTCTCACATCTCCAGGATCAGATTATTTATTATCAGAAACATTATTAGAAAAATGCACACCAAAACAACTAGACACAAGAACAGTTCCCCCTCCCCGATAAACAACCAATTCCTACAACTCTGTCAAACTACCTAGTAGGACTGTGTTGTTGTTGTTGTTTGTTGTTATTATTATTGTTTTTTGTTTCTATGATGTGTTTATCAGCACACAACAGAAAATAGTTTTTTTTTCTTTTAAACTAGATTCATTTAGTTGGATTAACAAGGATCTAACAAACCTAGCTCTAGGTCCGTGATAGCGAATCTATGGCACCTGTGCCACAGGTAGCATGCGGAGCCATTTGTCCGAGCACGCGAGGCATGTGTGTGCTGGCCAGCTGACTTCAGCCTTCTTTTGAAGCCATTTTTCGCTCTCCGGAGGCTTCAGGAGCTTCCTTGAAGCCTCCGGAGCACGAAAAACCGGCCCTATGGGCAAACCAGGACTTCAGGTACATACTTCTGGTTTGCTCATAGGGCCGATTTTAGCCCTCCGGAGTGTTCAGGAGGCTTCCCTGAAGCCTCTGGAGGGCAAAAAATGACCTACGAGGAAACCGGAAGTCACTTCTGGGTTCCTCTTAGAGTCATTTTTTGCTCTCCGGAGCCTTCAGGGAAACCCCATGAAGGCCCCTGAAGGCTCCCGTGTGTGTGTGTGTAAAACTAGCCCTATGAGCAAACCAGAAGTCCGTTCCCAAACTTCCGGTTTGCCCATAGGGCCGGTTTTTCGCACTCCGGAGGCTTCAGCAAAGCTCCTGAAGCCTCTGGAGGGCCTCGGGGTGGGGGGAAGAGGCTGTTTTTGCCTTCCCTAGGCTGCTATAAAGCCTCTGGAGACTGGGGAGGATGAAAAAAGCACACCAAAAATGGGGGGGGGGGGAGTGTTAGTCGTGTGTGCATGTGCGCTGGGGTTGTGCGCATAGCATTATGGGTGTGGCACGCCTGCGCTCCCTCCGCTTTTGGCACGTGAGCCACAAAAGGTTCACCATCACTGCTCTATGTTCTTGATAAAATTTGCAATGTAATGAGTATTGAGTCAAATCTTCTACTTCTAACTCAGTGACGTGCAGTCAGGGGAGGCAGGGGAGGCGGAGCCTCACCACTCTCGTCATGAAAATAAAAAAGAATTACTCCAGGAAGCCGTGAAAGTGGCTGGGAGAGGCGCGCGGCTTGGTTTAGCCTCCCTGGACATCTCAGCAGCAGCCCCAAGTGTGCCGATCTCGCCATTTTTTACATCGGGCGAGCCCAGGATCCTTGCAAGGGGAATGGGACCACGTGTGCAGGAGGCTCCTCAGCTCCAGCCTCAATCAGCGCAGCCGCGGTCCCCTTCATCTTGCCTCAGGAAGGAGGGGAATGGGACCACGTGTGCAGGGGAAGGGGATCGCGGCTCTGCTAATCTGAGGCTGTGTGCTGAGGAGCCTCCTGCACACGTGGTCCCATTTCCCTTGCAAGGATCACAGGCTCGCCCAATGCAAAAAATGCCTAGGTACCATGTTTCCCCGAAAATACAACCTGTCCTGCGCTCACTGACCTAGCGTTATCCCGAAAGTACCAAGTTACAGGAGCCGGGGGTGGGGGGAGCGCTCACGTTGCTTGCCGCCTTCAATATACCGCTAGGTTGGGGAGTGGCGTTCTGTCCGGCCAGAGGGGAGAGTTGCCGGGCGGCTGCTCTCTTGTGAACTGGCTCCCGAAGAGCCGGGCACAGCCTCAGGGGCGAAGTAGCCATGAGGTAACTATGCTCACGAGCAGCCGCCCGGAAAATCCCCTCTCTAGCCGGGAAAAGCGCCATTCACTGACCTGAGCAGCCGCCCGGCAAATCCCCTCTCCAGCAGGGAAAAGCGCCATTCACCAAGCCCTTGCGCAGCTCTCCCAGGCGACCGCCGCTGGCTGCTGCTGCCCGCCGCCGCCCGCCGCCCCGCCGCTCCGCTCCGTGCATAACTTCCAAACTCCAAAACTTCCAGCATCGCCCGCTCTAGGAGTGCTCTCTATGGTGGGCCGACTGCTGGAAGACTGTCCGGAAAACTCTCTGTCCAGCAGCCGGCCCACCATAGAGAGCACTCCTAGAGCGGCCGATGCTGGAAGTTTTGGAGTTTGGAAGTTATGCACGGAGCGGAGCGGGGCGGCGGCGGGCAGCAGCAGCCAGCAGCGGTCGCCTGGGACAGCTGCGCAAGGGCTTGGTGAATGGCGCTTTTCCCGGCTGGAGAGGGGATTTGCGGGGCGGCTGCTGAGGTCAGTGAATGGTGCTTTTCCCGGCTGGAGAGGGGATTTGCGGGGCGGCTGCTGAGGTCAGTGAATGGTGCTTTTCCCGGCTGGAGAGGGGATTTGCGGGGCGGCTGCTGAGGTCAGTGAATGGCGCTTTTCCCGGCTGGAGAGGGGATTTGCGGGGCGGCTGCTGAGGTCAGTGAATGGCGCTTTTCCCGGCTGGAGAGGGGATTTGCGGGGCGGCTGCTGAGGTCAGTGAATGGCGCTTTTCCCGGCTGGAGAGGGGATTTGCGGGGCGGCTGCTGAGGTCAGTGAATGGCGCTTTTCCCGGCTGGAGAGGGGATTTGCGGGGCGGCTGCTGAGGTCAGTGAATGGCGCTTTTCCCGGCTGGAGAGTTTCCCGGCAACTCTCCCCTCTGGCCGGACAGAACGCCACTCCCCAACCTAGCGGTATACCGAAGGCGTCAAGCAACGTGAGTGCTCCCCCCACCCCCGGCTCCTGTAACTTGGTGCTTTCGGGATAACGCTAGGTCAGTGAGCGCAGGACAGGTTGTATTTTCGGGGAAACACGGTACCCAGGCATTTTTTGCATTGGGCGAGCCCGGGATCCTTGCAAGGGGAATGGGACCACGTGTGCAGGCGGCTCCTCAGCGCACAGCCTCAGATTAGCAGAGCCGCAATCCCCTTCCCCTGCACACGTGGTCCCATTCCCCTCCTTCCTGAGGCAAGATGAAGGGGACCGCGGCTGCGCTGATTGAGGCTGGAGCTGAAGAAATTTCTCCGTTTGGGCTGCGCCCCTGCGATCGGAGCAACCACGTGGTTTGATGACGTCACCAGCCTCACCAGTCATAAACGTCACCGCACGTCACTGTTCTAACTTATTATAAACTGCATAAATGGCGTGTAATTGGTAACCCCTTGTATCTTCCATCCAGATAGGCTGTTGGCATTATTTGAAAGCAAAGTTATGTCAATGTGTGTTGGAATTCATCGTTGGAATGTATTTCTATGCAACAACTACACTAATATTCAGCCAGTACATGGTAGTACTTACAAGCTTGGGTCTATAGTATATACTCTATACCATGAGTGTCAAACTTGCAGCATCACGTTGCCATCACATGGCACTTTGTGATGCTTTCTCTCTTTGCGGAGTTGGGGTGGGCATGGCCTGCGCATAACACATCTGGCCTGCGGGCCACCAATTTGAAACCCTTGACTCTATAATCTTTTGTTTTAAGTAGAGTTTCCTGTTTCTTGTTAATTAAATAGTTGAGTAGTAAAGCACATGGTGACTGTACTCTTTGTTGGCTCTGAGGTGCTTTCTATGAAACAGAATTTCTAATAATGTGACATTTCTTGTCCTTCTTTAAAAAAATTAATACCACTTAGCCAATTTAAGCTTACATATCTGTTGTCTGTCATGTCTAAATTAAAAAAAAACAAATAGTGCCTCAACAGTGTGTGATAATGTGTGTCATTCAGCGGTTCCTGATCTAGTGAGAAGTATGAGACTAGTTTTAGGCACAAATTCACCCATCTATTTCTACTAAATAATTTGTGGAGGCATGGTTTGATCAAATAAGTATTGGGCATGAGAACTAGTCTCCTACTATAAGATTCCTTTTATCACTTTTATGTTTATTGATGGAAAGCCCATTTCTAATCTCAACACTGTAGTATACATGGGTATAAACCTAAGATTAATTTTATGAATTATGGACCCAATTCTTCTACTTTACTGAAACCCCAAATTTGGGGCTCTTATATCAACTATTTTGGCGATAGGAAGGGCATCTGGCCATGAAACACTCTTAACATTAGTGTTTAGGTTCCCCAGGCTCCACTCTGCAAGGGATTATGGGGTCATTAAAAGATGATGACGTGGATGATATCAATCCTCTTAAGTGCAGAACATACTAACTGTCCCCCTTTTGAATATAAAAAGAAGCAAAGGGCTCTCATTGAGCTCAAGTCCATTGTTCTTGTTGATGCTGTATGTGTTTTCCATGATGGTATTTCAGTAAACTGAATACCCAAATTATTAAATGGTCTCATTTCCATCTAGTGTTCCTCTCTGTCTCTCTGGTCTTTTGCTTTAAACAAGCCCAGATGGCAACACCTGCTTCCTTTGAGTTGTTCTCTGCAATTCCTTTTCCATTAAATTTTGCCGATGCAGCTGCACTCTTCTGTTTGTGCAAGGCTGGGGTGGAAATATAAATCATTGCTAATAGGCATATTCCCCACTTGATAATGACCTCATTTTTACAAGGAAATCCTTGTCTTTTTTTAAATGGGATTGGAAAAAAGAAATAAAAATTCTTTCTGGAAACTGAGGAGTGGTCCAAGCAAAGCTGGGAATCAGACTGCAGCTCAAGATGTTCGCAGCCATTGCCTTTCTAATCTTTGGCTCGTCTAGTAAATGTGACTTCATTTAGATCATCCTTCCAGGCCTACACGCAACACATTTGAACACAATGCCAACATCTTCAAGCAGGATCAAACCAGAAAAGTTGGACGGAAGAGAGAGTGGGACTCCAGAATTCCAAAACAATATTTAATTTAAATGCATCTTTTTTTGATCCCATGGTAAGGTGATAAGTGTTCATGGCCCTGGAGATTCCACTGACTTTCCTGATGAAAATTGGCTCACCATCCTGAGCCAGAAAGCAAGAAAAAGTCCTACAATAGGATTAACCATTTGCATCATCAAAATTTGGGTGCTTGGCAACTGTTATGTATTTATAGAATAGAATAGAATAGAATAATAGAATAGAATAGAATAGAATAGAATAGATCAGATCATATCAGAACAGAACTCTTTATTGGTGTGATTGGACACACAAGGAATTTGTCTTTGGTGAATATGCTCTCCGTGTCATTCATCAAGAGTCATAAGATACAACACTTAACAATAGTCATAAGGTACAAATAAGCAACCAGAAAACAATCAATCAATTTATGATAGTTGCACTTTTCCAGGGTCATGTGATTATCATTTCTAAGCTCCCAAGCTGGCTTTTGAAAAGCAAAGTCAATGGGGGAAGCCAGATTCACTTAATGACCACATGAATGACTTAACATGATTACTAAATTATAAACCGTACGATCATTTGATTCTCATTTAATGACCATGGTGATTTGCTTAACAACCATGACAAAAAAAAAAGACTGTAAAAATGAGTGCGGTTACATGATGTCTTATCAATGATGAATGTTATGGTCCCCAATGTGGTTCTAAATCAAAAATTATATGTACAGTTAGACTACAATAGAGCCCAAACCTTCCATTGTTGAGCAAGGCAATTGTTAAGTTTCCCCCCATTTTCTGATCTTTTTTACTACAGTTGTTAAGTGAAGGTTTGGGCTCTATTGTGGTCATAAGGTGGTCAAGGACTACCTGTACACATAGTCATCTATTTACAGCCACATTTTGCACCATAACTTTCATCACTAGCAAGACATGTGACCGTTTTTTTCAGTCTTTTTTGTTGTGGTGGTTAAGCAAATCACCATGGTCATTAAATGAGACATCACATGATTGTATGATTTACAATCTTTGAGCTTCCAGCTTCCCCCACCTGACTTTGCTTGTCAGAAGCTGACTGGGAATGTCGCAAACGGTGGACATGCGACCCCCAGAAAGCTAGCAATTGCTGTAAATGCAATAGCAATAGCACTTAGACTCGTACATCGTTTCACAGTGCCTTACAGCCTTCTCTAAGCAGTTTACAGAGTCAGCCCAACAATTTGGGTCCTCATTTTAACTGACCTCGAAACTATTTGTCAAGCGCTTGGATCTCAATCACATGACTGAGGGATCTTCAGAGGTGGTATTCAGCCAGTTCTCTCCAGTGTGGGCGAACTGGTAGCAGCGGCTGTGAGAGGCTCTGCCCACCTGCCCCATCGTAATGTGTGAGCACTGCACTTGTGCAGAAGGCAGTGTGCATATGCATATGTGGCACACGTGCTCACATTTGCGAACCGGTAGGTAAGTGAATCCCGTCGCTGGGGACTTGCAACAGTTGTAAGTTTGAGGACTGATTGCTAGTCACTTTTTTCAGTGCTTTTTTCCAATACTTTGAATGTTGCTAAACGAATGGTCATAAGTCTGGGGCGATCATCTGTAAGGGGATGTTGAAAGAAATGTCCTTCTGGGTTCGGCTCCAAGTGGGGGGAAAAGACACTGGAGACATGGAGGCTGCTTGGAAAGATGGTTTTAATGGTGGACAGGACCACATGGCTTGAGTCCTGAACAGAAAAGGTGATCGCATGCTTCAATGTTGGTGGAGAAGAAGAGAAGGGAGGACTGAGATGCGGAATCCCTGGTTTTATGCCCTCTCTGGCCTTTGATCTTGAGCTTGTCTTCTGATTGGTTGTCAGACTCCCATGGGGCCATGTAGGGGAAACTCTCTAGACTGCGTTTTGAATCCAGGTTTGGTTGAGTTCTCAGATGCCATGTGGTGAGTTTGGTAAAGGGCCAATATTATCATGCCTTAATCCCATCTCCCTGGAGCTGAAGGGGAGAACTCTTTATTATGTAAAGGGACTGGCTTGGCCTTCTTAATGGCCCATTGACAAAGTGGGTGGAGGCAGGAAGCTACAAGGAGCTATTCTCTCTTTAAACATGTTTCTTCCTTTTCACATCTAGGGAAATGTAATATTCTGCCTTTTCAATATTTCCTAGGATATTTCATTTTTCTGGGAGAGGGCTGGGTGATAACTTTCGACAGGGAGAAGAAATGAGAATCCCAGTTTTCTATCTGTCTATGAAGATTCTCAATCATCTAAGTCATGGTTGTCCCAAAGGTGTGTTGGAAGAAATATCCAGCTCCCAAACTGGGAGAAACACACTGGAAACAAAATGATGGCTGGAGGCTGATTGGAAAGATGGTTTAATGATGAAGCACATGGGCAGCTGACCACATGGAGTTGAGAGTGGGCTGGTGGTTATACCTTTGAGCTTGAGCTTCCTGTTCCTGTCAAGAACATGTATTCTATTGGCTGTTGTCAGACTCCCATGGTGCCATGTAAGGGTTATGTAGGGGGTCATAGCTGGCTCTATAAGCAAGACACAAATTCTAGGTGTCTGAGTTAAGTTTAGTTGAAGTTTCTGAGGGTGATGCAATAGTTCCCATTTTGGCTTAATGGCTTAGCCCTGTTTTGGCTCTTGGGTGAGAGCTAATCTACCTTTGTTCAGACTTTGCTACAGGGAGTAATGGATCACCAAATCTGCATTTCTAAAAGTCGGCTCAGCTCAGTATCTGCTTGGGGGAAGGGAGCTGAGGCTCTGAGTTTCTGTTTTCCTTCAGATTTTTTATTTCTCTTTTAGGGGAAGTATTTTATCCTGCCTTTTAAAAATATTCCTCAAAACATTTCATTCTTCTAAGAGGGTGGGGGCTGGTTTCCCACAGGTGCTTGTTTTTTCAAGAGGCAACTGCGCTTTCTTTGTTTTTCTTTGAAGATGTTTCACTTCTCACCCAAGAAGCTTCTTCAGCTCTGACTGGATGGTGGGGAATGGAAGGATTTATGCTCCTTGCAGACCCCTGGTCATTTGCATTCTTTTAGAGAGTTTGTTGTTCCCCACCTTCCAAGAAAGTCCAGTTGCCTCCTGAAAAACCAGTTTTCTGGATCTCACGTAGTCTCTAGCACTCTGATGAAGCTTTTGCATCCCACTTTCACATGTACCAAACATAATGCAGATGTTCCCTTCTGGCCACCTCAACCCATGACAGCCAAGTTTTCTGTTTGTATTTCTCATAACTATTTGGATGCGGAAGTGGGTGTCTCTTGCTACATTTAAGAGTTCAGGGTTCAAACGTTTGACAGCTGGGCAATGTTGCAGAGAAAAAAGATGGAATTCACTCGTTCATCCAAACATCTACGTAACAATGAGGGAGAAGAGACAGGGGCTTATGTTGAAACAGAGGGAGACTGTGATTGAGAACAAACAGTGTGTCATGAGAGTATCCTAATTTCTTTTCTTTTTTTTAAATTAAACAACTCCACCGCTCTTCACAGGCTGCTTAAGGCTCACTGGTGCCCTAAGCACTGACAAATCTTGGTGCCCCCCTTCTTTGTACTGTTGGAAGAAATGTCCTTCTGGGTTCAGTTCCAAATGGGGGAAAAGACACTGGAAACATGGAGGCTGCTTGGAAAGATGGTTTAATGGGGAACAGGATCACATGGCTTGAGCTCCTGAACAGAAAAGGGGGATCACATGCTTCCAGATGTTGGGTGAACAAGAAAAAGAGACTGAGATGCTGAAAGTTCCTGGTTTTTCCTTTGATCTTGATCTTGTATTCTGATTGGTTGTCAGACTCCCATGGGGCCATGCAGGGGCAACTCTCTAGGTCAGTGATGGTGAAACTTTTTTGACTCGCGTGCCAAAAGTGGGGGAAGCGCAAGGGGGTCGTGCGTGGGCATGCCATACCCATAATGCTTTGCGCATGACCTCAGTGCACTTGCATGCATGACCAGTGCTCCCCCTCCCATTTTTGGCATGTTTTTTCACCCTCCCCAGGCTCCAGAGTTTTATAGGAGCCTGGGGAGGAAGAAAACAGACTCCCCCCCCCGGATGAAAAACCGGCCCTAAGGGCAAACCGGAAGTTTAGGAACGGACTTCCAGTTTGCTTGCAGGGCCGGTTTTAGCCCTCCGGAGCCTTCAGAGGCTTCCCTGAAGGCTCCGGAGGGCAAAAAATGACCCTATGAGCAAACTGGAAATGACTTCCGGGTTGCTCGTAGGGCTGGTTTTAGCCCTACAGAGCGTTCAGGGACCTTCAGGAGACTTCCCTGAACGCTCTAGTGGACTAAAACCGGCCCTATGAGCAAGCCTCCTGAAGGCCCCTGAACGCTCCGGAGGGCTAAAACTGCCCCAACGAGCAAATGGAAGTCCATTCCTGAACTTCTGGTTTGCCAGTAGAGCCGGTTTTTGCGCTAGGGAGGCTTCCTCCGGAGGGCGAAAAATGGCCTCAACAGGCCGAAATCAGCTGGCCAGTGTGTTCACGCGCGCTGGCCAGCTGACAGGGCAACACCTCACGTGCCCTGACAAATGGTTCCACGTCCTACCTGTGGCACACGTGCCATAGGTTCGTCATCACGGCTCTAGGCTGTGTTTTGAGTACCAAGTTTGGTTGACCATTGCTTCTTCCCAGGTGCCATGTGGTGAGATGGGTAAAGGGCTAATACTATCATGCCTTAATCCCATTGTTAGATACTAGCTACAGTTATAATGGTTTCCAACAAGGTCCTCTGTTCTGGTGGGAACAGAGGTTTAATCTCATTGGTCGAAGGGTCTGACAGCTCCCTATAAAAGGGCTGCTGTCAGACTCAACCTTCGCTGGATTGTATATACTTGTTCTGTTACAATAAAGAGCTTTTGTTGCCTTTAGCCTGTGTGTGCCTATCCATTACCCGATCTAACATCCATCACCCTGTTATGTAGAATAGACTAGCCCAGGCTTTTTTAATGGCCCATTAACAAAGGTGGGGCTATTAATAGTGAGTCTGCTTCCTGCCTAAAAACTTGTTTCTCCATTTCTGATCCAGGGAAATATAATATTCTGCCTTTTCAATATTTCCCAGGATAGTTCATTTTTTTAGGAGATGGTTTTTTAAAACTTCCTACACTACATACTATACAAATCTTCACTGGTTTTTTTGTTTCTTTCTCAACTTTATGGTGCCCCCTTGGGTTTGGTGCCCTAAGCAAGTGCTTAGTCTGCTTAATGGTTAATACACCACTGAGGCTGCGCATTGCTTAGCGCAAGATCTCAAAACCATGCAGCCCCTTAAGGTTTAAGAAACCTGCTGTCTGATGCAATCTCCTTCCTTTCTTATCTGCCCTCTTTATCAGCCCAAAACAATTCCCAAAATGGGATTAAAATATATAATCCCAAATGTTACTTCGATATTTTCATATGCTTCTGTTTACCAGACCTTGAATTTCAGTGTTCAAAAAAAAAAAAAAAACCCCTAATGAAGAAAAAAATTATACTGGCTTTGATTGAAGTGAGAAGAAAACATCTGTCTGCAGAGTGTTTGGGCTCTTAATGAGGACTTTTTAAGAGTCCTTTTGCTTCAAACCAAGAGTGGGCCATCTGCTTCCTTTAGCCTAGTTTAGCCATGTGACCTATGGCCTAGATTCAACAAACTAGTGAATTACTGGCAAAAGCTGTTTGTCCATGTTAGTTGTTTGGAGAGAAAAGAAAATAAGAAAGTGAAAGAGAATGAGAGAGAAAGAGGGAGGGAGGGAGAGAGATGTTGATACTGGAAAAAGTGCAAAGAATAACAACTAAGATGGTTAAAGGCCTGGAGACTAAAACATATGAAGAATGGTTACAGGATTTGGGTTTGGCTAATCTAAGGAAGATAAGGACTAGTTGGGGCATGATAGCAGTGTTCCCATATTTGAGAGGCTGCCACAAAGAGGAGGGGGTCAATTTATTTTCCAAAGCACCAGAAGGGAAGGCAAGAAACAATGGATGGAAACTAAGGAAGAGTAAAGAAGCAACCTGGAATTAAGGAGTAACTTCTTAACAGTGGGGATAATTAGCCCTGTGGAACAGCTTGCCTTCAGAAGTTCTGGGTGCTTTATCACTCGAGTTTTTTAAGAAGAGAGTGGACAGCCACTTGTCTGAAATGGTATAGGGCAGCGATGGCAAACTTTTTTTGGCTCACGTGCCACAAGTGGGGGGAGCACAGGGGGGGTCGTGTGCAGCCGTGCCACACCCATAATGCAATGCGCGACTCCCCAATGTGCATGCGCACACAATGCGCGACTCTCCATTTTACATGCTTTTTTCGCCCTCCCCAGGCTCCAGAGGCTTTATAGGAGCCTGGGGAGGGCGAAAAGAGCCTCCCCTGTCCCCCGGAGGCCCTCCGGAGGCTTCAGGGACCGTCCGGAGGCTTCCCTGAAGCCTTCGGAACGCTAAAAACCACCCAACGAGCAAACTGGAAGTGACTTCTATGGAGCCTGGGGAGGGCGAAAAATGGTTTTTAAAAAGGTGAATTCAGCTGGCCAGCGCACGCATGCACGCTGGCCAGCTGACAGGGCAGCGCCTCGCGTGCCCTGACAAATGGCTCCACGTGCCACCTGTGGCACATGTGCCATAGGTTCGCCATCACTGGTATAGGGCAGTGATGATTAACCCTTTCGGCATGCAGCACTGGAACCCGGAAGAGCAGCTGGCGACAGCGCGCATGCCCACAGAGAGGGCTCTCCGAGCCACCTCTGGCACACATGCCATAGGTTCGCCATCGTTGGTATAGGGTCTCCTGCTTGAGCAGGGGGTTGGACTAGAAGATCTCCAAGGACCCTTCCAGATCTATTCTGATAAATGAATAAATAAATAAATAAGAGAAAGAAAGAAAGGAAAGAAAGAAAGAAAGAAAGAAAGAAAGAAAGAAAGAAAGAAAGAAAGAAAGAAAGAAAGAAAGAAAGAAAGAAAAGCAATAGTGCTGAACACTTGGAAATCTATCTGTATCACTTTTGGCTTTAACAGCCACGGGCATCTGCAAGACAAGTAAAAAAAAGTCAAGATGATATATATGACTATGTGATTGAAGAATAAACACTAAAAAGATGCACATTCAATCACATGGGTTGCACCCACCATCTTGCCTTATTAATACCTCTCCCCATGGAGGCTTAGCCCTGCCCACCTTTGACTAATTAGGCTATGGGCAAACCAGATCTTTAAAGAGAAAAGATCCCCCAGCAGAATTAAAGAGCTTAAAGAAAAAACAGGAATCATCTACAACAGGCATCACTGATCCCTGGTCCATGGCCCGTTGGGAACCAGGCCACGCAAGCAGGGAGTGAACACACGAAGCTCCATTTGTGCAAGCCATCCCCTCCCCCACCACTGCTGCTGCCACTGCTGCTTCAGCCATCACTGTTGCCAATCTGTGGAGTGAGAAATGTTGGGGACCACTGATCTACAACATGCAGTGTAAGGACTGTAGCAGCCACTATGCAAGAAAAGATGGCAATAGGCTAGCAGGGTGCCAGTGGTGGGATTCAAGTAATTTAACAACCGGTTCTTCCTAGTGACCAGTTGGGTGTGTGTCATGTGACTGAATGGGCGTGGCCAACTCGACATCACTCACAGCAAGATGGGGGTTGCACAGGCGGGCAGATGCTACAGAGACAGGGCGATTTCCAATGTACCATAAAACTACCTGCCAAGCCTGCCTGGTGCATGCTGGCAAAAGGAGGCTAGGGGGGGGAAAAGAGAAGGGCCGATGGGAACCCCCCCATTTTCTACCCCATTGGGTGTGGTACAGACAGCCCGATTGGGGTGGATCAGGATGGGGTGGGTGGGATCAGGATGGGGTGGGTGGGAGTGCAAAAAGCCCACTTGGTCCGTACTCACCAGCACGATAGCAAATCTCTCTTCCAGCTTGCCCAGTTCAGGCATCGGGAGCTTGAGGGGTAGATTGTGAACAGGCAAGTTGACTCGGTCTGTGAGCAAAGGAAAGAGCAAAGGAAGGCTTACTAGGCAGAGATCAGCCGGGCTGCATGGTTGAGGCAAGCGAGCAAACCAGAAAGCAGCAGCAGCATGACAAGCAGCCAAGGCGAGCAAGGCAAGAAAAGGAGTGACTGGGAGGTGTGGGGCAGGATGGGCAGGGCCAGCCAATGGTGGGATTAGCCGGTTCTCCGAACTGTGCAAAAAGTTAACAACTGGTTCGCCCAAACTGGTCCGAACCGGCTGAATCACACCTCTACAGGGAGGATCCATGAACACCAACTAGCAGTCAGAAGACATGATGAAAACTCCTTAATTGCACAACAAATGGGAAGACCTCACTATAGTTTCAACTGGAAATGGAGCATCCTAGACCTAATTAAATCTGAAAAAGCTAGAGAACCCCTGGAAGCTTGGCATCAGGCAAATCAGCCATCAAGAGGCACATAGAGATAAACAACATCTATATACTACTTCAAAGTGACAATCAAAAGTTAAAACCAAAACCAAAAAGGAAAACACTTCCCCACCAGCAATCAACACCCAGATAAACAGAGATAAACAGAGATTAACACTAAGAATCAAATTAGACCCCCACAATTAAACAGTGAGCAACAAATCAAAGAATCACCAAGACGACTCCTGCCAACACTGACAGAGCAAGTGTATAAAAGTTACTAGTATATAAAACGAGATCAAGGCCCCATTCCCTTCTAGCAGTGATGATGTTACCAAATTCAGTAATGAAATGTCTGCAAGAAAACAACCAACCCCAGAGAGCACTAAAGACCCCGCACTTCAGCCCTGAGATACTATTCTCTTCCAGTAGGGATTATTAAACCATTAAACTATTCTTCATAAAAATTATTAGGCCCCATTTATGCAAGCTGAAGGAAGAGGTGAGGTACTAGAATATAAAAGGACTTGTTTCAACTGGTAGTCTACTGTATATCTTATCAGTTGGCAAGGGAGGGAGATTTTGGCCCTTTCTACATTAAAAGTAAAAATAGAAAGTCAAGTCTTCCAAATAAACCCAATGGTTTCCTCCTGAGTCGGAAAACCAGGAGTGGAATTGTGTGTGGGTGGCTTGAGGTCAGCCCAGGTTCTGAAAACTAATTCCTGAGCAGAACAGATGTTCAAATCCATCCTTGTTTCTTAGTTTTAATAATGTCTCCCTCCCCCCATCATCTTCTAGACCTAGAACATTGTTTTGAATATGGCTCGCAGTAGTGGTTAAAGCACACACAAAAACACATAGTAAATCCCATAAGATTGTTTGTCCCTAATCTCAGAGAATCTCTCTAGCAGATAGGAATTTATATTAATTTTGATGCACCTTTTGCATGGCATCTAATGCGGCATACAGGTGAGTTCCTACCGGTTCGGACTGATTTGGCTGAACTGGTAGTTGCTTGGCGGTCTGGATCGCTGGACCTGGCAGTGACCCAGGCCTCCCACGCCCCCAAACCATAGGTGCCGCCACCTTGTTTTTTGCTTCTGTACATGCGCAGAGCAATTTTAGTTGTACTGCAGATGTGCATGCAGCACACATCAAGGTGTGCACATGGCATGCCCCTGACCAAACCAGCAATAGCGGCTGCCGGAACCCACCCCTGCATACAACATATTAGTATCTTGGTGGACTGCAGGATTAGGAGTGAGGGATTGTAGGCACTGATGGTCAGTGGTTCTGTTTCTTCCTTGGGGGATGGTTTCAGTATTGGGGTGAGTGTAGAGATCAACCTGATGACCTTGGATATATGTGGTGACTTTCCTTTCTTTCATTTTTTTAAAACTCCCATATGAAGCTGCCAGGTGATATTATTCAACAGTTTAGGGTACAGTATCATCAATACACTGATGATGCTCCATTGTACATCATTACCCCTGGTCATAAGGGAGATGCTGTCAAAGTCTTTCCCGAGTGCCTGGAGGTTGTGAGGATGGGAGAAAACAGGCTGAAGTTGAGTCCAAGTAAGATGGAGTTTCTTATGTAATGTGGATCTCTGCTACCATCAATGTTTTTCCCTTGTTGGGAAAGGCATTTTGGTAAAGAAGCATCTTCACAAATTTGGGGGTCCTTCTTTGGCTCACTTCTCCTGTTTGAAGAAAAAGTGGTGGAGGAATCTCTGATCAGTTTCTGCTGGTGCAACCGCATGTGGGCTTACTTAGGCAGGAAGAATGGAGTACAAAAACTCAGGCCCTTAATACAATCCAGTTATACTACTTGCAATGCTCTTTACTCTGACCTGCCATTAAATGCTAGCTGGAAACTGCAGCTAGTCCACAAGGCGATCACTTACTTATTTACATAGTTTGATGCCTATAACCTTGACTTTTTCAGAGCCTGAACTGGTTGCCAATTGATTTCTGGGTGCAATTTAAGGTGCTGGCTTCAATTTTAAAGCCCTTTATGACTTGGTACCCAGATAATTACAGGGTTGTCTGTATCCAACCATTATAAGTATCACATTAGAAAATCCATGAAAAAGCTACTTATAGTTCCATATACTGTATCTACTATTCTGGGACCATGCTGGTGTTTGGGAACTGCCTCCCAATGGAGACTAGGCTAATCTTCTCCCCTTGTTGATTTTTTAGGAGAAATTAACAACTATTTTGTAGGGTATTCTCTTAAATTTATATATGACACTGTATTCTATTTTTTCTTTCCCTACTTTTTAATCACTCAATAATATTTATTTGGTCAATTGCCAGAACAAATTTAAAAGACAAATACCAGAGTAAAACAAATAAATACAATAATATATTAACAACCAGCAGAATAAATCACAGAATAACACGTTCACTTCTCTATTACTATGCTAATACAGCTTTTACATGGGCAATAAATCTAAAACATACTGTAAGTAAGGAAGGATAAAATAAAATGTAAAAAAACCTACGCATTTTATTTGTTATCCTTGATGTTATTTTTTATGATCTAGTTTGGGGTTCATGCTGTAATTCGGACTGAGATTATGATGGACTTTAATCAGATTGTGGATGTTTTCATTTGTCTTATATTCTATGTATGCTGGTAAGGTTTATTTGATTATGGTGGAGGCAGAAGCTTGATGTATGAATGAATGAATTGATCAGTCAATGAATGAATCAATGAATCAATGTTTGGAAATAGTGATCAGGCCTACCATATAAACATAAAGAAAAAGGTTTCCATTGTCCAGTGATGTCTGACTCTAGCAGGCAGTTGTCCAAAGAAATTTCCATGGTCATATGGCCAGCATGACTATACACCAAAGCACAGGGAACCTGTTATCTTCCCACCAAACTGTTAGGTAGGTAAGAACTGGGGCAATTAATGGGACCTCAACCCGTCGCAGGGCGCCTGGGCTTTGAACCTGAGCTGTCAGCTTTCAAGGTAGCTCAGTGGTTATAGTGCAGTACTGCAGGCTACTTCTGTTGACTGCAATTTGGCAGTTCAAACAGGGCCGGATTTAGATGAAAAGAGGCCCTAGGCTATTCCACTTATGGGGCCTTTTCACCTCCCATTTTTAAGTTTGTAAATTACATGAGAGATAATAAAATACATCATTACGGTGATATATATCAATATATTAAATGAAACATGTTGTAATTGGTACTAACCTTTATAAAAAATGTGGCACGGATAATAAATAAAAATAAAAGGCCCCTCTTGATCTTGAGGCCCTAGGCTGAAGCCTAGTTAGCCTATAGGAAAATCCGGCCCTGAGTTCAAATCTCACCAGGCTCAACGTTGACTCAGCTTTCCATCCTACTGAGGCAGGTAAAATGAGGACCCAAATTGTTGGGGACAATATGCTGACTCTGTAAACCGCTTAGAGCGGGATGTAAAGCCCTGTAAAGCAGTATATAAGTTCTGTTGCCATCTTTAACCACTGAGCCGTCGTGCCTCTTGCCTACCATATCTGAGCTGCAAAAATGTATAACTATTGGAGAGCATCAGAGAGATACAGAATATTCTACTTTTCGTTGCCAATCTAATCATCTCTATCTTTGCAGCCCAAATATTACAGCTGAAGCCATTTGAAGGGGAAAAAAAGCATCACGTGGCTAAGTTTGCATCAAGGACTGGATGACAGCTCACTTCCTTAGCCACAATTTACTCTCTAAATTTCGCCTTTCCCTTGGCCTGGGAACCAGACACCACCTTTCCTGGATTAGCGATAGCACTTCCCAGAAAGGAAACAATTTCCATCACATGATGTCCTTCCAATTCATACATTTTCAAGCATGTTTAGACCACAGGCGTTTCCTAGAGGTAACTAGTTGCACACTTCACTTTCTCTAAACTAATCCGACAGAAGCTGCAATAGTTCCTGGCCTATGAACGTATTACTGGCATAGCCCATTAATTTCAAGTGCATTGTTTGGGTACAGATATAACACAATTCTTGACATGACGTGGTTGGTACTCTGCTGAAGTCACTGGCATGCCATGAGGTTGAGATCAGTTTCTTCCTTAGGAGTCACATCCGTTCATTTTGAAATAAAACAGCCCTCTGGGCTGAAGGAAGCATGGTCTATTGGTTAAGGGGAACGTAAGATAAACAGGAGAGAACTCACAGCGATTTCCCAATTTAGTCTAAAGGAATAAGCACGATTAAATTAGAAAGGTCAGGTGTTTCTCTATTGCCTCTCTAAACTTAGAACTTGGAAGTTCACTTGATGGATTGGAAGCTCCAGGAGGGTCAAGAGCCACTTAGAGGGGCCTGCGATTGTTTAAAATCTTATCAGTCTCATGTTGACACAGTGCAAGAACTCTCGGTAGGTGTTCTCGGGTCTGCTCTTTGATTTGTCTGTGCAAATCAGGTGGGCAAAGGGTTTTTTGGGGAGGGAGCAGAGGGGGGATGCTCCTGGTTCAGCCTGGTTTGGCTCGGTTCGGCCCGGTTCGGCTGAACTGGTAGTGGAATTCAGGCTTGGGTCGCAGAACTGGCAGTGACCCAGGCCTGCCATGCCCCCGAACCAGTTCCCTCACTGATTCCCTCACCGCCGCCATTTTGGTTTTTAATGAATGCTTGTGTGCAGTTCACTGTAAATTGTTTTGCTCATGCGTGAAGAACAATTTACATTGAACAAACACAGCGTTGCCCGCAGGTTGCAAACTGGTAGTAAAAACGGGTGCAACCCACCCCTGGGAGGGTGGGTATTATTTTGACTCCTGACAACTGTATTTTCTTGTCAAGGTTTTTCAGAAGCAGTTAAGACTGAGAGAGAATGAGTGGTCCCAAGCAGTGGTGGGATTCAACTACCTTCCCTACCGGTTCGCAAATGTGAGTGCATGTGTCACGTCTGCGCATGCGCACCACCTTTACATCGTAAAGTGCTTGCACATTACGTCGGGCGGGTGGGCGGAGCCTGCCGCAGCCACCACTACCTGTTTGTCTGAACCGGAGAGAACAGGCTGAATTCCACCTCTGGTCCCAAGTCATGCAGCTGGCTTTGTGTCCAAAGCAGGGCTAGAACTCACGGTTTCCTGGCTTCTAGACTTGTGCCTTAACCTCTACACCAAACTGGCTCCTAAAGAAGCAGTAGGCACATGTGCAATTATTAACTTAGACGAACTAAGATAATCTTTTGGACAGAGTCTTCCCTGCGGGGGCACCAGATAAATGCAATTTGGGTCCTGGAGAAATCTGCCTAATCACCTTTCTTCCTGTTCTTAGGTCAACAGTAGAATACAGTTCTTCATTTTCATTTTACAATTCACCTCTGCAGAAGGGGACAACTCACCACGGTCAACTTGCCATAACCAATTCGCCATGGTCAATACACTATGGCCAGTTTGCTATGGGGCAACTCTCTGTGTGGCAACTCACTCTGGCACAATTCAATTTAATTATTTAAAATAATCATTTAATTATTATTATTTTTTTTGTCATTTTGTCCTTCCTTTGCGTCTTTTTCTTTAATGATTCTATTCCACCATTTCTTCTGCATTAGAGTAACTCTTCTTCTGCATTGAGTTGGCCACACAAGTTGACCACAGCGAATTGGCCGTGTGTCCTAGACCCCCCCCCCCTGTGATTTTATCTAATTCCTTTTCCAAATGGTTCTTTTGCTGCCACTGCGTCTAGAATAGTTTGGTTTTATTCAGTTTACTTTTCCAATGCTATTTGTGCCATTCTGAGCTTTGTGACAACACTGCAGGAGGAGGCAAAGAATGACCTCTTTCAGGAGTGGATAAATAAACAAGGGAAATTGGCAAAGCAAAACAATACTCATTATCCATTGGTAAGATAAGAGAAATGCATGCATCATTTTCAAGCCACTGCTTTCCAAGAGAATGGCTGCTCCATTTCCATAATGTATTTCAACCCTGGAAAGAAAGCAAAGGACAGCCCTGTTATCACCCCATAAACAGAGAGGAGAAGAGGTGGCAACTGGTAGATGTCCCACCAGAGCAGGGGGGTGGGGTGAGGTCACAGGTTTCTCAGTTGATGCCTAACCAAAAATAACCAAATTAGTTTTCTGTGTTGAACCCTTTTGTGCATAGGTTCAATTTTTGTGTGTCTTTAAGTCCATTATTTTAATTTTTTGGCAATCGCCTGGACAAGTTCTTGCAGCTTTCTTGGCAAGATTTTTCAGAGGCAGTTTGCCTTTGCCTGCTTCCTAGGGCTGAGAAAGACAGACTAGCCCAAAGTCCCTCAGTTGTCTTTGTGCCAAAGTATATACCACTATACCAAACTGGCTCTTAGTGAGTTGCAGAGGGGGACGGCCATTTCCCCGAGGTCAGAGAACTGGTAGCTTTCTTCTCACCAGCTGACTGGAGGACTTTTCGGCACCCTGTGGCCAGCAGCTGGCTGGAAAAGAAGCCTCTTAGCCGCCTCTTTGAGAGCCAGCGGCCTGATCGGCTCCACCATTGCTCCCGCCGGCCAGCTGGACAAAGGGAGCGGCTGGCCTCGGTCTGGTGCGAGCTGCGGGGCTGCCCTGGGGAGGCGGGGAGCAGCTCATCCAGGCAGCTTCTGCGATGGCCATGGGAGGAGCACCTCTTCTCGCCTCTGACAGACTTTCCCAGTGGTGGCAGACACAGCATACTGCTCCTGCTGGTGCACTGAGCCGGGCCAGCCGGGTCCCATCCACGAGATGGAGATCCCATCTGCAAGATCTTACCCCACGGCGTCTGGACCTGGCTTTTGGCTATGAGCCATAGTGTCCCATCTCTCCAAAAGCGTCAAAAAGTTCCAATTTTTTTTGCCTCTGGTTTGGTGGTGGTGGGTGTCATGTGACTGTATGTGCATGAGTGATGTCAAGTTGGCCACGCCCACTCAGTCACATGCCTCCACACCTAGCCACGCCCCCCGAATCCATGGTGAAAATTTTTGAAACCCATCACTGGGCAGTTGCATTACAATACTGCAGAGTTTCAGAATCACTATGCTATAGAGATTAAAGTCTAATGTTTAGAGGTAAGGGTGATCCCCTTTCTTTTAAGCCCCTAAATCTTTCCTAATAGCCCGCCGCAGATGCCTGCACGTAAGACATAAAGAGCTTATAGAAAGAAGAAGACAAGTATCTCGATAGCTCTATTCATAAGCAAAGCAAACACTACAGGCAGAAATCCATTCAAGACAGAATATATTGAAATTCCTTGCAGAAAAATTTGACAGCTAACCAAGGCCGAATGGTAGGGTTAGAAAGCAGCCCCTCGCCCAAGATCCAACACGGGACGAAAGCCATTAAGCCATAATAGGAATTGTCCAACATCCTTTCAAAATACAAGCCCCTTCATTGCACCCCCCACCCACCCCAGAACAGTCCAAACTTCAAAATCACAGAAACCTCTAAAGATCCATTCAGTCATTCAACCACTTTGTCAGCTGCCCAGAATCATATGTGGTTGTTGGTTCTGCTTCATCAATAAACCTTTCTTTCCAATCAGCCTCCAAATTTCCAGTGTCTTTCTCCCAGCTTGGAACTGAACCAGATGAATTTTTCTTCCAAACACGTGCTAATTGCAAAGGACAAGTATTCATTTTTCTCTGCCTAGCATGGAAGCCAATCCCCCCCCCTCTTTTGCCAGCCTAATCTCTGGCTTGTATGGAATTGCACACATTTACCTGCACACAATCTTGATAACCGCTGAGTATCAAGAGACGTGTTAAATACAATACACTGCTTTAAATTGCCCCTACACAGGTAGCCCTTATGACCAAAATTGAGCCCAACATTTCTGTTGCTAAGCGAGACATTTGCTAAGCTAGTTTTGCCCCATTTTATGTTCTTCCTTGTCACTGTTGTGTAGGAAGTTGGCACCCACTCCTCTCCTAGAGGAATGAAATATTTTAGGAAATATTAAAAAGGCAGAATATTATATTTCCCTGGATGAGAAATAGAGAAACATGTTTTTAGGCAGGAAGCAGACTCGTTAATAGCTCACCCCACTCTTCAATAGCCCACAGCAGATGTCCGCACTTAAGAGATAGCTAGATCTATTCATAGACAAATGCTGTCACTGAAGATCCAACAAAGGTAGGATTAGCCCTCTACCCATCTCACCACATGGCACCTGGGAAGATTACATCACCCAGCAAGGCTCAACCAAGCCTGGGACTCAGGACAGCCTACAGAGTTGCCCCTGCATGACACCATGGGAGTATGACAACCAATCAGAATACAAGCTCAAATTCAAAAGCCCAGAGAGGGTATAAAACTCAGGCACTCTCAGCATCTCTCCCCTTTTTTCCTTTGTTATGTCCCAGCTGTCAATCAGCACAGCTTTGGACATACATTGGTTAAGCATGAGTTAAGCTGTGTTTCTACTGGTTAACGTTAAGCTATGTTCCTATTGGTTAACGGGTTGACAGCTGTGGGTTTAAAATAAACTGTCAACCCAGAGTTCGTTGTATTCGTTCTGAAACAGTGGTGAATAAACCGTTCTGTTAAAAGCCTTCGACTCTCACATTGAATACCCGTCCAGAATATATAAAATCCTTCACCCAACATCTTCAAGGCATGTGATCCTGCCCACCATTAAAACCTTCTTTCCAAACAGCCTCCATATTTCCAGTGTCTTTCTCCCCACTTGGAACTGAATCCAGAAGGACGTTTCTTCCATACTTGTTAAGTGAATCACTGCAGTTGTTCAGTTAGTAACACGGTTGTTAAGTGAATCTGGCTTCCCCATTGACTCTGCTTGTCAGAAGACTCGCAAAAGGGGATCATGTGACCCTGGGACGCTACAACTGTCATAAATACGAGTCAAATGCCAAGCATCTCAATTTTGATCAGGTATCCATGGGGATGCTGCAACAGTCATAAGCGTGAAAAACAGTCAGAAGTCACTTTTTTCAGTGCTGTGGTTACTTTGAACGGTCATTAATAGAATTCTTTATTGGCCAAGTGTGATTGGACACACAAGGA
The DNA here is from genome assembly GCF_964273705.1 of Natrix helvetica. NCBI lineage: Eukaryota > Metazoa > Chordata > Lepidosauria > Squamata > Natricidae > Natrix > Natrix helvetica. The sequence goes on along the minus strand of NC_138554.1, from coordinate 25,689,155 downwards.
ATTTGCCTTTGGTGTATATGCGCTCAGTGTACATAAGGAGAATAAAAATATATTTATCAAGAATAAAAAGATACAACACTTAGTGATTGTCAAGGTTGCTAATAAGCTATCTAATCGTATTGGGGAACAAATAAAAAACAATATAAATTGAAAGATACAAGCAACATGGTTATAGGCATAAGTGGGAAGAGGCAGATACTAGGAAGGAAGAGAAGAATAATAGTAATACAATCTTAGTAAATTATTTGACAGTGTTGTGGACATTAGTTGTTAAGCAGAGTGATGGTAAATGAACAGAGTAACCTAAAACCATCTCTATCTATTGGCCCTGATGGATTAGGTGCCTATTTCTTTAAAAAGCGTTCCACTGCAATAGCAGAACCTCTTAGCATAATCTATGAAATATCCTTCAGAACCAGCTCCTTGCCTAACTTATGGTCACTAGCCACGGACATCCCTATCTTCAAAAAGGGTGACCCCCAGCCTAGTTGAAAATTACAGACCAATCTCATTATGTTGTGTCACTTGCAAAGTCATGGAATCAATCATAAACCAATCCATTACTCTCTACTTAGAGACAAACAACCTACTCTCTAAAAAGCAGTTTGGCTTCAGGAAAAAATTGTCCTGCAATCTGCAACTCTTACACTGGAAAAACTTCACAACTCAACCAGGGCAAAGCAATAGACACAATTTATCTAGACTTCTGTAAAGCCTTCTATTTATTGGTACATGACAAACTATTTCATAAACTAAAATCTTATGGCATCTCTGTTTTCCTGCATAAGTGGATAGGTAGTTCCTATCAAACAGGCAACAAGTAGTCAAAATAGGAAACGCCCTATCAAACCCTGCACCTGTTAACAGCGGTGTCCCTCAAGGTACATTTTAGGACCCACACTCTTTATATTTTACATAAATGATCTTTGCGATCATATTATTAGTGACTGCGTTCTCTTCACTGATGATGTAAAACTATTCAATACCACTGATAATGTTGCTACCCTACAAAAATGACTATGTGTCAGAATGGTCAAACAATTGGCAACTCCAAATCTCAACCAACAAATGCTCAGTCTTACACATTGGCAAAAAAAAAATCAAAACACAAAATGCAAGTTGGGCGGATATGACCTCGTAGATGACCCCGACTCTGTCAAGGACCTCGGAGTGCTCATCTCAAATGATCTAAGTGCCAAAGCTCACTATAACAGCATTGCCAAAAAGGCATTAAGAGTTGTAAACCTACTCCTGTGTAGCTTCTTCTCCGGTAATTTTGAACTGCAAACTAGGGCATACAAAACTTTTGCTGGACCAATTCTTGAATACAGCTCATCTGTCTGGAACCGGCACTGCATATCAGACATAAATACAATTAAACAAGTCCAGAGATATTTCACGAAAAGTGTCCTCTGCTCACAACAGAATACCACCAGATTTGAAATTTTGGATTTAGAAAACGTAGAAGTTCGCCGTCTCTGATCCGACCTAAGTATTATATGCTATAATGTCCTACCTGTCAATGAATACTTCAGCTTCAACTGCAACAACACATGAGCACACAATAGATAGAAACTTATGGTAAATCTCTCCACACTTGATTGCAGAAAATATGACTTCAATAACAGAGTGGTCAATGCGTGGGATGACACTATGGTTTCTTCCCCAAACCCCCCCAAACCCCCAAAACTTTAACCTTAGACTGTCTAGTCTCGGCCTCACCTCATTCCTAAGAGGTCTTTAAGGGGTGTGCATAAGTGCACCAGCGTGCCTACCATCCCTGTCCTAAAATTCCCTTGTATTTGTACCCATTTCATGTATTCATAATCATGTTTATACATATATCTGTTATCTAATTCATGCTTGACCAAATAAATAAAATTAAAAAAATTAAAAAATGAACTGTTGTAAAGTCAACTACTACCTGTATTGCTAACTTCATCACTATCTTACGCTTACAAACACTACTTTTTCATACAGTGGAGCATTTAATTCTGAAAATGTCATTCTTCATCCATTCTTCTTTACAGCCAAGTGATCCATATAGAAGACTGCTTGTTAAAAGGATTACTGTACAGTATGTAGCTCGTCTTCTCTCATTCTCCCTGCCCCTCTAAACCCCTTAACAAATTATCTTTGGAAAATGAAACAATGGAAGATATTGTCAGAAGACAAGAGAGAATTACAGATAAGAGACAGTGAATGATGGAGGAGGCAGAATCATTAGGCAATTACTTCATCATCTGGAAGTAATGCAAAATTCCTGTACATCACTGTCAGCTCTTGATTATCCATTTTTTAATTGTTCTCTTACTCATTTCCTTTTTTCCACACTTGCTTTTTCTGAATTGCAGTACTGTACAGCAAAATTTCACAAGAGAGAGAGAGAGAGAGAGAGAAAAGAAACAAGACCTCCATCACCACCCAAACTGGGAAACAGAAACTTACTAACTAAGAAGCAATGAGTGTTTCCTGTACAGACTCAAGGATTGGGAAAAAGTGAAGGAAGAAGCTTATCATTAACTAACAGCATAACAGTCCCTTTCATTTCTCTTGGAAGTATATCCTATTGTGGTCAATGACATCCTTTGATAAGAGTATCAGAGATTTCCAAATTCTGCCCTCTGGGAAATATCATTTCTATGCTATGAGGAAGCTCGAAATTACCTTTCCAAATATAGGTAGTCCTCAGCTTATGACCATAACTGAGCCCAAAATTTCCATTGCTTAGCAAGATAGTTGTTAAGTGACTTTTGCCCCATTTTACTACCTTTCTTGCTGCAATTGTTAAGTGAATCCGTGCAGTTGTTAAATTAGTAACATAGTTATTAAGTAAATCTGGCTTGCTTTTTCAGTGCTGTTATAATTTCGAATGGTCAATAAACAAGCGCTTGTAAGTTTAGGACTACAGTATATGTTGTTAAGGGGAGCCTACTTAGATACAAAGGCAGCATAGCTCTCCGAATATTTAAGAAGGCAGCAATTTCCCATTGCTTAATGTCAGTTTTAAAAATTTGGCACAGTTTTCAAACAGGGATAGGGGTACTTGGCGCCCTTCACACATTGGAGAACTAAAATTATTTGCATCACTTGCTATAGGCCAGGCTGATCTATTGTGCTTCATAGTCCAGCTTTATCTACAGCAGAGTTTCTTCAATTTGCTGACTGGGAAATTCTGGGAGTTGAAATCCACACATCTTAAGGTTGCCAATGTTAACATTGATCTGGAGGACAAGTAACAGGGGCAAACTTTTAGTTGCATCTCCCATGTGCAAGAAATGGGGGCTCCCTGAAGATACAGTTGGTATCATTACAACATCACCCCAACAGTCTGGATCAAAGCTGACACCAGCCACAACATAAAAGTAAAAGTAAAGGTTCCCCTCACAGATATGTGTCAGTCGTTCCTGACACTAGGGGGCGGTGCTCATCTCCATTTCAAAGCCAAAGAGCCAGCGCTGTCCGAAGATGTCTCCGTGGTCATGTGGCCAGCATGACTCAATGCTGAAGACACATGGAACACTGTTACCTTCCCACCAAAGGTGGTTCCCATTTTTCTACTTGCCCTTTTACATGCTTTCAAACTGCTAGGTTGGCAGAAGCTGGGCCAAGTAACGGGAGCTCACTCCGTTACGCGGCACTAGGGATTCAAACAGCTGAACTGCCAACTTTTCTGATCGACAAGCTCAACGTCTTAATCACTGAGCCACTGCATCCCTTAGCCACAACACAGAAAAGCTCAAAGAAGCAGTGCAAGATTGGAAGATATGGAGAGACCTGGTTCACAGAATGATACACAGTTGGATACAAATGAATGGATAACATCAGCAGCCGCAGGTGCTTCTGTAAAAGCTTTAGCCACCTCCCTTATTCTCCAAAATGGGGCGGGGAGGGGGGATGAGAAGAGCAACGGATAAAAAGAGTTGGAAGAAAATCTTTGGATCAAGCCGCTCCAAAGGATTGTGGCAGCACACAATGAGTACTGAGGATCGAATGTATGTGTCTCTTGGCACATAATTTGTCCACGTATTTTATATATTTCCCTACGCAAAACATTATCCACGCCTACACAGATGGGGTCAATGGAAATCTAATACAGGGGAGGCAAAAAAAAGGACGATGCTAACATTACTTGTCTGGGGAAGAATCTAGGCAACTCACTGCCAGCAAATTTTTGTACAGATATTCAATGTCTGGCTTCCTTCCTTCCTTTTTTCTCTTGAGTTGCCATGAAATAGCAACTTTTCTGAAGGAAAGAACCCCCAAAAGGAAAGCTCTCTCAGTCTGCTCCCCTTCCCACAAAAGTATCATTATTTCACAACTTCCCTATCATTCTTATAGAAAGATTAATTAAAGGCCGCAGATCTTATGAGCAATGAGAATTATTTCTTAGAAATGTTATAGAAGTAGGCTGCTGGGAGTGGCATTCCTGGATGTATTGTATTGGTGCCAAACAGTCTTGTATAATTCCAACTTTCTGAGCATTGCGGGAAAGAAATGCACTCCCATCTGCCTCTTAGTTATTGTGACTTAATAATGGAAATATAACACTCCAAACGCATCGCCCCAAATGATGAGAACGGCCCTCCTCAAGCCCAGAAGGAGCCCCATATTCAGCTCTGGTTGACACAAGGGGTTTGAAGTTGGTATATTTCAGGGGTGGGTTCCTGCCAGTTCAAACCTCTTCTATAGAAGAGGTTCCACAAATCTACAGTGCCATTTAGAACTGGTTCCAGCTCCCCCCCCCCCTGCACATCCTCAAGATGAAGAGCAAGAGGAGGAATTCAGGGAGTTGAAGTCCACAAGTCTTAAAGCTGTCAAGTTTGAACACCCTTGGGGTTTTTTTCTAAAGGGTTAGGGGTGCAAGGGTCTTGTAACTTGACAGCTTTAAGACTTGCACACTTCGGTGCCAGATTTCCTGAGCCAACATGACTGGAGGAGGAATTCTGGGAGTTGAAGTCCACAAATCTTAAAGCTGTCACCCCTGGGGTTTTTTTTCTAAAGGGTTAGGGGTACAAGGGTCTTGCAACTTGACAGCTTTAAGACTTGCGTGCTTCAAATGCCAGAGTTTCTGAGCCAACATTTTGGTTGCTAAGCAAGAGCGTTGTTAAGTGAGTTTCACCACATTTTACAAGTTGGCCACACCCACCCAGTCACATGGCTGGCAAGCCACTGCCACCCGCTCACATGGCTGGCAAGCCACTCCCACCCAGTCACATGGCTGGCAAGCCACTCCCACAAAGCAGGCCACACCTACAGAAGAGGTTCTAAAAAAATTTGAAACGCACCACTGGTCTATTTAAAGGGGAGAGCTTTGGGGACTACAGGTAGTCTTCGACTTACAACAGTTAGTTTAGTGACCGTTCAGTTACAATGGCAGTGACTTCAGACCCCTTTTCACACTTAAGACCCTTGCAGCATCCCTATGGTCACATGATCAAAACTCAGAAGCTTGGCATCAGTGGTGGGATTCAAAGTATTTTACTACTGGTTCTGTGGGTGTGACTTGGTGAGTGTGGCATGCTTGGTGGGCATGGCAGGAGAAGGATACTGTAAAATCCCCATTTCCTCCCAATCAACTGGGACTTGAGAGGCAGAGAATAGATGGGGGCGGGGCTACTCAGAAGTGGTATTTGCCGGTTCTCCAAACTACTCAAAATTTCCGCTACTGGTTCTCCAGAATTGGTCAGAACCTGCTGAATTCCACCCCTGCTTGGCATCTGATTCATATTTGTGGCAGTTGAAGTGTCCCGGGGTCATGTGATCCCCTTTTACAAACTTCTGACAAGCAAAGTCAATGGGGGAAGCCAGATTCACATTACAATCATGCTATTGTAAAATGCTACAACTGCAGCAATTCACTTAACAACTGTGGTAAGAAAGGTCATAAAATGAGGCAAAGCTCACTTAACAACTTACTCAATTAGCAACAGGAATTTTGAACTCAGTTGTGATCCTCAGTCAAGAACTACCTGGATTCCAGAACAGCTGATAGTTGGGGTCTCTTTGAAGTATCTATATGAAATATTCATGCCATACTAGTGTACGTGTGTGCGCGCACACACATCCACATTGATTTCTGGTAGCTCTCTGAATAAGTTTCTCCATTTTTCTTGGCAAGATTTGGAAATGGTTTGCCTTTGCCTTCTTCCTAGGGCTGAGAGAGAATGGCTGCCTATGGTCTCCCAGCTGATCACCCTATTCACATTCTCCTGGTTTCAAGCCTGGTGCCTTAACCACTATTCCAAGCTAGCTGGATTGAGTTTTAACAGGTGGCTAAGCCTACTCCTCTAGCTTGAAAAACCTGCTCCTTCCTCAGGCCCCACCTCTCATCGTAATTGGTTGATGCTTTCCCACTGGCTGCCAATAGAAGGGGAGAAAAATGAAACTGGGAGAAATTCACCAATCCTTGTCCTTAATATATCCTCTACACCAGCGATCACCAACTGGTGATCCGTGAACCACTGGTGGTCCGTGAACCACTGGTAGTCCGTGAGAAAATTTTGGTGGTCAGCAGAAAAATTATTTGCATATTTTATATTGCACTAAATCAGGGGTCCTCAAACTATGACCCCTGAGCTGGATACGTGCAATGAACATTTGTGTTGCTGCAGAGAGTCTCCCCCTTCAGTGTGTTTTTGTGTGGGTCAGAGGGGGGCAGAAATTCCGACTTGGGCTCTGCTTCAGCCTCCTGGTGTGGGGCTTTGGGCGAAGACTAGAGGGAAGTGCCACTGATGGCAAAGAGTCGGAGGGCCTTGTTGCAGTGGAACTGCATCATGGCCTGGAACTGGCTGACCATCTCAGCCATTGAGCCTCTAGGCGCTGATATTTGGCCTTGTACTCCCACAGGTCTTCCCTCTGCTTGGAAAACCTATGCTCGTAGTCCTCAGTGAGGTGCTTCTGCTGAGCCTCATACTCGGTCAGATCCAATTTGAACTGAGCCAGTTGTTTTGCCAATTCTTTCTCATTGTGGCTGCTTAGCTCCAACAACTGCTTCCTGTTGGGGCCCTAAGGAGCCCGGGCGGGGAGGGGAGGAATGGCTGGGAGGGGAGGGACGAGTAGAAGCTGGGGAAGCACCCCGTGACGTGATTGACATCGAGTTGGCCATGCCCACCCAATCACATGACCACCTAGCCCACCCAGCCGGTCATTAGGCAGATTATATTAGTGGTCCGCGGGATTTAAAATTATGAATTTAATGGTCCCCTGACGTCCGGAAAGTTGGTGAGCCTTGCTTTACACTGTAAACAAGGACAGCACCATTTGCTGACCTCATGCCAGTAGCAAAACAGGTCTATCCCTAAGGGGCCAGTCCTGATTAATTTCCTTGATCTTTCCCCCTCATGTGCAGCTGAGAATAATAAATAAACTTTAGGAAGAACTGCATTTTCTCCTTTCTATTTTGAGCATCTCACACAGAGAAACATACACACTTTTCCTTTTACAGATTTATGTATACTTGCTGTATACTGTAAACTAACCCTTTGCTAATTCCTAGGAAATATCAACCACAGCCATGAAATTATTCCAGGCCTTTGTTATTCTGTTTCTATTACATTTGCAGCTTGCATATGTTTATTAGCATAGCTATGTGGCATTTCTTACGAAAATGTTAACTCTTTATTAATTTGAAGAAAATGCATGGCGTGAGTAGGCTCCGCATATAAAAACATTCTTTATCTGACAAATACATTTCTGATGCTAACCATCTTTAAAAATACAATATAGCCTGCAGATAGGATTATACTGCCGATTATGAGGAAAATAACTGATTTTCCATTATTGTTTCTGAGAATCCTGCAATTTTGAGGATTGTTGCCTTTATCTCCTCCTCCAGCCAGACCTAAAAGCTAAAAAGTGGGAGCCTGCAAAATCACCAGGGAGAGGTTGTGTTACACAAGGTAGAGGCAGCCATTGAAAAGGCCCACTTCTGTGTTCCCACCATATTACAAAATTTCAGGGAAGGGAGAAAAGCGTGCTTACCTGTTGTGGAATACATGTTAGAATCAATGGTGGGATTCACTTACCTTCGCTACTGGTTCGCAAATGTGAGCACCCTCGCATGCGCAGAAGGTCGCGCATTAAGTCAAGGTGGGTGGGCGGAGCCTCCAGCAGCTGCCGCTACCGGTTCGCCCGAACCATAATACCACCACTGGTTAGAATATATTTTGTATTGCAACATTGCATTTTTGTATTGCAACAACTACAGAATTATTCAGCCAGTAGATGGCAATGTTTAGTTTGCATCCATGGTTATAATCTACGGTTCCTTTTGTTCTGACTAGAGTTTCCTGTTGTAGTTGTAGTTCGGTTATAAATATTAAGAACACATAGAGCAGGAATAATGGGAGTTCTTAGGAGCTTGGGAGCTGTTCAGATGAGAAAAATCTGTCTGGGAAAGGCAATCACTAGATACCCAGATCCATTTAGGGTTTTAAAATCAAATTGCCATGGTGGATCCGTTTATGTCATATTCTGTGCTACATTAAAGTGATGTAGACACTTCCATCCAGCCAACAGTGGATCTAAATGGTATTTTGTACTTTGAGATTTCCCAGCAAAGTGTCATAATAAACAAAGGGAATAATATTTATTTCAATATGGTTACATAGGAAATATTACTATATGCACAAAGATGGAATGATTTGACACCACTTATTATGGAGGAAAGGAACGCAGTGGCTCAGTGGCTAAGATGCTGAGCTTGTCGATTAGAAAAGTCGGCAGTTCAGTGGTTTGAATCCCAAGTGCCGCGAAACAGGGTGAGCTCCTGTTACTTGTTCCAGCTTCTGCCAACCTAGCAGTTCGAAAGCATGTAAAAAATGCAAGTAGAAAAATAGGGACCACCTTTGGTGAGAAGGTAACAGCATTCCGTGTGCCTTCAGGGCGTTTAGTCATGCTGGCCACATGACCATGGAGATGTCTTCGGACAGCGCTGGCTCTTCAGCTTAGAAATGGAGATAAGCACTGCCCCTTAGAGTCGGGAACAATTAGCACATATGTGCAAGGGGAACCTTTACCTTTATCTATTGTGGAGGAATGGTTGATGAAGTTGATAGATTTTTCTGAAATGGATAAATTGACTTCTTTGATAAGAGAAAAATCATGACCAACATTTATTGGTGACTGGAAGCCTGTTATGGACTTTTTCCATGAAAATGAAAAATGAAATTTATAGTTTTGATGAGTAGGTAGGATACGTTATAGAAAGAAGATTAAGATGATGTAGTTTTAGAGATTAAACCATATTTTTACTTATAACTGCTGTGATGAAAATCTGAAGCCACTTCATTGTTTCTTCTTTCCTTCATTTCTCAGGATCTCAAAGTTAGCTTCAAGTGGGGACATAATCTAAGGATCAGCGCTACTAAATGATCAACAACTTGAGATCCACCAGTCAATTCTGACCTACCTACCACTGACCTTAGCAACTGGCTTGTCCAGGTGGAGCCATGTTGGCACAGTGCTTACAATGCAGAGGTGGATTGGTCCTGGTTCGGCCCAGTTCAGCTGAACCGATAGTGGTATTTTAGCCCGGGTTGCAGAACTGGCAGCGACCCAGACTGCCCACTCTCCCAAACTGGTTCCCTGGTCACCGCTGCAGTTACCACCATGTTGTTTAGTAGTGCATGCCCGTGCACAGTTCACTGTAAATTTTCTCTGTGCATGCAAAGTGTGTGCGAAGCGAACCTTAGTAAAACCAGGAGCAGCTCGCCTCTGTTACAATGCCATATTGCAGGCTGACTCTGCTCACTGTCAGAAGTTCGATCCTGACTGGCTCAAGGTTAACTTAGACTTTCGTCATTCCTAGGTCAGTAAAATGAGGACTCGGATTGTTGGAGGCAATCTACTGACATTGTAAACTGCTTAGGTAGGGCTGTAAAGCCTTATGAAATGGTATATGAGTCTAAGTGCTAAATGCTACTGCTATGGCTTCCCAGAGTTTGCAGCAGGATTTGTGCTCTGCTCAACCTCTGGATGTTCAGGAACTGAGCCAGGGGTCTTTGGCATCTGAAGCATGTGATCTGTTTCTGCAGAATAAGTGCTGGGAGAGTTACACAGAGACAGAGCACGAGTGTACGGTTGCACCTACAGTTGACAAATGCTTGAGTCCAGAGCATAAATAGTCAAGTGGCACACATATTTAGAAAGATTAATAGAATCACAGGACAGGTTAGAAAAGTCAGAGAGCAGTTCCAGGATGCTGAGGCAATCATAGCCTTTCCATCACCTCCCTCCCCTTTCTTCTCTCCCCCTCCTTCTGGCCATCATTTTCTTGTATTCCCTAAGTTACATCACCCTTTCCTGTCGGTAGCTTAAAAGCAGCTGCAGAATGATAATATTTAGACTTTGGCATCCATTCCTCGTGACCCCATGTTAGGAGCAGTAGGAGCAAGAGGCACCCCGTGACTCACCCTTGGGGAACCTAGTGAGTGTGTGGGGAAATGGAAGTGGGCGGAGAGTTGTAGGCAAGGCAAAAGTCAAGGGGAAGGTCGTTTACCTTCGTTGTAGAGCATGTGTGTATATATATTGGTGAGTTTGCTGATTTGGAGCAAGCTTGGCACAAGACAGAGCAAGAAGGAAGACACTCTCCTCATTCCGATTATTCCCATTGATTGGGTGACTGGAAGATCAGACCCCATCCCAGTAGCAACCTTCAGAAGTTCTGGACTGCATTTCTTTTTGAATTCTGGACATAATTCCTGGGTGAGACCAATAAGGGCAGGAATCCAGAATTCTCTATAGTCTTTCCTCAAAACAATAGAATCCAGTGACTGGCAAAACTAGGCTAAGACCTCAAACCTGAATTTCTTCTGAGGGCAAGACTATCTTTGCCATCCCAGAACTACATCGGCCATCCTTGAGCAATGCTGTCCATTTCAGTTCTTCTCCAACGCAACAGTTATTTCCTGCTTCCCATTAACCTGCTTTTCTGGACTGTGTTGGTCCCCGGGACCGTGGCCTCTCCAGTGCCAAATTCCAACCCTCTGTACCAGTTTGATGGGCAAGTCCGGCTTCGCCATCTCTACACGGCCAATGAACGGACCCAGCTCCACCTGGAGATCTTCTCAGATGGGACAGTGCGTGGCTCCAAATACCAGAACCCCTTCAGTGAGTATTTGGGAAATTAATATCTCTGGATTCCTCCAAATGAGTTTTGCAAGAGCTATATGTGGAATTGGGGCACAGTCAGCTGGGTTCTGCGGGGAAGGATTGGATAATAGATATGGTTTTTCAGAAGAGGACATTTCAGAACACGTAGCTTCTTAACACCTGTGTTATCTGTAAAACAAATGTTAACTTTGTCCTCCACTGCAGATGGTCACATTAAACTTTTAGAGTATAACAAGTAGTAGAAACAGGAATTGTAGAAGGTGTTCTGGTGGCCTCCCACAGATTATATTATACTCTACAGATGTTACAAATCAAGACTGAAAAGGATCTGAAGAGGTTGATGGCTATTAGAGTTATAACCATTCTAAAGAGTTCTCATTTTTCAAAAGTAATTTTCATTCTTTTCCCCACCAATCTGCAGGTTTGATGGAAATCAAAGCAGTGAAGTTGGGGATCATTCGTATATTAGCTACAAAAACTTCTAGATTTCTTTGCATGGATTCTGAAGGACATCTATATGGCTCAGTAAGTATAATTATCTGGGTTATGTCTTTGTGTTGAGAGCAGTGTTTCTCAATCTTGGCAGCTTTCGGATGTGTGGACTTCCTCCCAGAATTCACCAGCCAGCATGCTGGTTGGAGAATTCTGGGAATTGAAGTCCACACATCTGGGAATTTCTAAAGAAGAAACATTGGTTTAAAGTGAAGGATCAATGTAGTAAAATAAAGCTATACATTGAAAGATCCATCTGTCTGATTATTAGTTCACCCATTTCCAAAATACACATTTTTGGGGATCATCTCACACATTACATGGCAACAATTTTAGGTCTGCCATTCAGAACACTCATGCACCGGTTATTGACAAAGGTATTTTCTAGAAATAGCCAAGTTGTTTTCATTCACAAATTAAATTTGCACCCTCAAAATCATACATACCAAGAATAATATGTGATAGTACTTCATTAAAATCAGAAGCAAACTGTTCTTGCAGACTGGGCCATTTTAATGTTCTTGATGCTGAGGGGACAATAGATTAGTGAATATATTCTGAAATCATAATAAAAAGCCTGCATTTTTAGGGACAAACTAAAATGTGGTGACATCCATTAAGAAATTGTCTGTCTTCTTTTTAAAGTCATAGCAGCATTTATGTTTGCAGTCCCTATATTCATTTATTCATTCAGTTTGCATAGCTGCCTATTCTGAAACTGGTGACTCTGAATGGTGATTCGTAAAAGTAATTAAAACAGTTGAAACACAATATAAAAAAGAAATAAAGTAGAAATAAAAACTGAGACATACATTAATACTCTGTCCTATATAATAATCAGGAAAAGGGGGTCCTTCATATACTCAGATATGTGTGTTATAGGTAGTGCCTTGAATTACAACTACAACAGAGATCAGAATTTCAGTTGTTAAGCAAGGTATTTGTTAAGCGAGTCACACTCAATTTTATTACATTTTTTTGCATGGTTGTTAAGGGAATCACTGAATTAAATGATTCATGTGGTTATTAAGCAAATATGGCTTTCCCCCATTGACTTTACTTGCCAGAAGCCAGCTGGGAAAGTCGCAAATGTTGACTCCAGGATGCTGCAACCATCAGAAATGCACGCTGGTTGCCAAGTGCTGTAAGTGCAAGGGATAGTTGTAAGTCAGTTCTGAGTGTCATTGCAATTTTGAATGGTCACTCAGTGAATGGTTGTAAGTCAAGGACTATCTGCATCTATATATAAAATGAAACTCTCATTCTGTAACCTTTAATTGGATGAAATGATACATCATACAGTAAAACTTTTCCAACCAAGTTACCTGAAATGGGCTAACGTCTAGAATGCATCCCAAATTAGAACTAGTGCGAAACCAAAATTTGGAAAAACAACATTTTAAGATCTAAAAATTGCCATGAAGCATTTTATGACATCACACAAAATGTCATAAAACTTTTCCTGTGTTGATGTTTGACTGTTCTACAGTTCAGCATGGGCTCCTTTGAAAGGAGGTGCAACACTGAATATCCCTCTAGATTTTAAAGAACTTTTCAAATATATTATTATAAGGTCTTTCATTGCTGAAGATATTGAGGGTTAGAATTTGTCTGAAACAATGACTCAGCAGGTCATGGGTTTTCTAGCATGCTATTAACTAGTAGAGCAAGGTAAAACCACTCATAATAACGGGAGTTAAATGTTTAATTACTGGGCCAGTGAAACAGAAATACTTTGTGAAGGGAGAAAAATTATTTGAATTAAATATTTATTATTTTGAATCATTGTGTTTATGAAAACGAAGGGGATAAATAATACAGGTTGCAAATTGCAATCTGAACTTTTTTGAATTTGAATTTGTATGCTGCAACAAGTTGACCGCGGTGCATAGAAATAGAAAACTTTTGGCAGATACTCAGGATATAAATGTTGCAAATAAACAAATGGTAAAGATGTTAACACTGCAGAGCTGAAGCCAAATTCCGAGCCTGAGTGGGGAAACTGCACTCATATAACGCTACATTCACTTATATTGATATAACCCCTGAGCAATGAAAATAGCATTTCTTTAGCTGGAATCAATTTGTATTTTGGTGTCGCTTAAATGCCTAGATTAGGAACAACAATGTATATAGGGCTGAATTACAGGTAGTCCTTATAACACTTTGTTTAAGGACTGTTCATAGTTACACCGGGACTGAAAAATGTGACTTATGGCTGTTTTTCAAAGTTATGTCCTTTGCAGCATCCCTATGGTTCACATGATCAAAATTCAGATGCTTGGCAACTGGTTCATCTTTATGACCATTGCTATGTCCCAAGGTCATGTGATCAGATTTGGTGGCCTTCTGACAAGCAAAGTAAATGGGGAAGCCAGGTCCACTTAAACAACCGGGTTACTAACTTATCAACTGCAGTGATGCATGTAACAATGGTGGCAAGAAAGTTTGTAAAATGGGGCAAAATTCACTTAAAATATGTCCCACTTAAGAACAGAAATTTTGGGCTCAATAGTGGTCATAAGTCGAGGACTACGTATACCTATGGATTATATGATCTTGAATTTCTCTGAGTTGATTCTGTAGGCGAAAATTGTGCACAGCCAGGTTTGACTAGATGCTACGAGAAAGATCTTGGTGATAAGAATTGTCTGGCAGTGGAAAAGGTTACCTATGGAAATTATTGTCTTAGCTTAAAATGCAACAGTAGGAACTACCTGGGTAACTGAAGCTACAAGACATAACAGAGATGATGGTAGAAGATTGGATAAATTTTTCCCCTCAAGCGTACCAACTAGGTATGATCCCATTCTCAATTTGATTCTATTCTCAATTTGCACAGATAATTGTTGTACAATCTCCTGGCAATAGGTAGTCCTAGAGCAGGGATGTCAAACTGGTGGCCCGTGGGCCGGATGCATCATGCACAGGCCACACCCATCCTGCCTCTACAAAGGCAAAAAAACATCATGATACTTCATAAGATGTCACATGACCTGATCAAGTTTGACATCTGTGTCCTAGAGTTAAGCCCATAATAGGGCCTGCAACTACCATCATATATAACGACGGTCATAAAGCAGGTCACTGTGTGACCGGATCTGATTTGATGTCCTTTTTTGCAGCAGTTGTTAAGCAAACCCTGTTTGCCCTGGGCCAGTTTTTGCTGAACACCATACATAAATGCAGGTCAGTTGCCAAGTACCCAATTGCAATCATGTGACTGCGGGACAGGTAGACTTGGAACAGGGTCAAAATTCCCATTTTTGGAGTCCGTTGTAATGTCAAATGGTTGCTGATATCTGAAATTTGTGATGTAGCAATTGCTGTGTGATTGTATTTTTTTTTTAATCTGACACGAGAGAATTTAATACATACTGTAGGAAGCAATTATAGGAGCCAGATAACAATAAACTAACTTTAAGGCTAGCCTCATCCAAGATAAATGAAATGATAGTTGTTTTTGTTTTCTTTATTCTTGGCTGCATGTTAAGGCTCTGCATTCTTGAGGACCTAATAATCCAAGCGATCTCTTCCCTTTGCAGCAGTCTTACTCAGAACAGAACTGTAACTTCCGCGAGATGGTTCTTCGAGATGGCTATAACGTGTACTATTCAGAGGCCTACAATCTTCCCGTGAGCCTCAGCCTGATGGAGAATTTGTCTGAGAGCCGTCAGCTGCCCCCTTTCTCCCAGTTCTTACCTTTAGTAAACAAGGTTCCCCTTGAACCCGTGATTATGGATTACGAATACGTTCAACAGGTACATGACGTAGAGTCGTCTGATCCCTTCAACATAATGGGTCAAAATCAGGACTTGAGAAGCCCAAGTTTTGCCTTCAGATAGAGCAGGACGAGCTCAACCATCTCTATTTTACTGCATTAATATGAAGAGTAAATATGAGGAAGACAGATCAGGGCAAAGTAGCAGAAAGATGAGAGGGATGGATGCGATTGCTTTGTGAGATTCCCAAATCCCAAGACAGACAAAGAATTCCTGTTCTGTCTGAATCACTTCAACTTTTCAGTTTCCCATTGTTAATCTTGCTGGCTTAAAAAAAGAAAAATTCCAAGGGTTTATTTCTATTTATCCAACTATTTAAGTAACTTATATATTATATGAGGTTTATTTATTGAAGTAAGCTAGATCAATAAGGAAGCAGGAAGAGAAGGCATAATGTGAAAATCTTTTGTGCAGAGATATTTATATATTGTTATTTATATGCAACCATTTATGTGTGTATATTTTCTGCCTGCATATTTATTTCCCTTTCTGGCGAGGACCAGCCAACTGAATTTTAAATATGCAGATATGATGATGATTTTATGCCTGATATCTATTTATCCTCCCCCTTCTGTATTTTTTTGAGTATTGTTTCTGCAAAAATCAATTCATGAGCCATAGCAATGGACGCAAAAGAGGTTGGGGGGGGGGGCTGCATCTAAAAACAAGGCAGGGCTTCCATCTGCCATCTTGACTCTTTTGATCCCCCACAGACTCCCTCACAATGAGGTTTATGAATCAAAAGAGGCCAAAATCCCCTTTCAGCCCCATTTTTATTTGCCTTAAAAAAAAAAGCTTGTATTGTGCCTGAAACCCATCGGACCACTTAAAAGAGAGAACTCTAATAAGGAAAACAAAGTAAAAGGCACGTGTATTGATTATTAATGTTTATTTATTTATAAGCTATATTACATTGTCATTAAAAGAATGTGCCTCTGCTGTGTGTGTTTCAGCAGCAGCTGTGTCTGGTCAAGCATGTTGCCCTATTGGCAATTCACTGACACAAATCTGCAAATTGTTGTATTCTCTTTCTGTTTCTCCATTTTTAAAAAGTAAATAAAAATACCTGTTTACTTGTGCTATTGATTGTGACCAGTGTTTAACCATCAGTGAACTGAAGCGCGAATGGTGTCTTTTTAATGTGAACACAAATAAAAGCCTTTTTTTTTAAAAAAAGAAAAAGAAGTAATTAATTGATGGCAAATAAGCTAATTCTTAGAAATGTTTTCATTGGGCAAACAGGAATTAGTGAGAAAATAGAGGGCGTTTGCAGGGAGGGCAAAAACGTCAGACCGCCCCAACAGTTCAAGAGAATCCTCAACTCTTTTGGAGTCTCAGATATGTTCAAAAGGGGCGGGGCTTCCATCATATCCACCATTTTGACACCGTTCTTCACTCCAGTGGATACCCCTCCCTGGCAGGGTTCCTACTACTTTGGAGTTACTCAGAAGTCATCAGTCAGAATTCAATTCCATCAACTCAATACTGCTTTCAATGGCTCTTGTACAAGATATGACATCTAAGGTCCAAAGACCATCATTCCATCGCACAGTTCGATCCTCCTCCAACTCATTGTAGTTTCAGAATCTTTATGTCTGGTGTAAGCCTTGTGGGTGCTGCTTTCACCAAATTGCTTCCTACCAGCCTCCACGAAAGGCCCCCATTATTCCCAGTTCACTTTAGTCTTTTATTTCTTTATCTGCTGGATTTCCATCCAGTCAGAAGTTTAAGATGACATGCACAGTTCTCCCTCTTCTTTCCCCTCACAACAACCTTGAGAATGGCTCAAAGTCACCCACTGAAGGGCTGAGGGTGGACTTGAAGCTGGATCTCTCTGCTCCTAATCCAGTGTCTAATGCTAGTTCTCTCTGGGTGGGGTGGGGCATCTTTCCAAACCAAGACTGAGTGTTGTGGCCCACCAGCAGCCAGCAGAACTGCCAGCAGATTCGGACAGTGAGGAGGTTGGGCAGGAACATGGGCCAGTCCTGGAGTCTGGGGAAGGTTCTGATGAGAGCTCTGTGTTGGAGGCAGAGAGGGGGCCAGAGCCGTAAGCCATTTATCAGCTGCCTTCAGAATCAGACATCAGTGAGGCAGACAAACATCTGGAGCCTGTTCTCAGTGTACACACGCGCAGATGCCAGATGAAGGCACAGCTAAAGAACAGGGGCCGACTCGGGAATAAGGCCACAGGTGGACAATGAATGGTCCCTCCCAGAGGAAATAAAAGAGGAGCGAAAGGGGAGTGGAGTTTGCAGGAGACAATTAGTTCGCTTAATTGGTTTGTGACTCTCCGAGACTCCTTGCCAGGTTTTGCAGATATCGGCCTGTCAGATCTCCAAGCCAGATAAGGTTTGTGACTGTACATCTTCCCTCGAAAGACTGTGCTGGATGTGAATGAGCAGAATTCACAGTCAATTAATAAAAGGGGTTTTTGTCGGGACAATGAGTTTGCTTCATGCTCTAGGGAAGCCTGGATCAGAACACTTAGCTTAGAACAGCCACCATTTATTTTGTCTTTATAGGGCCAAGGAATATTTTCTGCAGATAGAAATGAGGCTAGAAGCTGTTGCAAAATACTAGCATTTAATAAATCTTAATCCCAAAACTCATGTGGTACAGAAAGCTGGTATGTGCCAAGGGAAATATCCTGGAGCCATGTCAGACAAAGAGCCAATTGCTGTTGCCAATGGATCAAAGGTTGGGTGGTTTCCTCAAAATAAACTGACGGGAATTCCCAAGAAAGTGAAAGTGATCAGAATCGGGAAGCAAAATGCAAGATCCAACTGCATTCCTTTGGGTACTAAGGGGGAAGGTGCCCTTGAGAAGAACTGTGGTAGGGTTGGCCAGTAAAATGGGCAACTTTTTAGCCATCAGTGATTGGACAACATCCTGAATGGAACACCATGCAAAAGAGCATTGTGGTCTTCTCTAAGACACCCCTTAGTATAACTATAGTAGCTACAAAAGCATTGACTTGATGGCACAGGTCTTCCTTCCTTCCTTCCTTCCTTCCTTCCTTCCTTCCTTCCTTCCTTCCTTCCTTCCTCCCTCCCTCCCTCCCTCCCTCCCTTCCTTCGCAAGTCAGGGTGAAGCACACATCCAGACAGGGGAAACTGCAGGGAGAGGGTGGTAAAATAGTAAAGATGTCTGCTGTGATTGTGCATTAAAACGAAGTGGGCTTTGGTGTTGGGGTTGCGGCCTCCATCATGGTCTTTTTGACCCATCCCTTCTATGCCTGCCTGCTAGGAGGATTTGACGGACCTCCGGCCATATGCCAGATCAAGAGAAAGCTCCAGTGTCCCTGGACCTTACCAGAATTGTAAAGAGGAATGCTCCTTGACAGCAATTTCTCTTTGTGCATACACCAGCATTAAAAGGCACCCTTAAAAAAGTACAAGTGTGCACGCAGGCATGTACATGTAGTCCTCACCTTACAACAGTTCCTTCAGTGACCATTCCAAGTTACTGAAAAAAAATAACCTATGACCGTTTTTCACACTTGCAACCATTGCAGCATCCCCCATGGTCACGTAATCAAAATTCGGATGCTTGGCAGCTGTCTCATGTTTATGATGGTTGCAGTGTCCCAGGGTCATGTGATCCCCTTTTGTGACCTTCTAACAATCCAAGTTAATGGGGAAGCCAGGTTCACTTAACAGCCGTGTTACTAACTTAACAGTAGCAGCGATTCACTTAACGACTGTGGCAAGAAAGATCATAAAATGGGGCAAAACTCAATTAACAAATGTCTCACTTAGCAGCAGAGGCCATAAGTCAAGGACTACCTGTACTAGGCCAATTGTTTATATCAAGAAGCATACAGGTAGTCCTGTTGCGACCATGCTTGGGACTGGAATGTCTGATGCTAAATGAGGTTACTGTTAAGTAGGCCGTACCTTTACAATCTTTTTTGCTGTGGTTGTTAAGTGAATCACTGCAGTTGTCAAGTAAATCATGTGGTTGTTAAGTGAATCCGGCTTCCCCACTGTCTTTGCTTGTCAAAAGCCAACTGGGAAGATCACAAATGGCAATCACATGACCTCAGGATGCTACAAGGGTCATAAATACATGCAAATTGCCACGTGACCGAATTTTGATCCTGTGACCAGGGGGAGCTGCAGCAGTTGTAACTCTGAGGAGCGGTTGCAAGTCAGTTTTTTTCCATGTCGATGTCACTTAGAATGGTCACTAAAAGAATGGTCATAAACGTATGACCACAACGGAGCCCAAAATTTCTGTTGCTAAGCGAGACATTTGTTAAGTGGATTTTGCCTCATTTTATGACCTTTCTTGTCACAATTGTTAAACGAATCACTGTGGTGGGTAAAGTAGTAACACAGTTGTTAAGTGAATCTCCATTGAGTCTGCTTGTCAGAAGGTCACAAAAGGAGATCACATGACCCCGGGACATTGCAACAGTCATAAATATGAACCAGTTGCCAAGCATCTGAATTTTTGATCTTGTGACCATAGGAATGTTGCAAAGGTCTTAAGTGAGACCTTAAGCGAACAGTCATTAAATGAACTGTTATAAGTGGAGGACTACCTGTACTGTATTTGAGCTGTAATAAACCATTCCACCATTAGGTTGTAGCAAAGAGATACTCAAGATCTGAACTCTTGACAGCCATCTAGTGGCCGCAATTGTTTAGATAGGATCATCCTACTATTAGTATGTTTTGAAATTGCTTTTGCTTGTTAATGGAATTATTTTTGCAAAAGGAACACAGCATCTCTCATCTCTTGATTAAAGTAGCCCAGCCATGTAAAACCCAACTCTTTTAAAATCTCAGCAACAACTTAAAAAAAGAAATCGCCCTGCTTTAAAAGAGATCCATTCTTCACGCCACCTTTAAAGCAGCAACTCCTTTATTTTTCCTGTTAGTGTGGAATCCTGAAAGAAGAATTGAGCTGCTTTAATGAGGACAGAGAGGCACTGAGTAAATTCAAGATCTAAAGCAGGGCGCCTCCAACCTTGCGAACTTTAAGACTGGTGGACTTCGACTCCCACAATTCCCCAGCCAGCATGGCTGGCTGGAGAATTCTGGGAGTTGAAGTCTAAGTGTTTAAAGTTCTCAAGATCGGACTTACCCCTGGTTTAATGCATATCCTCTGCAGCATTTCTGAAGGCCACCGAGACTTGATGGCACCCAACCTGCTGTTTGTACTATTGATACAAGCATGCATACTCCAAGTTTTAAATGCATAGTTCTTGTGGTGAGGGTCAGAGCTAAGATGCTCCCCAAAGCAACAGGAAGGGAAATTATAGAGAACAAAATTCCAAGGTGAGGTTTTTGCTCCAATGATGAACGTGGTCAGAGGATGAGGTTTCACAAGGGATTGACAGCATCTACAGATCAGAGATCACACACCTGAAAAAAGGGGAAGAAAGTATGGGATGGGGAGAGAAAGATACGGGAAAGTTTAGGAAACTGTTCTGAACACCCATGCCCTAGTTTGCAAAGGTCTCTGCAACCTCGTATCACCCAGAAGAAAAACACTTTTCTAAAATTCTTCAGATTTAGGATTATTGTGCTAAATTGGACTAATGTAGCAAAACACGTTGGGAATCATAAGGACTGTTAGGATATAGGTAGTCCTCTACTTACGACCATAATTGAGCCCAATATTTTTGTTGCTGTGACAGTGGTTAAGTGATTTTTGCCCCATTTTATGACCATCTTGCTACATTTGTTAAGTGAACCATGGCAGTTGTTAAATTAGTAACAGGGTTGTTAAATGAATGTTGATTCCCCATGGATTTTGCTTGTCAGAAGATCGCAAAAGGTAATCCCATGATCCCAGGACATTGCAACCACCATAAATATGAATTAGTTGCCCAGCATCTAAATTTTGATCATGTAATCATCGGTATGCTGCAATGGTCATAAGTGTGGAAAATGGTCATGTCATTTTTTTCAGTGCTGTTGTTAACTTTGAACTGTCGGTAAATGAACTGTTGTAAGTTGAGGACTACCAGTAGTATGGAAAAATTCGGATAGGAATTTTAAGTGTCCTAAGCCAACCTATTTGGAGGACTCTGAATTTTGGAAGACTGGGATAGAACAATCTAAGATATGGTCACTCATGGCTTAGTGACTTTCTGGTGGGATTACTGCAATACTCTTTACATGGGGCTGCCCTTGGAGACCATTTGGAAACTACGACTGGTCCTGAAATGGCAGGTCACACTGTATTGGCCATCCCATGTTATACCACTGTTGAAGAGCTGCATGGGCTCCCAGAGGCTAAAATAGCAAGGTTGGAGCCCAAATATTGTAGAAATGAATGGGTGAGGTTGTTGGGTTGGTCAGCTGATTCTTCTTGATCCTTGGTTGCATTATTTTTATTGCTTGTGAGTTATGCATCACCAGGTGGGCGTCCATATACATTTTTGAACATATAGACAAACACCTGGGAGGGAAGAGGCCTTTTTCTAGTTGCAATCTCTGAATAGCAGTGATGGCCTTGGATTCGACTAGCCATCACTTCTATCATTTCACATAAATGTGCAAGCAACCCATCAACAAATATTCCTTGACTTATAACCCCAATTGGGACCAACATTTCTGCTGCCAATCAAGGCAGTTGTTAAGTGAGTCACGGCTTATTTTACAACCTCTTTTTGCCATGGTTATTAATTGAATCACTGCAGTTGCTAAGTGAATCACAGGGTCGTTAACTGAATCTGGCTTCTCCCATCGACTCTGGTTGTTGGGAATCGGCTAGGAAAGTCACAAATGGCAATCCCATGACTCCAGGATGCTGCAATAGTTGTAAGTGTGAGGATCAGATGTAAATAGCCTTCTTTGCTGCTGCTGTGACTTCAAATGGTCACTAAACAAATGACTGTAAGCTGAGGACTATTTGTAATTTCAACACATACATCCCCGAAGGAATTTCTCTCACCTTGCGTGCCTCAGGCTTGCCCTGCGACCGAGGTCTCAAATATTTTCTTGCGCCCTTCCATGCCACTCAGAGCATCGATATTCTTCCGCCAATCACCTACTTCCCGATTCTCCTGTTGGGGGGGGGGAGGAGGAGAGACCAAGGGCCAGGAAATCAGTGGAGTCCCAGGCTTTGTGGGAGGAGTAACGAGCTCAGAGCAGCTTACACAGTTCTCCTTTTTCATATTCTTCCACACATCAGCCCCATGTGATTGGTTGGGAGGCAGTGGCTGGTCCCCAGGTTCCTCATGGAGCTTCCAAAACTGAGAATGGACTACAATCTGGATTTCTATGCTCTTAATACATCACTGTGACCAGTCATGGTTTTCTCTTACCTTCGCTACCGGTTCGTAACCCGGGAGCGTGCGGACACACCTTCTGCGCATGTGCAGAGCGTCCGTGATGGCATCTGGGCGGGTTGGCAGAGCCTCCCACCGCTGCCGCTACCAGTTCATCCGAACCTGGGAGAACTGGCAGAATACCGCCTCTGACTGTGAGCCCTATTCCATAGAAGTCCTGCCCCCACCCCTTTGTTTCATGGGGTAAGTGAGTAAGTAAGACATAGGAAACTTTAATGAATGGAATTCCTTTCACAGCTAAGAGATGTTCTTACTGTTGAGAATGTTCCTCTTCTCCTGGAAAACCAATCTATAATACCCACAAATTTGGAAAGGTTACTTGTACCCATGATATAATTGGTTGTTCCTGAATTTTGCATCGTTCTGTAAAAAATTAGCACCCGCTCCTCTCCTAGAAGAATGAACTATTTTGGGAAATATTAAAAAAGTCAGAATATTATATTTTCTGGATGATTAAAAAAAACCCAACATGTTTTAAATACAGAAAGCAACTCCCTGCCCCCAGCAGATATTTGGTGCCCATTAAGAAAAACTGGCCCAGCCTATCTACAAGACAAAAGACCTCCAGCTCCAGGGTTTGGATTGCATCAGCAGTCCAAACTTCAACCAATCTTAGCTCAGACAAACATGACTCCTACAGGGCCCCTTGGGAGTCTGACAACAGCCAATAGAATACATGTCCTTGCACAGGAACAGGAAGCTCAAATGCAAAGCCCAAGAGAAGGTATAACCCCCCCCCCTCAACTCCATGTGGGGAACTGCAGCAAAACCACAAACATGTGCTTCTGTTGATCAATAAATGGACCCTCTTTCCAATTAGCCTCCAGCCTCCGTTTTGTCTCCAATACCTTTCTCCCAGATTGGACCTGGACTTGGATATTTCTTCCAACAATTCAGTTCTCTGGATGAGACCAGAGGGATTTCTGTTGTTATGAGAAATCTTTCCACGTTGTTTAAGCTGTGGTCTTGGTTGAATAAGTACTCAGACTGAGGAAAGGAGAAGCACTACTACATGCGTTCTTGAAATGCAGAGGTTTTTCAAAACTCAAAATCAGCCCAACTATTCCCCTTTCCCCACGTAGACTTTATACATGTTCCTTTATACCAGGCTTTTCCAACCTTGACGACTGTAAGGTGAATGGACTTCAACTTCCAGAATTCCCCAGCCAGCATGAGAATGGATGGGAAACTCTGGAAGTTGAAGTCCACATATCTTGAAATTTCTATGGTTGAGAAACCCTCCTTTATATCTTTACAAGTAATGTCCTAGGAAAAAAAAGTTTTGCAGAGCTGTCCTCCAGGAAGGAATAATAATAATAATAATAATAATAATAATAATAATAATAATAATAATAACAACAACAACAACAACAACAACAACAACAACAAATAAAAATAAAAAGAACATCTTTTACCTTAACAGTTCCTAGGTCCTTGGTTAGGATTCGAACTATTGAGCTACCAACCAGCCCCAAAGGCTGTGAATCTCACCAAAGGTTAACATAATAATAAACACCTTACAAAATGCGAATCGATACACGGAACATATTACCATTTATGGTGGACATGTGAGGAGGCTAAAAGTTTTTGGAAAAAGATCAAAAATTGGCTTTAATGGGGGTTAAAATAGAATGGAAACCTGAAATTTTTTTATTAGGAATAATGTCTGCGAAATACAAAAAGGAAATCCAGTATTTAATACTACATATAATTACGGCGGCAAGGATTGCCTTTGCCCAGATATGGAAAAACAAACTAACTCCAAGCGAAGATGAAATAATAAGAAAGGTTATGGATTGTGCTGAAATGGACAAACTAAAGAAATTCAGGGAAAAGAAGAATCAGAATTCTACCAGATATGGGATAAATGGTATAGGTGGATGGAGGAAAGAAACAAGAATCAATGAACGAATATAACAAAACTCAAAATAGTTATGAGTAAAATAAAAGAGTTTTGAATGGTGAAATCCAAATGAAATACAATAGAAGGGGAAATAATATAAGGTGAGCAGTATCGATTGATAATTGCTATTAGAAAGAACAGGAAACTCCTGTTTGTATTGCACTGTGTAAATGTGCTGTACATCTAAGTTTTGACGCTGGCAGAAAACTGTTTCAACTATTAGCACCAGTCACTGGTATTTGTAATCCATTTTTGAATGTTCAGTTGGCTGAGTTTCAATAATAATAATAACAACAACAACAATAACAACAACAACTGTGGAAGAAGAAAGACACAGCTTGAATGATTACATCCAGAAAAGTGAAGAACCAATGATTAAGGAAGTAAATAAAGGAGGCCTTTTGAAGACAACTAAGTTAAAAACTGAATATAAGAAAGAAGTAATTGAGAAGCAAGCTGAAGATTGGAAAAGCAAAGCTATGCATGGCCAATACTTGAAAAGTATTGAAGGCAAAGCTGACCAAAAACTAACTTGGAACTGTTTAAGATCAGGAGCACTGAAAAAAGAAACAGAAGGCTTTATTTTGACAGCTCAAGAACAAGCCTTAGCCACAAACTGCATGAAGGCAAAAATTCAACATGTTACTCCCAACAGCAAATGTCGCCTCTGTAATGAGAAAGATGAGACAGTCGACCACTTGATCAGCAGGTGCAGCAAAATTTCACAAACTGACTACCTACAATACCATGACCACGTTGCTAAGATTATTCACTGGAAATTGTGCCAAAAGTTTGGATTTGAGTACAGCAAAAACTACTGGGATCATCTGATTGAGAAGTTAGAGAATGAGAAAGTCAAGATATTGTGGGACTTCAGAATCCAGACTGACAGGCACTTGGCCTACAACACACCTGACATAAAAATAATTGAAAGAAAAAGGTATGGTTCATTGACATTGCAATACCTGGTAATGCACGAATTGAAGATAAACAGCAAGAAAAAAATATCAAAATACCGGGACTTACAAATTGAGTTTGAGCGACTGTGGAAAAAGAAATCGTGTGTTGTCCCGATTGTAATTGGAGCCCTTGGAGCAATACCTAAAGGACTACCTTGCTATTTGGAAATTCTAAATTTACCTGACTTGAACATTCTGACTCTACAAAAAACCACCCTACTTTGAACAACTTATATCCTCCGACGTTACCTTAACAGTTCCTAAGTTCTTGGTTAGGACTCGAGCTGTTGAACTACCAACCAGCTCGAAAGGCTGTGAATCTCACCAAAGATTAACATAATAATAATAATAATAATAATAATAATAATAATAATAATAATAATAATAATAATAATAATAATAGTAGTAGTAGTAGTAGTAGTAGTAGTAGTAGTAGTAGTAGTAGTAGTCATAATACATATGAAAAGGGCTTTTTGCATTGTTTTGGCTGCCATCTTGACTTTTTTGATCCCTTCCCTGTGAATTCTCCTGCAGGATTTGGAAGTAATGTAGAATTTTTTATGAAAACTAGGAATTGGAGAAAGGGCTCACTGGCCATCTAAATCAACTTTCTTCCTCCCAAGTGAACTTTAAGATCACTATTTATGGGTAACAAAAATAAAAGGTTGCTGCAATGGTGGTAAAATGTAGCCCAAGGTGCCAAGAACTAAATTTAAGACTTTGACACACGACGTCACTGATGGGAAATTTGTGCCTGGAAATTATTCACCAGCAATGAATGATCAGTCAGGCTGTAAGTAAATAAGCAGGCAAGTACTGTATGCAAGTTTGGGCAGTTCAGTCATCTCAGAACTTCAGCTACCCCACAATGATGCTACGCCAGGAATGGGGAATTTTCGGAGGCCATAAGGGGATGTAATGTCCCATTTATGATCTGCAGAGCCTCCACAGAAGAGGCTCGAGGGACAAAATATATCCAAAAGGACTAAATTTGTTCTTTTGGAGGTGCGTGAGAGTTTATCCACTAAAAAACAACAACAACCAAATCAACTTCAAAGTCTCTAGCTAACAAAGATTGCCCATTTTTTTCCTAAATGAAGGAAATGAATGACTCTGAAGCCACTATCTATGCACTCCCCCCCCCCCCTATGCCCCCATTCTTGGCTGCTGATTCTCCAGGGCTCACCTTCTCTGTGTCATCTTTCTTGACCTGTTTGAGGTTCGCCCTCAGATCCATAGAGACCTTATGCTTGGAGCCAAGCAAGGCCTGCATCATGGCGTCAGCTGAGAGGCGCACCCGGCGAAGAGCAGGGCGCTTAAATTTGCCTCGCAGGTCAAAAATCTTCTGGTTCAAATCTTGGATCTGGAATCAGAATGGACAACCTGTTAACAGGATTGAAATTTAGCAGCTAAATCCTTCATCTGAAATACACTTAGCACTTTTCCCCCATCTTATATGATCAGGACCCAGAAGTGATGCCCTGTAAAGACAATTGTGGCCCAGATCCCACCCAAGGCCCATGCTCAGAAGCTCACCTCGTTGACGCTCTTATTGACCCGGGCCTCCATGTCATAACGCTCCTCGTCAATTTTGTCGATTTGCGCATGGAACTGCCGACATACCTCCTATAGTGAACAAGGCAGTATAAGACAAATCAAACATCAGATCCAAGACTAATAAAGAGCAAAGTGTTCCTGAACAAGTGCAAAGTGCACTTCCAAGGCGATTGAGAGATGAGACACAGTACCCATTTAGACATTAACCACTTGAAACAGAAGAGTGAAACTGGAGAAAGAAAAAGACAACAATTTTGAAACAATCCAATATCTCCAAATATGCTGGAGATTTAATTTATATTAATACCCACAGCTATACATTTTTCCAGGGGTAAAATCTATTCTGTGCATGCGCAGAGTGTCAAAAAACGGACATGACGACGTCTGGGCAGTTGGGTGGAACCTGCTACTGGGCGCAACTGAAAGGTAAGTAGAACAGCGGGGGGGGGAAATCAGCTGTACCATGCAATTTAGATTAGTTAGAAATCCTGCTTCTATCTTATATAAATTGCGCGTCACAGCTGATCACCAGAGGTTCTGGTTTGGCCAAACCGCTAGCATTCTTTTTTACTACCAGTTTGGGCGAACCAGTAGCTTTCTGTTCGGGCAAGCCAGTCTGAACTGGTAGCATTTCACCCCTGCATTTTTCTGAAAGCTAAGACGTCTCTTAGAATAGTCTTCCCCAATCAGCTGCCCTACCAGTTGTGTTGTCCTACAAATCTCATGTCTAGTTCATATACTTAGAGTGCAACTGTTTGAAGAAAGCTAATTTGGAACGTAGGCTTACATGAGGATTTTAATTGGGGGGGCTTCTTCTAAAGTAATGTTGCCCCTCAAGGTAAATGGAATGTGGATCATATTCACATAGTGATGGGATGTCCAACTCTTGCTTTGGAGCTGCTGGCGCAAAGCAAGTTGTACAGCAAATGCAGAATGCTGTCCTCAAGGAGCTTATCACCCTCCTTAACAAAAGCCAACTATCTTAGATAGTTTATCCTGAAGATCAAAGATACACCTTAGAGTTTTCCTTTCATCTGGCATCTGTCTTTATCTTCCTTCAAACTAGGGGTTTTTCACGGGAAGTTCAAAACATCTGGAAAGCAGCCAGTCAGAGAAGGCTGACTTCACTAAACCCAAGAAGCAGATCTTCTCCAGCTTGGCCTGCTTTCTCCTACCTTCATTTTCCCCACTTCTATGCTGACCTGCAATTCCGTGAGGCTGAGTCCTGCCACTTCTAAAGGGATGCAGCGGTCGGAGAGAAACCGCTCTTTGTCCTGGGAGCGTTCTTCTTCTTCCTTTTCCATTTCTCTCTTAGCCACTTGGAGCATCATTGACTGGGTGAAAAGACAGAGTTTTGGGTCAATAGGCTGGGCTTACATCTTGCTTGTGTTCCTTCAACCTGATGAATATACCATGGCTCAAGCTAGCTTTTCCCTTCCAAGGGACTCACTCTGCAGATGTATGGATGGACCCTGAGAATGGTGGTTATATTAATCCAAGAATTCTGGCAGTTGAATCACACATCCAGAGGGCATTCAGGTTGGGCATGTCCAGTTTGTCAAATGTTCCTTCCTAACAGGTATTTGCACCAAGTATGTGTGTGTGTGGTTGTGATTGTGTAGGTGTTCTCTTCTCTTGGAATCTGATCTACCATGCGTCTTTTCCACCAAGTTCTATACACTACATGTAGTCCTCATCTTACAATTGAGTCCCCAAACCTCTGTTGCTAAGCAAGCCAGTTGTTATGTGAGTTTTGGCCCAATTTTATGACCTTTGTTAAGTGAATCACTGCGGTTAAGTTAGTAACATGGTTGTTAAGTGAACCTGGCTTCCCCATTGGCTTTGCTTGTCAGAAGGTCGCAACTCTCAAAGATACACGCCATTGCCAAGCGTCCAAAGTTTGATCATGTGACCCCAGAGATGCTGCAAAAACCATAAGAGTGAACAAGAGTCATAAAGTCACTTTTTTTTCAGTGGCTTTGTAATTTCAAATGATCATTAAATGAATGTTTGTAAATCAAGGACTACATGTACTATATTTTGCCTTCCAATCTCCTGGAAACTTGCCAAATGTGCCCCCAGAAGTGTTTACCACCTTGTGTTCTTTTCTAAGCGTTCCAACACCCAGAGGTTCATTGTTTCCACATTACCTTGAGTTGCAATTTCCGAGAAGCTGATATCTTGCTTTTTATCTGTGGTGGAACAAAAGAAGAGAGATTAAGAGGCATATTTCACACTCCGGAAGGTTGGTGCTCAGGGGAACTTCGTAAATTTACAGTGATAACTGCTTATCCTGTTCACAAGATGGGGAGCAGTTTAATAGATAAGGAGAGAAACAGAATCAACTGATTTGGTTAAGTCTGGTTAGCCCAGATGAAGTGACAAATTTCTAAAGGAAGAACTGCAGTCACTTAGAGGAAAAAGAGATAGGAAAAAATAGAATCTGCTTGTCCAGTGGGTTTAATTTCATTCTAAATGAATAATAGATGGGATCAATCTAAATCAAGTGTGTATAAGTATAATCTTTATTGTCATTTACTTAAATACAACAAAATTGGTTAATACAATGTCCAACCTAGGAAACTTTAAGGCCTGTAGACTTCAACTCCCAGAATTCCCCAGACAGCGTGACTGGGGAATTTTGGGAGTTGAAGTCCACAAACCTTAACGTTTCCAAGGTCGGATACTCCTGGTCTAGATTAACTGACACCTAGAGACTGTTGGAATTCATTGTTGGAATGTATTTCTATGTAATAATTACAGTACTATTCAACCAGTAGATTGCATTATTTACAAGTTTGGATCTATACTCTATGCTCTTTTGTTTTGAGTAGAGTTTCCTGTTTCCTGTTACAGTTACATAGTTGACCAGTAAAGCACATGGTGACTGTACTTTTTATTTGCTCTGTGTGGTGCTTTATATAAACTGAATTTCTAACAGAGACCATTTGAAAAAGATCACATAGCCTCCATGTTTTTGAAAGACCTGAACAGATTTTAAGGAACAGAAACATCCTGAAATGAGAAGGAAATTTGAGATGCTAAGGACGAAGACTGGACACCCAATTTTGTGCTCCTGTGACAGAAAATGCACAAAGGTGAGTGTCGATCTGAGATAGAGCAGACCAATGTGTTCAACTTCTAAATTGCACTTTAAGCATACACTGGGAGAGACATGCAAATTTATCCTGACTTCACCTTGGTGTATTGTTTTCATGCATGATGATAAATTTACATTGCTCTCCAAAAAGACACACATATACACACAGGGTGCTGCATTGTTGCCATTTCTGCATTTCTTCTCCCTTTATGTTCTCCTTTGATTTTCTGAGCCCCTCATTCTTAATCTTGCCTTTCTGCAATGTATTTCTGCATTTTTATTTTTTTGATTCAACTGGAAAGGTGACTGGCACTTACCTTGTCATGCGGCTCAATGGCGTAGGCCCGGTAATTGGCAGATGATTTTCGGCGTAGGGGAGGCACTGTTGCAGGAGGAGGGGCAGGTTTGGGAGCCATTGGTGCCTTTTTTGTCTCCACAATAGTCTCCTGTGCTTCCTCCTCTATGTATTCCTCCTCTTCTTCTTCTTCATACTACAGATTTAAATACTATATTATTTCCAAAATGCTTCCTGCAGCCACATTTAGGATATATAAAGGCCAGCTGCTCTGACTCACAAATTCCAGATTTTGAGAGAGGATATTTATGTAAGTGAGGGAAATGGTACAAACCGTCTCCTGTTCATTTAAGTACTTTGTATTTTAATTGATGACTTTCACTGTCCTATAGCTAGTTTTCAACTTATGACCACAATTGGGAACAGATTGCTAAGCAAGGGGGTTGTTAAATGAGTCATGCCTGTTTTTATAACCTTTTTTTGGGACACAGTTTTAAAGTGAATTACTGCAGTTGTTAAATGAATCATACAGTTGTTAAGCAAATCCAGCTTGACTTTGCTTGTTGGACGCCAGCTGGGAAGGTTGCAAATGATAATCACATGACTCTGGGACATTGCAACTGTCATAAATAGATACCAGTTGCCAAGTACTTTAATTTTTGATTACTTGATTGTGGGTAGCTGCAACTATTATACGCTTGAAGAACAATTGTCAATCACTTTTTTCAGTGCCATTATAAATTTGAATGAACAAGTGTTTTGAACTAAACAAATGGTTGCAAGTTGAGGACTACCAATATTTTCCTGACAAATCCTTTTACTTATAAATGCCATGTGAAAAATAATGCAAATTAAAAATGGGAAAGTCAGAAATGCTACTAACAATAATGCACTTTATTTTCTCAACCTCTGCATAGACTGATTTTTGCCACTAGATGGCGCTTGAGTGAGCGGAATTTGAATTTTGGATTCATTATGGAAGATGATATTCCAGGTAGTCCTCGACTTACGACCACAATCGAGCCCAAAATTTATGTTGTTCAGGGAGAATTTGTTAAGTGAGTTTTGTCCCCATTTCACAACATTTCTTGCCACAGTTGTTAAGTGAATCACTGCATTTAATAATTTAGTAACTTGGTTGTTAAATGATTCTGGCTTCCCCCTTGACTTTGCCTGTCAGAAGGTTGCAAAAAGCAACCACATGATTCTGGGACGCTGCCTCCGTCATAAGTATGAACCAGTGGTCAAGTATCAGGATTTCGATCACACCACCATGGGGATGCTACAAAGATTGCAACGGTCATAAGTCACTTTTTTCAGTGCTGTTGTAACTTTGAATGGTCACTAAACTTTGAATGGTCACTAAATGAAGCATTGTTAGTCGATGACTACCTGTATTTCAGTATTTTTCTTGGTTTTCCAGATTCATGATTCCTCAAAATGGCTTCTACATTTTTTGCTGTGATTTCATCAGGATAGGCATATAGATGGAGAAAAAGGTGCTTTTGGATGCAGTGTGAATTTCTCTTGGTGTCATGTCTCCGTAGGCCTAAAATGAGGCATTCTACCTGGCCCCATTAACGCTTTCTGTATCAGTTGCTCTACTACAGCAATGTTTTTCAACCTTGGCCACTTTAAGCTGCGTGGACTTCAACTCCCAGAATTCCCAGCCAGCATGGTTTACCGCTAATAGCGGCCACGCTAGCTGGGAAGATGGTAATTGAAGATCAGCCTAATGACAACCCAGAAATTCAGATAGTGTCCCTTTTTATGTATGTTGTCTGTAAAGGGCAGGAACTAAATTGCACAGGCCCAACCAACCACCATCATGATTATTTTGAGGTATCTGTGGACATCCCTGACTAGATATCAAATAGGAAAGGCAGGGGAGGGGGGGGGGATTTAAGAGTGTTTGAACAGGGATGATTTCTTTTAAGAAATGAAATTTTAAATATGCCAATAGAAAAGTCTGTGCAAATTGCCATGTATGAAGATGGTTTATTTATTTTTTTCCATGAAGGAACAGGCACTATTTATAGATTTTAATCTGAAGTGACGCTGGTGACATTTTGCAAAGCTTATCTTAAATTATTTTTTAAGGAGCTAATATCTGTCTAGACCCGGCAAAGAAGCTTTTGCCAAGTTTATCCTAAGTGTTGAAAGAAAGAGCCTCGTGGCAAGATTCAAAAACCTGATGTAGGACACAATTATTTATGTATTTATTTATGTATTTTTATTTTTTTATTTGTTATTACTTTATAGGTAATTCAAAAGAAACAACTCTCCCTTCTCCTTTTTTTTTCACTACAAGAACAACCCAGTGAGTTGGAC
Organism: Natrix helvetica; assembly: GCF_964273705.1. Classification (NCBI taxonomy): domain Eukaryota; kingdom Metazoa; phylum Chordata; class Lepidosauria; order Squamata; family Natricidae; genus Natrix; species Natrix helvetica. The sequence continues at coordinate 25,656,315 of NC_138554.1, read as the reverse complement.
TGAGAGACAGTGACTGGCCAAAAGTCACCTTGGGACTAGAACTCACTGTCTCCTGATGATTGGCCCAAAGTCACCCAGCTAGCTTTCATGCTTAAGGCGGGACTAGAATTCACAGTCTCCTGGTGATTGGCCCAAAGTCATCCAGCTGGTTTTCATGCTTAAGGCGGGACTAGAACTCACAGTCTCCTGATGATTGGCCCAAAGTCACCCAGCTGGCTTTCATGCTTAAGGCGGGACTAGAATTCTCAGTCTCCTGGTGATTGGCCCAAAGTCATCCAGCTGGTTTTCATGTTTAAGGCGGGACTAGAATTCGCAGTCTCCTGGTGATTGGCCTAAAGTCACCGAGCTGGCTTTCATGCTTAAGGCAGGATTAGAAGTCTCGGTGATTGGTCCAAAGTCACCCAGCCAACTTTCATGCTTAAGGTGGGACTAGAATTCAGTCTTCTGGCTCCTAACCTAATGTAAATAACAATAGCAGCGTTAGAAGGGATCTTGAAGGTCTTCGTCCAAATCCCTGCTCAGATAGGAAACCTAACATTTTAACCATTGGACAAATGGTTGTCCAATGTCTTCTTAAAAATCTCCAGTGTTGGAGCACCCACCATTTCTAGAGGCAAGTTGTTGCACTAATTATTTGTTCTAAATGTCAGAAAATTTCTCCTTAGTTCTAGATTGCTTGTCACCATCCATTGTTTCTTAACCACTAGACCAAACTGGCTTTACACATTGCTTTTCAGAAAGCATGTAAGTGTGAAAGTGTAGGCATTTACTTGCCTGCAATGACCGAACTACTCCAGTACAGTAAAATTTCCCTGAATAATTTACCTTCTACTCAACTCATATGAAGTGAACCCCTTGACAGTTTCTCCCAATTTATTAAAGGCTCTTGAGAGAAGAGAGAAGGATCCCCTTATCAAATAAACTGTCCTTTATCAGTTTTGGTGAAATTGCTTCATTTGTACTTACAGTGATCTCTTCCCTGTGAAAAAATGGAAAGATACAAATCAGACTGAATAATTCTTTGTTTTGTGTGATTGCTCCCACATCCCCCATGAGCCTAAGCTGCTTCCTAGCTTTCCTCCTGCTATCAGCATTTTAGTAGTATTATTTTTAATCTAAGGAGTGAGTCTTGTCTGCCAGCTCAAAGAACAGCACTCTCCTCCTGGGGATTTTAAACCCATGTCTTGCTCACTAATCTCCTCCAGGATGCATCCCGTACCCCCTCCCCTCTGGTACATATTGTATGATAACTCGCACTAACATGCTTTTTAAAAGACAAAACTACTCACTCTTCTGCCATCTTGTGAAAGCAACTTTCAGATACACTGGAATGAGAGAAGGGGAGAGAACAAGAAAAATATATTATTCATAACTCTGTTTCTGTCATCTCCATCATCTTGAATACAGAAGCATATATGTACACACGGTAATATATAATAATTTGCAAATACAATATCTATCCTATGAGGAACTATTTTGGTGTAGTGGTTAAAACATCAGGCTAGAAATGGGAAGTCCAGGAGTTCTTGCTCTGTCTTAGCTACAATGCCAGTTGGGTGATCTTAGGCCAGTTACTTTGTCTCAACCCTAAGAAAAAGGCAATGGCAAACTATTGGAAAAAAATAGTGGAGAAAATGGCAGAGAATTTTTTCGGGCAGTTTCCAAGAGTCAGACATGATTAAAGAAGAAAAAAAATCTATCCTGTTTCTAGGTCTCTATCTTTTATTCTGTTTTTCTTTCTTTCTTTCTTTCTTTCTTTCTTTCTTTCTTTCTTTCTTTCTTTCTTTCTTTCTTTCTTTCTTCTTTCTTTTTCTTTCTTTCTCTTCCTCCCTCCCTCCCCTTCCTTTCCTTTCTTCTCTCTCTCTCATCTGTCTATAGTCCTCGACTTACAACACTTCATTTAGTGACCGTTTGAAGTTACAACCACTGAAAAAAAATGACATGACTGTTTTTCATGTGTATGACCATTGTAGCATCCCAATGGTCATGTGACTTGGTTGCTTGGCAGTTGACTCATATTCATGACGGTTCCAATGTCATGTGATCCCTTTTTGCAAACTTCTGACAAGCAAAGTCAATGGGGAAGCCAGATTCACTTAACGGCTGTATTACTAACTTAGCAGTTGCAGTGATTCACTTAACAACTATGGCAAGAAAGGTCATAAAATGGGTCAAAACTCGCTTAACAAATGCCTCACTTAGCAACAGAAATTTTGGGCTCTATTATGGTTGTAAGTTGAGTTGACTACCTACACTTTTCTGTTAGAGACCAAAAGCTTCTTTCTAATAATAGCACTTTGCAAAGCACCAAAGGCACTAGTCATGCTTATCCTTTGTGACTCTCCTTGGATGTCCAGGCAACCTCAGAAATGTTTGCCCTTTGTGGGTAGGTGCACCTGTCAGTATGTCTGTGTAGCAGAGAAGAAAGCAGCATTTAAAACAAGTTGTGGCAGGTTTTAAGGCCTAAAACCTCTATCCTTTTGATGTCATTTCAGGCCATTAGGATCATAATCCTGAATATCACGCCTGTAACTGCCAATTGGTAGACAGGATTGGGAAGGCAATCCACTTTTGACATTTTGCACTGCTTCTGCAGGTCTATGGTATATGAAATACAGATCTATTTGAAGTAATTTATCTTGCTGTTTTACCTCCCCTTCCTCTTTCATCCTCCAAAAGACTAGTTGAGCGGCTGCAGCTTACATAAGAACAGATGGGAACATTATCCTTTAAGTCTTTTGTTATAACTGTCCAAAGCAAGCTTCTTCAATGTATTTTGGTGTGAGTCTCTACAGTATATGTGTGCATGCAGACATGGGCACCCTGGTTGCATTGTTATATACCCATGGTGCATAACACCCAGGGTGCATAACACCCAGAAGTAAGCAAACCAAATTTTAGCTTATGGTGACATATAAATTCAGCCACGAAATAATCTTACATCAGCAGGAATCTCTTCACCTGTCTAGCTCAGAGGGTTGTTTTGCATAGGTTGGAGTGATGATTTTATGTGATTATATATGAATAAATAGATGTTTAAATTGAAATGGCCCCTGGCCAATTTAAAGAATTGTTCATGCCATAAACACATTACAAAAATTTACAAGTTCATCACCATTGGGCCATATTTCCTGCATGTCTGCTAAAAATGTTTTAAGGCGGGGTCTCCAAACTTGGCAACTTTAAGACTTGTGGACTTCAACTCCCAGAATCCCCAGACAGACAGCTAATTTTGTAGCATGTTTATGGTTATGTACAACTTTTAAATACTGAACAGCTCAGACAGAAAGAAGAAACAAATGCATACTAAATAATCAATAGCAATATTTTTGTGAGAGATTACCAGAGGCCACTTAAATTTAAACAATTATTTATTCATGTATAATCACATAAGATCATCCCTTCAACCTATGTAAAACAACCCTGTGAGGTATGCTGGTGGAGATTCCTGCTGATGTAAGATTATCTTGTGGCTGAATTCATGTATCACCTTAAGCTAAAATTTGGTTTGTTTACTCCCTGGTGAGCTTGGCTGGCTGGTTGGGGAATTCTGGGAGTTGAAGTCCACAAGTCTTAAAGATGACATGTTTGGAAACCTCTGTTTTAAGGGGACAGTTACTGTGTGGTGAGAATTGATTTATGCTGGCCTATACTTATTATAAAGGGACATGTGGCTAAGACACTGAGCTTGTCGATCAGAAGGTTGGCAGTTCAGAGGTTCAAATTCCTGGCGCTGTGTAATGCAGTGAGCTCCCGTTACTTGTACCAGCTTCTGCCAATCTAGCCGTTCGAAAGCATGTAAAAATGCAAATAGAAAAATAGGAACCACCTTTGGTGGGAAGGTAACAGCCTTCCATGCGCCTTCGGCATTTAGTCAGGGCAGCCACATGACCACGGAGGCGTCTTCGGACAGCGCTGCCTCTTCGGCATTGAAACGGAGATGAGCACCGCTCCCCAGAGTTGGGAACGACTGGCACATATGTGTGAGGGGAACCTTTATTTTTAACTTATTGTGGCCTGGAACTTTAAAAGAACACCGGATCACTGCACATCATCACACAAAAGAGCAAGGGCAAAGTTGCTCTGGCTGTAATCAAGAGATTACAACTCTCTTGAAAACCTCTTGTTGTTGCTTTCTAAGTTCAGATGTTGCTTCTCACTCGGGCCCACCAGCAGCCGAGCAGTGGCCTCTCTGGAAACTCGCATTTGCCCAAACCTTGTACGAGGCATTCTGTTATCACTTGAGTAATTTGGGCTGCTAAATTTGTGCCATCTTATCGCTTCAAAAATGGGGCCAGGGCCATTCCACAGGGAAGAGGCAGTGAGCTTTGCAGGCAAAGCACGTGCTCCAAAACCAACAGCAGATGGAAGTCTGCTTGTTCGCTCAACTTGATATGGCATATGTGCGTGAGTGCAGCCGCACAACCATTTTTACAGAACACTAGATTGAAGCTAAACTCCTAACTCTGATTATTTTAAAGCAAGGCTTTTAAAATAAGATGTTTTCTTCCTCTCTCTCGCTATCTCAAAGATGATAGTTGGAAGGTGGGCAGAGGGAAGAGCTATGGGCAGAAATCCAGCGGAAAGCAAAAATACAGCGGCTGCGTGTTCAGCCCTCCCCTTTCTTGGGAGGCCTTTATTCTTAGCGTGAGGTGTGAAACGAATCCTTCAGCACTCTTGCAAGAGACATCTGCTGTGAGACTCAGAAATAAAGCTGGAGGGGGCCTGCCCAGCGCTGCTAAGCTCTCTCAAAGCTTTGTTATCTCTCCCTCTCTCTCTCTTATTCTCTGGCTGATGAAAAGAACAGCATTGCCAATGCTTGTTTGGGCTGAGTCAGTTTGATTCAATGGTTTAGGAGTGGGGGAACCAGAGTCCTACTCCTATTTTAGGTATAGAAACCAGCTGGCTGGTTACTCTCTCTCTCTCTCAACCCTAGAAAGAAGGCAACAGCAAGACACCCCTCTTGCCAAGGAAATTCATGGACTTGTCAGTGGGCAGGCAGCTCTCACAAGAGTTTATTTAGTGACCGTTTGAAGTTACAATGGCGCTGAAAAAAAAAGGTTGTATGACCGCACTTATTGACTGACCACTGCAGCATCTTCACAGTCACATGGTCAAACTTCGGATGCTTGGCAACCAAATTTCATATTTATGACAGTTGCAATGTGCCGGGATCACATGATCCCCTTTTGCAACCTTCTGTCAAGCTAAAGCCAACAGGGGGAGCCAGATTCATTTAACAGTTGAGTTGCTAACTTAATAGTGGAAATGATTCACTCAACAACTGCGGCCAAAAAAATTGTAAAAAATATTGCACTCACTTAGCAAATGTCTCACTCAGCAACATAAATGTGGGGCTCAATAATGGTCGTAAGCCAAGGACTACCTTTACTTGCCAGGATGAAGGCTTACTTAAAACAAAAACAGGTCTACTTAATTTCAGCCAGTGGGGCCAAGGCTAGATCGGAGATTGCTTGAGACCAAGGTTTGCTAGTCTCCTCTTTCCAAGGCACTGGTTCCCAGTAAGATGTGACCTCTGACCCCTTGTGCTGGGGTCATGCCAGATTGCTCTGGCCTTGGCATCTGTCTAATTCCAATCCCCTGGTGATGATCAGGGAACCCTCCTGCTGTATACTCCAAGAGAGCTTTTGTGTGTGTGGACAGACTGATCAAAAATGATGAGCCTTCCCCATAGTAATATTCCTCATTGGCTAGAAAAGGGTCTCAGTGTGGCTGGTTAATAAGGGAACAAGGTAATATCCATCGATATAGAAGGCAGGAGGAACAAAGAAGCAGCAATTAAAGGACAGCAGCAACAAAAATGTCCTCACAGCCTTTAAAATCCAGGATTAAGAGTTGAAATTAAATTGTCATTCTACTCTAATAGGGTTAACTCTGTTAGAGTGGGGTGAGAGGGGCATTAGGAACCCGTGTATTGCATTAATTTTAAATATTCTGTCCACATACAGAGGAGCAAGGTGGTGGTGGGAGAAGCCCCTCCCCTTGCATGCTTTATGAAGGCTGCTCTGATCTTCCCATAGACCAAGGGCAAAGCATAACGATGTAACAAATTGCAGTACTGCTTGTTTGCTCATTATCTATTTTCCAACCAAAGACAGGGATAAATTATGCCACTGAAAAATCCCCCTCCACTCCCCCAAAGTAACAGAATGGTCCCTTTGATTTACCTGGATAACGGGCAGCCACCAAGGGATCAGTCTCCTGGTGATGTGTGGATACCAAAGTGGCTGGGGGCTTTTTATAAAGAGAGCTGTTGAGCATCAGCTAAGCCTTTTTAGGGAAGAAGGAGAGAGGAATGCATTCCTCTGATAAGTATGGCCCTGATATGCCTAAGAGAAGGATGGAAAAGTGGGCCAGGGGTGGGTGGGGGGCGGAACTGGCTTAGGTTGACAGAGGCCGAGTAGAAAGGCTGGTGTTGGTTAACTGCTGTTCCTTTAATTCCAACTCTTCCCTGCATCCCATCTAAAGCAAGGGGATCTCTAGTTCATTTAATTGATAAATCAAAGTTACAACAGCACTGAAGAAAGGGACTTATGACCATTTTTCACCCTTATGATTGTTGCATCATCCCTTTGGTCACGTGATCAAAATTTGGATGCTTTGCAATTGGTTCATATTTAAGATATCGGAAGTGCCCCGGAGTCACCTGATCATTTTTTGGCGATCCTCGGCCAAGCAAAGTCAATGGAGAAGGCACCAAGTGTTACTATCTTAACAATGGCAGTGATTTCCTTAACAATAGCGGCAAGAAAAGTGTGGTTAAATGGGGCAACACTCACTTGACAAATGTTTCATTTACCAACCCAAATTTTGGGCTCAATTGTGGTCGTCTGTCGAGGGTCACCTGTTCATTCAAACTCTTGTTCCAAGTTCACCCATGACTTGCAGAAACAATTGGGTGAAGTAAGTTCAAGTCCAAAACATAATCTTATAAACCTGTTTGTGAAAATGCTCTACACTTTGGCCAGCCACAATTGTAGCCCCAAAGGTGCTTTTTCAAGAGGCAACTGGACTTTGTAGTTTTTCTTTGAAGACGATTCACTTCTCATCCAAGAAGCTTCTTCAGCTCTGTAGTCCCTTGTGTTACTCATGGCCACTGTGTGCCAAAGACACTAGTGTCTTGGCACTTCAGTTACAAGAGGTTCATATACGTGTGGTGACCAACTCTGTCAGCTTAGATCAACCATTCTCAGCTTCTCCTCTGGATGTGCCAAGGCCAGCAAGTCCAGTAAGATTCCCATCTTATCTGGGAATTTTAGGAGTTGTAGTCAGGGATATCTGCAGGGAGGAAGGCATTAACCAAGATGCTGGCCACAAACATGAAATTTTAGTCCTGTCTCTTTGATTGTGGCTGCCACCTTGGATTTTTTTTTTTTTTGTCTCCCTCTTGTTGTACCTTGGCTGTAACCTTAACCCTCCTGGAGCATTCAAGGCCCCTTACCTGAATATAAGCTATTAAAAAACTTCATTTAGTGACTGTTTGAAGTTAAAATGGCACTGACAAGTGACTTATGACTGTCACTGGGTTAATTGTTTGCTAGCTGAACTGAAGAGTTACTGCACAGGTCATAGGCCTTATCAGCAATCATTTACTGCGCATGCTTCTTAACACGTTTCTTAATACATCACACATTCCAGAGACTTCTGTACTTTTGTTCTTCTGTTCGTCTGCCAAGAAGGTGGGCGACAATTGCTCTTGCCAAAATGTAACAATTAGATAGATTTGCTTTCATTTTATTTTCATATTAAATTTTGTTTTTAATTAGAACATGTTATCAGGTCTTTTTTTTCTGAAGATATGCTGTTTAGGAAAGCCAACGGTCTACACCTCATTAGCTCAGGGTGAAATTTCCCTTGACAATGACCATTTTTTATACTTGCAGCATCCCCATGGGCATGCAATCAAAATTCAGATGCCTGGCAACTGACTTATATTTATGACATGTCTTGGGGGTCATCTGATCACCTTTTGCAACCCCTTCTGACAAAGCAAATTCAGTGGGATAAATCAGATTCACTTAAGAACGATGTGATTAACTTAATAGCTGCAGTGGTGGTCAATTGTGGTCGTAAGTCGAGAGCTAACTGTACAATGCTGGAATTAAGGCTGGTGACTTTCAGAGTACCTGAAAAGGAGGTTGAGTAGATTCACAATCTGGTTTAGCAGCTGCTGCTCTGCAGCGTCTGATTCTGCTACCTTGGGAACTGGCACTGCATTTGTCTGCTTTAAAAAGTAACACGCTACGATGGAAAAAGAGCATTTAATTCCTAGAGTTGATGTTTTGGGGTTTTTTTTTGTCTAGAATGGATCTGCTATTGGATAGGCTGATGTTCCAATCTCCCCAAAGCTTTCTAAGCCAAATTAACTGCCAGTCCAAATTATCTGTTGGGATTATTGAGAAGGAAAAACTTCAGAAGCCACACAGCTTGTTCTGAGCCACTTGGGTGAAACAGCAAGACAAAGATGTAATTAACAACAGGGCAGGGAAAGTGATTCTCGCTCACAGTTTGCTTCTGCATCACCACAACACAGCTCTTAATATTCATTTATTTGGAGGTGCAGTTCTTAAAAGACTGCAGTCAGTCCAGAATATTCTTGATATTTTACCTAGTAAGCAAGATACCAACAGACGTTAAGAGTAGCAGTTCAGAAAGGTTCCTGATTTCAAGGAATCCTCTCCTGTTCTCAACAGCCTGCCAGATTCTAGAGAAGGTTTACAAAGTATTAGGTTAAACGATGTTCTGCTGAGGCTGATGAGCCTCATTGTCCTCCTCTGTGAAATGGACATGCAACCAACAGCTTTAACCTGCAAAGAGGTAGAGGGATTAGATCTTCAGGGCTGCCACACTTAGTGCTGTGGGAAAGTGGGAGGGGGACTTGTATGGAGTTGGTGGAGGTACTTAGCCATAACAACATTATTTTCTCTGAGAGTGAAGGACGTTCAGCCTGCACTTGGGAGGCATCTCCAGTTGGGATGGTGGATTGATTGGACCATGTGATGCCTGCCTCGGAGTCTTCTCTGGTTGGGGATTTTTCTTGAAACCCTGACACATATTTTCTTAAAAATACAAGCTAAATAATTTCATCCATAGCCTTCTTCCTAGTTAATCTATTCATTCACCTTTCAGGATTTTATTCTTGCCTGGATTAAGTTTCAGTTTATTGATACTGAATCACTGTACTAATTTCAAATATCAATATTTCTATTATTCAATTTGCATCATCAAAATACAGATGACACTATATTTTTATGATAAATTTTCATTTTTGTCTTCCACTGCTGATTTTCCTGTGGAGGAAGCCAGAGACAATTGTGCATTTGAAACGACTGCCTACTTAGGAAATATATCCAGGGAAGGATCCAACAGGCTTGGTAAAACATGAAGCGGGAGAGATTCCACACACAAATCGCACCCCAACTGCGTTATTGGGGAACAGGATTGGCTGTTGTATGAAGGGACCTGGAGAACAGGATTAAGTTGTTGATATCCCATCTTAAGTGAAGATATCTCATCGATGTTGAGGTACTAAAAGACCAGTCCACCACGTCTAGGGGAAGGAAGCAAGGTATACTGTATATGAATGTGTATAAAATTCTTCCTTGCATCCTACAGATAAGATCAGTATTTCTCAATCTTGTGAACTTTCAGATGTGTGGACTTAAACTCTGGGAGGAGAATTCTGGGAGTTGAAGTCCACGCATATGAAAGTTCACAAGGTTGAGGAACATTAGATAAGATTGCCTCAGAAGCATGCGTTCTCCTTCTTTCTTGATCTGACATTTGAGATAACAGCAAATATAGCGATTTTCAGCAAGAACCTGTTTTATTAAGAACCATTTAAAAAGTTAGTGTATAAGAAAATGGCAACCTCAGGGACCAGGGACTTCCATCTCTGGTGGAATTATCTCACAGGGGTTATCTCCAACCTCCTGGTCTTCAAGTTGAAACAACAAGAACGGTTTTTTGTCTGTTTTTTCAACTGGCACAAATCCTGCGTCTCTTGACAGATGAGTCACTCGGGAGGAGAACTCGGAGATCTGTTCTTTGTGGAGGTCAGGCAAGAAGCTACAAGAAGAGCACATAAATCGACAAGGAAAGACTGTCAGCTGTTTGTGTCGATAACCATTCAGTTGTCTGGCTTCTACATTAAGCTGCTCTAATTAAGGAAAAAAAACATCTTTCCATTATTATTTTTTAGTCATTTGTTTTAATACATTGTTTGCTCAATGTGCAAACAATGTATTCACTCAGCAGAGAAACCAGACCCTTATTGCATTAGTTTGTAATGTAATAAGACAATTTTCAAAAGATGTAAGATTTATGATGGAGAAAATTGTAACCCAGAACATTGGAACAAAATCTTCTTCGCACACAAGCAAAATTTACAGTCCAAAGGCAGAAACAACAGCTAAAAACCATATTAGCAGCTATGAGAATTAGGAGGAAATGGTCTTTAGCTCTTATTCACACAACCAGTTTTACTGCACTCTTTTGTTGTCCTGGAACTGGGAAGAACTCCCACTGCCCTCAATTTTGCTGTCCTCCTAACTACCACTGATGCTCATCCAGAAAAGGACCTAGTTGTGCTGCTATATATGCAGGTGGACCATACAATGTTGTAAGGACAGGGATGGGTGGCTTACTGTGGTTAAATCTGAATGTCATCAATCGTGATACATTACCAGTCACTCCTCCATAGAGTATGTTCTCAGGTGGTCCTTGCCCACTCCAAGTACTCTCCATCCAATCAACTTCTTTCCTATTTCCCCCTTCCCAAACTGTCAGTCTATTAATCATTAGAGGGGAGCAAGGGGCTCACTCCTCTTGAGCACCTCCTAGTGGTTGCTTGAAATGTGTGGCCTGGATGCAGCTGCTGTAGAAGCGTATTTAGAGTCTTTGGAGCCTAGGGGGAATTTGCTTAGCTATTGGATATGTCTACAGAGATTCTCAATCATCCAGGTCATAGTTGCCCCAAAGGTGCTTTTTCAAGAGGCAACTGGGCTTTCGTTTTTCTTTGAAGCTATTTCACTTTTCATCCATGAAGCTTCTTCAGCTCTGACTGAATGGTGGGCAGTGGAAGGATTCATATTATTTATATAAACTGAGCAATGTGGTATATGCAGTACAATGCAGTGAGCCATGTGCAGATCTGTACATTGGAGAAACAAAACAACCACTTCATGAACACATGGCAGAACTTAGGAGAACAAACCCATCAGAACATGATTCAGCAGTCCATCTGCACTTAAAAGACAAAGGCCACTCTTCTGAAGACAGCAAAGTCCACATTTTGGACCGAGAGGACCGCTGGTTTGAAAGAGGGGTCAAAGAGGCCATCTATGTCAAAATTGAACAGCCCTCTCTCAACAGAGGTGGGGGATATGACATCATCTATCTCTAGTCTACAACACAGTCCCTTCAACAGTTCCAAGAAGGCTGCATACCCATTTGCACCATTCAGGTGACCCCGAGTACACAAATAAACCTCCAAGTGGCCTCAAGGATTCTCCAAAGGGATGCAAATGACCAACTGTCTGCAAGGAGTATAAAATCTTCCATTCCCAGAGCTGAAGAAGCTTCTTGGATGAAAAATGAAATATCTTCAAAGAAAAACAAGAAATTCCAGTTGCCTCTTGAAAAAGCACCTTTGGGACAGCTACTGGATACTCTCTTGCACATCCAACACAAAAGGACCTCACAACGATCCACTATATTGCATCAATAAAGCGTGTGGTCTAAGGTTGTTGAAATGGTCTTCAACAGCAGGATTTACAGTATATGTGTGCAGAGTCCATCTATTGGCTGCTTTGATCTGATCGCTCAAAGCTGCCCATTTGAAAGCACATACATGTAAATGGTGATGCTGAGTTCTAGGCACAGATTGGATAAAACTAATTCCACAGCAGACTTGCTGGACAATTTGCACCTGAACAGACCAAAAACCTCAACTGCATAAACTTAGGTCACCATGCATCCTAAACTGTCCACACAGAAGTGCTTTGGCTCAGCATAAAATGGGAAACTTCTATAAGACATTTTAAGTTCTCTTTAGCAACAGGCTGATGAGAAAAGAAAGAATGATAAATGGGCATACATGACAGGGCGACAAGACTGTGTATGAAGACTGTTAACTTGGCACCAAAAACTCAACAAGACAAGCTTCTGAAAAGTTTTTACAACTGTGATGTCATTGCATACTCTACTTACAAGCCTTCTAAGGACGAGAAGGTCTATAACTGATGCCCTCAAAAGAATGAGCAAGTTCATGTGGCACAAATTTTACAGACAGCACACATGGAGGTACATCTAAGTATATAAGTTGAAGTGGACTGCGGTTCTCTCCCAAACTCTCCTCCAAAAATAATTTATCCAAATGAACTTTTTTGTATCTACTTAGCTAGCAATTCTTGTGACTTTGTCAACTTTCATACTCATCACTGAAGGGGCTTCTGCTGAACTAGGCCACTTGTTCTCAGCCTATGTATTCTAAACTTTGGTGGTGGTCGACCAGCACCTCCTTTGATTGTTTTCTCCACCTTGCAGATGAGTGGATTTCAACTCCCATAATTCCCACAAACTGACTAGACCAGTGATGGCGAACCTATGGCACGCATGCCACAGGTGGCACGCGGAGCCATTTGTCAGGGCACGCGAGGGTGAGTTCACCGTTTTTAAAAGCCATTTTTTCGCCCTCCCCAGGCTTCAGAGGCTTTATAGGAGGCTGGGAAGGGCGAAAATAGCCTCCCCCGCCCCCCTGGAGGCCCTCCGGAGGCTTCAGGGACCATCCGTAGGCTTCCCTGAAGCCTTTGGAACGCTTAAAACCACCCTCCGAGCAAACTGGAAATGAGGGTGAAAAAAGCATGTAAAAATGGGGGGGGGTCGCGCCTGTTGTGCGCGCATGTGCACTGGGGGTGTCGCGCATAGCATTATGGGTGCGGCACGCCTGCACACGACCCCCCTGCGCTCCCCCCACTTGTGGCATGCGAGCCAAAAAAGGTTCGCCATCGCTGGACTAGACATTAATTGAATGAAGTTGTAAATTTTTGTATAAATGTATTATAGAAATTGTTCATGAAGTTACTTGTCCCAGACTACCCAATATAAATCTGTAAAGGTAGTCCTCGACTTACAACAGTTTATTTAGTGACTGTTCACAGTTACAACAGCTGTCAACTCTGAAGTTGAAAAAAGTCACGTGACTGTTTTTCACATGATGGTGTCCTTGTAGTCATATGACCAAAGTTCGTATGCTTGGCAACCAGTTCATATTTATGACGGTTGCATTGTTTCAGGGTCATCTGGTCCCCCTTTGCGACCTTCTAACAAGAAAGGTCAATTGGAAAGCTGGGTTATTAGCTTAACAATGATGGTGATTCAGTTAATATCTATGGCAAGAAAAGTTGTAAAATGGGGCAAAACTCACTTAACAAATGTTTTGCTTTGAGACATAAGTTTTGGAGTCAATCGTTGTCATAAGTCGAGGGCTACTCATACAAGCAATGCAGCTGAATGGAAAGAAACATGAGTGGCATCAATTCTGAAAAAAGTTCAACCCCAATGTAGAATTTGGAGGTTTGTTTTCTTGTCCTGCTGAAAATGAGAGAATGAAAAAAGCAACACTTACTTTGTTAACTCAACAATAAGAGTGGCTTTTGGAGCTGACAGCAGACTCAAATTTGGTTTAAGATAATGCACCATACTACAAAAAAGTAAACAAAGAAGAAATGAATATAATTGGAAGTAAGTATCTGGGTCCCTCAGCTTGATCTGGAGTGGTTTGTGCAATTTGTTTTTTGTCTATTACTGAAATATTACTGAAATTTCCACAAACTTTCACTTGTCTCATCATGCTGACATATACATGATAATGGTGGCAAAAACTTACATTATTATATTGACTGAAATATGTTCTATCCACATGGTATGTACAGAGGCATGGTTTTAAATGTGGATAGCTGTCAGTAATTTAAAAAAATTCATACAGGTAGTCCTTGATTCATGACCATAGAGCCCAGAATTTTGGTGTTAAGTAGTAAATTAAGTCATCATGTTGAGTCAACTTTTGCAATCGTTGTTATGATGGTCATAAAGTGAGCCAATGTGGTCAGGAAGTGAATCATGTGATAATTAAGCAAACCACATTGCTGTTATGCAAATTCAGCATATTCAATGGGTGCTTTTTTGCCATTTTACCTGAAATGCAATCACATGACTGCAGGGTTGTATGGCAGTTGTAACTCTGAGACAGATCATAAGTAACTTTTTTCAAGTCCAGCATTATTATTAATGGGCATTAAGCGAGAACTACCTGTAAGAGAGTTTGGAGAGTTGGCTGTATCATGACGTTTGTGAAACAACCGAATACAATGAGTGGGGAGGTGTTTCTTTTTAACAAGGCCAATAGCTATTTGGTAACACTACTAATCTAGATAGATCATCTCCCAATGATGTTGGTTATTTCCCATATCTCAGTTAGGAAATCAATCAGGAAGAATCCCCAGCAGAGAAGTTCCATGCTGTCCTATTCTTACCCGCAAGAGAAGAAGAAGAGATTGAAAAGCTGTTGATATTTGGCTTTGTGATGGAGTTCAGGAAGGCAGTCGAGAGGCAGGAAATGGACACGGACATCTTCTGTTGCAGCAAGTCCTACAGCGTTGGAAAGACTACATTTCTAAAAGTTGTTGGAAAAAGAGCTAGCTTAAAAAGAGGACATGTAAATATATATCCCAGTAGCCTCAGTAAAAAAAAAAAACCCTGTACAAATAGATTTAAAAGATAAGGTAATAGCAGTGCACCAAGGAATGGTTTTTGAGGAAGGGAAGCAATAAGGAAAACAAATAGGTGAATAAAAGTGAAGTGATCATACACAAACTTGAATCATCCTGGCCTCCCTTTTCCTTTAGGAAGCCTCAATCAGGCAGATGTACACAACAATTTTTGAAAAGTCTGCATTTATAAATGTGAGATTCTCGGGAAATTATTACCGATGACTACATACAAGAGCAGAAGCAGCATATAAAGGACTACCTGCATTTGTTAAAAGGAAGAGAATGCACCAATCACGTACCTTTTGTAGCACACAACACAGTACAGTCACCTCCACCCTGAAGATCATCATCATCTTTCCCCTCTTCAGATGAGGCCGAAGGATTGTAACGGGTGTGGTATCTCAGTTCGTACAATAGGGCAGTGACATTTTGCAAGGATATTTCTTGGGCATTCTGTGAATGAAAAGGTGATCAGCTTGAAAATGTGCACCAACACAAGATCTTGTTCTGAGCTACACCTAGATGTAGCCATAGCTTTCATAAATATCAATTTCTATCCCCCCCCCCCCCAAGTATCATGCTTACTTTACTAGGGCGGCCATTGATGGTTTTCAACAGACTGGGATCTTCAGCTTCAACACCAAATGTGATATATGGGCCAGTGGTGATATCTCCCCAATATCCCCGTGCTGGCATAAGTTCCCCTTTCTAGGAGATGAGAGATCTGAATGAGTTAATTTGGTCTGTCATATTACTGTTATTTATCCCTAATTGGGTTTCCAAGCTAGGGTGGGAGAGAAAGTAATTATAAATATGAGAAGTGGAATGCAGATGGGTATGCATTTCCAAACTTGGCAACTTTAAGATTTGTGAACTTCAACTCCCAGAATTCCCCAGCCAGCCAGCCTGGTTAGGAATTCTGGGATTTGAAGTTTTAAATGCTTTAAAACATTTTTAGCAGACATGCAAGAAATATAGTCTAATAATGAACTTGCTAATTTATGATATGTACCACTCTTTAAATATTCATCAGCTCAGACATTAAAAGACTGGCTGAGGAATTCTGAAAGTTGAAGTCCACAAGTCTTAAAGTTGCCACATTTGGAGACCCTGAGCTCCGGTTATAAAAGCAAAAGATAAAGCCCCCTTTTCCAACTTCTGCTAAAAATTCTGCCCCTTTCAGTAGATGCACAATTAGGCCAATGTAGGAAAAACACCATTCATTTTGGACTCTAGACTCTGGTCTCATGGTAGGAGAACTGGCAGTGGCAGATTAGATTTGTGACTGCTTAAGATTCTAATAATATTTATTCTTCATGCACATGAGGAACTACAAAGAGTTTTATAACAACTTAAATGAAGGTAGCACAAAACTCTTTGTAATTTTATTGCTAGGATCCATCATAAGGAAAATGGTCTTTCAGTCTGTAGAGAAACTGAATAAATAACTGGGAAAATGAGGAAAAAGTAGGACCAAAGAAGATTAGAAACATGTAGCAATGCTAAAAGAAAGGCAATGTTACTCTTTTGAGCCCACAACAGATCTGCTACTAGTATATGGGTGTACATAATCAAATTGCAGCAAATGTCTAAGGATTACTGAAAGAGTGGCTGTGAATTGGATACTTTTATCTTATTCTTTGAAAAATCTAGTAGTGGCAACATGTCATTTCCATTCGGTTGCTACAGCAGCTTTACCAGACTATATCATAGGAAAGTTAAGAATCTGAAGTAAGGTGACTTTAATATAATTTTCTCATTGCTTACATCCCTGATACTTATTATCGCTCAGCATATGCTGCTGTGAAATGTGCTCTTTTGAACTTGGACAAAAGGTAAAAGTTTTAAAATCACATGTACACAGGTAGTCCTTGACTTACAACCAATTGTTTAATGGCTGTCTGAAATTATAATGGAACTGAAAAAAGTGACTTATGACAGTTTTTCACACTTACAACCATTGCAGCATCACCATGGTCACATGATTAAAATTCAGATGCTTGGGAACTGGTTCGTATTTATGACGGTTGCAGTGTCCCAGGTCATGTGATCGCCTTTTGCGACCTTTTGACAAGCAAAGTTAATGATGACAGATTCACTAAAAAGTGTGTCACTAACTTAACTACTACAGTGTTTCACTTAACAACTGTGGCAAGTAAGCTGGTAAAATGGATCAAAATTCACTTTAAAATGTCTTGCTTAGCGACATAAATCAAACTGGTTGAGTAATAACAGATCCCAATTCCCCACTCCAACTTCGCCCTCCCCATGTGTTCTTAGGTTTTAATGTTTGATTTTAATTATTTATATATTTATATTTATAGAAAGAGACATATTTTACAACTGTAAGCTGCCCAGAGTTACCCTGTGATAAGATGGGTGTCCAATAAATTTTATAAGCAAACAAATAGATATTGGACTCAATTGTGAGAGTAGGTCAAGGACTATTTGTATTTTATATCATTGTCCAATCAGAATTACACCACACTACCGCCCCCCCTTCATACATTAGCAATCATCTAGAGCAGTATTTATCAACTTTGACAACTTGAAGATTTGTGGACTTCAACTCCCAGAATTCCCTTGCCAACTCCCAGTATCTTAAAAAAGTGAAAGGCCTCACGTGTCTCATGAGACGTCCAGATGCCAAGGTTTTGTTGGGGACATCGTAGATAGCTTCTCGCATTTCAAACGCCATGCCTGTATTACGCCAATGGAAAAACTCATGGAAGTTTATTGTTATGGCCTAGATGGAGAAAAAGAATACAGGTAGTCCTCAACGTATCACCACAATTGAGCCCAAAATTTATGTTACTAATTGAGATGTTAGTTAGGTGAATTTTACCCCATTTTATAACTTTTCTTGACACATTTTTAAAGTGAATCACTGCAGTTGGAAAATTAGTAATGCTGTGTTAAGTGAATCTGGATTTCCCATTGACTTTGCTTGTCAGCAAAAGATGATCACATGACCCTTGGGTACTGCAACCGTCATAAATATGAACCAGTTTAAAAACATCTGAATGTAAATCACATGACCATAGAGATGCTGCAATGGTCATAAGTGTGAAAAATGGTCACAAGCCACATTTTTCAATGCCATTGTAACTTCCAAACAGTTAGTAAAGGAACTGTTTGTAAGTTGAAGATTACCTGTATTGTAAGGGCAGAAGTGCCCCTACCATGATCTCTTAGTCCCACACCCCAATTGTGCTTGGCTAATGTTTCCCCATATTTTAGCTACATACCCCATGCTCGTGCAGTTTCATGTTGAGATCCCAGTCACACACTCCACGCCGAGAGTCATAACGGGTGCCCAGGTATTGCCGCAGACGCAGGTCCCAAAGCTGCTTGATCTGAAAAGCTTGTGGGTCTGGATTCCGCCAGAACTGAAAAATGGCCTCTAATTGGTCCCGCTCCTTGAACTATCCAAACAGGAAGAAGAATTAGGAAGTTGCTGAACCCCATGAAGGGGGTGGGGAAAGAGCGTCAAGGAGCTAAATCCAGAAAACAATGTCCCCCCTGCCTTTTCATTATTTTTTAACATTCTCTGCCTCTTTTATGCTTTTAGTAGTTTATCATATAGTGTTCAGAGTCTCTCTATGTGGAACAAACAAATAAAAATGTGGAGTACAGTAACTTGGATCCACAATCCAGGATGTGTGGTTATAGACTGTGGATCTCAAAGAGCCACAACAGCATGGTAAATACGTCTTCATTGCTCCTTCAGTGATAATAACCTGACTTCTGAATTATTTTGCATTTCACCTTGAGTGCAGAGAGATCCAAAACAGGGAGATTAGCCAGCTGGAAGTCAGAGTCTGTGATGTAACGGATGAAGAGGGCTGCTTTCTCCTGCAGATAGGCAGCAGTCTGACTCCGGAGGTGAGTGTTCCCCATTAGTTCCAAGAATGTCTCACTCTTCTCTTGGGTGAAGGAGGAGACAACAAAGAGATATTAATTGTAAGGCATTAAGATTCAATTTTCTGGATCTGCCACCTATCCCCAACCATCAGAGTCATCCAGAGGCCCAAATCAACTGGTTGCAAAAGGAGGCAATGAAGCTGGAGTAGATGAGAAACAATACTTTCTCCTTACCTTGTAGGCCCATTTTGTCTGGAGGCTCCAGAGCCAGGTTCAAGAACAACAGCTGCCGACTCACGGCCTCTAGATTGTTCTCCAGAATGTAGAACTGAGCGAATGAGAGAGGCAATTAGTTGAGCAAAGTGGAAAATTTTCCTCATTACACTGTGAATATAAAAATGGAAACTGCCTTACATCAATTGGCTCATCGAGTCCAATTTTTTTTAAGCAGATTAAAAAGATGTGAAACATATCACTGATCTGCAACATCTTATTAAGTTTGTCTCTTAATTAAATAAGACATGCTTAGCACAAAATGAAATATCTGATTGTCTGGCCTGCAGCACTTCTCAAGCTAGCCCCACTCCTTCCTCCTTACTGGTTATAAAGCAGAATAACCGATTGATATTTTATCAGTAAAAGACATGATCGGAAAATTATTTCCTGGGAGATGAGAATTCTTATCCAGTTTTTAAAATGAAGTACTCACTCAAACTAACGGAAGCAAATGTCTGTGAATGAGAGTGTGTATATGGTGTGCACCAGATAAATATAAATTGGCAGGTTGTGGAAGAGTGAGTGAGTGAATTCACTGCAGGAGCTTGGGGTGGTAGGGCTTCTCTTAAAGAGAGGTTCTGTCGTTTATATTTTGGAATTTTTTTCCGTCACTTTTTGCCTATATATTTGTAAATAAAGAAGATATTACAAAAATAGTGCAGCTCTTCAGTACTGTTGCATCTTCAGCTGTAATCAACTTGGCAAGAGCTCACTCCCTGCATCCTTACACTTTTCCAGAAAATTATTTTTTTATTTTAAAAGCTTTCCCACTTCACTATTTAACTGGTCCTCTACAAACTGATTCATTGTCCAAGAACCGTTGTGCTCCAATGCTTCATTTCTATCATAAATTCAAGCAAAGCTCCTATGAAACCAATACCAGGAATTCAAAGTTTTCTTTCACAGCCCTGCTCCATTCTCCCCCACCAATCCTCTTGTTATGAAGTGACACCGAAAAATGCTTTCTGTGAGAATCACAGCCGTTGACTCATAGCCTCATGATGAAGAAAGGGCACCAAAGGACATCCGTGCGAATGTAGGAGTTGCTATGGGGGATTGCAGTGATGTTGCATCAGTGGTCACACATGCCCTTGTACATCTTTGCTTCCACACCTCCACCTAACATGTCAACCACAAAACGCATGAACTTCAGCACTGTGATGAGCTGAAGGACTATCATTGGTGGACAGCTACCAAAGCAGCCCTGTCAGACTCCTCACTATGACAGGAATTAATTAATGTCATCACACATTTTAGGAAAAGGAAAAGAGGCGGCAATAAACCACCATCACTTTATCACATGGGCAAGACGACTTAAATTTGAGATGAGAACTCACTAGTTTTGGTGCCTCTGATATAGCCCAACCTTTCCCCTGAAGAAGAAAGTGCAGTTCTTCCCAATCTCCTTGGTGAATTTTAGCTACTGATAATAGACTTTTTATGGAAAAGCAACTAAATATCAGGAGGAATTCTGGTATTTTCTTGATGTTTCAAAACATTCTCAACTGCATCGTCAAGCATTTATGTATCACTGTTTATATTTGCAAAGGCTTTTATAATTTCTGTAGCCAGTCTGTTAGAGTCATTTTTTTGAAGGCTGAATATACTGCAACGGGAATGGACAATTGCGCCTTAAAAATGATTTCAAATATTTATTTTTATTTACTAGTACACGTTATTACCTGCCTTCTCATGGAAACCAGTAACAGAATAATTGAGTTGGAAAGGACCTTGTAGGTCTTCTAGTCCAACCTCTATATCAGCGATGGCGAACCTTTTTTGGCTCGCGTGCCACAAGTGGGGGGAGCGCGGGGGGGGGGTCGTGTGCGGGCGTGCCGCACCCATAATGCAACGCGCGATCCACCAGTGCGCATGCGCGCACAACGCACCCCACCCATTTTTACACGCTTTTTTCGCCCTCCCCAGGCTCCAGAGGCTTTATGGGAGCCTGGGGAGGGTGAAAAAAGCCTCCTCCGCCACCCCCCGGAGGCCCTCCGGAGGCTTCAGGGACCGTCCCGAGGCTTCCCTGAAGCCTTCGGAATGGTTAAAACCACCCTCCGAGCAACCCGGAAGTGACTTCCGGGTTGCTCGGAGGGTCGTTTTAAGCGCTCTGAAGGCATCAGGGAAGCCTCCGGACGGTCCCTGAAGCCTTCGGAGCGCTTAAAACGACCCTCCGAGCAACCCGGAAGTCACGTCCGGTTTGCTCGGAGGGTGGTTTTAAACGTTCCAAAGGCTTCAGGGAAGCCTCTGGACGGTCCCTGAAGCCTCCTGGGGGGGCGGGGGAGGCTCTTTTCGCTCTCCCCAGGCTCCTATAAAGCCTCTGGAGCCTGGGGAAGGCGAAAAATAGCTTTGAAAAAGGTGAACTCAGTTGGCCAGCGCGCACATGCGCGCTGGCCAACTGACAGGGCAGCGCCTCGCATGCCCTGACAAATGGCTCCGTGTGCCACTTGTGGCACGCGTGCCATAGGTTCGCCATCACTGCCCTATATCATTTCAGACAAGTGGTTATTCAGTCTCTTAAAAACCTCCAGTGTTGGAGCAGCCACAACTTCTGGAGGCAAGTTGTTCCACTGGTTAATTGTTCTCTCAGTTAGGAATTTCTCCTTAGTTCTAGGTTTCTTCTCTCCTTGATTAGTTTCCATCCATTGCTTGTCATGTCTTCAGGTGCTTTGGAGAATAGGTTGACCCTCTCTTCTTTAGGGCAGACCCTGAGCTATTGGAACACTGCTAAGTAAGTGTTCCAATAGTAAAGTTCCTATGCTCCTAGTCAGACTTGTTTTAGTTTCAGCAAGATTGCTACTGCATCATTTGGCATTATGCAACCAAGATTTTTTGTTAATCGCTGTTGCAAGCCTTTTCCAAGAAAACTCCCATTTGATGGGCAACAGACAAAACTTTACAGACTAAAATACAATAAATGGAGACAATTCTAAATTATTTGACAGAATGGCAGTGATTTATTAATGAAAGAAATAATTTGTAAGTCCATTCACTAGCAGAGAAATGCTATTCCTGCAGCAGATGCAAAGAAATGTACATTCTCGCTATAGAATTTGATTTGTCCTGTTGCCAAAACATATAGGTCAGCAGCTCCAACCTTTTGGGCACTAGGGACTAGTGCCATGGAGAGAGGTTTTTCCATGGAATGGAAGGGGCATGGTTTCATGTGCTGCCTGAATCCCAGGTATGAGGCTTCACTTGTTTACACGGCCTGGTTTCTGGCATGCCGTGGAGTGGTGCTGGTCCATTGCCCAGGAGTTGGGGACTCCTGGTATAGGTGTTTTATTGAGTTATTAACAAAATAATAAATCTGCAAAGTTTAGTCATACAACCCAAGAAACCATTCAGTCTCTGCAGAATGTACAGGAAATAAGAGGAAATAAAACAGACTGAAGGAAAATGCAACATAATTATCAGAACAAACCAAAGTGCAAAAGTATTGTAAGGGAATCTGGCATGGAAGGAAAAAGTTACGCACGCTGATTTTTCTTCGAGGCTGCCGATGCATCTGACTCATTGTTTTTAGGATGTGTCGTGCATCTATTGATCCCACTAGCAGGATGTTCAGTTCAGGAACGCCATTCTGGGATAGTTTCAGATGCTCCGTGGAGGATTCTAGAGCTACAGAGATAATTAGTATGTTCGTTCATGACTGCCAATATTCTATGTTAAAGACATATGTTATTTTCCTAATAGGAAAATCCTGCATGTTCAAGAACTGGCAAGGAATGTTTTCATATTCTGCATCTGTAAACAATTGCATATACAGTAAATAGTAATTTGTAGAAATGGAAAATGGCAGAGAGAGGCTGTTTTAAATTTGTGCCGTGTTGCAATTATGTTAGCTTCTGTTTACTTATGGATCATGGAATCAGACAATTTGACTGGAGAATCAAATTTTTTGCATGCAGCCATATCAAGGAGGTACACTCTTTTTATAACAGTGAGCATATCGAGATTTGATAGCATATTGTGACTGCTTTCATAAAATGCCTATTGCAGAAGGCTTTCTCTTTTTCTTAAAAAGTTGCCAGGATAAATATTATTCACCAAAATTGCCCATTCATTTGAAGGCAAACCACCTCATCTGATCTACTTTTAGCTTTTTTTCTTCTAGTCAGAACAGTACATTTTCTGACAAAGCCCTGGGCTAAAAATTTATTTTAAAAAGATTCTGTCAGGATGATGCAATGACCCTGCAAATTCAGATCATTTTAAAAAAATAAACACAAAACCAGAAAAAGAAATGAAGGCATATCAATTTCATATTTTCAGTAAAAAACACCTTAAAAATTAATAGCAGGTAGGATAGGCCTGCTATTGAATATTAAAATATTGATAATGGGTATAAAGGCGGGAGGAGGTAAGAGCAATATTACCACACAGAACCATCAGTTTGTCTCTCTATGTGTATGTATATTTGTGTATGTAACACATATATAGGCTGACATCCAATAGAACATCAGCATCTGGTGGACCAATAAATATTTTTTATTCAGAGGTAGCTGCTCTCTAAAGGTAGCATCACATTATTGAGCCCACATAGAAGCAGAAACAAGAGAGCTTTTGCTAGTGGAAGCATAAAGCTCCTTCCACATTTGTGGGACGAGGCTCCAATTTGATAATAAAACATGAAAGCAGAGAGGAAAAGGGAACCCTGCATTTTGAAAAAATAAGTGACACTTACATATTGCTTGCAAGTTGAGTGCTGGAGAAAACCCCCACCAAGCTGTGGTACCAAAACCATTGCCAGTACCTGCTGCTAACATAGCTGCAAACAAAAAAATACATGAAAAAAACATAAAGTTTAGGAATTATGTATCAGGAACCCATCACAATTGACTTACTCTCTTGCCATAATGTTATCTACTTTTCACATTCTTATACGAATCTGATCTTCCTGTAATAGCGTCATTCTGGGCAGAAACAAACATTAACCAGAACAAATTACCGTATATTAAAAATAGCTGCCCGATGTACAAATTATAAAATGACATCCAAACACAGCAAGTAAATAACTAGAAGGGAACTCCACTCAAATGGATCTAAACAGCATGGTCTTGATTTTGCTGTGACCTGTTTAATCTAAGAAAAAAATGCTCTTCTCAATTTTATCCTTTACCATAGAACTGATCTATCTTATAGGATTGCTATCTCCCATCTTGTGCAGATTGATGCCTATATTTTTGATTTCTTGTTAACAACTCCAGTTCTTGGAATTACTGTATACTGTAATGTTTTAGACTCCATCAAACTTGAGAGAGAAAAAATGTTATTCTTTTGATTTTACTCCTAGGGCAGTTTATTAAATAGATATCGTGCCCCTTTCTCTGAAAGGCAACTTTACTTACATCATTTATGAGCCAACATAGTTCAGGCTGACCTAAATTCTAAAACAAAAAGACAAACTTATTTACGAAAGACTCCTTGTAACTTCCCAGTGCTTATCTCCATATTTAAGTGACCTGATCATATGCACCTTTGTTCCTAATTCAAGTAAATCTTTTCAGATGACACGAACAGGCATGGAATACAAATCCCTAATTATACCAATTTGCAGGAATCAAGGATAAGTAAAAGGGCATTTGCACTGAAGGGAAATAAAAATTCACTAGCAGGAATCGGAAAAAAATCAGAAGAGAAGGCTTTGTTGCAGTATTTGATATAACACGGAGGCATTTGTCATATTCTGATCCCCACAATGGCCTCAAGTAGAGACTAGAATGGTGTCAAGGGACCATCTATCTACTAATATGCAGGACACCCAATTCTTATCCCAGCTTTTCATTTTAATTATTTCAAAAGTGCAAGCTTACAGCAGAATTCATAATGTTAAGACTCCAAAAATTAGCCCAATAAACTGAATAGGATGCTTTGTTTTAGATTTTCTCATATATTCTGCGTAGCAAGCTATTTTTAAGATGAAAAAGGCGGCAGCAGTGTAATATGTGATTCTAAATTTGGGGTGGAAAGATAATGCATAGGGTATATATATGAGTATTATCACACTGATTTGGACTAGGAGTAAACATTCTTAACATGAATGCAACTTTAAATAGGAGAAACTTGAATTTGTTGTGAACAAATACTGTGGGAACAACCTGACAAATTCAATTTATTCATATGAATAAATACAGTACATAACATTTGCAAGGTCTAGCCTACCTCTGATGATCTTAATTCAGTTTTATCTCAGGGAAGGGCTGTGTTTCAGCAATAAAATACTTGCCAAAGATCACAAGTTCATTTTCTGGCCTGTATAGGAAAAGCTTGGGAAATTCTTCTCTGAAACCCTGGTAAAGGGCTTTACCCATAAATAATTACAATTTTGAATTAAGTTAACTAACTATATAGGGGAGATCTGGGTACTTTGATTAGTGCTTACTAATCTGTTTTTAAATGGAGCATCAAATAGATGTAACCAGAAAGTGGATCTCACTATTTAATATTGCAATAATAAAATAAGTTGAAAAAGATGAAACAGCTCTAATCTTACTACATTATGGCTTTGCACAATCTTCCAATCCAGCTAATATTACTCTAAAATTAAATCAGTATTTCTCAAAGTGTCAGGGATCCAAGAGGTCTGTGAAATCAAAATTATTTGCCAGCCTGTATTGAAAAATAATACATTAAAATCCTATCAAACAATTGTGAGAAGTGGTAGTGGTAGCAAACATATCAGTTTAATTTTTTAGTAAGGTAAATATTGATAAACAAAATCTATACACAATAAAAGCTTTTTTGGAGTCCTACATAATTTTAAAAATGGGAAGGAGACATGAGAGAAAGAAATTTAGAAAACACTAATGAAGAACTCCAAAGGCTTATGTGGGTTATATCTATCAATATTTTCTGTATTAGAAATTAAAATTGAGAAATCTTTTAAAAAAATATTTATTCAACATTAAGATTGCCCTGAAAGGTCTCAGGGACCCCCAGAGGTTCTCAGACTACAATTCGAGAACTACTCATCTATATCAGTGTTTTTCAAACTTGGCAAGATAGATGGATTTCAACTCACAGCTGTTGGCTGGGGAATTCTGGGAGTTGAAGTCTACCCATCTTAAAGTTGCCAAATTTGAAAAAATACTGGCCAGTAGTTTGTCTAAAACATATTTATGTAGAAAGCACCACTGAATTCAAACCAACTTATTTCTGAGTAAATCGTAGGCATAATACACCTAAGATGCTATGATATAATTGTGCGAGGATGAGGCAGTTCTGCAATGACAATAAATAGATTTAAAGCAATATATTCGTTGTGCAGCAGCATGGCACGACCCTTGACATCTGATATTCATACAAATAGTCCTCAACTTACCACAGTTTGTTTAGTGACTGTTCAAAGTTACAACAACACTGAAAAAAGTGACTTGTGACTGTTTTTCATACTTACGACCATTACAATATTTCCATGATCAA
The DNA here is from genome assembly GCF_964273705.1 of Natrix helvetica. Lineage (NCBI taxonomy): Eukaryota > Metazoa > Chordata > Lepidosauria > Squamata > Natricidae > Natrix > Natrix helvetica. The sequence continues at coordinate 25,629,958 of NC_138554.1, read as the reverse complement.
AATTGAGAGGCTTGGCGATGGACTCATACTTATGACGGTTGCAGTGATCTGAGGGGGTCATGTGATCCCCTTTTGTCACCTTCTGAGAAGCAAAATCCGTGGGGAAGCCAGATACAGTTAACAGCCACATCACTAACAACTGCAGTGATTCATTTAACAACTGTGGCACTAAAGATCGTAAAATGGGCGAAATTCATTTAAACATAAATTTTGGGCTCGACTGCGGTCGTAAATCAAGGATTACCTATCATCCTATATAATTTAATTGGCCCATCCCTTATCCTGAGTTTCCCTTAACCAGCACTGAACTTAATTCGAATTTAAAACCTCCTCTACTGGATGTGTTCTGCTGCTCTGCTGTCCAGCACTGAAAATCACTCCGGTCTATCCCGCCATCACTTCTACCCTTCAGTTTGCCTTTAAGTGGGGTTACCCGCTTATTCCCTCCGCCACGATCCTCTGTCGAAAAAGTGGGTCGAAGCGCCCTTCCAGATGCAGGTCCCTCTTGCCCACCCTCCGGATGGAAGTCGTGACAGACAGCTCCCTGTTCAATCAGTCGCGCCATAGTACGCGCGACAGCCAATCCAAGCCCAGGAAAAGGAGAAATAGGCGAGACGTGTCGGGTAGTCAGGGACGCGGTCTCCCTGGCAACGGGGCCTGCGGTGATGCATCGGCGAGCCTGGCGTAGATTACCTCGGGGAGACGATTTCTCCCTTTCTTCGTCGTTTGAATGAAATGGCGTTCCTCCACCCCTTCCTTCCATTTCAAGACCGCTTATAAGCCTGGCGTACATTATATGTACTCACTAATCTGCCGTCATAATAACATAGAAGTCTCTGTGGATACAGTCACGAACTGCTTGGGGGAGCAGGGGTGGGGGTGAAGGACTATCGGATTTGCTCCCGGGTGGCTAAAATAAGTTTAAAATGGAAGAAACCGGAGGGGGAAATGTTTATCTACGAGAGATGCGGTACTCCCTTGCTGATTATATTAATACAGTTTATTGCATGGGGAGAGCCCCCCTTATATTAATGTGCTGCTTTGCCTAACCGAAACCAAAGTAATGTACGGAGTAATAACATGCAGGCACCTGTGCAATAAACGGAATAAAATCATTTAGGTGTATAGGAATTAAAATTGGAAGACTCTCTTGGCTTCCTTCTAGGAGTGGGCTAGAGTTTTGCAACCTAGATATGTTAGCTCTGATACTGCACCAGGCAAAGATTATTGTTGATAGGGTTTGTCAAGGCATAATACATAATTGCAATTCAGCAGTCTCTTTAGAAAGAAGCTGCACCACTCTTTTTGCTCTTTGGTTGCAAAAGGAGGCAGGTTAATATGTAGTTGATTATATGCCATCAAATTGGTATCACCTCCTATACATTTTCCTCAGTCTCTAATCTCTTCCTTTATCTGAGGTTCATCTCAATGATGCAATCATCTCCATATTGAAACTTGAGTCCATCCATCTAACTGCTGCTTGTCCTTTACTTCTCTTTCTTTCCTTCCACTTTCCGTCATTAAAGCCTTTTCCAGAGAGCTGGATCTTTGCATAAGGTGCCTGAAGAAGGATAGTGTGAGCCTGGCCATTTGTGCCTCCAGTGAGAGAACTCTGTGTTGATTGGTTTAATGATTTGTTTGTTTCTTGGTTTTCTATGATATTCTCAGGTATCTTCAACAAATTATGCAGTGCTTTGGTTCAAATCTATCTTCTCTTATTTAGATGACTGTAGGGTGGGAGTAACTCCAATGGAACAGGGATGGTTAGCTGTCTCCCTTATGATATTAACTAGCAATATTTTATGTCTTGGAGATTCTCAGTCATCCAGGTCATTGTTCTCCCAAAGGTGCTTTTTCAAAAGGCAACTGAACTTTTAAAAATTTTCCTTGAAGATGTTTCTCTTCTCATCCAAGAAACTTCTTCAGTTCTGAACTGAAGAAGCTTCTTGGATGAGAAACGAAATGTCTTCAAGGAAAAAACAAAAAACATTCCAGTTGCCTTTTGAAAAAGCACCTTTGGGAATGTTTTGTTATTCCACTCACTTTAGAATAAATGAATTAAAAATGTAGGCAAAATAGTATTAGAAATATAGGATTTTTACAATTGAATTTCCTCACCCAACCTACTTCCTAGTGAGGGAACACTAGTCACATTAACTTGGAATTCTTGAATTATAGTTCCCCAAATATCTTGTAGGTGTTGGTTGTGGAAGGCTAGATTAAGATGGAGAAAAAAATAAGGATTAGTTAGAGTTAGTGCAATGAAATGACCATGCATTTAGCTTTGAGGATTCAGTAAAGGTAAAGGTTCCCCTCACACATATGTGCTAGTCGTTCCTTACTCTAGGGTGCGGTGCTCATCTCCATCTCAAAGCCGAAGAGCCAGTGCTGTCCATATCCGTGTCATGTGGCCGGCATGACTAAACGCCAAAGGCGCATGGAACGCTGTTACCTTCCCACCAAAGGTGGTCCCTATTTTTCTACTTGCATTTTTACATGCTTTTGAACTGCTAGATTGGCAGAAACTGGGACAAGTAACGGGAGCTCACTCCGATATGCGGCGCTAGGGATTTGAGCCGTCAAACTGCCAACTTTACTGATCGATAAGCTCAGCGTCTTAGCCACTGAGCCATCACAGATTCAGTACCATTAACAAAAATATAAGTGAACAGGACAGAATCTTACAATAGGATGAGAATGTTTTCAAGCTCTTCCCCAACCCCAGAAGAGCCTTAAGCAAAAACAATAAGAAGCAACACAATTGAAATATAGAGATTTCTTATTTATTAACAGCCAAGAGTACTGTTTGGTCAAATACATCAATATTAAAACTGATTTCAAAAGAGGAGTAGAAGCGGCTTTGAAAGGACAGCACCGCTCAGAAGGTAATTTATAGGAACGAAGGGAATAGAAACAACACACACCAGAGTTACAAAGCCTTCTGCACTTTACACAATCCCTTCAATTATAACAGTTATACAACTCTTCAAAACTTAGAAGATGACCTCTTTCCAATGCTGGGCAGTTGATTTAGACATCTACATACTTGCTGATGCTAAAATGTGGAAAGGATGTGTAGAAGTTGAGAAAAAGATTGAATTATTAGCAAGATATAGTGGATGGAAGTACAGCACACAGCACTGACAGACAGTTCCAATATTATCTTTGATATATTGATCAATTCTCAAGGATTTAGAAAAGGAAATGAGGTGAACTTTCAGCTGCATGGAATGATCAACCGTTCGACATATTAAACATCTCATGGCTCAGCAACTGCCATATTGAATGCTCTTTACTAACGTTCATAATTCAAAGTAAAAGAGATGTATGCAGCAGCTCAGTGGGGATTAATGTGATGAGGCTAACAGAGTGAGGCATATTTTAAAGTGAAGTGGATAAATGTATAACTATCAACACCACAACTACAAAAACGCACAAACCAGAAAACAAAATGGCCACCATGCCACTCACGGGCAAAAATCTTGGCCTAGTTTTTTTTTTAAAATGTGTCTGTTTGCTGAAGTGGGGCATCATTAAATCCCAATACATCTCCACACGAAACTATTAGTAAAAAAAAATTCACTGACTAAAAAAATGACTGGATCAACATTCTCTTTATATTATCCTAGTTTGCACCAGTTAAGTATTAATATATCTTTTCCCTTTCTTGGATAAAATGAAAGTGATCCATTTAAATCAATGTCTGAAATGATAGTACTTTTGAGAGCGTCACTTTAGTTATGTGAGGTGATTGTCTCTTCTAGAGAAATGAAATACATTTTTACTCAGCACAGGATGGGAATCATATATGACTTTTCTCATGTATTATACTGAAATCTTGAAAACAAAATTGAAAATCATCAAACTATCTGTTTTATCAACTGTTCATCAGAAATATTGTTAAAATTTAAAAACAAATTGAAATTATGTCCCTTATTCAGAAAATGAGATAGTATGAATATCCTATTTGGAGTAAGACCGACATCTAATTTATAGTCAGATCTATAAATCCCAAATAAACATTTCTAACTGTTGCCAGTTGATACAACGATTACTTCTTTTATTATAAATAAACTGATTTACAATTCTGTTTCTCAATATTATTTTCCGAGGAACTATATAAATATTTTATTGTACATGAATGAAATACAAGCAGTCCTCGACTTACAACCATTTGTTTAATGACCAAAGTTACAATGGCACTGAAAAAAGTGATTTATGACCAATTTTCACATTTACGACCATTGCAGCATCCCCATGGTTGAGTGATTAAAATCTGGGCACTTGGCAACTGGCATATATTTATGACATTTGCAATGCTCTGGGGTCATGTGACCACCATTTGTAACCTTCCTAGCTGGTTTCTGTCAAGCAAAGTCAGATTTGCTTAACAGCCTCATGATTCAGTTAACAACAGCAGTGACTTGCTTAGCAACTGTGGCAAAAAAGATTGTAAAATGGAGCTTAACAATTTTCTTGCTTAACAACAAATATTTTGGGGTCAGTTGTGGTCATAAATTGAGGACTACTTATAAGCAGACCATTTGTTTTTCTTTGTCAAAGACCCTAAATTCCAAGCCACTTATTACAAATGCTTGCATGCTTTTCTGGAAGTGTAATACCCTGTTACTCAGGAATAAGCAAAGGTGTGGACTATGGCTTTTGAAACATCGTCCCTATACAACATGGTTCAGCTTTTCAAGATATCCCAGTGGCTTCTCTTATCCAATACTGTTGCAGATTCAGCCATCTCACCATTTCTATCACCAGCTCGGTGAAAGACATAGAAACTATTGAATTCTTAGAAACTCTTCTCAGTTTTGTTCACTTCTGATACAACAGACTACATTTCCCCTCACTCCAGTTTAGGTGGTTCAGGTTAATCAGAGTCATAACCTTACTTGCATACCTGGAGGGCACCAAACTGAGAAATATGACTATCTAGGAGAATGTGAAAGCAGTGATGGGAGGACAAATAATGGTATATCTGTCTGTTCTAGATGCCTTTAAAATTTTTCTCCCTAAAACAGAATTACTAAGGCATCAATCCTATATCCATTTAGCTCCATTAGTTATATATATATGATGGGTATAGTATATAGGGATTGCACTGTAAGATCTTATTCCCTTTATTTTTCCTCAGTTCTTATTTTACAGCAAGGTTAAAAAACAACAACCATTAGTTTATAGCCAAAATTAGGAAGTGGAAATGAGCAATCTTGCCTCAACTAAAACTATTAGATAAGAACTGTAGCATTCTTTTTCTATAAATATTTGGTATAATCATGTATTGAGAATAGTAATGCTTAACCCTTAGTCTTTTTTCTAATACAGTCATTAATAGGTAGTCTTATTGTTAAAATGATGGTTATTGTCTTGTAAAGGTGGGTTATCCCTTCCCTGGGAGCTAGAAGCACCTGCAAGATTTAAAACTATAGTAATGGGATGAGAAATCAATTTCAGCAAGTGCTATAAAAATATGGGTAAAAATTCTAATAGTATCAAAAAGTCTAATTTTATTTTATTTTTTAAAGGAGGGCATACTTTTGAAGGATTATGATCCTATCCAGAATTTGCTAACATAAACAAAATTTTGGCATAAAAGTTACATATATGTATTTTAATTCAGGATTATAAAACAAAACTTTAGTTATTCCCCTTAATTTTGATTCTGCTGAAAATATCTGGCAGTGTAATCAGCTTATAAATTCTTAGCAAGTCATCCAAATTTTAAACAATTATAGAATATGTCTAATAAATTGTAATGTTGCTATACCAAAAGCATTGTAAACATGTTTTAGGCCTTTGTAAAACTTTTGTCAAACATTTTAAATCCAAGAGTAAACTTGTTGGATAAATGTATTTTTTCCATTTATAAAATGCTTCAAACTGCTTTCTAACAAACAGGAAACCTATTGCAGTTGTATAATAAATTAGTTTTAAGCTTGTAGCAAAAATGTAAACATGTTTTAACAAAGCAAAATTATTACAAGTTGGGTAGTAAAATGCTAGTATATATAACCTGCTTTCAGGAAGTTTGTAGCAAATTTTCCCTAATATTCTTATTAATATCAAACATTTCATAAACATACATATTGTAAAGCACAAGTTGTCAAACAGATAAATGCATAAGCAAAACTATTATAAAACCCAAAAAATGTAATTGAAAACAAACCAACAAACCTTATGAATAGCTTAACACACTATTATATTCTAGCATCAAACTGCAGGCTCTATAAATTATTGTTTCTAGTATGTGGAAGATGGTTAGAATATCCTACATTATGTTTACTAAAATTTTACATATGGAATCTACACATATGACATTTTACAATTTTAACCTATCTAGTCCTATTTTGGATAGAGTGTTAATAACTTAAGGAGGAGTATATCTGAAGTACAGAATCCAGAAAATCTAATCTCACTCTTATCCTGCAAACCTATAACATCTTCTCAGAATATCTTTGAATTAAATAAATTTACTTCCAGCTAAATGGATATAAATTCTAGCCTTAGTCATCTTAAAGTCACTATGAAATTGTAGAAAACTTATTTTTAAACTAAGTTTTCAAGTGTTCTTTTATATTTTTATCCAAGATCTAGTTTTATAAAGTTGTTTTATAATACAGTCTCCAAATTTTTAGTTATTGTAATTGGAGCTCATTTGCAACTTTTAGAAAATCTCTTATTAAACATATATTTGTAAATATTGTTGACTATAGATTTCAATACAAGGTCTAATTTTCAAATATGGTAACACAGCGCATTCAAAAGGTGTATGAAGTAATATCCCTTAAAGAAATTTAATTTTGAACCTATAGTGTAATCAAATAAAGAGAATTAACAGTAGATAAATCTAGTTGCCATATTTGACAGATAAACTATTACTATTTAGTAATGCTTTTGAGGGGGGGGGGAAGGCTGTTTTTACATAAGGCTTGATTTTCAAATGCATAAATCAAATCTGAAATATGTATCTAACTCTGCATAAATTGCTTTGTAAGCTTCTTGGTTGACATAGTAAATCTGTCACTTGTCTCCAATTACTAAGTAAGCATTCTTTTCTTTTTTCACACAGTGGATTAAAAAGTTTTTTTTTCTCTCGGAGGTTTTTTTTTTTTTCCAAACAAGAAATGGCTCTGGAAAAGAGACAAGCTCACAGGTTACCTTCCCTCCCCCCCCAACAGGCATATTCAGGGGAGCCTCACCCACACACTCCCATTTGCTTTGGATGGGAGATGGAATGGTTGCCGGAGAAGTCGGCCTGGAAATGAAGGATATCAAGAGGTCTTAATCCCAATTGCTGCGTCCACCTCATCTTCAGGTTGCAGAGTGTGCCACTGAGCAATAGGTCTCCGGGGATTGGCCAGCATATCAGACCAATGGCGCAGCTCGGTACCCGTGGCATTACAGCCTACAAAGATCTTCCCAATGGCCTCGTTCTTGCCTAGTTTATCGTAATCCAGCACCGTCAGGACAACTTGGACTTTCTATAGAAAGAGAAAAGGTTGGTCATCAGCATGAAAGGTAATTGGAGGGATGTGTGAATTCAACTGCCTTTCCTACCACTGTTGCCAACTGGCCACTTCTGTTTTTAGCTTCCATTTCTCCAACCTGAGTTCCAAACAGAGGTGTGTGGCCTAGACAGTCCAGCTTGCAGGAATAATGGCAGAGAGGGGAAAGAAAAAGATGCCGGTTTGAACCCATCACTTCTCCTCTTTCAGCTTCACAATTATCTGAATTTCCAAGACCTTTGGCTTCCAAATAGTTTGATCCTTCAATTCAAGTGAAAGTTAACAGAGACAAATTATCCAACAATCTTGGCATTAAAGCATTATCCTTGAGCTTTGCAAAGGGTTACAGTTCTGAGGATTTTTATTCTCTAAGACAAGCGAATCATATAATAACTGTAGCAAACTCCACACCATTCTTTCCCAGTATGTTAGGCATTGGGTATATTGACTTTAACTTTGGCAGGAAGGTGCCTTGTCTTGCAGTATGCACAATAGCAAACTACCTCGCAAAACAAACTAGCTCAAGGCCTTCAAATGAAATACATACAATAGTCCAGTAACTCCTATTTTGAAACAAGTAGTGCCAATTTTGGACAGATAAAAGTGACTGGAAATAATTGGAGCATATTTTCAAGTGAAATGAGATTGCACAGGGAAGGAAGATTTACCTGGATTTGTTCAAAAGGCACCTCAAAGCTGAAGGATTCATTATAATAGGGATTCAGTGTATTTTTCTTGATGGTTGTTTTCTTCTTCTTGATACGTTTCCCTCCCTGCATGAGATGGATCTTCACATATGGGTCTGTTGTAGGATGACGAAGTAAAAAAACTATGAAAATGCTTTATGATTCTCTTACTCCCAGTACCCCGATGAGAGAATTTAATTTTAAAGCCATTTTTGGGAAAGTAACAAAGGGCAAAATAGTTGTATTTATGTAGGTATTTTCATTGTTGACAAAAACAAATTTTCATGGCAAGTTTTAAAGCATTCATTGAACAGCTAAATCAAGAAAGTGCTACATATGTTCATTCCCATATGTTGAACAACTGTTATTAAAGGACCTGGCTCGTTTCTCTTTTTTTAAAAAAATCCTACAAAGACTCAGCTGAACTATGCAGTATTGAATAAAAGGTAAGTGGCCTTTTTTTGACCTCCTGCCCAGGGACAGTCTGAAGTCTAATTTCCATTCATAGTCTTCATATAAATATCATATATATTTACAAGCTCTTGAGAATTGTATGCTTCATTACTTCTCCTCACCTCTTTTCCCATGGGGACAGTTTGCTTTTATAACCAGGAAAAGTTGAAGCCAGAAATTAAGAGAGAATAGGAGGGGCTTCAGAGTGCCCCCAAAGTGGTCCTATGGAACATTAAAATATTCAGCAATTAAAGTTAAATCTAATGGCATAATTCTTACCTGAAAGTCCTCCCACGTCCATCTTTTTGAGATTTTTGGCTTCTAGCACAATCACTGTCAGTTTCCCAGCAGTAGGGACATATCGGAGTGAAAAACAAATGTCTCCCAACTTCTCATGCTATAGAAAGAAATGAACAATTATTTCAAAGCTAGGATGGATATTTCTCATAAGATATTGATGCCATTGTCAAGTTCTTGATTACCTTTCAAGAAGATAATCAATTACCCATGAGTTGGGTTGGTTATTACCCGTCATGTGGTAGTTTTCCAAAGAAAAGCATTTCCCATTTCTAATATATATAAAGCCACTAATGCAATTTTTAAACTACCTTTCAATTAGAGCTTTTTGTCTAAATTTATGCACAAGTTCTTACCTCCTCCTTCTCTGCTGACTGCAGATCTCGCCACTCCTCAATCACGTGTGCCAGGTCCACCGTGTTCATGGGGATACGGATCTCACCAATGACATCATGCTTGGAGAAACGGTCAAAGTCGTAGACGGCCATGACGAGAATCTTACCACCGAGTTCTGAATAAGGGACCTATGTATTAAACATAATGGAGATACAGGGCTAAATTATGGGCACTTTCGGTTGAGCATTTGTCGGTAGGTGAGGGATTAGAGGTATGAAATGAAGGGAAGCTCCATAATAGATGATGGGAGACCAGAGCTAAAAAGCAAGGTGACAAGGAGCATGTAGAAGAAATGTATTTGTGTATTTTTGTAACTTTGGTGAAGAGAAAAGAAACATGAACTTACTTTAAAGGTGAAAGATTCATTAAATGTAGGATTGAGAGTTTTGCGATGAACTTTGGTTTCAAACTTTTTCTTCTTCTCTGGAAGCAGGAAGACTTTGACATAAGGATCAGAGGTGCCCCCAATGTCCAGCGCTGGGAGGTCAGCAGCTTGTATAATACCCACAACCAGCTGGGGGAAAGGTTTAAAATGAAAGCATTCAAAGTTAGGAAAATGCCTTCCATTGAGCCAAATCATTGGTCTATCCAACTCAAGATTTCTCGGTTCCTCTGAGTATATTTTAACAAACAGGAATTTCCTCATGCACCTTTAAACATGTCATTGTCATCACCTTACTCTATCCACAACATTTAAAAAAGTCTAGATAAGGTTATCCTCTAATTCTAATTTTTCTATACTAACTATTGTCTTTTTTCTCCCACCCATTAAGGAGGTAAAGAGAATGTATTTTGTGATAGAAGTTGACCACTAAAAACAGTTAAGGTGATGGGGAAAAAACTGATCTTTTCCAATTATTTTTTGGAAAAGGTATGAGCTGGGGTTAGAACCTGGAACTTTCAAACATAAAATGTATATTATTTTGCTGAACTCCTGTATGGCATTTCCTTGTACCTTTAATTTCAAATATTGCCAATAGGATAGGATGAAATGACTGTAACTATTGCAGCTAAGTAATACAGTTAATGAAAGTAAATGGCCTAGCTGTCCTATTTTATGGTGAAATAATCCTTCATTTGATTGAATCCTTTTGGAAATTTATCTAGTTCAAGTTTTAAAAGAAGACACACTAAAAATGCTCATCCAGAATTGGCAGCAGAAAGAGGACAGTGACCTGGTCACCATCTCTCCCATTATAGAAAGCTCTATTGTACTTCCTTTTACATTATAGTAATTATTTTTCCACATGTATCACTATTCATAAATCAGAATGTGCAAGTAACTTTGCAGAACCTGTCTTTTCTTGACAGTGCATTTCTTATTTTCTGGATGGTGCTTCAGCAGCTTCCTAAACTGACAGGAACCCGAAGATTAATCTGCAACTGTTTGAAGCTGAGACACATGTTCACCTTGCCCACCTGTGTGCTCTGAAAGTCATAATCGAGAGAGTACTGGAGTTTCCCCAGCTTCTCCTCTGGCTTCTCCACTTCGGATTCCTGTAACAATGATGGATCTAAGTCCTCAACCTCTGGCTGTACCTGGAAGGAAGGAAATGGTCAAAATAATCAACAGAGAAGCATTAGGAATTAAGTAGATGAACAACTTCTGCATCAACTTTTGTTCAGTCTCATTCTTTATCCAATTTTTAATCCTCCATATATGTTGAGACACCATGTCTCAGAATTTGAGTGCCATCCTGCTTGGCAATTCTGGTGGTTATAATACTTGAAAGGCATCAAGGATGGGGAAAAGCTGGTTTCAGTTGATCAGATGTTATGTGGACCCTGATACAAGTATTCAGTCAGTGCTAGGTTTACATCAACTTCAGTGTTGGGTTGCCAATTTTTTTACTACCGATTCGGCCACATTTGCGCATGCGCTTGCGTGACATGGGTGGGCGTATCCTCCTGCTGCCGCTACTACCAGTTTGCCCGATCTGGGCCGAACCGGGAGTAACTCACTTTTAATCAACTTGTATAGGCTCCTACATCATCATAAATTCCACTCATTGTGAATTTTCCCTTCCATCATACATAAATCTATCAGACAATGCTGATCTTAACAAATGGATGTTATTCAGATGTCAAGTCTTTCAATATTTTAATGCCTGTTTTCCTGTTCTTTAGAATTTCCTCTAAATTCTGGTGAAAAAAGAGACTTAGTATGAGAGTCTTGGAAGCAATGAGAAAATATACAATAGCAATGAGAAAAAAGACCTCACACATGGAGGGGGCAACCTAATATTCCTGCTAACACTGATCAGATGAATTAGTGCAATTATTGAAGGAATCGGAACAAATAAAAGATGGAGGAAGAATTACTTTGTCACTGGTAGCAATGCAAATAAAATGGTGGAGAGGATGCTGGAATAAACATTTTGATTCCCTGATCCTCTCAGAGCCAGCTTGGCTTAACATAAATAGAACTTTCAAGATGCTGCATTCTAGTCATTGACTCTATGGTTTTCTTCTATGGAAGAAGAAGCTTTATTGTAGCATTCACAAGTTTAACATCTTACAATCACTAATTAGCTGCCTTCTGGGCAAAAGAATCCTCAAAATTGAGCTGTATTTCCTATTCTCTGTATGAGTATCTCTCAACCTCAGTGACTTAAGTTGCGTGGAGAATTCTGGGAGATGAAGTCCACTCATCTCAAAACTGCTAAGGTTGAGAAACACTTCTGTTTTATTAGGCCTGTATTTTCCCCTTGTAAATATAGAACCCCAGGGATTAATGATGTGAGACTGAGAAAATATTATGGAGAAGACAAACAGCTCCTTCTTTTCACTAGTTTGATTGCTACAAAAACCTCTACAATTCATATTCCCACTTCATTCTTTTGTTTTTACAAATGGATCTGCACTCAGAAAAATCCATGAGTCAAGTGAGTCTCCCTGTTAATGGCAGCCTCCTCTACAATGTTATGATTTCGAATTTGAGATGGGGGAAAGGCCAAGGCTTCCAAGGAAAATGGTGAGCGTTCTTCCACCTTGCATCTGCCTGGTTTTTATTTCCGATAAGGCCCCATTTCCTTCCTTCTCAATTCTGAATTCAATTTTCTTTATCTCAAGACTGCCTCCTTGTGTGACATTGTTCAGAACACATTTAATTGAAACTATTCTGCTTGAGTCAAGAATCAGTGCTGTTTACAGAGTTTTCCAGAAGGAAAGGGCTTTGGACAGCCTCTCCTCCTCCTGCATCTCCCAGGAATTATAGTTCTTCATCTTGCCCCTAAATCAGGTTATTGTCATTTGTTCCAGCAGTTGCCTGCTGTAATGATATTTTCTTATCATTGCTTCATCTGCTCCACTATGACTTTTCTGGTTGGACAATCATAGCTAACATTCCTTCCCCCTGTTACCCACAGTAACTTGAAATACTAGCAACAAAATGTGTGACCTTCTGATATTCCCCTAGACTAGAAGCATTAATCTCAAGGCCTACGGGCTGGATCCGGCCTGTGGGGTGCTTAGATCTGGTCCACAGGGTCATCACGGAAACAGCGAAGAACCAGCCCATGGTGCCTCTGCCAATGAAAGTGGAGAGTGGGAGGGCTGTGCCCAGACTCCGTTTTCAGCCGCAATGGCCTCCTGCAGCCCTCTGCCAGTGAAAGCGGAGCTTGGGGGGGGGGACGCAGGATGCCGCCTTGGCTGAAAACTGAGCCTTGACAAATGACATCGAGTTGGCCACATCCACCCCGGCCACACACGCCAGCCACACACCTGGCCCCCTGAAGTCAAACACAACCCTGATGTGGCCCTCAATGAAATTTAGTTTGACACCCCTGCCCTAGACCATAGTGTTTTCTGTATGTTGCAAGCAAAAGTCCTCAAATATGCTATACTTAATTCTGGGAGATATTTGGGAAACAGCAGACATTTTCTCCACTTTTGAGACTCTGTATTTGACCCACTACCCTCTTCTCAGGCTATTGGTTTTACAGCACAATTTGAAGTCGGCACGGTGGGAACAGGCTCATTTGAAGGACAAACTCTGGCCTTTGCCCCAAACATGCAACCTCTGATCACTAATAACTGGTTTTGAAGTCAGGGAGGTTCCTTTATGCAAGATGTGTAGATCCTCAGTTTGGGGAGCTGTAGGGAAAAAAAACTCACTGATCACCTTATCAATGTAGCTTTTGCCCAACTCCTTCACTTCCTTCATGTTGATTTGTGCCTTGACTTTGTCTTTGCCTTTCTTCCCTTTCTTCTTCTTGCCACAGCATTTTTTAAAAACGCAGAAGCAGCAGCAGAGAAGCAAGAGGCCAGCAACAATGAGAATGGTGGCCAAGGCCCATGGTGGTACTAGAGTAGACGGAAAAGGAGACCAGTGAAAGGAGATGCCACAGATTCCGGAGCAAAGAGGTTGCCTCATGTTATATCACTTCCTACTTAAATTTGACTTTTCCTAATTATCACTCATGAAGCTATGAGCTATGCCGTGCAGGGCCACCCAAGATGGACAGGGCCTAGCAGAGAACTCTGACAAAACGTGATCTACTGGAGAAGGAAACCCTTCTCCAGTATCATTGCCATGAAAACCCCATGGACAGTTAGCAAAAAAGGCAAAAAGGCCTGGAGGAACGTTGTCCATGGGGTCGCGATGGGTCAGACACGACTTCGCAACTAACAACAACAATTATCACTAGGAATATCTAATGGGCCTTGGCTGATCTCAGGCTGATCTTAATAGACCCGGTTAATAAATGGATGAGTATTGAAGTCAACACAAGCTCAAGAACTGCCAGCTGCAACTTCACAAAGTTGTATATACAATAACGATAATCTATTTATTTTAGATGTCAGCCTAAACATCTAGATGACTGTGTAACTAGCCATTATAATAAATAATAAATTTATTATGAAATTATAGGTCTTAATGTGTCAGAAGGGAGAAATTATTAAACATTTGTGGAATCCCACATTTTATGCAGCAACCTTTTCTTGTTGATTGAGAAATCTAATGAATCTATAACAAATATTAGCTATATGCTGCAGTAGAAATATGAAAGGCCAAGGTTCTGCTTGACAGGGAAATGGAATGAACCATTGCAAGTTATATTTAAATGGTAAAAAGTTACAGCGAGTAAATGAAGTGTTGTATCTTGGTGACTATGCATAGGAAGATGGGTGAGAAATGTTAGAATGTGAAAATGTTGGCTGAAAGTTAATGCATAGTAGTTGGTCTCCCACAAAGAATGAATTTTTGACAAAAGAAGTTCCGCCATCTTTGTTATAAGAAAAAGAGAGGGATATATTAGAAGAAACATGATCATGTTATGTACAATGGAAATGGAGTATTAAAGAAGTGTCACATAAGGGCCTGAATAAGGCATGCAAGGGCCCGGCTTATTGGCCTTTAACATTTAAATGGCCATAACCTGTGCATTTTCTGTGCTTCATGAAAAATGTGCAGTGTTTGAATTGTAAGCCACCTAGAATCATTGACTCAATCAGAGAAAGAAAGAAAGAAAGAAAGAAAGAAAGAAAGAAAGAAAGAAAGAATGAATGAACTGACATTGCAACAACTGCACAGCCTGTAGCTTTGGTGGCCCAAAGCTACAGCTACCAAAGCTTATAATTTTGTGGAATTATAAAAAATAGCCTTACAAATAATCAGTATTAAAAATAAGGCTATGTATAATAAAGTACTGAAAAATCCAGTCATTTGATTTAAATAAACCAGCCTTGGTAGTTTCAATTGGATTCACCCTCCAGTTTGAAATGCAATATTGGAAACAACCTAATTTCACCTACTTGGCAGTTTCCCCAATTTGTTCATGAATTTTTCTTTTATGTTTGAAAAAACATTCTCCTTGGAGGGCATCTCGGTGGCATTGATGGAGGGTTCCATCTGGGATTCTGTCACTTCTGAATCTATCCTGGCTGACCTCCGTGCTGCATTCATTGTGGAATCTGGAAAGTGAGAATGAAAAAGCAGATAATTTATGTACTCTCTTGACAATTGTTATAGGTTTTAATCTAAATCTTTGATTTCCCCTCCTCTTCTTTTAAAATTAAATAATGCAATCTAAGTCTTTACAAGGGCGTCTTCCTTCTGTTCCTCATAACCTCCCTCCTTCTGAAATGATGTTTTTAATTTCCCCCTGCTTCTATATAGAAGGAAGAAACAAAGAACAAGACGAGGTAGAGTTTATCAGAATCGTTTTGCATGACTAAGAGGTCTGGAGGTTGTTCTCTTTCCTATTTTCTTCTCATTATTTCCTGTCAATGGCCAGGGTAGGTTTGAAACCCCAAGCACTAAAATATCTCCTGGCGTTATATTTAAACTGGCTGCTTTATTTCTTGTAAAAAAAAAAAAAAAAGATCCAGATGGTTTTTAAAGTACTGAAACGGACTTTAGATACAGGCAATCCTTGACTAATAAGAGTTTGTTTAGTGACCATCCAAAGTTATAGCAGCACTGAAAAAAGTGACATGAATATTTTTCACACTTATGTTGTTGCGGCATCCCCATGGCCAAGTGGTCAAACTTCAGATGCTTGGCAACTGACTCATATTTATGATGGCTGCAGAGTCTCGGGGTCACATGATCACCTTTTTGACTTTCTGATGAGCAAAGTCAATGGAGAAACCAGATTCAGTTAATTGTATTACTAGCTTAACAACTGCAGTGATTCACTTAACAACTATGTCAAGAAATATTATAAAATGAGGCAAAACTAACTTAACAAATGTCTCATTTAGCAACAGAAATTTGGGCTTAATTATGGTCTTAAGTTGGGGACTACCTGTAATGGAAAGAACGAAGGGTAGATTTGCTGCTCTTTTAGGATGCAACAATACTGAAGAATTGAAATATCTTTGTAATATCTCCCTATGTGGCCTGGTCCTAATACTATATTGAAGCAAATATAACAGAACATAGGAGCAAAGCAATAGAGGAAAGAAGATTGAGTTCTACCTTGTATTTTTTTCAAAATTGCATTCTGACAATAACACCCACAACCTTTTATCACTCCTAGCTCTGGTACCAAGAAGTATTCTGCTGATAGAGTGCAGGATTAAATAATAATAATAATAATAATAATAATAATAATAATAATAATAATAATAATAATAATAATAATAATAATAATAATAATAATAATAATAATAATAATAATAATAATAATAGTCTCAAGGACCATAAAAGTCTTGGGCTTAATCCATCTTCAACTCTTGTGGTCCTCTCTCTCATTTTTCATTGAGGAGGATTATATAATTTTCAACATTCTTCTAAGAATTCAAGAGATCCTTTAGATGAAGTTAGACATCCATTATTTGCTTTTAGATGTGTGGCAACACATCTAAAAGAGCAACTTCATATTACAACTGGATATTCTCCAACACAAAGGGCATTTTAAATACTTAGAACTTAGAATAAAGTGGATCGAAACTCCTGTCATCCTTAGTGATAGTTGCAAGTGTTGGGTTTTACCAACACATCTGAAAGACACCAAGTTGGGGATGTTTATGGCAGTAAACTTTATTTTCATCCACTTCTTTTTAGTTCATTCCCAACATTTCTTCATTTGGGCTTCATTTTCCATTCATTATTCCTGCAGTTCATTCTTCTCTCTCCCTCCTGATTTCAACTGAGTTCTAAGTCAGCTCCTGCTGCCTGTATCTCAGTGACATACATTTGTTCCTCCCATTGTTGGCCAGGAAATTGGACCTACTAAGTTTCAGGGAGCTTAGGAAATGTTCATTTTAAAGCCAATTTTTAAAAGGAGACAGCTTTGAATTCAACTTTGTAGAGCCTTCCAGCTCATCAGCTGGCCCTGGTTTTCTCTCATCCTCCCACAATGACCTTTCCACAAACTGTACACTCTGCTTCATGCTGTTCATTCGGTCCAAACAGTGTCTCTTACGTAAAGCAAATTAAAATAAACATGAAGGAATGGCAGGAGAGGAGAGAGTTATTAGCACAAATGAGACGCCTGACTTTTCCCATTCAGTTTTGCTCTTCCACTCACTTTAAGTATAAAAATAAATGGAGCTTCTTTTCTTTTCTTTTCCTTCCTTCCTTCCTTCCTTCCTTCCTTCCTTCCTTCCTTCCTTCTTTCTTTCTTTCTTTCTTTCTTTCTTTCTTTCTTTCTTTCTTTCTTTCTTTCTTTCTTTCTTTAAATTTACTCTACTGCAGCCACCCCAAAAGACCACACTGAACTCAACCCTCTCTACTTGCCTGCCAGCTCACCTGTCAACCTACTCAACCAATCTGCTCCTTGACCTCATCTGTCCAAAGAGATCTTTCCTGGTACACAATTTCGGCCTAGATCCCAGTTGCAGCCCGGATGTAGAAAACCAAATGACAGAATAAATTATCCATGATTAACTTTCCACAAGTTACGCTTTTTATTGACCTTTAAAGAAAAATTAAACAGTCTCCATTTGTTATTTGAAGCATTACAATCTGTGGTACAGATTTACTTCCCCATCTCTTCTTTGTGAGAACGTAACTGCATTGCCTCGAGCATAAATGCCTCTCAAGATTGGCACTTTTAAAATCAATGGTCTGGCGCCAACGCATCCATTCATTTGCTAAATGGAAGCCCTTCAAGCTTCTGATTTCATTCCCATCAAACACAGATCTGTGTTTCCCCCTGTGGTTTGTCTATACAACATACACATCCAACTTCAATCATTTAGTTCCCCTCTCTTCCACTGGTTTATTCCAATTGTCTTACAAACTCCCTCAAAGTATTCCAAAGACCATATTTAGTCCTTGTATTGCCCATTTTGATTTAGTTTTGTTGCACTGTTATATTGCAACAGAGTGCCCAAGATTATCAAAGCCACCCTCATCATGAAGACCACGTCTAAGCCAACTGCTCATAGATTTTAAATCATTCTAAAAGTTGCCAGGAGAAATGGAAAAGGTTTAAAAGGATATACTCTGGTACTAGAGCCTTTTAGCCGTTTTCCTCCAACAAGCAAAAGAGGAAGCTGAGGTTCAGTGGAGAGAATGGAATTGCTGCTTTTCAAAGAAGCCACTGTAGTATGTTTCTGTGATGGAAGACAGATGCCTTCATGATCTGAAAGGAACATCCAGACTTCCAGAAACATGCCTGCAGCTTTTTAGCAATTTGGAGGCCGGAGATCCCATAAAGAACAGAAGGGCCAAAGGCAACAGAAGAGACAGCAACTGGCAACTCTATATAGTTAGTTAAGCCAAAAATTCTGACAGATGAGTGGAGGGCAAGCATCGTCTAGCTAATGTGAAGTTAAGATTTTTTTTTTCCATGCAGGGCAGGAGGGAATAATTAAATTAAACAAGCATCTTGCTAATAGAGGAGAAAAATGAAAAAGAACATACAAATAAGCAGTAAAAGAAACACACACATACAAACAAGCAAAACTAGAATCCCGAAAGCAAGCAAAGAGCAATTTTGGAAAACAGAAAGATTTTGTAATATAAATTCACTGTAAATAATAACTCACAATCTGAACAATTTAAGATTTTAGCTTCTAAATTATTGCTGATATACACCAGGCCAAAAAATGTCACGATGAAGCATTATGAAGATGATAAAAAGGCTTTGATTGTGTTGATCATATCAAGCTGTGAAATGTGTTTAGAAAAATGGGAGTCCCTGAATATCTCATTGTCCTCATATTCTCATCTTTCCTGTTACCTACTCCTATGGGCATTTTATGACTATCATTTTGTTGGTTGTATCTTATGGTTTATGATTTATCACTTTGCTGCTTGCATGTACACTGAGAGCATATGCACTGGAGACAAATTTCTTGTGTGTGCAATCATGTTCCTCTTACATTCCATTCCATTCTATTATCTATATATGGGTCAGGAAGCCACAACATAGACAGAAACACAATTGATGGAATAGATTTGCTCCAGGTCGGCAAATGCACAAGACAAGACTATGTATTCTCCCTTATTTATTCAGTTTATATGCTGAAAATGTTTTAAAGGAATTGGGATAGGAAGAAGATGAGTGTGGTTTTAAAGCATCAATAACTTTGCTATTGACAGCATTACTTTAACAGCTATAAATGTAAAGATTCTGCAAACTCTAGTAATGAAAGTCAAGAAGTACAGGTGGAAAATGAGACTATAAAGAAATCCAGACTAATAACAGCAGGTATAACATCCAACCCAACAAGGAAGATATTGAAGTGGTAAATGGCTTTTGACTTTTAGGTTCAAAAAGTCAAGAAATATTCCCAGAAGAGCCATGAAGACCATGGAAAAGATACACAGATGCTCCTAATTCAGGGATGTCCAATCTTGGCAACTTTAAATCTTATGCACTTTAGCTACCAGAATTCCCCATCCAGCATCTTTACATTTTTGGTTGTTAGAGTAATGCCATCTATATTGCAAGGTTCAGATGGTAGTTGAAGTCCATAGATCTTGAAGTTGCCAAGGATGACGTTGCCTGCTGTAATATGTCTGTATCTACAAATATCAGGATACTGTACGCAATGGCATTCACTGTGACACTCTGTGGAAACAAAAGTTGGATTTTGAGGAAGCAGGATTGAAAAAATAATGATGATGCTTTTGATGTTGGAGAAAAAACTCATGAGAATACCCTGGATACAAAAACTAACTGCTTATAGAACAAATCAATCCAGAGAGACCAGGCTTATATTAAACCACTTTAGACACACTATGCAGAAACCCAGCTCTCTGAAGAAGGCTATAATGCTGGGAATGGCGGATGGAAAGAGAAGAAGGGAATGACCAAAGCAAGATGGATGGACCCAGTTACAGTGACAATGGGTACATCATTGGAAGACCTGAAGGACCAGTTAGGGGCAAACAAACCACCAAGGAGAAAATATATCTGTGCGGTTGCTAAGACTCAAATTTGAGTTTAATTAACATAATTTCTAAACAGACTATTCATAAAATAGTTGTGCTCTACTAGCCAATTTTTCTCGATTGCCTGGTTTGTTGATATCTATCTATCTATCTATCTATCTATCTATCTATCTATCTATCTATCATCTATCTATCTATCTATCTATCTATCTATCTATCTATCTATCTATCTATCTATCTATCTATATCTCTATCTCTCTATCTCTCTCTCTCTCTCTCTCTCTCTCTCTCTCTCTCTCTCTCTCTCTCTCTCTATATATATATATATATATATATATATACCGGTATATATATATATATACTTTTAGCCCAAAACCCAGCCTGAAGATGGCGAGTGAGACCTCGCTAAAACGTTGCCAAGACAATCCCAATCTTACACGGGAAAAGAATACAACAAGACCAGTGTGTGTGTGTGTGTGCGCACGTACGCGCGTGTGTGTGTATTGATCATATCAAGCTGTGAAATGTGTTTATTCCATGTGCAATTTCATTTGTGTAATTAGTGGGTGTGCATGCGTCACTTCCACAAATGAAACTTCGCATGTGAGCATAAGTTGAGCTGCACCCACACATGTGCTTCCCAGTCACTTGCACGATCCGGTTGGGGACCCTTGCTTTAGGTGATCTTCCCTTGAAAAGTTATTTCAAAATTCTTTTCTCCCCCAATTGTATTCCATGCTGAATTGTGGTTGGGTGACTATTCCTTACATGAGTTCACATACCATACTGTGCTATAAACCATGCTTAACAGTTCACAATGGCTAAGTCCACAGTACTTGCCAGACTAAACCATAACTTAGTAAAAACTTAGTGCAGTAGGCAAGTTCAGAAGGCAAGGACTTGCAGGTAAAGAAATGCATCTCCATCCCCCAACTGAACCATAGCATACATGTGTGTATATGTGTGCACACATGTGAGAGTGGATCTGTAGCATTTGTTTGTATTAGCATATTGTATTTCCTAAGAGCAATAAGTCACAGCTTGAATCTATTATTGGGTTTTGGCCAGTGGTGAAATTCAAATATTTACTACTGGTTCTATGGGTGTGGCTTGGTGGGCATGGCTTGATGGGCGTGGCAGGGAAAGGATACTGCAAAATCTCCATTCCCTCCCCACTCTGGGGCCAGCCAGAGGTGGCATTTGACGGTTCTCGGAACTACTCAAAATTTCCACTACCGGTTCTCCAGAACCTGTCAGAACCTGCTGAATTTCACCCCTGGTTTTGGCTTAGCCTGATGTATAAATCAGAGATGTATTCTTTCTTGGACATTTCTGCTGTTGTTTCTAATTTGGTTTTATGTTCTATACAGCATACCTGCAGAGTTTCAAAACCGTAACAGCTAAAAAGGAAGGAGAACACATCAAGCACTGACCAAACAAACCATCATTACTTTACCTAACTACAAATCTGTGGCTGGATTTGCAGAACATGTTAAGCCAGAAGACTGTTCGTTTCTGCTTTAGCTTTTTGTGTGAATGTTGACATTGTAGTTTGTAATCATGACTTAGGACCTATATATTACACATGCTTGACAGCCTGGATTCCTTAAGAAAACAGTGGTTAAAGCAGTGACTTAGCATGAGATGAGGCAAGAAAACAATATTTAAAAACTGAACATAAACAAGCTCTCTTTCTGTTGCTGAGTATAAGAGTAAAATCACTGGATAGGAATTGTGTGCAAACAGATTTTGGCTCAGTATTAAAAGAAATGCCTAAGGTTTTTTTTGGCAGCAGAACAGATTGAGTCTCCTCCACTGGAGATAATTAAGCAGACACCAGATAGTTTTCTGTCAAGGATGCCATGAATTCATTCTGAATTAAAAATCCCTAACTGAGCAAAAGGCTAGACTTAATGACCTTCATGATCCCTGCCAAATACACCAACCTGTTGTTCTAGGTTTTTTCATTGTCATGCTAATTTGCTAAATATAAGATCAGAATGGGAAAAAAAGAGATTATGTTCCATTACATAGGGTAAATATTTTGCACCTTTCTCATTTTAGTGAAAGTAAACCCAAATCCTGTTTTACTCTAAAGGAGCATCAAATGAAACAGCATCTGGTTACCAGAACAAAGAGAAATCCGAGATTTATGCCAGGGAAGTGACAATGCAATGAAGAATGTGCTTTACAAATATATTTGGAGGAATACTGTAATATAATAGTGCGGGCCCTCGTACTGCACTTTGACTGCACTAAATCAAAGTGAATTGAATAACTGCTATTATGGTAAGGACAGCTTTAGTTACAAAAAATCAACAACATGGATAAAGCAACAAAAAACAAACAATTCCATTGGTTTTCTCTGATATTGCAGACTTCTCCCAGATTTGCCTGCAAAATTATCCCAGAGTGTGAGACTGAGGGCGAGGCTGAACTAAAAACCAAACAAAATGACTGCATAAAAATGAAGAAATAAATAATATTTGTTTGAACAGCGGTTGTTTTTTCCATGAGAGCATGCATGGTGGAGCTACAATATCCCTGAGTGGTTCCTTGCTTCCTCTTGTGTGCAAGCATTCAAACACACCCCTTTTGCATAGCTTCTCTCTATTGTGGCAAGCCAACACATACCTCAGGAAAGCTGCCAGAATGGGAGAAAGGAACATTGGAAGAAAGGAAAATGCAACCGCCATGGCTCTCCGCTTTACAAAACGTAGCAATAGCTGCTAATTGGATGCAACCACTCCCCAGACATTTAACAGAAGCACAGCAAATTGAATAAATAAATAAATAACATTAATAAATTAAACAAACAAGCCAACTTCAAGAAGGCAGGTGCTGGAGGCCAAAATGACAAATAACAGAAGCAGGGGAGTGTTGCTCAGAATTTCAGGACCTCGGACAGAGGCACCATGTAACCAGATTGGGATTATGCAAGGTTCCCTTAACTGGGGAAGCAAATTCCTTTCCTCCTAAATTCTCTCTCCGATTCTCCTTCTTTTTAAATTAAATCCTACAAATCCACCACATCCACCATCTCCTCTGACTCTGTTTCCTTGCAAAGCACACTTCCACCATTAATTCAGCAATAGCCCTCTGCTTCTGGTTTTAACAAATTGCTGAGAAAGGCATTCCTCTCCTTTTTTGCCCCCCTTTTCCACCATCACCCCCCATCACCACCTCCAGAGACCTTTAGCGCGGGTATGATTTCCATCCTAAATAATTAACAAGGGACAACAGAGCTGGGTGCAAAGGACCAGAAAACTCAAAAGGGGCAGCTATTCCAGATGATCCACAGTGCGTGCTTATCTCCATTTCAGCCAATCAAACGGACAGATCTATTTCTTCTTCTTGGATAGCCACATTCACCTTGTGCCAAATAGGCCAGCACAGACTCAGGACCTTACAATAAACGTTGCAGAAGTAGAATCTCTTCCATGCAAGCCAACTTGCCCTCATCGTTGCTCTTTTGCGAGTAGGAACATGTCTGCAATGTTTCAACTTGAGACATTTGGCTTCCTTCTTACTTCTCTCAGCCCCAAATTCTGCCTAGGGTCATGTGGATGAAGGCTATGATCTGACTCTCAGCACCAATCGCTTGACTTGCTTGCTGTCTGCAGATGCTGCTGATCATTGATTGATTTTTGTAAATGCGATTGTATTTATATGTTACATCCAGTTTCACATAAAAAACACAAACAAACTCAAAGCCAATAAATAAATAATGAAGCAGGATTTATTTTCTGAGAGCTCTATTGTTGATTCTTTGTCATTCTAAAGGTGGTCCTTGACTTAACAACAATTCATTTAGTGATCGGTCAAAGTTACAACAATACTAAAAATATGACTTACGGCCATTTTGGACCATAAGTCATTTTTAACTTTGAAAAGCATCCCCTCTATAAAAACATATAAGGAAGATGTCATACAATAAGCACCAGAGCCCATACTGCAATAGTAACAGCTGCCCCCTTTTGCAGTCAGTTCTACTTGGTTCTCCCCACTTAGTATTTCTAGGGACATAATGATGGCTTAACCATACATGAAGGAAACCTAAGCAGCTTGTAGTAGCTATGAACTATTAGATGAAATAAAACCAGACTGTTTGTTGGAAACTAAGCTAAAGTGTATAGTAAATAGCAATAGGAATAGCACTTAGACTTATATAATGCTTCACAGTACTTTATGGCCTTCTCTAAGCAGTTTGCAGAGTCATCATATTGCCTCCAACAATCTGGGTGCTTATTTTACTGACCTCGGAAGGATGGAAGGCTGAGTCAACCTTGAGCCGGTCACGATCGAACTGCCAAATTGCAGGCAGCCAGCAGTCAGCAGAACTAGCCTATAGTACTGCATTCTAAACACTGCACTATCACAGCTCTTATGTTTGGGACACATAATGTGAAGGCAAAAATAATACTGGAAAAGCTTAATAAAGTACTTGGAAAAATCAATCTACAGTGGTATCTTGGTACTTGACTGCTATTAAACTCTTCAAATTTGGTACTTGACACATTTTAACATGAACATTTTGTCCCAGTACTTGTTGTTTGTTTGGTACAATGCACAAGCTAGAGTTTGTCAGCATCAGCTTCCTGTGACTCATTACCCTTCCCAGTGGAAAGAAAGGGTGATGTGTTAGTCACATAGTTTGTTTGATATTCATATTTAGCACTTGGTTGCACCTCCCGGAACCAATTAGCAATGAGTTCTGAGGTACCACTATATCGAAAAATATGTAATTGATGATGCAAACAGAAGAAGAAACTAGTGACAGACCATCTTAGCAAGAGCCATGCCCTTGGTTCCCAGGAGAAAGTATTTTGTTTTGGCTACAAAACCACAGCTATCACTATTCCCCCCCTCCCTATCCCTTAGCTCCACTGTGGCAACACTGAAGCCTGAAAATGGCCTTGGTCAGGTCAGCTTCAGGGTTGACATGCAGACAATGTTGTAACCAAAAATAAACATCCCTTACAGGTACTGCTGGACAGTAATCTTTAACTGATTTAATTCCCCCTCCCCTTTACTTATAACTTTCAACTCTTTCCATTTTTGGTAATTTCAAAGAAGTTGGGGGGGGGGGAGTAACTTTGTCTGGAAATTTGAACAGGAACAACTTTTAAAAATCAAACTGTACTTGTTAGGTCCACCTCATTGATGCATGTTGTTTTATGAGTGCCACTATTAATAAGATAATTATCATCATTTATTCTTTCCAAATTTATTTCCCTTTGAGCTCACTGTTAACTGTTGTTGTCCCACTCAGGGATGGATGGATGGATGGATGGATGGATATGCATACATTCCATCTAAAAAGTAGACTAAAGTCTGTGAAGATTATGCAATGTAAATATATTCATCTCCAAAGGTTTTCTTGCTGCTTGTGACAAATTAGTCCATTCATCACTCTTTAATCTGAAAGGTTGTATAAATATCCTTTTGATCAAGTCTTAGCAGGACACAAAATCTGATGGTACTTGCTACACAGGGTTTAGAAATACACAAGATTAAATTTAGGGTCTTACATGGAATGGGAGACTACCAGATCTGTAGGCAGGATAGGAAGTCAGAAAACCATCTCTGAAAAAGGCAGTACGACTTCCTACCGTTACAATGCTTCTGAAGTCACCAAGAACAGAAGAAGACTTTAAGCAAGTATTTGATCTTCCCACCTTTTTAGAAATGCAGCACTGAGAGCTTATTTCTTTTGTGAACAGATGAAATGGCTCCCAAAAAGATACAAATCTAAATATTACAACACGATTTGGGGAGAAAACCCCCAAGTTTGGTGCAGCAGGAATTGGTACAACTCTCTGCCTGGCTTTCTTTGACTGATGAAGCTGCTTGGATGAGCAGCGAAATATCTCAAACCAACAACAAAAATTAGTTTGAGTGCAATGACTCAACCTTCAGACAACTCTGTCTGGATGACTGTGAATCTTCATCGACATAACACTTCACTTCTTAGGAAATAATTAGTGCCCATGCTTCTATCTTGGACATCATCCTAATAATGTGTTTGTTCTTTGGGTTGGTTGGTTAATGATTTTCGAAGTTTATAATGTAAAACTGATGATTGCTCATAACAATATTAAGGCTGCACCCCGACATATGATTTTATTGTTTCAGATGGAAAGAAGAAGAAAAAATCTTAAGGTTTTCCATGAAAGCAAGGAGAAAAGTTTCAGTTCAGCCTGCTCATTGATGTCCTCATGTTCTATTCA
Source organism: Natrix helvetica (assembly GCF_964273705.1). Taxonomy (NCBI): domain Eukaryota; kingdom Metazoa; phylum Chordata; class Lepidosauria; order Squamata; family Natricidae; genus Natrix; species Natrix helvetica. The sequence goes on along the minus strand of NC_138554.1, from coordinate 25,603,587 downwards.
TAGCAATTTTTTAAATTGAACCAGAAGAATGCTTGCAAGTTACATTCCCAAAGTACAGCCTGAACTAGCACATGAAGACTGCGCTTAAAATGTCTATTTTATTAATTGATGGTACATTTACTATATCAATAATACAGTTGTGGATTTGGAAGGTTACCTAGGCCATTTGAATCCAATAGGAGCATGGAGTTGAAAAGAGCTACATTAGGCCATTGGAATGCAACATTTTGTTAGATTCATTGCTTGCTGGCTCCAACTTTCCTCTCGCTAACATCAGTTTAAAGAGCCAAATCTGCTCTTACAAGTAGAAATAGCACTTAGACTTATATAGTGCTTTATAGTGCTTTTACAGCCCTCTCTAAGCAGTTTACAGAGTCAGCCTATTGCCCCCAACAATCTGGGGTTTACCATTTTACCCATCTCGGAAGGATGGAAGGCTAAGTCAACCTTGAGCTGGGTAAGATTCGAACTGCCAAAGTGCAGGCAGATGGCACTCAGCAGAATAGCCTGCAGTACTGCATGGTGCCACTGTGCCACCGTGGCTGTTATTAGATAGTTCTTGATTTACAATAGTTCATTTGGTGACTGTTCGAAATTACCTCGTACTGAAAAAAAGTGACTTTTGACCGTTTTTGACATTTAGGACCATTGCAGTGTCTCTATAGTCACGTGATCAAAATTCAAGATGCTTGGCAACTGACTCATAGTTATGACGGTTGCAGGGTCCCACAGTCATTTTTGTGACCTTCTGACAAGCAAAGTCAATGGGAAGGCCAGCTTCACTTAACAACCTTGTTACTGACTTAACAACTGCAGTGTTTATTTAACAACTGTGGCATGTAAGCATTTAGAGCAAAACTACCTTAACAAATGTGTCACATAGCAACAGAAGTTTTGGGTTCAATTGTGGTCTTAAGTCGAGGACTACCTGTACTGAACAAGTTTGTCCTCGACTTACAACTGTTCCTTTAGCGAAGGTTCAAAGTTACCACTGCAATGAAAAAACTGACTTACAACCGGTTCTTGCACTGAGCAACCACCTCATGATCAAAATTTGGGTGCTTGGCAACCAGAATATACTTACAATGGTTGCAATGTCCTGTGATTGCAAACTTCCCATTTCCCTGCAAACAAAGTCAGTAGGGGAAGCCGGAGTTGCTTTACAAGTGTATGACTCACTTAATAACTGCAGCAATTTGTTTACGAACCATAGCAAAAAAAGATTGTAAAATCAGATGTGACTCACTTAGCAACCACCTTGCTTAACAATGGAAATTCAACTTCCAATTGTGGTCCCAAATTGAGGACCAACTGTGTAAAGATTTCCAGGTCCTCTGTGATTGATGCTGTGTCCTGACGTCATCCTTTTCCCCTGGACACATTCCCCGACCCCCTCTGGTTTCCTAGATGAATGCACAGTGACACCATTCTTTTCTGAAGAATTTTCAAAGATGCCTTTTCAACCTCGGGGCCTATTCCTGTCAACTTAACCTCTGTGTCTCTCTTCCCATTTGCTCAGCTGTTATTTAAGATTATCGGTTTGGAGACAAGCAGAAGGGTGCAAAATATCCTTGCTGGAGATAGAAGTGAAAATGCAAGCATTGGCTGTAACCGTTGTTCATTTGGGAAGGATAGACTAACAGAACAGAATAGAATAACAGAGTTGGAAGGGACCTTGGAGGTCTTCTAGTCCAACCCCCTGCTCAGGCAGGAAAACCTTACACCACTTCAGACAAATGGTTGTCCAGTCTCTTCTTAAAAACTACCAGTGTTGGAGCATTCAGAATTTCTGGAGGCAGGTTGTTCTAACGGTCAGGAAATTACTCCTTAGTACTAGATTGCTTCTCTCCTTGATTAGTTTCCATCCTTTGCTTCTTGTTCTGCCTTCTGGTGCTTTGGAAAATAGATTGTCACCCTCTTCTTTGTGGCAGCCCCTTAGATATTGCAATACTGCTATCATGTCTCCCCTAGTCCTTCTTTTCATCAGACTTGACATACCCAATTCTCTTCATATGTTTTAGCTCCAGTCTCCTAATCATCTTTGTTGCACTTGTCTGCATTCTTTAGAGTCTCAACATCTTTACAACAATCTCAACGTCAAAGATTCACAAGCTTTCTTCTGGATTAACTGAGAGATCTTCTCCCATTAGAACTGATATTAGGGAACAGATCTTCATCCATGCTTATGAAATAATTTCAAAAATTGTAGGTGGGAAGTAATTCAGTAGCCCAATTTCTCCTGTCCTTTCTTTGTAGGAAGTTTAATCCCTTCAAGCCTGAAATTTACTCATCCACTTTAAAACTATCCAGATCCTTTCCCAGGATTGAACTCAGGAGGGAAGGCAGTGTGATTTTAAACAAACCAACACAAACAAATTGTGAACAAAGGAAGGAATGGGCTAGCCATGTGCTAGCAAAATCCAGGCTCATTGTGTTTCTTCCTCCTCCATGGAAAGATAAATATCTTTAGATTAGCTGCTCTAATTATTTTTGGGCTGGTCAGCTCAAGCACTCTTGCTTTTATTACAGATGGCAGGAAGAGGAATTAATTTCATTGAACATAGAATAATAGAGTTGGAAGGGACCTTGAAGGTCTTCTAGTCCAACTCCCTGCTTGAGCAGGAAACCCTATGCCATTTCAGTCTAATCTCTTTTTGAAGGCCTCCAGTAAGGTTCCAACTTCTAAAGGCAAGCTGTTCCAACGTTTGATGCTCCATTATGAAATTTCTCTTTAGTTCTAGATTGTTTCTTTTCTTGATTAGTTTCTAATTATTGTTTCTTGTCTTGCCTTTTGGTGCTTTGGAAAACAATTTGATCCCCTCGTCTTTGTAGGAGCTCCTCAAATATTGGAAAAGCGCTATCATATCACCCCGGTCCCACTTTTCATTAGACTGTAACCAATTCCTGTAACCATTCTTCATGGCATTAATCAATTCTTCATGCCTTAACAAATCAGTTCTTGATTTCATGGCAGCCCCTTTGGGTCTCCAGCTCAAGCAATCATATGGGCTGCAAATATCCAGAGGACCATTTGATGGCAACCAAGGCTGAAAGAAATCTCAAATGCATGGTTCCATCTCATGGCTATTTGGAGCTCTGCAGCACCCATAGGCCAGTGTTTCTCACTCTTGGTTCCTTTCAGATGTGTGGATTTCAACTCCCAGAATTCCCCAGCCCACAGCTGAAAACTGAACCCTTGATGTCCACCATTCTTTTCATGTTTTTTTCACTCTTAGAATACTCTCTCTCTCTCTCTCTCTCTCTCTCTCTCTCTCTCTCTCCCTCTCCCTCTCCCTCTCTCCCTCTCTCCCTCTCTCCCTCCCTCCCTCCCTCCCTCCCTCTCTCTCTCTCTCTCTCTCCCTCCCCCCCTCCCTCCCTCCCTCCCCCCTCTCCCTCCCTCCCTCCCTCTCCCTCCCTCCCTCCCTCCCTCCCTCCCTCTCTCTCTCTCTCTCTCTCTCTCTCTCTCTCTCTCTCTCTCTCTGTGTATATATATACCTGCTGTGCCCAAAAATGGGAAGGAGCATACTGCTTCCCTTTTGCCTTCAGCTCCACCCTAGGAGCCTTCCAGGCAGGAAACCATTTTCATGTTGCCAGAAAGCCATACCCTTACTGGGATTTGAACCTGGGCTGCCTAACATGTAAAAACAGCCCAGGTTCAAAAACAATGCAAAGGCTCAGGATGTTACAACGCAGCCAACCCCCCAGGAGGTTGCAGCACAGGACTCAGGATATCACTACAATAGAGCTCAGGATGTCATCACACAGCCCATTACCCAGGTCATTACAACACAAAAGAACAATAGGCACACAGCCAGTACCTTAGCCACACAGGATGTTACAAAACAGCTGACTAATCTGCAAACATCAACTCCATCAACTAATCAAGATGTTATAACATACATATATACACATACATACATACATGCATACATACATATAAATGTATGAATGAATAAATAAAATATTTATCAGCACGAATGCAACACAAATGTAACAATGCAACATTAAAAAAAATGGCTTTCTGCCTGGATGGCTCCTAGGGTGAGCCGATAGACAGAAAAGGGAAGCAGTATGCTCCCTCCCATATTTGGGCATACCAGAGGTTGTGACACAATACATATACATACATACATACACATACACAGAGAGAGAGAGAGGGAGGGAGAGGGAGACACAGAGAGAGAGAGAGAGAAGGAGGGAGGGAGGGAGGGAGGGAGAGGGAGAGGGAGAGGGAGAGACAGAGAGAGACAGAGAGAGACAGAGAGAGAGGGTGGGAGCTAGAAAGATGATAAAGAGCCTCAAGGCTAAATTGTATGACAAGTGGTTGATGGAGCTAGATGTATCTAGCCTATTGAAAATAAAGGTTAGTGGGGACATGACCAGCTGTCTTCCAGTACTTGAGGGGGTGTCACAAAGAAGAGACTTATTCTCTAGGGCACCGGAGGGCAAGACAAGAACTGATGGGTCGAACCTTGTCAAAAAAAGATGCAACTAAGGGGACATTTTCTGACAGTGAGAGCAATTAATAATGGAAAAGCTTGCTTCCTGAGGATGTGGGTACTCTATCACCCAGGTTTTCAAGAATAGACTGGACAAACTGGACTTTTGGCTGGGATAATGTAAGGCCGTGATCTCTGTGGGCATGTGAGCCATCACCCCAGCTCAGCTTCATGCACGGGCGCCTCCCATCAGCCAGCTAATGCGCAGAGGGCAGGGGATGCAGCCCCCACCCGTGGCCCATTTTTGCTCCCAGGGAGCTGCAGGGTGGCCTTCTAGGCCCAAAATGGATGTGTGTGGGGTGTGTGGAATGCACATGGGGAGGGGGAGCATATGTGCATGTGTGTGTGTGGGGGCTTTCATAAGGGCGTGGTGGCTGCGGGGGGTGGGTTGGCACGCGACAATTAAAAGGTTAGGCATCCCTGGGGTAAGGTCTCCAGCCTTAAGCAAGGGGTTGGACTAGGAGACCCCTGAGGTCACATCCAGCCCTATGATCTGAGGTTTTGCACTCTCACGATGAGATAAAACTTTGTGTCTAGGTATTGCTATCCAGAATATCACCTGGGGGCTGTTTAATTTAAGCTGCTTAACTCCTCTAGTTGTATTTTTTTATGCATAGAAAGCCTCATTTCATTTTATAAATTACTTCCTTAATTGTACAATGTATTGTTCCCATACAAGGAAATAAAAAATTAGTAATGTGACTTTTTCTTGAAAAAAATGCCAAGATGACCAGCTTCCATGGCTCACGGAAATGTTGTCTATAAGCAAGGAAGTATCTTTTCCTTATGGACATACTTTCATTCATATGCATATAATCAACTAAAACAACTACAGGTGGGCCTCAATTTACAGCCATTCATTTAGTCATCATTTAAAGTTACGACAGCATTGAAAAAAGTGACTTACAACCAATCCTTGTACCGTACTTACAATCATTGCAGCATCCTCATGGACACATGATAAAAATTCGGGTGCTTGGCAACTGGTATATATTGGAACATCCCATGGTCATGTGATCGACATATGTGACCTTCCTTTCTGGCTTACAATAAGCAAAATCAATGGTGGAAGCTGGATTCACTTAATGATATAAAGTTCACTTAACAACTGCAGTGATTTGCTTAGGAAAAAGGGCCATAAAGCCTACTTAACAATTAAGCAACAAAAAGTGGTCCCAATTTTGGTCATAAGTCAAGGGCTGCTTATTAGCCTAGTCTTCAATTTCTCTTTGTGAGCAAATGCATCCAAAGAACTCAAATCTGGGATTCAGAAGCAGTTGTGTGTGATTCTCAGAAATCGGAAAGTTCATTTTTCATAGTAGGAACGTTGCAAATTAGTCACGACAAATTTATTTATATAGTGATCTTAGCAAATGCTGCTTTAGGAATGCTTTGCTCACTGGAGCCCAATGAGGGTATCAGGAAAATAGATGCAAGAATCTACACAGAGAGGAGTCATTTAAGTGGAATGGGCAGTATAAAAATGTGATGAATACAAAATAAAAAATATATTATAAATAGCATGCTGAATGTCTCCAAAGATACTCTCCAAATTTTCTGGGTTGCCAGCATAGGTAGAGAAAAAGTAAACACAATGCCATGCCCAATAGCACTCAGTGGTGGGATTCAAATTTTTTTACTACCAGTTTAATGGCCATGGCTTGGTGGACATGGCGTGGTGTGGCTTGGTGGACGTGGCTTGGTGGGCTGGCAGGGGAAGGATATTGTAAAATCTCCATTCCCTCCACACTCCAGGGGAAGGATACTGCAAAATCCCCATTCCCTCCCGATCAGCTGGGACTCGGGAGGCAGAGAATAAATGGTGGTGGGTCCAGTCAGAGGTGGTATTTACCGGTTCTCCGAACTACTCAAAATTTCCACTATTGGTTCTTCAAAACTGGTCAGAACCTGCTGAATACCACCTCTGAAAAACATGCATTTCATTACACTCATGAATAGAGAAAAATATTTGACTTGGCTGATAGCCTTATCTATGGTTATTAGTTACGATAGCAGTAGGAGAAATGTCTTAACCATAATCTATACTTAGGCCTTGATTTAGTTAGTTTACTTTAACTATGATTGATTTAACCCTAATGGCTAACTTAGGGATACAGACAAACAAATCTTTGCCAGGCATGATCTACCATGTTATTTATGGCATGGGGCTTTGGTAAAACTCTTCTCCATGATGAATACTAAACATGCCTTAATGTGTGGTACAAAAGAGATACAGGTAGTCCTTATGACAAAAATTGAGCCCAAAATTTATGTTCTTAAATGAGACATTTGTTAAGTGAACTTTGTTCCATTTTTCAACCTTTCTTGCCACAGTTGTTAAGTGAGTCACTTCAGTTAATAAGTTAGTAACCCAGTTGTTAAGCGGGTTACTTTGACTTTGCTAGTAAGAAGGTTGCAAAAGGGATCACATGAGCCTGGGAGAGAAAGATGAACCAGTTGCCAAGCATCTGAACACATGATTGTGGGGATGCTGCAAAGGTTGTAACTGTGAAAAACAGTCATAAGTCACATTTTTCAGTGCTGTTGTAACTTTGAATGGTCACTAAATGAACTGTTGTAAGTCGAGGACTACCTGTAATTCATCATGATCAATTTTGAAATGGAAGAAAAGGTGATTGAGGGTAGCCAAGACATATTTATCTTTAGTCCTGTACTTGTGCCTGGAAGTATGGTTGTAAATGATGGTTGTTAAGCAGGTCGCCATGTCACTGTACCCAATTTTCTAACCTTTTTGTGGTGGTTTTTAAGCAAATGTGACTGTGGAAAGTTGCAAATAGTCTCTGTTCTAAATAATGTTCCACTTCCGCTATAGCCTCATGAAGCATCACATAGACGGTATCAGAATGTAAAGAGATGACCTCCTCCTTCTCCTTCTTCCTCCCCCTCTTCCTCTCCCTCTTCTTCCTCCTCCTCCTCCTCTTCTTCCTCTTCCCCCTCCTCTCCCTCTTCTTCTTCCTCTTCCTCCTCCTCTTCTTCCTCCTCCTCCTCTTCTTCCTCCTCCTCCTCTTCCTCCTCCTCCTCCTCCTCCTCCTCCTCCTCCTCCTCCTCCTCCTCCTCCTCCTCTTCTTCTTCTTCTTCTTCCTCCTCCTCCTCTTCTTCTTCTTCCTCCTCCTCCTTCTTCCTCCCCCTCTTCCTCCTCCTCCCCCTCTTCTTCTTCCTCTTCCTCCTCTTCTTCCTCCTCCTCCTCCTCTTCTTCTTCCTCCTCCCCCTCCTCCCCCTCTTCTACTTCCTCTTCCTCCTCCTCTTCCTCCTCCTCCTCCTCCTCCTCCTCCTCTTCTTCTTCTTCCTCCTCCTCCCCCTTCTTCCTCCCCCTCTTCCTCCTCTTCTTCCTCTTCTTCTTCTTCTTCTTTCTCCTCCTCCTCCTCCTCCTCCTCCTCCTCCTCCTCCTCCTCCTCCTCCTCCTCTTCTGCCATATCCGTCATCGGATGTTGGCGATCATGCTGGCAATCCTATTTTTATCAACAGCCCTATTAAAAAGTGCTGCTGAGTTTTGCCCAGTTCGTTAGATTTTGAAGCCATGATGTTCTTCTTCTGCCTGGACCTCGTTTGCCTTCGATTTTTCCCTGGAGGATTAAGTGAAGGATGCCATATTTTTCTGGGTGTCACATCGCATGTCCAAAATGTACTCTGGGAAAGCATATGCTTTGAGGGAGGGCCTGGAGCCCCACAGAGCATGCCCCCAAATGGCAGATTGGGGGCCCTTACCCAGTATGGCTTTTATGCTGAGATGACGAGTTGGAGGGAATCAAATACCTCCCCTGGACCAACAGGGCTGATGATGACAACTGGCTCATCAGTATCGACTGAAGGCAGAGACCACATTGGCCAGAACAGCTTCAGAAGACCAGCATATGGTGTGGTGGTGGTAGCCACTTCAACAGCGTGTGCCCGGCAGTGTAGAAAGCAAAGGGAAGACTACTGCACTATATATTTCCCAGAAAAAACATGTTAATGGCAACCAAACAAAATAATGGCCCTGAGTGCAGGCACCCCTTAAATGGGGCAGGGGTGCTAAGAATCTCTCGGTCCATTAGAAGCACGATAAACCCAAAACTACCAATTGGAATGTGGAATCTGGGAAAGCCTGTATGAATCTGGGAAAACACACAACACTATCCAAGAAATGACCAAATACAATTATCTCTACACTGTGAGTGAGTGAAACGCACCGGCCAGAAAATGGATAAAGACAAGAGGACAACTAACAAGTCAAGGACTCTTTTGTGACTGGTTCAACTATGACAGAATTTTTGAAAGATTTAAACTTGATTTTAAAAAATAGTTTTGTTTTTGCAGGAGCTAATTCTGAACTGGATGTCAGTTTACGTTCTGAAGTTGTCAGAATTTCAAAATCAGGTTATGAGTAGCTCAGGGGAGGCCCATCATAACTTCAAATGCTTGCTGAGTAACTGGTTGTAACTTGGGGGACCAAATGTATAATCAAACAGTGATACATGATCTGTGCAGTGGTTGCAGGAAAGTTGGCAAAATTAAATAAGCCCTATTGCTGGCTGGGAGGCAATTCCGTCAATGAATTTGGGAAACTTTTTGTTTTTCTCCAAGATCTGAAGCAAACCTTGAGGATGAATCCAATATATGGATTTTCAGACATGAATTTAGTGAGGAGCCACTAACCTTGCAAGTTGTTTTCTTCCTACCAAAATCCAAAGGCATGGCCACAAATAGCATAGAAATAGAAATAGCATTTCTATTAGTAGTATAGTCTTATATATCACCCCATAGTGCTTTACAACACTCTCTGGGTGGTTTAAAATGTAGAAATATTATTTGAATATTGCTCCCTATAATCTGAATCCTCATTTTACCGACCGCGGAAGGATGGAAGATTGAATCAACCTTGAGTTGGTCAGGATCGAACTTCACGCTGTTGTCAGAGTTAGCCTGCAATACTGCACTTTAACCTCTGAACCACCAAGGGGTGAAGCAGCTATTTTTCTAATACTTATTAAGCCCGGAGAATCACATTTCCACTTCGACCATGGAAAGAATATTGAACATATAAAAATAAGGCAAAAGTTCATATTAACATTATTCTAGTTTATTTGTATAAATACCAAAGGTTAAAAAAACTCAACTTTCTTCATGCCAAAGAACTGAATTCATTGTAAAATATCCATATTCTCTGCAGTAAAATTACTCCTTTTTATGACCTTGGGAATCCTTTCTGACTACAACTATCAAAAATTAGCCACATGGTTTTCTGCCATTTTAAAGTACAGACTGCTAAGTTAATGAAATAAAAGTAGCAAATGGGGGAAAATCTTTTATTCAAACTTCCTCAAATCCCCAAATAAGTTACCCATACCTAATCCACGTATCAAAGGATAAAGTCTATAAACCCAGATAGAGTTAATTAAATTCCAGTGGAACTGCCTGTTCACAAGAAAAACATCATAGGTGACATACTTACACACACACACACACCTCAAATGTCACCCTAGAATCAGCACATAAATATTTCCACATCCACAACAAGCTCCCCTATAAAACTGGGTCACTGTACCCCATTTCGCTGCAGCTGCCCCCAAAGTAAATCCCTCTGCTTTTGGGAATAAATATTTCTCCTTTCCTTACAGCGGTCTAGATCTCATTTTCATTTATTCTTGTGCAACCCCCAGCTCAAGTTGGTACCCTAAATTATTCTTCCGACAACTCTCTCTTTATACACTTACACATTTGAAAAGGAGAGCTATGTTTATCTACAGGAGCAAAAATAACAATAACAACAACAACCAGGAGGAGATTGGTAGTACCTTTTTCAGCCAACAAATCTTAATAGAAAACATAACGTTTTATGAGCAACAGCTGAGTTTATGCCTTTTAATAAAATCTGATGGTTTGAATAGGCACCAACAGACTCTGTGACACTTATTTATGTAAGCTATGTTGAATCCAGTGGATATTGCTTCCACACGGATGTAGAAAATGCTAATCATATTTTGTAATGCATGTCTTGAAAATATTTTAGCAGCTTCTAGAGAGGTAAGAATATTATTTTACTAAAGGACAAGATGGGCTCAGAGGAAAAATTCGTCTGTTGGTGCCAAAACAATAAAGCTTCCAGTTTCCTGGATCAACCTTCTTTTTGGTCATGAGACCTACCTACAGGTATGGAAAAATGGTCGAAGGAGGCTGGGCCCAAATTCTCTAATTCAGAAATCCTTTCGTAATCCATAATCTTCTGCTCCTGACTTGCCTTTTTTCCCAACAACCTCATTTAAAAGGAAAATGAAGTGTGTATAAGGGAGCGCCTTAAACTCCTAGACGCCCCACGCATGCATATGATTATGGTTGAGAACATGATTAAATGCATAATCCCCAAAGATCCTTAAAAACAACTGCTTGGATGGGAGTTAAGCTCTTATTTAACCTTCCCCCTGCCATTTCTTCAGCGATACAAGAATTCTGTGTAAACATCAACCTCCTCTCTCCTCTAATCCAGACAGCACCTTTGTGGAAGGCCCAGTTGCCAGATCCATTTATTTTTAGAGAGAGCACCTGAAACCCATCTAACAGCTTTCATAGCAACCATGGTCCAACAACTCACTGCCAGAGAGGGAGCATGAGAGGGCATCTACACCCCAATTTTATTTATAGCACTCAGAGAGCCTCTGGACTCTGGTCTGTTTAAATTCATCAGCAACCCACCAAAGTGCATTTCCTAATGTTTTCTTAATTTTAAAAAAAAGCGTGTGAACAGTTTGGATAGGTGCAACGCATCTAAAATAACCAAATAGTTATTTGGTTACAACATGAAAATGTTTTTGTCTGTGCTTCTATATCTGTCTGTCTGTCTGCCTGCCTGCCTGCCTGCCTACCTACCTACCTACCTACCTACCTACCTACCTACCTACCTACCTACCTACCTACCTATCCTCTCTCTCTTTCTTTCTAACTATCATCTCTCTCTCTCTCTCTCTCTCTCTCTCTCTCTCTCTCATATCTATCTATCTATCTATCTATCTATCTATCTATCTATCTATCTATCTATCATCTCCCCTCCTTCTCTCTCTCAACTCTCTCTCTTTCTATCTATCATTTCTCTTTCTCTATCTTTCTATCATCTCTCCTCCTTCTCTTTCTCTATCTTTCATCTTTCCTCCTTCTTTCTCTCTCTCATCTCTCTCTCTCTCTCTATCATTCCTCCTCCTTCTGTCTCTCTGTCTTTCTATCTCTCATGTCTCCTCTTTCTCTCTCTCTCTCCTTCTATCTAACTATCATATCTCCTCCCTCTCCCCCCTCCTTCTCCCCCTCTCTATTTATCTATCTACCTTTGCACTTATTCATGCATTTTCAACAAGTTGTAGAAGTTGCATTTTTAATTCTTTAGAGCCTTACTCTAAATGTTCTGCATTGGAACACAAAGCCAAAAAAAAAAAAAGGAAAGGAAAGAAAAGGAAAGGGGAAAAAAAAAACCTACATGCATGTGTAGAGGCAATGCACAAACTTCTTTACTTCAGCCCCAACATAAGTAAAGATTAAAAGTTGGATTTTTGATTGAATTTAGATGAATTCTGGATTAAATTCAAACTGTCTTGAAAAATCCCCTGATGGTCACTCAGATCCTAAAAGCTTGCTCAAAAATTGTGGGCCACAAGTTACTTTCTGTGAAAGAAATGAGAAGCCTGCTTTACTCTTCTTAACTTCATCCTTTGTTTAGATTCACACAATGCTGCATTTCTGTGGAAGCTTCTGTAGAGATGGAGGCTGCCTTTGAAGTTAAATTAGGGCTACTGTATCTCGGCTGCAAATATTCAGATGCCCACTAGAGAGCAGCAAAGGTTAGGTTTGCTACTCTCTAGTGGTCACTTGGGATTTTTACAGTTCAAATTTGATTACTTTAATTAAGCATAAAACGGTGTTGCAAAAATGGCCACTAGTGGGTAGACACTGACCATCTGGACACAATCTAGCAAACTATATCAGCGAGAGACATGAATGGTTTTTCTCTTTCTCTCTAAATGCAAGTAGAGGTAAGCTAACTTGATGACGTAGGAGCTCTCGCAAAGCGCTACCCAACTCCTTTGGAAAACCATGGCAACCGATCCAAGCCTCACGTCGCCTGGCAGGAGGAGGAAGGAAATCCACACACTTAGAACTCTTCAATCTGCTCTTTGCCAAAGCAATATCTGTATTTCTCCATCTAACCCGCTTTGGAAGATATGTCTCAAAAATGGAAGAGGATGGGGGGGGGGAGGGAGAAACAGCTTTACTTTTGGGGAATTTTGTACAGAGATTTTTATAGAATGTATTTAAATATGATCAAAATGTATTACATTTATCAAGTTAGAATAGAATAGAGTAGAAGAGAATAGAATAAAAGAGTTGGAAGGGACCTTGGAGGTCTTCTAGTCCAACCCCCTGCATATGATGACAACCTCATGTACTTTTTGTGCCCATTTTACAGATCAGGAGCCAAGCAGCAAGTCTGAAACCCAAATTCTCTCATCTCTGGGTCATTCTGAGTCTCACACTCAGCTGGTAGGTTGCTACTGAGTTGCTGCCTCCAGGATCAATTCATTCCTTAATATGAAAAAGTCTACACAGATCGTCCTTGACTTACGACTACAATTGAGCCCAAAGTTTCTGGTGCTATGCGAGACACATTTGTTAGGTGAGTTTTGCCCCATTTTAGGACCTTTCTTGCCATAGTTGTTAAGCGAGTCACTCCAGTTAATAAGTTAGCAACCAAGTTGTTAAGTAAATCTGGCTTCCCTGTTCTCTGCTTGTCAGGAGGTTTGCAAAAAAATGGTCACATGACCCTGGGATCCTGCAGCGGTTATAAATAGGAACAAGTTGCCAAGCATCCAAAGTTCGATGACGTGACCCAGAGGATGGCTGCAATGACTCTGTGAAAAATAGTCTTAAGTCACTTTTCTCAAATGGTTGTTGTAAGTTGAGGACTCCAGGTAGCCCTCAATTTACAATAGTTTGTTTAGTGACTGTTCCAAGTTACAACAGCACTAAAAAAAATGTGACTTATGACCATTTTTCATAGATGCGACCTTTCCAGCCTCCCCATGATCATGTGATCAAAATTCAGGTGCTTGGCAACTGACTCATACTTACGACCGCTGCTATGTCCTAAGGTCATGTGAACCCATTTTGTGCCCTTCTGACAAGCAATGGGGAAGCCAGGTTCACTTAGCAACCAGGTTACTCACTTACCAACTGCAGTGATTCACTTAACCACTGTGGCAAGAAGAGTTGTAAAATGGGGCAAAACTCATTTAACGAATGTCTCACTTGACGACATAAATTTTGGGCTCGATTGCGGTCGTAAATTGAGGACTACCTGTACTTGTAGTTCACTTCTGGATAATAAGCTCTTAAGTAACAAAACCATGGAAGCCTTTTCTTTATGCCAGCTGTCCCCAACCTTTCCGGCTTGGCAGCCTACCTGGGTGGGGGTGGGGGTGGGGGTGAGGTAGGGAGGGTAGAGGGAATGGTTCTTTGTGAGTGGCAGGTGTGCATGCAAGAGTGCACAGCTCCATTTGCAAAGCGACAGGTGCTTTTGTCAGCGAGTCACAGACCGGTAGTGAGCCATGCTCCATGGGTAGGGGACCTTTGCTTTATACAAAAGGATTTCCTAAATTGCTTTATCAGCCTGACTGGAAATGACTCACCTGCTTCATTTCTAAATATTATTCTATTAAAGGCTAAACAGGAAAGCCAGAGTGACAAAGAAGCAAGGGTTAAACCAGATCCTCCATTACTTTTATAAACCTTCTACCCCTTTAGCAAGAGAAACTAAGGCACAAAGTAAAACTTTTCCTAAGATGCAGATACAGTGCAATGAAGGGGGAAGCTTCACCTACTGAATTTCTATATGCAGTAGAGGAGCTCAGTATTCATGTGCCCTATGACAGCCACACCCCCTCCCCCCAACCTTTTGGGCAACAGGGGACCATTTACGTAGAGAGATATTTTTTTCTATGGACTGGAGGAGGCGTGGTTTCATGTGCTGTCTTGCATCCCATGGATGGGGCTTTGCTTGTTTGCGTGGCCCAGTTTCTGGCATGCTGCGGACTGGTGTGTGTGTGTGTGTGTTTGTGTGTTTGTGTGTTTGTGTGTTTGTGTACACGCTCATGATCAGTCCAGAAAGTTGCCTCTCGTTCTTAAAGGAGGTAGAATTGGAATACAATAAATATCTTTAAAATATTGATCCACACATTGTTGTAAACCATAGTTTATTTAAACAGGTTTATTCAGTAACCCATAATCAGCAGGGTTCACTCAAGGCACCTAGCAGTGAGAGCATAATTTCTGAGCTTTCCCAACAAAGCCAAAAGGAAGCAAACAATCATTCTCAAAATATCTTTTAGTTAAATTCTGGAGATTTCCTCTCTTTAAATTAAATTCTCCTAACCATCCTTTGTAGAACTCTGATTATATTTGGAAGTATGCCAAAAAGTATATAGGAAGTTCTTGACTTACCACCATTCATTTAGCAGTCATTCAAAGTTATGATGGTACTGGAAAAAAAACACCCAGTACTCCCCTTTATGACTGGTCCTCACACTTATGGCGGTTGTAGTGTCCCCAGAATCATGTGATCAAAATTTGGGTGCTTGGTAATTGGCACATATTTATGAAAATTGCAGCATCCCAGGTCACGTGATCACGATTTGCAACCTTCCCAGCTGACTTTCAACAAGCAGTCAATGAGGAAAACCAAATTTGCTTAATCTATGTGAGTACCTTAATGACCATGGAGATTCGCTTAGCCACCATAGCAAAAAAAAAAAAAAGGCCTAAAAATGGGTGCAATTCACTCAACAACTACCTTACTTAGCAATTTAGATTCTGGTCACAATTGTGGTTATAAGTTGAGGACTACCTGTATATGCCCAAGAGAGCTCAGACTTAAGGGAATAATCTATGTTTAAGTGTAAAAAAAGAGAACGTTGATCCTTGTTAGCTGAAGACTGGTATGGTGGTGTAGTTACAGATAGTCCTTGACTTACAAAAGTTCATTTAGTGACTGTTCAAAGTTACAACAGCACTGAAAAAAATGACTTATGACCATTTTTCACATTTACGACCATTGCAGCATCCCCATTCAGACATGTGATCCAAATTCAGACGCTTGGCAACTGATTCATATTTATGACAGTTGCAATGTCCTGGGGTCACAAGGTCCCCTTTTGCGACCTTCTGACAAGCAAAGTCAATGGGGAAGCCAGATTCACTCAACCACTGTTGCTACTAACTTAACAACTGTAGGGATTCATTGCACAACTGCGGCAAGAAAGATTGTAAAATGGGGGCAAAATTCACTTAAGAAATGTCTCACTGAGCAATGGAAATTTTGGGTTCAATTGTGGTCATAACTGAAGACACTCTGTATTCTGTCCAGCTGAATTCTAATTCTATCTCCATCCTAAAGCTTGCAGGGTCTTGCCTTTGGCCGCTGGTCATTTCCCTACTCGAGCTCACTGCAGTGTAAAAAGAGAAGGGATACCCCCATGCTTTTTTGAGCCTCTTGGAGAAAGGGGGCGGGGTGAATAAAATCGTTCATACTCCCCTCCAAAAAAATTGTCTAGGGATGAGGTGAGGAAATCAACTTCAACATGTCCAAATGCACTTGTGGAATTCCACTGAATACAGCATACCCAAACCAAGTCCTTGCCTTAAGCCTGGCCTGATTAGAAAAGAGGCAAAGAGCTGGCTGGCTTCATTAGCTTGAGAGAGAAAGGGAGAAGTTATGCCCCACCCTTGAAGCCACAATTTGCTTCCATCTGAATTATTGATGCCGAGAAGGGACAACTCCCTTCAGTTCAGACTTCGCCATGGCAAAAAATAAATAAATAAATCCAAACACCTAAATATAATCTTGTTTTACGTGGGTGCCCACGTGTACAACTGAACAAGCAATCTAAATCTGTCCTCTTCAGGTGGCTGGCTTCTTTTCTGAATTTAGGGAAGCCACATCCCTACGTATAGTACATTTTAAAAAAAGAGGATTTAAAGGAAACCAGAGTTGCAGTAGAGAAAGAAAAGGAAGGAAACGGGATTCAGAGAGTTGCTCCTATTGAAGAACCCGAATTGGGTTCTGCCAATTCTCAATTGTGCCCCTCCCCCCTTCAGCGCAAGCCTGATTCCACTTGGGTACCAAAATGATGCCCCTGCGAGGCGCCCTCTCCACTAGGCACCGATTGTGAAAGAGAAGTAGACACGCAACCACACTCTCACAAGTTAAAAGCACACCCATGATTTCTCTCCTTCGTGCAGCTTTGTACACGGAGTAGAAACCTGCCTTTGTTTCCTGAGCTCCGAGGGATCGTCCTCGCATGCAGGGAAGGGGTTCAGGAGATCTCCCGATCTTCCCTTTCTTCCTCCCTCCTTCGATTCGATCGGGAAACGCCAAACGAACAAACGCATTAGTTCTATCCCGCAACGCAAAACGTGGAGGTTGGATACACAGTTCAGCCCTAGGAAACCCACCCATTTGCTCGCGCCAGATCTTCCCAGAAAACCGAAATCCCAAAGGGGCGCTTCTTACCCATTTTTTTTCCCCTTCCCAGGAGGAGTGGCGATTGTCCTGGACAGATCAAAAAGCAGGGCGAGACGAAAGTAAAATGAAAGAGGAGCAGCGGGCAAGAACAGAATCGTTGGCTTTTTTTTTTTTAATTGTGGTTGTCTTTTTTTTCCTCCAAAAAAAAAAAAAGCTCTCTCCAACGGAGCTGTCCACGGTCCGTGGTTCTGAAACGTTGCTGGCTGAGGGGGTGGAGCTAGGAAGGAAAAGGTGGGGTTAGCGAGAAGGCTAAAGAAAGGCAGGGGTGGACGGGGTGTGCATGTCTGTTGTGTGGAGATGTGGGGAAAGGGTCCACGGATTGCAAGTTCAACATATAAAGCCATATCCACTCTGGAAGAGGGCATGGAAGTCATGTAAGGCCTTGCACACAGAGCCATGACTTAATGTAACATCTGTATATCTTTCTTTTTGTTCACCTCAAAGAAAGGTGGATTGCATGCTGCATTCTGTATTTTCCTTCCTGAAACACCACTGAGTACTAATACCCCTATACACTTATCTATGTACTTATCACAAGGGTCTGTGAATTCAATCCAGCCTCACAAGCATTCATACGGCATGTCTGTGATTACAAAGCACGATACCCCTTTGATAAGGATACGCTAAGAAATCGAGGGAGTGGGGTTACATAAGCAAGATAGTTACCCCCACTCTGCTGAGCATCTCAATCTAGATCTCAGTGAAAAAAGAGCCAACAGGAAGAGACTATCACCTTGCTAGAGAAAAGAGGCAAATCCACCCAGTGTCCAAACTTCCAATAATTTTAATTTTCATTCTGGCTTTTTCCAGAAGGTAGTATTGAGAACCTCCTTGGAGAATTTTGGGTATTTGCCATCCCCTGAAAATATATACTGTAGGAGAGCTCCTTATGTGGGGAAAGGATGGGCATGATAACCCACATAAATTATGTGTGTATGATAGTAATGGAAGATCTGCATGGACCATAGTCCTACTATATAGCTCGACTTTTCCAAACATTTGGGATTCAAGGATAGCAGTCCAGAACCAGATATAATTGTATCCATTTATCAGGCTTGCACAGTGTACTTGTGTGAGTGAACACACTTGCATGCTTGGGTGTGGTAAGTGTGTGAATATTAGAGAGGAAGAATATATATATCTTATATAAAACTCTTGATCCATTTTTCATAACTGGCCGAGAAATCAGAAACATGGGAATAAGAACCAAAAATAACAGAATAGGAGAATAATAGAATTGGAAGGGACTCTGGAGGTCTTCTAGTCCAACCCTCTGCTCAAGCAGGAAATCCTAGACCATTTCAGACAAATGATTGTCCAATCTCTTGTTTAAAACATCCAACGACGGAGCACCCACAGCTTCTGGAGGAAAGGTGTCCCACTGAAAAAATGTTCTACCTGTCAGGAAATTTCTCCTTATTTCCAGGTTGGTTCTCTCCTTGATTAGTTTTCATTCATTGCTTCTTGTCCTGCCTTCAGGTGCTTTGGAGAATAGATTGACCCCCTCTTCTTTCTGCAAACCCCTTAAATATTGGAACACTGCTATCCTGTCACCCCTAGTCCTTCTTTTCACTAGACTAGCCATACCCAATTCCAGTCAACTATTTGCCAGTGATAGGATATTAAACCCTGAAACAGAGAGCAATTGCCTCATTTAGTCACCATTTACAATTATGACAGTGGCGAAAAATTAACTTTATATCCAATGCTTTTCAGACATTCACAGGTCTGTAAAGCAAAGGAAAACTGAAATAAGATCCTAAGCACAGTTAGACCTTTACTTATCAATTGTTTTGCTTAACAATGGAGCTTCCAGTCCCAATTCTGGTCGCTAAACAAGGACTATTTGTATACAAAAGCAATTGAGAGGATGTTCCCCACCCCCTTTGCACCCTATGATAAACCTGAAAGCATTTGCATTCTTTCAAGCAATTTTCAAAAATGTTTTGGAATCTATTTCCAGTTGTGGATCTGTGGATTCCTTTGTCTGGCTTCCTTTGCTTTTTGTATTTTTAAGATTCTGATCTTTGCAGCAGATGTGCAGTATTAATGCAAGGTACCAGAAGATGAACAGGTGACTCTTTATGTTGTAGTGTGCATTCTCAGCAAGGCAGTTGGAGAGGGAGATTATATCACAAATGCACAAAAATATACAGAAGAGGCAAGTGAATGAATGTAAGGAAAACAGAACAAGGCTGAATGACCGAAATAAGGTTATCTTGTAGAACAGTGGGAAGGCTCATCTCAAGTGCGGTGGGTGTTTGCTTTCATGATAGAATGGGTCATGTGCTAATGAAGTGGAAAGGTATAGATATTCACACCTGTACAAATAAAAAGAAGTGCCAGTCATTCTGTGAAAGAGGCAGAGCACTAAAGAGAAGAGGCTATCTTTGAACTGGGTGGGAATGGTCACTTATGAGGAAGAATGTTGTGTACTGTTGCTAATGGGCTTGGGCTGCAGAGGTGATGGAACAAAGATGGACAGAATTGGGGGTGGGTGGGCTAGAAGAATTCAGATGTACGGATCTATGTTGTGGCTTTGTGTGAGTGAGTGAGGCAGAGAGAGGCATTGCTGCCCTCCTGTGGAGTAAGCAACTCCACCAACAGATATTTCTGGCTCACTGCATGACAAAATTAAAGTTAGGTGAGTTTTTGGCATTTAGTTTTGTCAATAGCACACACATACACACACACACACACACACACACACACACACACACACACAGAGCCATCTTTCTAGTAAACCACTAACTGCTTTTCCTTTCAAAAAACCCAGAAGGAAAATGCACGAGAACGTGGCTTTACCCAACCTGCATTTATAGTGCAATAATTATTTTCTGTGTAAGGGAACTTTGGACTCCTCACCCACTTTCCCCCTCCCTTCTTTGTTGTTCAATCATCTCCACCATTGATCATTTTGGTTAGGAGGGTGAAAACTGAAGTCCAATATCATCTGAAAACTGACAGCTCTCTATTACTCATTTATAAGATCGACAGCCTGGCATTCTGATGGATGAATGTCACTGTTCTCCTAAAGAATCTAAGGGTTAGCTTCCACCTTTTTACTTTCTCATCTCTTTAGCAAATCTAAGAAGTCCGGATCCCAAGCAACTCCTGCTTTAACATGGGAGTAATACTAGGAAAGAGGAAGATGAAGGATGAAAAGAAGAAGTATTAGTAGAAGAAGAAGGGGAAAGAAAGAGGAGGAGGAAGAGGAGGAGGAGGAGGAGGAGGAGGAGGAGGAGGAGGAGGAGGAGAAAAGAAGGAGAATCCTGCATCAAACGCATACCCCTTTGATCTATCATTATTGGGATCTACATTCAACCCAATTTCTTTCCTGTCCCACCATTCGTACTTGCAATTTACTCTCCTTTCACTTGCAAGGCTTCAGTAGCTTTCATCCCAAAAAGAGCATCTTGGAGCTCACCAAACTGTGTTCATATGAATGCATGTATGTATGTTGCATAGGTACATATACATATATAAATGCATGCATATATATGAATGCAATATGCAAAATGTGTATTTGCAGATATATGCATACAGCATATGATTTATTCACATGTATATATACTGTATATAGAAGGAAGGGAGACTATTTTATAGGTGTGTGTGTGTGTGTGTAAGGAAGGAAGGAAAGCATCCATACACCCACACCTCTGTCTGTCTCTCTGTGTGTGAGATATATATATATATATATATATATATATATATATATATATATATATATATATATATATATATATATATATATATATATATATATATATATATATATATATATATATATATTTGTTTTCGTAGATTTTCACGGGTGTAGGTATGCTGGTTTTGTTGTATTCGGGTCTTTTCCCGTGTAAGGTTGAGATTGTCTTTGCAACGTTTCGGCAGGATCACACCTGCCATCTTCAAGCTGTGGGCTTAAAATTTTAAAATTTTATATATATATATACACATACATACATACATACATACATACATACATACATTCATACACACACACACACACACACACACACACACACACACACACACACACATATATATATATATATATATATATATATATATATATATATATGACACTTGTGACAGCTCCTTGGCAACATTGTGGAGCTGACACTCAGGTTGCTAAGGCAACCAAATAATTCAGCCAAGCTTTGCTTCACTCTTAATTTCTTTTAGGGCCCAGCTTTCCACACAGTATAATTGGACGAAAAACTCTGCTGTTGTGCCACAATTGCTATCCTCCCCCATCCTCTCCTCCCAATTCCCTGTACAGTGATGTGAGAGAAGAGGATGGCTGGGAGGGGGGGGCAAAGGAGTAGACAAACTGTTGTGTACATCAAGAATATGGGTTCATTGTCAACAAGAAAACATGTTTCTTTTGCGCAACCTGGTAAAGTCAAGACACTCACAATCCAGTTTTCTCTAATTTCAAATGTTACTTAATGTGTTTGATTCAGTTTTGTATTGTGGCTTTGTCTTAGTCATCTTGTATGCCAACAATTCTTTTTTACAGCTGGTCATGTTTACCTATTTAATTGATGAAACCATTACTTGAGGCTAAAAGGGAGGCTCTGAATTACTGGGAATCTTCTTATTTCGATAGTTAATTATTCCAAAGAAAAAAGACTATCTATACAGTCTGGAATGTTTACTTTGGAAAATTTACTCCATTTAAAACATGGAAGTTAAATTCAGAGGGGGGAGGAATGGCTCAATCTTTTTTGGAGGGTGGCAATTATTTGGCAACCTATAGAACAGTGAGGGCTAACCTTTTTGTTGTCGAGTGCCGAAAGCGCATCCATGACCACACCCATAATGCAATACTCACATAACCCACCCACCCCCGCATCCTGTTTTGGGTCTGGAAGGCCTCCTGCACCAACCTGGAAGCCAAAACGGGACATGGGCACTGTGTAAGGCCCCCAAATGCAATGCGAGCACACCCCCATGGATGTACCCTGCCCCCGTGCATACATGGCAGAGATCCAAAGATGAGCTGGCTAGTGGGAGGCACATACACATGTGCATTGGAGCTGGGCTGGGGCGACAGCTGGTATACCCATAGAGAGAGCTCTGTGTGCCATAGGTTTGCCATCACGGCTATAGAAGGTAGCCACGCCTCTCACACCCGGGAGACCTCGTAGTCCTGCATAGCCAAGATGTTTTCATAGACAGCAGGATGCTCCAGGATCACCCTGTCGTTCTTTGGAGCAGACTGGATCCCATCCAGGAGACACTGGTGTAAGAAGACATACTGGTCCTGTAGAAAAGGAGACAGGAGCAGGGGAGGATTTGACAGCTGAAATGGGCAGGAACAATTTATCTGAGTTGTCCCACAGGAACATCACCAGTGAACAGCGGTGTTGGCCAATTTGTTGGGAGGGGGGCGGGAAGATGATGCAGAAATCACACTGGGAAATGTGACTCTTTGTATAGCTATGCACATGGCGAGCTCAGTTCGGAGCCGATTCAAATGTATCCCAATTCTTGCCAGAGCATAAACCCATCTGCCCAGCTTGGGGGAAAGTGCCCAGCTGATTTCAAAATGCCAAGTCAGATCAGACCTGGAAGCAGTAATTGGTCCTGGAAGATCACCAGAAAAATCCATGGCTGTTTGGGAGGTCAAAACAAAAACGATTGGCAGTGGGAGATCAACAGAGAATTTCAGGGCAGCAGGCTAGCCTTGGAGGGTTGAAAATTTAATACTGCAAGAAGACAACTGTTTCCATCCTGTTGCCAAGAAAACTAAATAGATGTATTGATGTAGTCACCAGGAGTAGAGCTCAACTCCATGACAGGTTTATCTTGTCACAGTAAATCGAAACACCAATTGAGTGGCTTCACAAGGCTAGTCCTGGTTAATATGTGGATAGAAAATGACCAGGAAGTTCTTAATGAAGATCAAAAACACCCCAAGGAAGAAGACGATAGCAAAGGTGCTTTTCCAAAAGACAGCTGGAATTTCTTGATTTTTTTTTTTTTTTGCTTGGAAAACATTTCACTTCTCATCCAAGAAGTTTCTTCAGTTCTGACTGACTGATGGGGAATGGAAGGGTCTATATTCTTTGCAGTCATCTTCGTCGTTAGCACTCTGAAGGTCAATTACTAGCTCTCTGAGAATTGTTGAGGCCACTTGGGGGTTTATCTGTGCCCTCAGGGTCTCCTGAATCAGAGTGCAGATGGCCGTGGAACTTCCTTGGGACCGCTGAAAGGACTAAGGTCAGGGGTGGGATTGAAAAATGTTAGCAACTGCTTCTCTGTGGATGGGCATGGCCATGGTGGGCTTGGCCTACTCATCCTCCTGCACCATCATAGGGGAGGGGATGTTTTCGGAGGCTGGAAACAGGGCCGTTTTTGGACTTCCGGTACTTCCGGTAGGGCCATTTGTCTCCCTCCCCAGGCTCCCTAGGCTTTTCCTGAGCCTCCAAGAGGGCGAAAAAGGCCTCCCCAAACTCCAGAGACCCTCCGGAGGCTGGAAACAGGCCTGTTTCTGGATTTCCAGAGGTATGCTTTTCACCTTCCCAGAGCCTCCGTGCGAGGCCTGTACTTACCTGGCATGAAGAATGGGCCCTGTGGAGACTCCTGGGAGGGGAGGGTGGGGCCTGCCAGTCCTTGCAACAACCAGATTCGATGAACGGGATGCAAAATTAACATTCTCCCGAACTGGCGCGAACTGGCTAAATCCCACCCCTGACTATGGTGTAGACAGGAGTCATGTCCTTCACCCTCTGTTGAGGGAGGGCTGTTCAATTTAACATAAGCCTTTGACACCTCTTTCAAATCAATGTTCCCTTTGGTCTGTTGCTAGCAAAACTAAATGAATGTATATTCAGGACATCATTAGCAGTTGAGCTCTACCTGAAGGATCACCAGCCATTGCTATATTAGTTACATTAGGACTTTAAAAGTAGGATTAATCAACTTAGCAGTCATCCTGAACTTCAGTTGCTTGGTTTTTGACTTGGTGTAATATCTGAACTCATCTACAGTTGCTTGTGAAGCAAACTTTATGAATCCACAGAATATGTGAAATAGCTCATTGAACCAACCCAAGAGAAGGAAAACATAACTCACAAGTGGGCCTACACAGTGTGTGTTTTAGGTGTTGAACTCTTAATAACTGCATTCTTGTTGTCTAGAGCAGAGTTCCCCAACCTTTCAGACTGGTGGGGGGAGGAGGGAGATTGCATGTTCCGCATGAACAGTGGGAGAGCCCCAAGGTGGTATTCTGCCAGTTTGGATCGGTTCTCCTGAACTGGTAGTAGAAATTGCGGGTGGCCCTGCCCACCTACCCCGACTCTATGGCACCCCATTTAGGCACTTTTTAAAAAGTCAAAGTGCATATAAGAAAGGCTGAGTGCATGTGCGGATGGGTGCGCGCTCACATTTGCGAACTGGTAGGGAAGGTAACTGAATACCACCCCTGGCAAGCGTGCATGCACAGCTCCATTGGCACAAGTGGCAGGCACACATGCCCACCAGTCATGCAAATGGACCACACCAGAGGTGGGTTGCAGGCGGCACGCCCCGGTACAGCCTGGAGCACTGGATACTGTTCTGGTATGGTGCTCCGGAGGGCCCATCCGCCCACCCGAGCTCCTTACCTGTCTTTTAAGGCTTCTGCGCTTCCGTGCACCTGCATGGCATGTACAGTGCCTGCGCGATACTCCGCAGAGCAGCTGGAACAACGCAGAGGCTTGCGGAAGCGCTAAGATGCATGAGCATGCTGTGCACATCCATGTGGATGCCGCCGGGCTCGTTCCAACTGTGTCGGTTGGAATGGGATCCGGTACCCACCCCTGGACCACATACATGTTCACCGACTGCTTGTGCAAATGGGATTGCGTGCATGCCCACCACCTGGTTCCAAACAGCTCAAGGCCTGTGAATGAGCCACTGTCTGGGGGTTGAGGACCCCTGGTCTATAGAGAATTAGAAATAGTGACTTTTAAGAGAGATGTCTTGAGTTCGATGTTGTTTACATATGTGGACTACAGGAGTGTCACCTAGGGATGATGAAAATTGTAGTCAAACACATCTACCACAGAGGTGGTATTCAGCAGGTTCGGACCAGTTCTGGAGAACTGGTAGCGGAAATTTTGAGTAGTTCGGAGAACCGGTAAATACCACCACTGACTGGCCCTGCCCCCATCTATTCTCTGCCTCCCGAGTCCCAGATGATCGGGAGGAAATGAGTATTTTTATAGTATCCTTCCCCTGGAGTGGGGAAGGAATGAGGATTTTAGTGTCCTTCCCCTGCCATGCCCACCAAGCCACGGCCACCAAACCACAGCCACAGAACCGGTAGTAATTTTTTTTTAATCCCACCACTGATCTACGGACTAAAGGTAGGGAAGGCTGCAATTCGAACAACAAAGAATATGTAAACTAGATGCATGTGTGTGTGCACATGTGTGTGCTAAAAATAATAGAAGTGACAAAAAATACAGCAAACCAAACCCAGGCAATATTGTTTGAAATGAAGGAGAACGTAAAAATGCCATTATGTTGTTGAAATAATTGCAAAGTGCTAGTTGAGTCAGTCAATTAACTCAACCAGTGGTACCTTCAGAACTGAATAGTCTCCTAAATGCATGCACTTCAACTCAAACCACCCCCTCCCCAACTCTTAGCAAGTGCAATGCTGTCTCAAGGAATTCTGGGAGCCAGATTTTACATTAGGCCATCCAGATTGGAGGAGATTGTAGTGTCTTTTGTGTTGCTGTTAGACAGAGCAATATTCTTAAATCCTTCTTTTTGGATCTCATAAATACAGGTAGTCCTCCACTTACGACAGTTCATTTAGTGACCATTCAAAGTTACAATGGCACTGGAAAAAATGACTTATGGCCATTTCTCCATATTTACGACCACTGCAGCAGCCCTCCCCCCCGCCCATGGTCATGTGATCAAAATTCAGATGCTTGGCAACTGACACATATTTACGATGCTTGCAGTATCTCAGGCTCATTTGATCTGCTTTTTGGCAGCCTTCTGACAAACACAGTCAATGGGAAAGCCAAAATGACTTATCGACCATGTTGCTAACTCATCAACTGCAGTGAGTCACTTAACAATGATGGCAAGAAAGGTCATAAAATGGAACAAAGCTCACAACTGCTTTCTCGCTTAGCAACGGAAATGTTGGGCTCAATTGTAGTCATAAATTGAGGGATACCTGCATCTTCCAACTGTACAACAAGAGAAGGGATATTGGTCAAATCCAGAGGAGTTCTCAAAATGGCCTCTGGAGCACAAATCCTCCTGTAATCCCTTGACAAATTCTTTAAAGATTTCAGAGGAGACGTTTGCCCATAGATCAGATCTGCTTCTACATGTCACTGTTTCCAAGGGTGGGTTTTCTGCCAGGATTACTGCCAGTTTGGTACACATGCAATTTTGTGTGCACGGCTCACTTCACTCGGACTCACTCTGTGCTTGTGTGCAGTTGCCTATAAATAGGTTTGTGCATGCGCAGAACACTATAAAAGGTCAAAAAAAGAAATTGCAGCAGCAGCCGGGGAAGCAGTTTGGGGCGTGGCCAGCCTGCCATCCCTACTGGTTCGGAGACCCACTACCTGTTCCACTGAACCGGTGTGAACTGGTAGGAACCCACCTCTGACTGTTTCCCATTCTCTCACCTCATTCTGGATCATGTGTGGACGGTTCCTTCTCAGTTCCTCCACAAATGAAAAGGCACAGATCTCTCCTTGGTCCTTGGCTTGGCACAGTAGTGAATCTAGAGAAATAAATGTGCCTGTCCGGCCCACCCCAGCACTGGAAAGGTAGAAAAATGCAGGGTGGGGGTGGGGGAAAGGCAATCAGGCATGGACAACCTTAACTCTGCTCTTTAGCTGTATGTAGAGACTAAGGGAGATGACTTTGACAGACATATGCAAGAACATTACATAAGCAGAGAGGGCTAAAATAGTCCCAGGAAGCAAAATAGTATTTGGAACTCACTCAGGCTGGTTTGTTCCTGATTCAGTGGAGCATAAGAAGATAAAGTAAAGCACAAACATGCTTGCAAGATTCTGTTATTACAGCCTATCTTAGTAGAGTACATCTCTAGTTTTTGGTGGAGTTGATTTTCTAGCCTGTTCTAGCTAGTATGCTGAAGACCATGGGAGATATTCTAGATCATCTTATTTAGTCTGGGGCCCTCTAGATATCTTGAACTTCAACACCCATCATCTCCAGCCAGCATGACCTATGACTCCCTTGGTGCTTGATTTATTGGAAGGTGAAGGGAGATGGAAGCTAAGTGGAGAAGCTCCGAATCAATATTGCCACTTGGCTTAGAAGGGAGAGTGATTCTGAGCAGACCCATTGGAGAAGATCTCAGCTAGGAGGGTCCCACCTCCCACCTTGGTTCTTTCTTGCCCAGACCTTCCCACTCCCATTTGACGTACCTGCAGTGCACTAGAACTGGCCCATTATCCTTCATTTTGTCTAAGTCCTCCCTGACAAGATCTCGGAAATGAAGAATGGTG
Organism: Natrix helvetica; assembly: GCF_964273705.1. NCBI lineage: Eukaryota > Metazoa > Chordata > Lepidosauria > Squamata > Natricidae > Natrix > Natrix helvetica. Next base: position 25,576,027 of record NC_138554.1, on the reverse strand, counting down.
TCCGTGGTTTGTGGCACTCCATGATCTGGCCATGATGTGTAGTGATAATGCTTAGCGTGACGGACTTCAGACATGATCATCTGTTGAGAAACACAGCATTCAGATATTCCCATCACCAAGGTGTGTGTCTGTGTGTCTGTGTGTATCTGTACTTGGGAATTCTTGATATTCACCCATGCCTATTTCCATTTCTTTCCCCCTATATCCCTTTTTGACTAGGGATAGGTACCTGAATTTGCAAAAGGAAGGATATGTTTTTCCTTGGGATGGCTAGGGTGGAAGTCACTCTGAAAAGGATTGATCCATGGAGCACTTGTTATTGTACTTTAACCTCAGGAGAAGGTAATCTCAAGTCTCTGCCACTCACCCGCTTGATACAGAAGTCACGGATGGTCCAATCAGAGAGGATGGTTTCTGTGATAACAGATACAGTAATATCATCGTAGGTGCAGGGTGTGTAATCCAAGGGCCAGTAATGCTCACATTTCACCTGGCCAAGAGGAAAAATAGGACATTTAATGGCATTTGTAGCACTGGGACAAGAGGTAAAGTTATTAGATGCCTGTCAAATTTGGTGTCAACTGTCCCACTGAGTCACCTAGCAAAGAAAGACTCCTGGCCGTTTGTTTTCCCCAAGACTATTCTTCAAATGGTTACAGAAGTAGTTTAAGCTGAATCTGAGGAAAGCAAATGTCCTCTCTCCCCACCCCTGGCCATCCCCTGGTTATGTGCAAATATCCAACCAGCTGCTTGTATATTGTTTAGGACAGTGGCCCCAAATCTTTTGGGCACGAGGGTCCAGTTCCATGAAGAGAGGGCTTCCACGAACCAGAGGATTGTGTGGTTTCGCCTGCGGCCTGTATCCTCCGCTTGTTTGCATGGCCTGGTTTCTGGCATGCTGTGGACTAATGCTGGTCCACAGATCGGGGGTTGGGGATCTCTGGTTTAGGAAACAGGTACTCGGTTCCCAGCTCTGCACATCATTACTTGACCTTGGTTGGCTGTAGCTTCTCACAGGGCTCGGATGGGCTTTTATTCCTACCTTCTTCCTTACATTCCAATCCTTCCCTCTCCTCCCCCATCTCCACCCCACCCCCCACTCGGCTGTCAGCTCATGAAGCTTGGATGGGTGAGATGCAGCCACGACATTTGGATTCTGCCACAATTAAAACCCAGCCCTGCCTCCCTCAAAAGGTATCTGAAACAAAGAGCCGTTCTCACCCGTCCGTTCTCAACACAATTTGTGAGCATGACTATGGTGGTGATGCGTTGTTCCCATATCATGCGCCAGAAGTCATGGAGTGTGGCAGGCAACGGACCCTGGGCTGCGATGAACGCCTTTTCCTTCTTGTATCCCTTGGGAGGAGAGAGGTGTTATACCAATTTATATGTACATATACACAAAAACATTTCTATGTTTTTAAAACCATTTTCGCGTTTCTAAAGCTGTTTGTATGTTAGGATCAATGTTGCCTTGGCCAAAACAAAGCCGTGAGAATCGGGAGAAGTGAACAAAACAATTGTTTCAGAAAGACAGAGCCTTATGGTCCTGCACTTGGGCTGAAATCGCATTACTTCCCATTAAGTCATTAGGAGTACATAGGCTTCCAGACTAATAGATCCCAAATAGAAGAACTCAATTTAGAGATGACCTAAAAGCAAGCACTTTAATACGTGGTGCTCATTTACGACGACTACTCTGCAACGTGACGGGCAAAGCCAAAGCAGACTCCCAAAATGGCCTTTGTTAAGTGAAGATGAAAGGTTTGGAGGAGGGGGGGGAATAGAACCCAGATTACATTAGGCATCCAAGGCCAAACATATATTGCATCGAATGGAAATAATACATCCAGTTAGCAGTATCAGTGATGGAAGATAGGGAGAGGCAACTATTTTCCGGGTGGGAATCATATTTGGTTTTTTGGCTGTGGGACCGTAATCCAGAAAATATGTGTATTAAAAACAACTGGATCCAGGACACAATTGTCATTAGCACTGTATGATCAAATGAAGTGAAGTTGGCAAAGTGTGCAGCAGCTACCCAAAAAGCCAACACAGGTTAAGAGAGGGATAGAATCAAGATCACGTGAAGTGTTGATGCCGCTTTATAATGCCTTGGTGAGGCCACACTTGGAATACTGCATTCAGTTTTGGTCGCCACGATGTAGAAAAGATGTGGAGACTCTAGAAAGAGTGCAGAGAAGAGCAACAAAGATGATTAGGGGACTGGAGACTAAAACATATGAAGAACGGTTGCAGGAACTGGTTATGTCTAGCTTAAGAGAAAGAAGGACTAGGGGAGACATGATAGCAGTGTTCCAATATCTCTGGGGTTGCCACAAAGAAGAGGGAGTCAACTTATTCTCCAAAGCTCCTAAGGGCAGGACAAGATGCAATGGGTGGAAACTAATCAAGGAAAGAACCAATGTAGAACTAAGCAGACATTTCCTGACAGAACAATTAATCAGTGGGAAAGCTTGCCTCAGAAGTTTTAGGTGCTTCAAAACTGGAGGATGCTTCAACACATCCAGAGAACACCAGGTTGGAGAAAGCTATGATAAAGGCTCAGCAAAGGGCAACTAAACTGTCACACTCTGCATTCATGATTCCTACTCCCTGGCAGCTACATATCTAGCTCTGTACACAAGAGAAGGAACAAAGACATCCATTGTGCTGCGCAATTATAATGTGCTAGCCTTGTTTGTCCTTTGTAAATAGGGCTTACTTTCCATTAAGCTAAATTAACTGAGTTTATTTACAACAGCTACTGTATAAAGGCTAAAAACATATGAAGAACGGCTGCAGGAACTGGATATGTCTATTTTAATGAAAAGGAGGACTAGGGGGTGACATGATAGCATGTTCCAATATCTCAGGGGCTGCCACAAAGAAGAGGGAGTCAGTCTGTTCTTCAAAGCACCTTCAAAGCAGGACAAGAAGCAACAGATAGAAACTAATCAAGGAGAGAAGCAACCTAGAACAAGATAAATTTCCTGACAAATAGAACAATTACTCGGTAGAACAACTTGCTTCCAGAAGTTGTGGCTATTTCAATCTTGGAGGTTTTTAAGAAGAGATTGGCCAAACATTTGTCTCAAATGGTATAGGGTTTCCTGCCTGAACAGGGAGTTGGACTAGAAGACCTCCAAGGTCCCTTCCAACTCTGCTATTCTGTTCTGTTCTGAATATGGCTATGGACCATTATTTAATCCTTTCTCCCTTCTGTCACACTAAAAATGGCAATTCACTAGCAATTATGAAAGGCTTCTGGATATAACACCTAATACCAGAGTTGTACATTTTTCATCTTGGCATTTAGGGTTGATTTGGAGTACTTTAAACATGTTCCAGAATGGGTTACTCGGGGACTCCAAATTGGCTTCAATCTACTTCTTCAGCACTCTTAGCCCACATTGCATCCCCAAAAGGCAATAGCGAAGACATACAGGCATGTAGCTGGCATTGATGTAGTCTGAATAGGGATCTTCTTGCTTGAGGGTGAGCTGGACTCGTGCATGGTCATCTGTGGAGAAGAACCAAAAATGTCACTCAGGAAAAGGCTGATAGCAAAAGAATAGCACTGAAGATAAGACACACATAGGACCTCGTCTTTCCAGTTGAAATCCAGCATTGTCTCCATTACTGTTCTGAACCAGACTTCCTTAGAAAGCAAGAATCAAAGTCTTGGTCCTGGCAAATGAATTCCTTTCATTCACAGTCAGCAAGGCTTAGCAAACAGTCTTTCAAAGGAATGTTTATCCACACACACCTTATCTCATTTGGAGCGCTTCCAGATAACTAGTTTCCAAATACAGAGCAAGGCAAACTTGGCACAGAGTCTCTTATAGTCACAAACAGAACTTTCCACTCTTGAAATGACCGAATGAATTGTTTCCTGCAAAAGCCCACTCCATGTTCGCTCCTCTCTTTTTTCCAGTGACATGCGGTGAGGTTTATGGCTGGCGAGGCTGGTGACATCATCAGGAAGGCGGGGAATGGGACCATGTGTGCAGGAGGCTGAGGCACCCTCAGCCTCCTGCACACGTGGTCCATTACCCCACCTTCCTGAGTCAACATGAAGGGAACCGCAGAGCGTGAGCCACGGGACCGCGGAGCGCGAGCCGCGGTCCCCTTCATGTTGACTCAGGAAGGCAGGGAATCGGACCACGTGTGCCTTTTCCCTTTTTCCTTTTTTTTCTTTTCATGATGAGAGCGGTGAGGCTCTGCCTCCCCTGCCTCCCCTGACCGCACGTCCCTGCTTTTTTCCTATGGGAGGGGCCAACCAACTCCAAGGTCTGGCTTTACTCCTAAGTCGACCCCACACTGGGAACAGGCTCCAGCTGTTCTTCTGCCTCACTACTGTCTCTCTGCCTCTGATTCAGAGCCCTTGTCTGAGCTTTCCTCAATCCCCCAGGACTGGCCCATGTTCCTCCCCAACCTCCTCACTGTCTGTCTCTGCTGCCAGCTCTGCTGGCTGCCAGTGGGCCACAACAGTTATATTACATTGGTCCAGAATCCTAGATAAGGATCAGTGATTCTCAAGCACTAATGTAGAGCATTTTACATTTCCTCTGTGGAATGGGGATATTGAATTGCATCAAAAACAATTAGATTTGAATCAGATTCCTGTTGTTCAAAATTCAAGCAGGCTCTTTTATGTTAAGTATATTAGGGATGGAATTCTAGAATGAAAATACAGGCAAAGGTGGCCAAACACAGCTTTTGGAATGCTCTTTAATTCCTTTAGCAGTGCTGGCTATAAGAGGCACCTGTATTTCCTTCTGGATAATGATACAACATGCCCTCTATGTATATATGTTAGATAGAGATATCTACAGGATGGTCAAAAATAACAGGATGATGGAAAGGGCTTGGATCACACAACCATTAGTTTAACCATTTGACCCTTTTGCGAATACCCCTGGACTGTGATGCCCTCCTCCCTCAGTGTGTGTGTGTGTGTGTGTGTGTGTGTGTGTGTGTTATACAATGTAGGATGTAGTGTGGAGTCCCAGGAGCTGAGCCCAGAGGACAAAGAGTCAGCAGAGTTTGGAACGTCTAATAGGCAGGAAGTGGGCAAAGATGGAACCTTCCTAGTAATTCAGAGAGTATACCTATAGATATGCAGATTGCGGTTTTAGTCTGGCAAGATTCTGTCTGTAGACAGAACAACAATAAATAGCAACAGCAATAGAAGCTCCATAGTGCTTTGCAGCACACTCTCAGTGATTTACAATGTTAGCATATTGCCCCCAACAATCTGGGTCAACATTTTGCCAACCTTAAAAGGATGGAAGGCTGAATCAACCTCGAGCCAACCAGGATCAAACTCCAGTTTGTGGGCAGAGTTAGCCATTGTGCCACCAAGGTTTTATATGCCACCAGAATAACGATACTCCTCAGAAGCAACTCCATGTGTCATCCTTTCTGGGGCCTCACATTGTGTTTGTGTAGTAGTGCACAGGGAAGCACAGGGCAGATTGCATGTACACTATTCTGGGTCTTCTAAACATGAGAGAGGAGGGCTTACAATGGACCTATTCAGTCATTTGATTTGATGCCATTGGGCATCAAATCACAATTCTCAGTTCAAGGGGCTGCTTGACTGTATCTCCTCCAAAGAAGCAACCTTGGCCTTCTTTAGTCCAGTTTTAAACTTAGTCCTTGTTTTCCTCCTCCATCCCAGACTGGGTCTCATTCTGGTTATTTTCTTGCAGATGGACAGTGAGCATGGCCTTCCAATGGGTTCATTCCAATGGGTTGAAAAGAATAAACTAATGAAAAGGCCCATGAGGTAAGGGAATGGGACTTACATGGCAGAACGTTACTATAGCGATTCTTAGCTTGATTTTCTTGCTGCTGGGCTACACTCTGGAGCTGATCTGTTCCTATGTCCTGCAGTTGCTATTATGTAGGCAAGGAAAGGAGAAATATTGACTCAGTAAAGCAGAGCATAGAGGACTTCCAAAATAAGGCAAAGCAAAAACAATAGGGAAAATAAGCTGTCGAGCAAGAGTGTTATAGTATTGGAAATTGTTTTCCTTTAAATAACAGAATAACAGAGTTGGGAGGGACCTTGGGGGTCTTCTAATTCAACCCCTTGCTCAGGCAGGAGACCCTATATCATTTTTGACAAATGATTGTTCATTCCTTTCTTAAAAGCCTCCAGTGTTGAAGCATTCATAACTTCTGGAGGCAAGTTGTTCCACTGGTTAATTGTTCTTACGGTCAGGAAGTGTCTCCTTAGTTCTAGGTTTCTTCTTTCTTTGTTTAGTTTCCATCCATGGCTTCTGGTCTTGCCTTCAGGTGCTTTGAAAAATAGGTTGACCCCCCCCTTCTTTGTGGCAGTCCCTGAGATATTGGAACACTGCTATCATGTCACCCCTAATTCTTACTTTCACTAGACTAGACATACCCAGTTCCTGCAAATGTTCTTTATTTGTTTTAGCCTCAAGCCTTCTAAACATTTTTGTTGCTCTTTTCTGCACTCTTTTCAGAGTGCAGACATCTTTTTTATATTGTGGTAACCAAAATTAGATGCAGTATTGTGTGGTCTTACAAGGCATTATAAAACAGTATCTCGTGATCTTGATTCTATCCCTGCCCTTCACTCCTTATTTTCAACTTTTTTCCGATGTGTCTGTTCAGAATAAGTCCCACAAAGTCTATTGAGGCTAAATACTAGCAGGATGAGGATAGACATCCTCCTGACCAATTGCTTTGCAGTTGTGCTAGGTTACAAATCCCATCATCCTAAACCATCATGCCTTGAGATTGATGAGCACATCAGTTGTTAAAGATGCAGAGATTTATTAAAAATTGGAGTGGTCCAAGGCTATTTTATTTTAAATCCACCCAAAGCAGTCATTCCTTTGCATCCTAGATCAAAGTAATTAGAGATAGTCCTCGATTTACAACAGCTCATTTAGTGACTACTCAACAACACTGAAAAATGTGACTTACGACCGTTTTCCATACTTACAACCTTTCCAGCATCCCCATTGCCACGTGATCAAAATTCAGACTCTGGGAAACTGGCATGCATTTATGATGGTCGCAGTGTCCCAGGGTCATGTGGTAATCATTTGCGGCCTTTTGACAAGCAAAATCAGTGGAGAAGCCAGATTCACTTAGCAACCAAGTTGCTAACTTATTGACTGCAGTGATTCACTTAACAACTGTGGCAAGAAAAGTCATAAAATGGGGTAAAACACACTTAACAAATGTCTCACTTAACAACAGAATTTTTGGACTCAATCGGGGTCATATGTCTACCCGTTTCTTCTCTGTGCTTGTTGTCCACTGAAGTCAGTGATCCCATACGTGAGAAACACAAAATACTGAAAATTGATTTCCTTGAATGAAATTCTGAACCATGTTTTATGGGATCCAGTTGAGGGGTGCAGCTGGACCATTGTTTCCCTTCCTCACCCAACCTATACTCCACTTGGAAAGAAAAGACTTAGGGATCTTAAAATAAGTGAAGCCAGATTGATAATTAACATCTGGGATCCATCATTCATACCAAGGAAAGGCTTGCCTAGTGCCAGACAAATGATGCATTTCAGCAGATATGGGGAAAAAGTTATACAAGAACTTTTTATGCAGTTATACAGAGGACCACTGAGCTACGATGCTGTTGCCAAATCTTCCCCATGGCAGCCACAAGATGAGTGGGCTTAAACTGCCAGAACCCCAGTAAGCATAGCTATTGCCGAGGATTCTGGAAGTCCCTAAACTCAAAGGCTAATTGGCCTGATAGGTGAGAAAATGTGTTGCTCAGTTTATGTAAAATGTCAATCAATCAGAGTAGAGCAGAGTAGACCTTCGAGGTCTTCTAGTTCACCCTACATTGTGATGGTGAAGCTATCATGGGGAGCCATATTTTCTGGCACACTGGCCATCAGCTCCGGTGTGCATGTGCACACAGGCCAGCTGATTTTTGAGCTTCCAGAGGGCTGGGGGTGGCCGTTTTCACTCTCCCCAGGCTTCAGGAAAGCCTCCGGAGGCTGGGAAGGGTGAAAAACAGGCCCAATGGGCCAAACAGACGTTTGTTCCCAAACTTCCAGTTGACTCGTCGGGGCCGTTTTTTGCCCTTCCCAGGCTTTAGGAAAGCCTCCCAAGGCTGGGGAGGGCAAAAAAACGCCCCCAATGAGCCAACCGGAAGTTCAGGGATGAACTTCCTGGAAGGAAGTTAGGAAGTTTCTCCAGGTTGCTTCTCTCCTTGATTAGTTTCCATCCATTGTTTCATGTCCTGTCCTCTGATGCTTGGGGAAATAATTTGACCCCCTCCTCTTTGTGGCAACCTCTCAAACTCAAGGAGCTGCTGATTCAGTTCTACAGAGGAATTATTGAATCTGTCATCATCTGCACCTCTATAACTGTCTGGTTTGGTTCTGCAACCCAACAATACAGACACAGACTTCAGAGGATAATCAGAATTGCAGAAAAAACAATTACTACCAACCTACCTTCCATTGAGGACCTGTACACTGCACGAGTCAAAAAGAGGGCCGTGAAAATATCTACAGACCCCGCACATCCTGGACATAAATTATTTCAACTCCTACCCTCAAAACATTGCTATAGAGCACTGCACACCAAGACAACTAGACACAAGACTTTTTTTTCCAAACGCCATCACTCTGCTAAAGAAATAATTCCCTCACCACTGTCAAACCATTCACTAAGGCTGCATTACTATTACTATTAGTCTTCTCATCGTTCCTATCACCCATCTCATCCCACTTATGACTGCAGGACTGTAACTTTGCTGCTTAAATCCTTACAATTTATATTGATATTGATCGTTTCCTGATTGCTTATTTGTACCCTATGACTATCATTAAGTGTTGTACCTTATGATTCTTGACGAATGTATCTTTTTATGTACACTGAGAGTATATGCCCCAAAGACAAATTCCTTGTGTCCAATCACACTTGGCCAATAAATAATTCAATTCAATTCAATTCAATTCAACTCAATTCTATTCTAAAAAAGAAATCCTGGAATGTCCAAAGAAGCCTCTTTAAGCTTCTGAGGTCTTTAAAAAAAAGAAGCTATTATGCCAGAATTTTTAACAACTGTCAAAAATGGAAAATGACTCTTTTCCAAACATCATTCTTGCAGGGCATTCTTTAACAAGATTTATTGAGATGAATAATATGAGTTTATAAAAAAATCCAACAATTGGAATTGCTGATAATGGGGATATATGCAGTGGGCTGCTTAAATCACAAACACCTCAGCTTATTAGTTTGGAAACTCTTATACGCAGCAAGAACAGAATTGCTAACAAACGGAACAAAACTGGTGACATATTAATATAAAAAGCTCAATATGATATAGGATGTTTGAGTTATAGAGCCCTCATTTTTAACAAACATATTTCAAGGTATCATGAGGAAAGGGATTGATTGGATTAAAACAAGCTGATGTTTACTTGTTCATTTCTGCAATGCATGCCTCAAATCCAATTGAACCAACTGGAAATTCAAGCTTTGCAGAAGTAAAATTGAAAACCCCAATAGTTTCTAAGAACGGTGGAGTGCGGTGGTTGCAAGTTAATTTAATAAGTATCAACAACTCAAGTGCTAACACTTGGTTTGCCTACTCTTTCTGCATAGCTGATGTTTGCACTGTTGGGAACAATATATTTATAGATATTTCACAAATGCGAAGAGAAACAAGAAATGGCTAGGTGGTGATTTACAAACTGCCCCTCCCACCAAGGAAAGCAGATTGCAAGTCGCATCAAGGAATGCTTCCCATGGGGAGCATATATAAATAGATATACAGGTGGTACTCGATCTACGACCACAATGGAGCCTAACATCTCTGTTGCTAAGTGAGACGTTTGTTAAGGGAGTTTTGCCCCACCTTTCTTGCCACATTTGTGAATCACTGCAGCTGTTAACTTAGTAACATGGTTGTTAAGTGAAACCGGCTTCCCAGATTGATTGGCTTTGTTCATCAGAAGGTCATAAATATGAAGCTTCTGAATTTTGGTCACATGTCCATGAGCTGGCTGCAATGGTCACCAGTGTAAAAAACGGTCATAAGTCACTGTTTTTCAGTGCCGTTATAACGTTGAATGGACACTAAGCGTACTGTTGTAAGTCGAGGACAATCTGAATAAGTGCTATATTAGAAATCGTACTGTTCTGGCTTGCCTCCTCTTGCCCCTCCCCACCTCCCTTGGCATCTCTCAGGACTTTCCCAAAATGCACAGTCATTCTTTTTGGGAGCTCTAGGAGTTGCAGACTCCATCCTCCTGGGGAATGTCAGGTTAATAGTACTCCAGGCAGTGTTTTTGTGCCGTTGTCTTGAGGGAGAACATAGAAATCTAAATCTATTATTCAAAGCCCCAAAGGGGAAGTTTAGGTCTTGTGAAGGTTCTCAGCCATCCAGTTCACAGTTGTCTCAATTGTGCTTTTTTCTTCAAAAGGCAACTAGAGTTGCATTCAGTTCTGGTCGCCACAATGTAAAAAAGATGTGGAGACTCTAGAAAGAGTGCAGAGAAGAGCAACAAAGATGATTAGGGGACTGGAGACTAAAACATATGAAGAACGATTGCAGGAACTGGGTATAAGAGAAAGAAGGACTAGGGTAGACATGATAGCATTGTTCCAATATCTCAGGGGTTGCCACAAAGAAGAGGGAGTCAAACTATTCTCCAAGGCACCTGAGGACAGAACAAGAAGCAATGGGTGGAAACTAATCAAGGAAAGAAGCAACTTAGAACTGAGGAGAAACTTCCTGACAGTTAGAACAATTAATCAGTGGAACAGAAGTTGCCTCCAGAAGTTGTGAAAGCCCCAATACTGGAAGTCTTTAAAAAGATGTTGGATAGCCATTTGTCTGAAACGGTATAGGGTTTCCTGCCTAGGCAGGGGGTTGGACTAGAAGACCTCCAAGGTCCCTTCCAACTCTACTATTGTATTGTATTGTATTGTATTGTATTGTATTGTATTGTATTGTATTGTATTGTATTGTATTGTATTGTTTTTTTTCTCCTTTGAGGAGGAAGAAGGTGGCAACCTTTGCAGCAGTTCCAAGAAGATTTCACAACCAATTGCACCCTGGGGGTGGGGATCCTTGGTGCTCTCTGGGTCTCCTTGTTTTCTTGCAGACGTTTCATTACCCAAACTAGGTAACATCATCAGTGCTAGTCAACTGCACCAGGGATGGTATTCACTTAGCTTCCCTACCGGTTCGCAAATGTGAGCTCACTTTGCTCTCACATGCAACCTCTGCGCATGCTCTCAGCCTTCCCTGCATGCGCTTTTGGCTAAAAAAGGGGCCCAAATGGGATGCCATAGAGCCGGGGCAGGTGGGCAGGGCCACTTGCAATTTCCACTACTGGTTGGGGTGAACTGGTCCCAACTGGTAGAATACCACCTCTGAACGGCACATTGTTTCAGATGATCCTGAGAGGAAAAAGAAATCCCTGGAGTGGCCTCAACAGCTCTCAGAGAGAGTGCTAAGGATCAGATGACTACAAAGAAATCCTTCCATTCCCTCTCCCCATCCTCTCAGAACCTATCCTCCCCTCCCCCACTGTCTAGTCGAGTGGTTCCCAGGCCCCACACAGAGGGGGGGCAATTTGATTTTTAATGGGGGCAATTTGAACCTTGCTTAAACCAAGTTAATGGCCTTTTTAGGCTTAGTCCGCTTGATGTAAGTTCAGTTTTTGAGTAAAATAAGAATTATATGTTGGGGGGGGGAGGGCATCAGGATTTTAGAGATGCTTAGGTGGGGTATGGCCCCCCAAAAAGGTTGGGAACCACAGGTCTAGTCTCAACTGTCTGTACCTATCCTCCCATCCCCCCAGCACCAGAACTGATGAAGTTTCTTGGATGAGAAGTAAATGTCTTCTTTTTCTTCCTCAGAGAGAATAACAGAACAACGGAGTTGGAAGGGACCTTGGAGGTCTTCTAGTCCAACTCAAGCAGGAAACCCTATACCGTTTCAGACAAAACAGTTGTCCAATCTCTTCTTAAAAACTTCCAGAGTTGGAGCACCCACAACTTATGTCCTTCTACTGTTTAATTGTTCTGTCAGGAAATTCCTCCTTAGTTTCTCCCCTTGATTAGTTTCCACCCATTGTTTCTTGTCCTGCCTTCAAGTGCTTTGGAGAATAGGTTGACCCCCCCTGTTCTTTGTGGCAGCCCCTGAGATATTGGAACAGTGGAAAAACAACAACAATAACAGCCGAGTTGCCTTTTAAAGAGGGGGAAAAAGCACCTTTAAAGCCACTTTAGAGGTTCTTCTATGGAACATCCCAGTGAATATTTGAAGAATATAAGCAGAGCTCCTATTCCCATTTATCTGATTCCTAGGGCCCTGAAGTGTGGGACCTGGAACTTGACACCATATGCAAAGTGGAGTCTAGCCAATGTAGCACACACTGGAACATACAATCTCCTTGTAGATACTTTGCACATTCAAGGAGAATAATACGATGACTTGAAATGGAAAAATAGAGGGAGTCTCCCTTGGGCAACATTTTATCCTGAAGGGAGAACTATCATTGTGACATGACATTTTATTTTTCTTCCCTTCTGATAGAATATGCAAAGTCTTAGGGCAAGAACTAAATTACAGTTTTTTTTAAAAAAAGAGAAAATGGCAGAGGAAAAAGCTCCAATGGTAAATAATCACTGATTCAATGTCTTTGCGCTTTATTTTTCTGATGTTTCACAATAACACAGCAGTGAGCAACAGGAATTGAATCAATTTTTTTTATATTGCATCCGTTTACAAGCATTAGGAAACACGGACAGCAGAGTGATAGCAGAGTTCGTGGCGGAAGTCTGTTGGATGGTTTCTCCAGAAATGTTTGATCAAAAGGAATGTCTACTCCATTGAAATTCCTTTAGACATTCACTCATATTCAAAGAGAAAACCAAATGGAGCAAAATCCTTGTTTCCCCATAATGTTTGTCCTGGAGCAATACAATAATACAATAGTAGAGTTGGAAGGGACCTTGGAGGTCTTCTAGTCCAACCCCCTGCCTAGGCAGGAAACCCTATACTGTTCCAGACAAATGGCTATCCAACATCTTCTTAAAGACTTCCAGTGTTGGGGCATTCACAACTTCTGGAGGCAAGCTGTTCCAGAAGTTGTGAATGCCCCAACACTGGAAGTTGGAGCAAACCAACAGCCCCATGAGCCTTTGACTGTCAATGCTGGGCATCGCTGGATTTTGGGCACTGTAGGCAGAGTGGTTTCTAAGCCCTGCCTAGAGATGCAGGGACTTGGGGGATAGATTCTTCTCTATGCCAGTCATGTGTTTCTCTACTGAACTATGAACTCTGCCTCCAACTTCATACCTGGTATTCAACGGCAAAGCCAAAAGCACTATCTGACAGCATCTTGTAGCAATGATGTGGGAAAGCCGACACAGGTACTGCCCCAAGGACTCTATGACAGATAAACAGTAGAGAAATTGGATCTTTTTATACCAAAGGTGAAGTTACTCCAAGTAGTTTGGTGAGAATTCCTCAAGATGGGCCAGATTAGGAAACCAATGATACGAAGGTCACCATTTTTATTGTAAAGCTATAGTAACAGAATCTTGCAACTCTGAATGGGCTTCTCTGCATCCACTTTATCTTCATCTGTACTAAATTGTCTGAGACAATTTATTTTATGGTCCAGACTCAAGTCCCTGACTATTGTCTTAGTAGCAATTCTTCTCCTGTCCTTCAAGACCTTTCCTTCATTTGCCTATATCTGGCCTACATTGCATCTCTCTATCTTTCCTTCCCTCCTGCCTTCTTTCTCTGTGTGTGTCTCTCTTTCCTTCCCTCCCTCTATCCTTCCCTCCCTCTGTGTGTGTATGTCTCTCTCTCTCTCCTTCCCTCTCTCCCTCCCCCTTCCTCTCTCCTAATTCAAGGGAGTGCTTGCCTTCACCATTGTTTGGCTTCAAACAAGGTCATATGGTGCTACTCTTCTAAAAATCTTAAAAACTATTCTTACCTAGGTAAGCTCATGTCTGTATTCTGCTGCTCCAAGACATCTGTCCTTCTGAAAGCAAGGCAGGAAAATTGGAAGTGACACTTGGGCAGCATCTGTTAGTGCTCCCATCCTTATCAGTACAAGGAATGCCAGATAGGAGACTGCTGAACTGAAGTCAACAATGCAATACCCATTTCCAAGAACTCCAGAACTCAGTTGTCCATCATCATGATCTGAGCACTACTCAAATTCCAAGATATCCAACTGATATTTATAACAATAGGCAGTTAATTCATGGATAGGTTATGTTAAGGAAAACTTTCCCTAATCTAGAGCTCTGGAAATATGTTGGATCAATTCCCATAATATTCAATCAGTCCTTGCTGTAGACCAGGGGTGTCAAACACAAGGCCCGATCTGGTCCGCAATGTGTTCAGACTCATCCCATGGGGCCATCTTGGAAAATGTAAGGGGCCGGCCTGCATAACTTCAGCCCGGTCTACCCAATGCAAAGAGGAAACATCGGGCCAGCGTGGCTTCAGCCTGGTCTACCCCGTATGAAGAGGGAACATGTCACCAGTTTGGGGAGTGGTGTCAAGCTGGCCATGCCCACCCAGTTGGCCACACACCCCCTAGATCAACCACAGCCCCGATGAGGGCTTAATAAAATTGAGTTTGGCACCCTGCTGTAGACAAATGTCTAGTGCAAAGATTGCTAAGAATGGGGTCCTTGATGCTCTCTGAGCTTGGTTGTTTTCTTACAGATGTTTCATTACCCAACTAGTTACTATCATCAGTGCCAGCAGTGCTAGCTAGCTCAGGAAGTTACCTAGCTGTAAACTGAAATGCCTGCAGAGCACCGAAGACTCTTCAGAGGGCACTCAGGACCCTAGAAGAGTTCAATCTTGAGCTAAAAATATTCCAATCTATTGGTGCTCATAATCTCAAACATGCTTACCTTGGTCTCCTGAAACAAAAGAACAGGAAGCAAAGGATGACCAAGAAAAACAGCACCGCAGAAAGAGATCCAAGGAGAGCCTCTGAACACAGAAAGAAAACATAAGATCTTTGGACAAACTATCGGGCCCCAAAATGTATGAAACAATTGGTACTCTCCAAATGGAATGGGCTTCTTCAGAAACCATTACTTAAATTGCTGTGATGCAACTGCGTGATTAACACATAATTGACACTAAGATGGTCTTAGATCTCACCTGTAGTATCGACGGAGCACGTCACAGTGTCTGAAACTGCATATTGGTTGTACCAAAATGTTTTTATTTTAATTTGGTAGACTTTGGCAGGCTGAACTCTTTGAATCAGCACTGGTTCACTGCAATTCGACTCATTTTTCCAGGCTTGGTCTGACACAAGGACCACAAGTTTACTAACAGCGCTGCTTGGACATGTCCAGGATAATTTCAGACTCCAGTTATTTTGCAAAGGGATGCATATCAAATCCCTTACTTGTTCTGGCTCTGTACAAGCGAGAAGGAAAGAAGGTTAGAGAAACATCTTCTCACAACTTCACCAGCTCATTCTACCAACTTTATCCACCCAGAGTGTCTAGAGGGCTGCTCCCATCAGAGAAAATGAAGCAGCCACATTAAGAAAATTGCCAAAAAGTAGCAAAACTCCCACCAGGTTCCCTTTTGATTAGAGCAGTGTTTCTCAACCTTGGTGACTTTAAGTCCTGTGGACTTCATCCCCCAGAATTCCCCAGCCAGCGGGAGTTGAGGTCCACAGGACTTAAAGTTGCCAAGGTTGAGAAACACTGGATTAGAGCAACATTTGGGCTGTGAAACTCCGTTTGATTATTAGGTGGCAGCTGATGTGTCTCTGCTGCCAAGTGGTAGGCATCTGGAGTTTCCAAGCAAGTTCTTACAGCCATCCTGTTGATCAATCATGTCAATCATGTATTCTTCGGCTGCTCCTGGGTGCCCATCTTGCCTTGAACATCTTTTCCTGTTTTCCTACTACATGCAAAAACCTAACTCTCTGGAGAAGGTTCTAATGTTGGAAAAGGTAAAGGTTCCCCTCGCACATATGTGCTAATTGTTCCCGACTCTAGGGGGCAGTGCTCATCTCTGTTTCAAAGCCGAAGAGCCAACGCTGTCCGAAGACGTATCTGTGGTCATGTGGCTGGCATGACTAAACACCAAAGGCGCACGGAACGCTTTTACCTTCCCACCAAAGGTGGTCCCTATTTTTCCTACTTGCATTTTTACATGCTTTCAATCTGCTAGGTTGGCAGTAGCTGGGACAAGTAACGGGAGCTCACTCCGTTATGTGGCACTAGGGATTCGAACCACTGAACTGCTGATCATTCTGATCGACAAGCTCAGCATCTTAGCCACTGAGCCACCGCGTGAAAGGTAGAAGGAAAGAAAGAGAAGTGGAAGACTAGCAACAAGGTAGATGGACTCTGTTGCAGTGGTGAGAGATATGCCTTTGGGAGACCTAAAAGACTAGGTGATGGTCAGAGCAGCATGGACAAAAATCTGTCTAGATGGTCACTAAGAGGCAAAAACTTGATGATACAAAATCATTCATTCATTCATTCATTGGGTCAGGTAACCTTCCCATTTCCGCCCTTCTTCTAACCTAATGTTGCTTCCTAATCTACATACAGTCTTCTATAGGTTGGTAGCCATCAATTATAAAGATTAAAGGATGGTTCAGTCCCATGATGGCGAACCTATGGCATGCGGAACCATTTCTTAGGGCTCACAAGCCTTTGCCCTGTTAGCTCCAGCGGGCATGTGCGTGCTGGCCAGCTGATTTCGGCCTTTATTTTTTGCCATTTTTTTGCCATCCGGAGGCTTCCCTGTTTGCGCGTTGGACCGTTTTTCTCCCTCTGGAGCAGTATTTCTCAACCTGGGTGATTTTCAGACATGTGGACTTCAACTCCCAGAATTCCCCAGCTAGTATGGCTGGCTAGGGATGTCTGGGAGTTGAAGTCCACCCACCTCAAAGTAACCAAGGTTGAGAAACACTGCTCTGGAGGCTTTAGGAGGCTTTCTTGAAGCCTCCAGAGGGCAAAAAACAGCCCAACACGCAAACTGGAAGTCAGGAAATGGGCCATTTCCGGCCTCCGGAAAGCCTGCAAAGGGGCAGAGGAGGCCGTTTTCACTCTCCCCAGGCTCCTAGAAAGCCTCTGGACCCTGGGGAGGGTGAAAAACAGGTCCACTTGTGCCATCACGCACCAAAAGTGGGGCAGGGGGAGAAAGGACGCATAGAATTATGGGTGTGGGTACGCGCATGCACAACCTCCCCTCACCTCCCCCCACTTTTGGCAAGCGATGGCAAAAACGTTAGCTCTGACTGTGGTCTTCTCCCATTCAGTCAGGGATTGCCTATTGGTCAAGTGTTTATTGCATGTAGAACATTCCTGATTCAAATCCCATCTATTTCTCTCTCAAATCTTGCTCTTTTTTGAACGTTACTAGTCGGGCAGGGGGTGGGAGTTGGGGGCGAACAATTCAGGGCTGGCAGACAAAATCAAGGAAGATCTCAGGAGGCAGGTG
This sequence comes from Natrix helvetica, assembly GCF_964273705.1. NCBI lineage: Eukaryota > Metazoa > Chordata > Lepidosauria > Squamata > Natricidae > Natrix > Natrix helvetica. The sequence goes on along the minus strand of NC_138554.1, from coordinate 25,558,536 downwards.
CAAAGAAATGCCATTGATACTGTAGAGGAGAGAATTGTATGCATCATATTCCTTGCCCATCCACGGATGGCACATCCTTTGACTGGGCTAAATTGAAATTCAACTAGCAATCTGGTTGCTTATGCTCAGGGAACTGACCAAATTTTGAGGCCAAAGATTGTGGGCCAACTCTGGCATCTGATGGTCATGGACAAAATCTATCTATGTACAAGTAGTCCTCAACTTACGAGGACAACTGAGCCTCAAAATGTTGTTGCTAGGTGAGACGGGCCGTTAAACGAATGTTGCCAGAGTCGTTAAGAAGATCACTACAGTCGTTAAGCTAATAACAGGGCTGTTAAGTGAATCTGCATTCCCCAGGGACTTTGCTTGTCAGAAGGTCACAAAAGGTGATTACGTGACCCTGGGGCACTGCAACCGTCATAAATATGAGTCAGTTGCCAAGCATCTGAATTTTGATGACGTGACTATGGGGTTGCTTTAACGGTTGCAAGTGTGAAAAATGGTCATAAGTCACTTTTTTCAGTGGTGTAACTTTGAGCAGTCATTAAATGAACTGTTGTAAGTCGGGGACTAGCTGTAGTGGGAGTAAAAAAATAACTTGATCGCACATAATCAGTACATCCTTCACAGTCTAATTCTTTCCATAAATCTATTACTCTTTGATAGAGTGGTTTTCCCCCTTTCTCTTCTTTTCTCGGTAAAATGAGGATTAAGTACTTGTGCCTGCGTGCTTCTGACAGCCATCGCTGTCTCTGGACAGGGAAGAATTTCCAGCTGTGCTGAAGATGGTGAAGGTGTAATTGGTGCTGGGAGTTAGACCATGCAGCACAGCTTGGCCCAAAGACTTGGGGAATTTTTTGTTTCCACTGGCTTCTGAAGTGTTCCACTGGAGTCGGATGGTACTGAATGGTGAGTCCGGGTTCACCCAGGCAAACTGAGCCATGGTCTGATTGATCATCTGGATGTGGAAATTGGTTGGCGGCAGTGGGGCTGAAAGAGAGAGGTAGAGTATGAGACAGCAACCAGCCCGGTTGTGTTTGAAAAGCAGTTTTGCTTAGTGGTTAAAGCACCAGGCTAAAAACCAGGAGAATGTGAGTTCTAGTCCTGTCATAGTCATCAAGGCTAGCTCGGTGATTTTGGGCCAATCACCAGGACACCGTGAGTTCCAGTCCCACTTTACGCATGAAAGCTGAATGGGTGACTTTGAACCAATCACCAGGAGACTGTGGGTTCTAGTCCTGCCTTAGACATGAAAGCTGAATGGGTGACTTTGAACCAATCACCAGGAGACTGTGGGTTCTAGTTCTGCCTTAGACATGAAAGCTGAATGGGTGACTTTGAACCAATCACCAGGAGACTGTGGGTTCTAGTTCTGCCTTAGACATGAAAGCTGAATGGGTGACTTTGAACCAATCACCAGGAGACTGTGGGTTCTAGTCCTGCCTTAGACATGAAAGCTGAATGGGTGACTTTGAACCAATCACCAGGAGACTGTGGGTTCTAGTTCTGCCTTAGACATGAAAGCTGAATGGGTGACTTTGAACCAATCACCAGGAGACTGTGGGTTCTAGTTCTGCCTTAAGACATGAAAGCTGAATGGGTGGCTTTGAACCAATCACCAGGAGACTGTGGGTTCTAGTCCTGCCTTAGACATGAAAGCTGAATGGGTGACTTTGAACCAATCACCAGGAGACTGTGGGTTCTAGTCCTGCCTTAAGACATGAAAGCTGAATGGGTGACTTTGAACCAATCACCAGGAGACTGTGGGTTCTAGTTCTGCCTTAGACATGAAAGCTGTGTGGGTGACTTTGAACCAATCACCAGGAGACTGTGGGTTCTAGTCCTGCCTTAGACATGAAAGCTGAATGGGTGACTTTGAACCAATCACCAGGAGACTGTGGGTTCTAGTCCTGCCTTAGACATGAAAGCTGAATGGGTGACTTTGAACCAATCACCAGGAGACTGTGGGTTCTAGTTCTGCCTTAAGACATGAAAGCTGAATGGGTGGCTTTGAACCAATCACCAGGAGACTGTGGGTTCTAGTCCTGCCTTAGACATGAAAGCTGAATGGGTGACTTTGAACCAATCACCAGGAGACTGTGGGTTCTAGTTCTGCCTTAGACATGAAAGCTGAATGGGTGACTTTGAACCAATCACCAGGAGACTGTGGGTTCTAGTTCTGCCTTAGACATGAAAGCTGAATGGGTGACTTTGAACCAATCACCAGGAGACTGTGGGTTCTAGTTCTGCCTTAGACATGAAAGCTGAATGGGTGACTTTGAACCAATCACCAGCAGACTGTGGGTTCTAGTCCTGCCTTAGACATGAAAGCTGAATGGGTGACTTTGAACCAATCACCAGGAGACTGTGGGTTCTAGTTCTGCCTTAGACATGAAAGCTGAATGGGTGACTTTGAACCAATCACCAGGAGACTGTGGGTTCTAGTTCTGCCTTAGACATGAAAGCTGTGTGGGTGACTTTGAACCAATCACCAGGAGACTGTGGGTTCTAGTTCTGCCTTAAGACATGAAAGCTGAATGGGTGGCTTTGAACCAATCACCAGGAGACTGTGGGTTCTAGTCCTGCCTTAGACATGAAAGCTGAATGGGTGACTTTGAACCAATCACCAGGAGACTGTGGGTTCTAGTTCTGCCTTAGACATGAAAGCTGAATGGGTGACTTTGAACCAATCACCAGGAGACTGTGGGTTCTAGTTCTGCCTTAGACATGAAAGCTGAATGGGTGACTTTGAACCAATCACCAGGAGACTGTGGGTTCTAGTTCTGCCTTAGACATGAAAGCTGAATGGGTGACTTTGAACCAATCACCAGGAGACTGTGGGTTCTAGTCCTGCCTTAGACATGAAAGCTGAATGGGTGACTTTGAACCAATCACCAGGAGACTGTGGGTTCTAGTCCTGCCTTAGACATGAAAGCTGAATGGGTGACTTTGAACCAATCACCAGGAGACTGTGGGTTCTAGTTCTGCCTTAGACATGAAAGCTGTGTGGGTGACTTTGAACCAATCACCAGGAGACTGTGGGTTCTAGTTCTGCCTTAAGACATGAAAGCTGAATGGGTGGCTTTGAACCAATCACCAGGAGACTGTGGGTTCTAGTCCTGCCTTAGACATGAAAGCTGAATGGGTGACTTTGAACCAATCACCAGGAGACTGTGGGTTCTAGTTCTGCCTTAGACATGAAAGCTGAATGGGTGACTTTGAACCAATCACCAGGAGACTGTGGGTTCTAGTTCTGCCTTAGACATGAAAGCTGAATGGGTGACTTTGAACCAATCACCAGGAGACTGTGGGTTCTAGTTCTGCCTTAGACATGAAAGCTGAATGGGTGACTTTGAACCAATCACCAGGAGACTGTGGGTTCTAGTCCTGCCTTAGACATGAAAGCTGAATGGGTGACTTTGAACCAATCACCAGGAGACTGTGGGTTCTAGTCCTGCCTTAGACATGAAAGCTGAATGGGTGACTTTGAACCAATCACCAGGAGACTGTGGGTTCTAGTCCTGCCTTAGACATGAAAGCTGAATGGGTGACTTTGAACCAATCACCAGGAGACTGTGGGTTCTAGTCCTGCCTTAGACATGAAAGCTGAATGGGTGACTTTGAACCAATCACCAGGAGACTGTGGGTTCTAGTCCTGCCTTAGACATGAAAGCTGAATGGGTGACTTTGAACCAATCACCAGGGGACTGTGGGTTCTAGTTCTGCCTTAGACATGAAAGCTGTGTGGGTGACTTTGAACCAATCACCAGGAGACTGTGGGTTCTAGTTCTGCCTTAAGACATGAAAGCTGAATGGGTGGCTTTGAACCAATCACCAGGAGACTGTGGGTTCTAGTCCTGCCTTAGACATGAAAGCTGAATGGGTGACTTTGAACCAATCACCAGGAGACTGTGGGTTCTAGTTCTGCCTTAGACATGAAAGCTGAATGGGTGACTTTGAACCAATCACCAGGAGACTGTGGGTTCTAGTTCTGCCTTAGACATGAAAGCTGAATGGGTGACTTTGAACCAATCACCAGGAGACTGTGGGTTCTAGTTCTGCCTTAGACATGAAAGCTGAATGGGTGACTTTGAACCAATCACCAGGAGACTGTGGGTTCTAGTCCTGCCTTAGACATGAAAGCTGAATGGGTGACTTTGAACCAATCACCAGGAGACTGTGGGTTCTAGTCCTGCCTTAGACATGAAAGCTGAATGGGTGACTTTGAACCAATCACCAGGAGACTGTGGGTTCTAGTTCTGCCTTAGACATGAAAGCTGTGTGGGTGACTTTGAACCAATCACCAGGAGACTGTGGGTTCTAGTTCTGCCTTAAGACATGAAAGCTGAATGGGTGGCTTTGAACCAATCACCAGGAGACTGTGGGTTCTAGTCCTGCCTTAGACATGAAAGCTGAATGGGTGACTTTGAACCAATCACCAGGAGACTGTGGGTTCTAGTTCTGCCTTAGACATGAAAGCTGAATGGGTGGCTTTGAACCAATCACCAGGAGACTGTGGGTTCTAGTTCTGCCTTAGACATGAAAGCTGAATGGGTGACTTTGAACCAATCACCAGGAGACTGTGGGTTCTAGTTCTGCCTTAGACATGAAAGCTGAATGGGTGACTTTGAACCAATCACCAGGAGACTGTGGGTTCTAGTCCTGCCTTAGACATGAAAGCTGAATGGGTGACTTTGAACCAATCACCAGGAGACTGTGGGTTCTAGTCCTGCCTTAGACATGAAAGCTGAATGGGTGACTTTGAACCAATCACCAGGAGACTGTGGGTTCTAGTCCTGCCTTAGACATGAAAGCTGAATGGGTGACTTTGAACCAATCACCAGGAGACTATGGGTTCAAGTTCTGCCTTAGACATGAAAGCTGTGTGGGTGACTTTGAACCAATCACCAGGAGACTATGGGTTCTAGTCCTGCCTTAAGACATGAAAGCTGAATGGGTGACTTTGAACCAATCACCAGGAGACTGTGGGTTCTAGTCCTGCCTTAAGACATGAAAGCTGAATGGGTGACTTTGAACCAATCACCAGGAGACTGTGGGTTCTAGTTCTGCCTTAAGACATGAAAGCTGAATGGGTGACTTTAAACCAATCACCAGGAGACTGTGGGTTCTAGTCCTGCCTTAAGACATGAAAGCTGAATGGGTGACTTTGAACCGATCACCAGGAGACTGTGGGTTCTAGTTCTGCCTTAGACATGAAAGCTGAATGGGTGACTTTGAACCAATCACCAGGAGACTGTGGGTTCTAGTCCTGCCTTAAGACATGAAAGCTGAATGGGTGACTTTGAACCGATCACCAGGAGACTGTGGGTTCTAGTCCTGCCTTAAGACATGAAAGCTGAATGGGTGGCTTTGAACCGATCACCAGGAGACTGTGGGTTCTAGTCCTGCCTTAAGACATGAAAGCTGAATGGGTGGCTTTGAACCGATCACCAGGAGACTGTGGGTTCTAGTCCTGCCTTAAGACATGAAAGCTGAATGGGTGGCTTTGAACCGATCACCAGGAGACTGTGGGTTCTAGTTCTGCCTTAAGACATGAAAGCTGAATGGGTGGCTTTGAACCAATCACCAGGAGACTGTGGGTTCTAGTCCTGCCTTAGACATGAAAGCTGAATGGGTGACTTTGAACCGATCACCAGGAGACTGTGGGTTCTAGTTCTGCCTTAGACATGAAAGCTGTGTGGGTGACTTTGAACCAATCACCAGGAGACTGTGGGTTCTAGTTCTGCCTTAGACATGAAAGCTGAATGGGTGACTTTGAACCAATCACCAGGAGACTGTGGGTTCTAGTCCTGCCTTAGACATGAAAGCTGAATGGGTGACTTTGAACCAATCACCAGGAGACTGTGGGTTCTAGTCCTGCCTTAGACATGAAAGCTGAATGGGTGACTTTGAACCAATCACCAGGAGACTGTGGGTTCTAGTTCTGCCTTAGACATGAAAGCTGTGTGGGTGACTTTGAACCAATCACCAGGAGACTGTGGGTTCTAGTTCTGCCTTAAGACATGAAAGCTGAATGGGTGGCTTTGAACCAATCACCAGGAGACTGTGGGTTCTAGTCCTGCCTTAGACATGAAAGCTGAATGGGTGACTTTGAACCAATCACCAGGAGACTGTGGGTTCTAGTTCTGCCTTAGACATGAAAGCTGAATGGGTGACTTTGAACCAATCACCAGGAGACTGTGGGTTCTAGTTCTGCCTTAGACATGAAAGCTGAATGGGTGACTTTGAACCAATCACCAGGAGACTGTGGGTTCTAGTTCTGCCTTAGACATGAAAGCTGAATGGGTGACTTTGAACCAATCACCAGGAGACTGTGGGTTCTAGTCCTGCCTTAGACATGAAAGCTGAATGGGTGACTTTGAACCAATCACCAGGAGACTGTGGGTTCTAGTCCTGCCTTAGACATGAAAGCTGAATGGGTGACTTTGAACCAATCACCAGGAGACTGTGGGTTCTAGTTCTGCCTTAGACATGAAAGCTGTGTGGGTGACTTTGAACCAATCACCAGGAGACTGTGGGTTCTAGTTCTGCCTTAAGACATGAAAGCTGAATGGGTGGCTTTGAACCAATCACCAGGAGACTGTGGGTTCTAGTCCTGCCTTAGACATGAAAGCTGAATGGGTGACTTTGAACCAATCACCAGGAGACTGTGGGTTCTAGTTCTGCCTTAGACATGAAAGCTGAATGGGTGGCTTTGAACCAATCACCAGGAGACTGTGGGTTCTAGTTCTGCCTTAGACATGAAAGCTGAATGGGTGACTTTGAACCAATCACCAGGAGACTGTGGGTTCTAGTTCTGCCTTAGACATGAAAGCTGAATGGGTGACTTTGAACCAATCACCAGGAGACTGTGGGTTCTAGTCCTGCCTTAGACATGAAAGCTGAATGGGTGACTTTGAACCAATCACCAGGAGACTGTGGGTTCTAGTCCTGCCTTAGACATGAAAGCTGAATGGGTGACTTTGAACCAATCACCAGGAGACTGTGGGTTCTAGTCCTGCCTTAGACATGAAAGCTGAATGGGTGACTTTGAACCAATCACCAGGAGACTATGGGTTCAAGTTCTGCCTTAGACATGAAAGCTGTGTGGGTGACTTTGAACCAATCACCAGGAGACTATGGGTTCTAGTCCTGCCTTAAGACATGAAAGCTGAATGGGTGACTTTGAACCAATCACCAGGAGACTGTGGGTTCTAGTCCTGCCTTAAGACATGAAAGCTGAATGGGTGACTTTGAACCAATCACCAGGAGACTGTGGGTTCTAGTTCTGCCTTAAGACATGAAAGCTGAATGGGTGACTTTAAACCAATCACCAGGAGACTGTGGGTTCTAGTCCTGCCTTAAGACATGAAAGCTGAATGGGTGACTTTGAACCGATCACCAGGAGACTGTGGGTTCTAGTTCTGCCTTAGACATGAAAGCTGAATGGGTGACTTTGAACCAATCACCAGGAGACTGTGGGTTCTAGTCCTGCCTTAAGACATGAAAGCTGAATGGGTGACTTTGAACCGATCACCAGGAGACTGTGGGTTCTAGTCCTGCCTTAAGACATGAAAGCTGAATGGGTGGCTTTGAACCGATCACCAGGAGACTGTGGGTTCTAATCCTGCCTTAAGACATGAAAGCTGAATGGGTGGCTTTGAACCGATCACCAGGAGACTGTGGGTTCTAGTCCTGCCTTAAGACATGAAAGCTGAATGGGTGGCTTTGAACCGATCACCAGGAGACTGTGGGTTCTAGTTCTGCCTTAAGACATGAAAGCTGAATGGGTGGCTTTGAACCAATCACCAGGAGACTGTGGGTTCTAGTCCTGCCTTAGACATGAAAGCTGAATGGGTGACTTTGAACCGATCACCAGGAGACTGTGGGTTCTAGTTCTGCCTTAGACATGAAAGCTGTGTGGGTGACTTTGAACCAATCACCAGGAGACTGTGGGTTCTAGTTCTGCCTTAGACATGAAAGCTGAATGGGTGACTTTGAACCAATCACCAGGAGACTGTGGGTTCTAGTCCTGCCTTAGACATGAAAGCTGTGTGGGTGACTTTGAACCAATCACCAGGAGACTGTGGGTTCTAGTCCTGCCTTAGACATGAAAGCTGAATGGGTGACTTTGAACCAATCACCAGGAGACTGTGGGTTCTAGTCCTGCCTTAGACATGAAAGCTGAATGGGTGACTTTGAACCAATCACCAGGAGACTGTGGGTTCTAGTTCTGCCTTAGACATGAAAGCTGAATGGGTGACTTTGAACCAATCACCAGGAGACTGTGGGTTCTAGTTCTGCCTTAGACATGAAAGCTGAATGGGTGACTTTGAACCAATCACCAGGAGACTGTGGGTTCTAGTTCTGCCTTAGACATGAAAGCTGAATGGGTGACTTTGAACCAATCACCAGGAGACTGTGGGTTCTAGTTCTGCCTTAGACATGAAAGCTGAATGGGTGACTTTGAACCAATCACCAGGAGACTGTGGGTTCTAGTCCTGCCTTAGACATGAAAGCTGAATGGGTGACTTTGAACCAATCACCAGGAGACTGTGGGTTCTAGTCCTGCCTTAGACATGAAAGCTGAATGGGTGACTTTGAACCAATCACCAGGAGACTGTGGGTTCTAGTCCTGCCTTAGACATGAAAGCTGAATGGGTGACTTTGAACCAATCACCAGGAGACTGTGGGTTCTAGTCCTGCCTTAGACATGAAAGCTGAATGGGTGACTTTGAACCAATCACCAGGAGACTGTGGGTTCTAGTCCTGCCTTAGACATGAAAGCTGAATGGGTGACTTTGAACCAATCACCAGGGGACTGTGGGTTCTAGTTCTGCCTTAGACATGAAAGCTGTGTGGGTGACTTTGAACCAATCACCAGGAGACTGTGGGTTCTAGTTCTGCCTTAAGACATGAAAGCTGAATGGGTGGCTTTGAACCAATCACCAGGAGACTGTGGGTTCTAGTCCTGCCTTAGACATGAAAGCTGAATGGGTGACTTTGAACCAATCACCAGGAGACTGTGGGTTCTAGTTCTGCCTTAGACATGAAAGCTGAATGGGTGACTTTGAACCAATCACCAGGAGACTGTGGGTTCTAGTTCTGCCTTAGACATGAAAGCTGAATGGGTGACTTTGAACCAATCACCAGGAGACTGTGGGTTCTAGTCCTGCCTTAGACATGAAAGCTGAATGGGTGACTTTGAACCAATCACCAGGAGACTGTGGGTTCTAGTCCTGCCTTAGACATGAAAGCTGAATGGGTGACTTTGAACCAATCACCAGGAGACTGTGGGTTCTAGTTCTGCCTTAGACATGAAAGCTGTGTGGGTGACTTTGAACCAATCACCAGGAGACTGTGGGTTCTAGTTCTGCCTTAAGACATGAAAGCTGAATGGGTGGCTTTGAACCAATCACCAGGAGACTGTGGGTTCTAGTCCTGCCTTAGACATGAAAGCTGAATGGGTGACTTTGAACCAATCACCAGGAGACTGTGGGTTCTAGTTCTGCCTTAGACATGAAAGCTGAATGGGTGGCTTTGAACCAATCAACAGGAGACTGTGGGTTCTAGTTCTGCCTTAGACATGAAAGCTGAATGGGTGACTTTGAACCAATCACCAGGAGACTGTGGGTTCTAGTTCTGCCTTAGACATGAAAGCTGAATGGGTGACTTTGAACCAATCACCAGGAGACTGTGGGTTCTAGTCCTGCCTTAGACATGAAAGCTGAATGGGTGACTTTGAACCAATCACCAGGAGACTGTGGGTTCTAGTCCTGCCTTAGACATGAAAGCTGAATGGGTGACTTTGAACCAATCACCAGGAGACTGTGGGTTCTAGTCCTGCCTTAGACATGAAAGCTGAATGGGTGACTTTGAACCAATCACCAGGAGACTATGGGTTCAAGTTCTGCCTTAGACATGAAAGCTGTGTGGGTGACTTTGAACCAATCACCAGGAGACTATGGGTTCTAGTCCTGCCTTAAGACATGAAAGCTGAATGGGTGACTTTGAACCAATCACCAGGAGACTGTGGGTTCTAGTCCTGCCTTAAGACATGAAAGCTGAATGGGTGACTTTGAACCAATCACCAGGAGACTGTGGGTTCTAGTTCTGCCTTAAGACATGAAAGCTGAATGGGTGACTTTAAACCAATCACCAGGAGACTGTGGGTTCTAGTCCTGCCTTAAGACATGAAAGCTGAATGGGTGACTTTGAACCGATCACCAGGAGACTGTGGGTTCTAGTTCTGCCTTAGACATGAAAGCTGAATGGGTGACTTTGAACCAATCACCAGGAGACTGTGGGTTCTAGTCCTGCCTTAAGACATGAAAGCTGAATGGGTGACTTTGAACCGATCACCAGGAGACTGTGGGTTCTAGTCCTGCCTTAAGACATGAAAGCTGAATGGGTGGCTTTGAACCGATCACCAGGAGACTGTGGGTTCTAGTCCTGCCTTAAGACATGAAAGCTGAATGGGTGGCTTTGAACCGATCACCAGGAGACTGTGGGTTCTAGTCCTGCCTTAAGACATGAAAGCTGAATGGGTGGCTTTGAACCGATCACCAGGAGACTGTGGGTTCTAGTTCTGCCTTAAGACATGAAAGCTGAATGGGTGGCTTTGAACCAATCACCAGGAGACTGTGGGTTCTAGTCCTGCCTTAGACATGAAAGCTGAATGGGTGACTTTGAACCGATCACCAGGAGACTGTGGGTTCTAGTTCTGCCTTAGACATGAAAGCTGTGTGGGTGACTTTGAACCAATCACCAGGAGACTGTGGGTTCTAGTTCTGCCTTAGACATGAAAGCTGAATGGGTGACTTTGAACCAATCACCAGGAGACTGTGGGTTCTAGTCCTGCCTTAGACATGAAAGCTGAATGGGTGACTTTGAACCAATCACCAGGAGACTGTGGGTTCTAGTCCTGCCTTAGACATGAAAGCTGAATGGGTGACTTTGAACCAATCACCAGGAGACTGTGGGTTCTAGTTCTGCCTTAGACATGAAAGCTGTGTGGGTGACTTTGAACCAATCACCAGGAGACTGTGGGTTCTAGTTCTGCCTTAAGACATGAAAGCTGAATGGGTGGCTTTGAACCAATCACCAGGAGACTGTGGGTTCTAGTCCTGCCTTAGACATGAAAGCTGAATGGGTGACTTTGAACCAATCACCAGGAGACTGTGGGTTCTAGTTCTGCCTTAGACATGAAAGCTGAATGGGTGACTTTGAACCAATCACCAGGAGACTGTGGGTTCTAGTTCTGCCTTAGACATGAAAGCTGAATGGGTGACTTTGAACCAATCACCAGGAGACTGTGGGTTCTAGTTCTGCCTTAGACATGAAAGCTGAATGGGTGACTTTGAACCAATCACCAGGAGACTGTGGGTTCTAGTCCTGCCTTAGACATGAAAGCTGAATGGGTGACTTTGAACCAATCACCAGGAGACTGTGGGTTCTAGTCCTGCCTTAGACATGAAAGCTGAATGGGTGACTTTGAACCAATCACCAGGAGACTGTGGGTTCTAGTTCTGCCTTAGACATGAAAGCTGTGTGGGTGACTTTGAACCAATCACCAGGAGACTGTGGGTTCTAGTTCTGCCTTAAGACATGAAAGCTGAATGGGTGGCTTTGAACCAATCACCAGGAGACTGTGGGTTCTAGTCCTGCCTTAGACATGAAAGCTGAATGGGTGACTTTGAACCAATCACCAGGAGACTGTGGGTTCTAGTTCTGCCTTAGACATGAAAGCTGAATGGGTGGCTTTGAACCAATCACCAGGAGACTGTGGGTTCTAGTTCTGCCTTAGACATGAAAGCTGAATGGGTGACTTTGAACCAATCACCAGGAGACTGTGGGTTCTAGTTCTGCCTTAGACATGAAAGCTGAATGGGTGACTTTGAACCAATCACCAGGAGACTGTGGGTTCTAGTCCTGCCTTAGACATGAAAGCTGAATGGGTGACTTTGAACCAATCACCAGGAGACTGTGGGTTCTAGTCCTGCCTTAGACATGAAAGCTGAATGGGTGACTTTGAACCAATCACCAGGAGACTGTGGGTTCTAGTCCTGCCTTAGACATGAAAGCTGAATGGGTGACTTTGAACCAATCACCAGGAGACTATGGGTTCAAGTTCTGCCTTAGACATGAAAGCTGTGTGGGTGACTTTGAACCAATCACCAGGAGACTATGGGTTCTAGTCCTGCCTTAAGACATGAAAGCTGAATGGGTGACTTTGAACCAATCACCAGGAGACTGTGGGTTCTAGTCCTGCCTTAAGACATGAAAGCTGAATGGGTGACTTTGAACCAATCACCAGGAGACTGTGGGTTCTAGTTCTGCCTTAAGACATGAAAGCTGAATGGGTGACTTTAAACCAATCACCAGGAGACTGTGGGTTCTAGTCCTGCCTTAAGACATGAAAGCTGAATGGGTGACTTTGAACCGATCACCAGGAGACTGTGGGTTCTAGTTCTGCCTTAGACATGAAAGCTGAATGGGTGACTTTGAACCAATCACCAGGAGACTGTGGGTTCTAGTCCTGCCTTAAGACATGAAAGCTGAATGGGTGACTTTGAACCGATCACCAGGAGACTGTGGGTTCTAGTCCTGCCTTAAGACATGAAAGCTGAATGGGTGGCTTTGAACCGATCACCAGGAGACTGTGGGTTCTAATCCTGCCTTAAGACATGAAAGCTGAATGGGTGGCTTTGAACCGATCACCAGGAGACTGTGGGTTCTAGTCCTGCCTTAAGACATGAAAGCTGAATGGGTGGCTTTGAACCGATCACCAGGAGACTGTGGGTTCTAGTTCTGCCTTAAGACATGAAAGCTGAATGGGTGGCTTTGAACCAATCACCAGGAGACTGTGGGTTCTAGTCCTGCCTTAGACATGAAAGCTGAATGGGTGACTTTGAACCGATCACCAGGAGACTGTGGGTTCTAGTTCTGCCTTAGACATGAAAGCTGTGTGGGTGACTTTGAACCAATCACCAGGAGACTGTGGGTTCTAGTTCTGCCTTAGACATGAAAGCTGAATGGGTGACTTTGAACCAATCACCAGGAGACTGTGGGTTCTAGTCCTGCCTTAGACATGAAAGCTGTGTGGGTGACTTTGAACCAATCACCAGGAGACTGTGGGTTCTAGTTCTGCCTTAAGACATGAAAGCTGAATGGGTGACTTTGAACCAATCACCAGGAGACTGTGGGTTCTAGTCCTGCCTTAGACATGAAAGCTGAATGGGTGACTTTGAACCAATCACCAGGAGACTGTGGGTTCTAGTCCTGCCTTAGACATGAAAGCTGAATGGGTGACTTTGAACCAATCACCAGGAGACTATGGGTTCTAGTCCTGCCTTAGACATGAAAGCTGAATGGGTGACTTTGAACCAATCACCAGGAGACTATGGGTTCTAGTTCTGCCTTAAGACATGAAAGCTGTGTGGGTGACTTTGAACCAATCACCAGGAGACTGTGGGTTCTAGTCCTGCCTTAGACATGAAAGCTGAATGGGTGACTTTGAACCAATCACCAGGAGACTGTGGGTTCTAGTCCTGCCTTAGACATGAAAGCTGAATGGGTGACTTTGAACCAATCACCAGGAGACTGTGGGTTCTAGTCCTGCCTTAGACATGAAAGCTGAATGGGTGACTTTGAACCAATCACCAGGAGACTGTGGGTTCTAGTTCTGCCTTAGACATGAAAGCTGAATGGGTGACTTTGAACCAATCACCAGGAGACTGTGGGTTCTAGTCCTGCCTTAGACATGAAAGCTGTGTGGGTGACTTTGAACCAATCACCAGGAGACTGTGGGTTCTAGTTCTGCCTTAAGACATGAAAGCTGAATGGGTGGCTTTGAACCAATCACCAGGAGACTGTGGGTTCTAGTCCTGCCTTAGACATGAAAGCTGAATGGGTGACTTTGAACCAATCACCAGGAGACTGTGGGTTCTAGTTCTGCCTTAGACATGAAAGCTGAATGGGTGACTTTGAACCAATCACCAGGAGACTGTGGGTTCTAGTCCTGCCTTAGACATGAAAGCTGAACGGGTGACTTTGAACCAATCACCAGGAGACTGTGGGTTCTAGTCCTGCCTTAGACATGAAAGCTGAACGGGTGACTTTGAACCAATCACCAGGAGACTGTGGGTTCTAGTCCTGCCTTAGACATGAAAGCTGAATGGGTGACTTTGAACCAATCACCAGGAGACTATGGGTTCAAGTTCTGCCTTAGACATGAAAGCTGTGTGGGTGACTTTGAACCAATCACCAGGAGACTATGGGTTCTAGTCCTGCCTTAAGACATGAAAGCTGAATGGGTGACTTTGAACCAATCACCAGGAGACTGTGGGTTCTAGTCCTGCCTTAAGACATGAAAGCTGAATGGGTGACTTTGAACCAATCACCAGGAGACTGTGGGTTCTAGTTCTGCCTTAAGACATGAAAGCTGAATGGGTGACTTTAAACCAATCACCAGGAGACTGTGGGTTCTAGTCCTGCCTTAAGACATGAAAGCTGAATGGGTGACTTTGAACCGATCACCAGGAGACTGTGGGTTCTAGTTCTGCCTTAGACATGAAAGCTGAATGGGTGACTTTGAACCAATCACCAGGAGACTGTGGGTTCTAGTCCTGCCTTAAGACATGAAAGCTGAATGGGTGACTTTGAACCGATCACCAGGAGACTGTGGGTTCTAGTCCTGCCTTAAGACATGAAAGCTGAATGGGTGGCTTTGAACCGATCACCAGGAGACTGTGGGTTCTAGTCCTGCCTTAAGACATGAAAGCTGAATGGGTGGCTTTGAACCGATCACCAGGAGACTGTGGGTTCTAGTTCTGCCTTAAGACATGAAAGCTGAATGGGTGGCTTTGAACCGATCACCAGGAGACTGTGGGTTCTAGTCCTGCCTTAGACATGAAAGCTGAATGGGTGACTTTGAACCGATCACCAGGAGACTGTGGGTTCTAGTTCTGCCTTAGACATGAAAGCTGTGTGGGTGACTTTGAACCAATCACCAGGAGACTGTGGGTTCTAGTTCTGCCTTAGACATGAAAGCTGAATGGGTGACTTTGAACCAATCACCAGGAGACTGTGGGTTCTAGTCCTGCCTTAGACATGAAAGCTGTGTGGGTGACTTTGAACCAATCACCAGGAGACTGTGGGTTCTAGTTCTGCCTTAAGACATGAAAGATGAATGGGTGACTTTGAACCAATCACCAGGAGACTGTGGGTTCTAGTCCTGCCTTAGACATGAAAGCTGAATGGGTGACTTTGAACCAATCACCAGGAGACTGTGGGTTCTAGTCCTGCCTTAGACATGAAAGCTGAATGGGTGACTTTGAACCAATCACCAGGAGACTATGGGTTCTAGTCCTGCCTTAGACATGAAAGCTGAATGGGTGACTTTGAACCAATCACCAGGAGACTATGGGTTCTAGTTCTGCCTTAAGACATGAAAGCTGTGTGGGTGACTTTGAACCAATCACCAGGAGACTGTGGGTTCTAGTCCTGCCTTAGACATGAAAGCTGAATGGGTGACTTTGAACCAATCACCAGGAGACTGTGGGTTCTAGTCCTGCCTTAGACATGAAAGCTGAATGGGTGACTTTGAACCAATCACCAGGAGACTGTGGGTTCTAGTCCTGCCTTAGACATGAAAGCTGAATGGGTGACTTTGAACCAATCACCAGGAGACTGTGGGTTCTAGTTCTGCCTTAGACATGAAAGCTGAATGGGTGACTTTGAACCAATCACCAGGAGACTGTGGGTTCTAGTCCTGCCTTAAGACATGAAAGCTGAATGGGTGACTTTGAACCAATCACCAGGAGACTGTGGGTTCTAGTTCTGCCTTAAGACATGAAAGCTGAATGGGTGACTTTGAACCAATCACCAGGAGACTGTGGGTTCTAGTTCTGCCTTAGACATGAAAGCTGTGTGGGTGACTTTGAACCAATCACCAGGAGACTGTGGGTTCTAGTCCTGCCTTAGACATGAAAGCTGAATGGGTGACTTTGAACCAATCACCAGGAGACTGTGGGTTCTAGTCCTGCCTTAAGACATGAAAGCTGAATGGGTGACTTTGAACCGATCACCAGGAGACTGTGGGTTCTAGTCCTGCCTTAAGACATGAAAGCTGTGTGGGTGACTTTGAACCAATCACCAGGAGACTGTGGGTTCTAGTCCTGCCTTAGACATGAAAGCTGTGTGGGTGACTTTGAACCAATCACCAGGAGACTGTGGGTTCTAGTTCTGCCTTAGACATGAAAGCTGTGTGGGTGACTTTGAACCAATCACCAGGAGACTGTGGGTTCTAGTCCTGCCTTAGACATGAAAGCTGAATGGGTGGCTTTGAACCAATCACCAGGAGACTGTGGGTTCTAGTTCTGCCTTAAGACATGAAAGCTGAATGGGTGGCTTTGAACCAATCACCAGGAGACTGTGGGTTCTAGTCCTGCCTTAGACATGAAAGCTGAATGGGTGGCTTTGAACCAATCACCAGGAGACTGTGGGTTCTAGTCCTGCCTTAGACATGAAAGCTGTGTGGGTGACTTTGAACCAATCACCAGGAGACTGTGGGTTCTAGTTCTGCCTTAGACATGAAAGCTGAATGGGTGACTTTGAACCAATCACCAGGAGACTGTGGGTTCTAGTTCTGCCTTAGACATGAAAGCTGAATGGGTGACTTTGAACCAATCACCAGGAGACTGTGGGTTCTAGTTCTGCCTTAGACATGAAAGCTGTGTGGGTGACTTTGAACCAATCACCAGGAGACTGTGGGTTCTAGTTCTGCCTTAGACATGAAAGCTGAATGGGTGACTTTGAACCAATCACCAGGAGACTGTGGGTTCTAGTTCTGCCTTAGACATGAAAGCTGAATGGGTGACTTTGAACCAATCACCAGGAGACTGTGGGTTCAAGTTCTGCCTTAGACATGAAAGCTGTGTGGGTGACTTTGAACCAATCACCAGGAGACTATGGGTTCTAGTCCTGCCTTAGACATGAAAGCTGAATGGGTGACTTTGAACCAATCACCAGGAGACTGTGGGTTCTAGTTCTGCCTTAAGACATGAAAGCTGATTGGGGTGACTTTGAACCGATCACCAGGAGACTGTGGGTTCTAGTCCTGCCTTAGACATGAAAGCTGAATGGGTGACTTTGAACCAATCACCAGGAGACTGTGGGTTCTAGTCCTGCCTTAAGACATGAAAGCTGAATGGGTGACTTTGAACCAATCACCAGGAGACTGTGGGTTCTAGTTCTGCCTTAAGACATGAAAGCTGAATGGGTGACTTTGAACCAATCACCAGGAGACTGTGGGTTCTAGTTCTGCCTTAGACATGAAAGCTGAATGGGTGACTTTGAACCAATCACCAGGAGACTGTGGGTTCAAGTTCTGCCTTAGACATGAAAGCTGTGTGGGTGACTTTGAACCAATCACCAGGAGACTATGGGTTCTAGTCCTGCCTTAGACATGAAAGCTGAATGGGTGACTTTGAACCGATCACCAGGAGACTGTGGGTTCTAGTTCTGCCTTAGACATGAAAGCTGAATGGGTGACTTTGAACCAATCACCAGGAGACTGTGGGTTCTAGTTCTGCCTTAAGACATGAAAGCTGAATGGGTGACTTTGAACCAATCACCAGGAGACTGTGGGTTCTAGTTCTGCCTTAAGACATGAAAGCTGAATGGGTGGCTTTGAACCAATCACCAGGAGACTGTGGGTTCTAGTTCTGCCTTAGACATGAAAGCTGAATGGGTGGCTTTGAACCAATCACCAGGAGACTGTGGGTTCTAGTCCTGCCTTAGACATGAAAGCTGAATGGGTGGCTTTGAACCAATCACCAGGAGACTGTGGGTTCTAGTCCTGCCTTAGACATGAAAGCTGAATGGGTGGCTTTGAACCAATCACCAGGAGACTGTGGGTTCTAGTTCTGCCTTAGACATGAAAGCTGAATGGGTGACTTTGAACCGATCACCAGGAGACTGTGGGTTCTAGTCCTGCCTTAGACATGAAAGCTGAATGGGTGGCTTTGAACCAATCACCAGGAGACTGTGGGTTCTAGTCCTGCCTTAGACATGAAAGCTGAATGGGTGACTTTGAACCGATCACCAGGAGACTGTGGGTTCTAGTTCTGCCTTAAGACATGAAAGCTGAATGGGTGACTTTGAACCAATCACCAGGAGACTGTGGGTTCTAGTTCTGCCTTAGACATGAAAGCTGAATGGGTGACTTTGAACCAATCACCAGGAGACTGTGGGTTCTAGTTCTGCCTTAGACATGAAAGCTGAATGGGTGGCTTTGAACCAATCACCAGGAGACTGTGGGTTCTAGTTCTGCCTTAAGACATGAAAGCTGAATGGGTGGCTTTGAACCAATCACCAGGAGACTGTGGGTTCTAGTCCTGCCTTAGACATGAAAGCTGAATGGGTGGCTTTGAACCAATCACCAGGAGACTGTGGGTTCTAGTCCTGCCTTAGACATGAAAGCTGAATGGGTGGCTTTGAACCAATCACCAGGAGACTGTGGGTTCTAGTTCTGCCTTAGACATGAAAGCTGAATGGGTGACTTTGAACCAATCACCAGGAGACTGTGGGTTCTAGTCCTGCCTTAGACATGAAAGCTGAATGGGTGGCTTTGAACCAATCACCAGGAGACTGTGGGTTCTAGTTCTGCCTTAGACATGAAAGCTGAATGGGTGACTTTGAACCAATCACCAGGAGACTGTGGGTTCTAGTTCTGCCTTAGACATGAAAGCTGAATGGGTGACTTTGAACCAATCACCAGGAGACTGTGGGTTCTAGTTCTGCCTTAAGATATGAAAGCTGAATGGGTGGCTTTGAACCAATCACCAGGAGACTGTGGGTTCTAGTTCTGCCTTAAGACATGAAAGCTGAATGGGTGGCTTTGAACCGATCACCAGGAGACTGTGGGTTCTAGTTCTGCCTTAGACATGAAAGCTGAATGGGTGACTTTGAACCGATTACCAGGAGACTGTGGGTTCTAGTTCTGCCTTAGACATGAAAGCTGAATGGGTGACTTTGAACCGATCACCAGGAGACTGTGGGTTCTAGTCCTGCCTTAGACATGAAAGCTGAATGGGTGACTTTGAACCAATCACCAGGAGACTGTGGGTTCTAGTCCTGCCTTAGACATGAAAGCTGAATGGGTGACTTTGAACCAATCACCAGGAGACTGTGGGTTCTAGTTCTGCCTTAGACATGAAAGCTGAATGGGTGACTTTGAACCGATTACCAGGAGACTGTGGGTTCTAGTTCTGCCTTAAGACATGAAAGCTGAATGGGTGACTTTGAACCGATCACCAGGAGACTGTGAATTCTAATCCCGCTTTAGGCATGAAAGCCATCTGCTTGACTTTGGGCTAGTCACTTTCTCTCAGCCCAGTGCAGCTGACAGGGTTATTGTGGGGGGAAAGGAGGAGTATAAGTTATGTCTGCCATTTTGAGTTATTTATAAAAACAATAAAGGCAGGATTTAAGACATTCTAAAAATGAAAGAATAAGATAGAATAGAAAAATAAAGAGGGAGAGCTCTCTTTTTAAAGGCGTCTTTGGTTTCTTTAGGCATGAGAAGACATCATTCCCAAACCCCATGTTCCACGGACAAGGGATGATGGGAGTTGCACCTGATACAACTGGCAGCCACTCGGTAGGAGAAGGCCTGTGGATAGGAAGCACTTGGAAATCAGAAGCCAAATCTGCATTGAAGGATGGGAAGCCTCCAGGATTCCTTCATTTACTGCACCGACACCTTGTCCGTTTTGTGTAGTGCTTGAGCATCACAACAATCTTGGGGGCAGAGGGAGGGGGCAGATAGAGTGAAGGAAAGTATCCAAGGTCTCTCAGAAGGATTCACAGCCAAGCAACGATTGAAAAATCTAGCTCCCTTCAGGACTGGGGTGCCAATCAAAAAAGGTCCCTGAACCCTTCACAAAATCGCTTACTCACGTGTTAGAGTCCACTGCTCTGTGGCTGTGCTCAAAATCCCGTTGAAATCTGAGATCACCTTCACCAGGTACAGAACTCCTGGCTTCAAACTGCAAAGAGTGTAATTGGAATCCCGAGTGGAGCAGTTGCCCACTTGTATCCTGTCTTCCCTCCACCAGCTGATTCTGTATAAATAGTTCGTTGCATTTGGGTCTTTGGGTGAGTTCCAGGCCATGGAAAGTCGATCAGGGCTGTAACTTTTCACAGTGATATTCTTAGGGCTGTTTGGAGCTGAGGGGAGAGCAGTTTTAGTTAGCCTGGTATCCCAACACCAAGAAGCCAAATACCTTTACAACAACCCATAAAAGATTCCGGCTTATCTGAGTCCCTGTTTGAGTTGGCCAAAAGGATTCTGGGAGTTGAAGTCCATACATCTTATTGTTGCCAAGGTTGAGAAACTCCGCTCTGGCCTGTTCTTTGAACACAGGCAGAAAAAAGTTAAGGCAATGAACAGGGTTGCTACCGATATCTCTCATGCTATGCCAGGGGTCCCCAACCCCCAGTCCATGGACTGGTACTGATCAGTGGCATGCCAGAAACCAGACGACATAAACAAGGGATGCCCGATCCATGGGATGCAGGCAGCATGAGACCAGGGCTCCACTGGTCTGCAGAAAAAGCTCTCTCCACAGAACAGGTCCCTGGTGCCCAGAAGGTTGCGGGAGGGTTTTTTTGTTTTTTTTTTGCTGCGCTACAGCAACGACCAGGGCTCCAGCATCTGGGTAGGATTTAGCAAACCCTCCTCTGATATTTTGTTTCTGGCCTAGGGTTTTGAGCATCAATCCAGCAGCCATTTTTAAATCATCTTGTGTTGTTACATAAAGCACCATTGAGAAATTAATTTGGTAGCCAAATCCACTACAGGAGATCTTTGTTTACACAAACACAAATGGGACTGGCTACTCCATCTTTAAGCAAAGCAGTCACTAAGAGGGAAATAATGTGATTGCAATGGGCTCACTTTGTTCATGGCTGTTAAGTAAATCTCTTGTGGTCGTTAAGCGAAAGATCACCTGACTGCAATGGACTTAATGATTTCATTTCTGCTGTCATGTGACCATGACCTGTAGGTTTACCATCTACACCGTCTCACTGACTCTGCTTGTTGGAAGTGTGCAAATGGCAACCAGGATGCTGCGACTGTCATTAAGTTGGAGAACTGGTAATCAAGTAACTTTTCCACTGCTGTCACAACTTCAAACGGTCACTAAGCAGGGCAGTCATTAAAAAAGGACTGCCTCTGATGGCCCACAAAGCACTTTGACTTATTTTATGGATCCTAAGCAGGGGTGGGTTCCTGCCAGTTCTAACCTCTTCTATAGAAGGGGTTCCACAAATCTACAGTGCCGTTTAGAACCGGTTTCAGCTCCCTCCCCCTGCCCATCCATCCATCATCAAGATGAAGAGCGAGAGGAGGAATTCTGGGAGTTGAAGTCCACAAGTCTTAAAGCTGTCAAGTTTGAACACCCCTGGGTTTTTTTCTAAAGGGTTAAGGGTGCAAGGGTCTTGTAACTTGACAGCTTTAAGACTTGCGTGCTTAAAATGCCAGAGTTTCTGAGCCAACATTTTGGTTGCTAAGCAAGAATGTTGTTAAGTGAGTTTCACCACATTTTACAAGTTGGCCACGCCCACCCAGTCACAAGGCTGGCAAGCCACTCCCACCCAGTCACATATCCAGCAAGCCACTCCCATCCGGTCATATGGCTGGCAAGCCACTCCCAAAGCAGGTCACACCTATAGAAGAGGTTCTAAAAAATTTTGAAACCCACCACTGATCCTAAGCCATCATTTTCTTCAACTCCCCCCTCCCCCCTGGCACTAAATCCTTTCTACCTGTGATGACATTCATGGTCTTTGTGTTGCCATAAACGTTGCTCTTGATAATGGCCCTGACTTCAATTGTGTACATCGTCCCTCCTTTCAATCCTTCCTTAAGAAACAGGCTTTCATTGAATGTGGCACAGTCGATCAAGCAGACACAATAAGTGTAGGTATGGTTTTGAGGGTCTTTGGGTGGCTTCCATCCAATCAGCAGGGAATCCACTGTGCGGTTTTCTATTGTGAGGTTCTGGACTACCGAAGGCCCTGCGATAAAGAGAAAACATTTTTCACAGCTTTCTATATTGAGCAGCTTAGGCAGCACTTGTTGATTCAACATCATTGCTGAGAACGGCAACAAAATGGTACAAACATGGAATGTTCTGATGTCCAGGATGTAGAAATTGGAATAGCAAATAAAGAAGCAAGCGAGCTGTTCTATTCCCCTCTACTCTCCTTTGTTCCACTTTTATCTTTTCCCAGAATAATCAGCTAAGCATTCCTTGATACAAAGCTTAACATTTATTGCAGGGGTGTCCAAACTTGGCAACTTTAAGACTTGTGCTGGCTGGGGAATTCTGGGAGTTGAAGTCCACAAGTCTTAAAGTTGCCAAGTTTGGACACCCCTGATTTATTAGGTTATTGGCTACCCCTTATTTATATTTGTTGTTTAAAAAAACATTTTGAATTGTTTGAATTGGGTTTCTTTAAAACTTCAGATTTCCCTTAAAACTCCTCATTCATTGTTCTTGAGGATGATGGTGCCATTTTGCCAACTTAAAGATGAGCCTTCAGAAAACCAAGCAGGGTACTGTGTTAGAAAACAGTATTGGTTCCTCGGTTTGGAACTTTAATCAGAAATTTAATAGGCTTCGTTATGTGAATTATTGATTCATCAGTGTGTAGATACTTGCGCACAACTTTGCATATCCCTTGTCTTTATCCTTTCAGTGAGTTTGCACGCCTATGTCATTATCCTCACTGATGCCTCTTATCTGTTGGCCAATGGGGAGATGTCAAAAATGGCAATCAACTAACCAACCCAACTTCCCCTGTCTTCATTCTGAGGTCTTTGTTGATGGCTTTTAAAACAAAGCATAATTGTGGCCATTGCAAGGGAAAAGTAGCAAAAGTGATTGACAGATAAATGGACTTGGCTAATGTCATGATGTCATGACATACCATGGATAGAGGGAGGGAGGGAAATCCCAAATGCTGAGGTAAGATGAGCAGGGAATTCCTGCCACTAACAAACCATCCACTGCATAACTCCAGCTGTTTCCTCTAGAGCAAGGGTCCCCAACCACTGGGCTACAATCCATTACCGGACCATGCCCTATTTGGAACTGGTCTGCACGAGAGATGGGCCAGTATGTGTGCACAACTCCACCTGTGCAAACGGCACCCCAAAGGCTTATCTTTTCTCTTGCATGAATAGAGTTGTGTGCACTTGGGTGCTGGCCCACCACTCTCATGGCCAGGTTCACCTCTCACTCCAACCCCAGCCAGGCTGCCCCTCAGCCAGGCTGCCAAGCTGATGCTTCGGATGCTCCAAAAGTAGAGTGGTGAGAGCAGAGGCTGAGTGGGCATTTGCTGACTGACCAAGGCTGCCTGCACGGGACACTCGGGCAGCCTTGGTGAGTCTGAGGAGCACCACACCATGCCCCCAAAGGCTTTTCTTCTCCTCACCAAAAGCTTTTGCAAACAGATGAAAGGCTTTGAGGGAGTGATCTCGCACTGTTTCAAGCCTTCCGTCCCTTCACAAAAGCTTTTGGTGCGGAGAAGCTTGAAGGAGTGTGAAACTGCATCCCAAAGGCTTCTCTTCTCTCTTATGTGAGTGAAAACGCATGTCCCAGCCCACTGCTCATGTGAGGCCCAGTTCCCCTCTCCCCCGCCAACGGGGGCCACCAAGGTGCAAAGGTTGAGGACCGCTGCTCTAGAGCATGTAGGACCGTGATGGCAAACCTATGGCATGTGTGCCACAGGTGGCACACGCATTCTTCTCTGTGGACACATGAGCTGTCGCCCCATCTCACCACGCATGCACATGTGCCTCCTGCCAGCCAACTGATGTTTGGGTCTCTGCTGCGCATAAGCGGGGGTGGGTGCATGTGGGAGATGTGGTGCACCCCCCACTCCCTATTTTTGGTCCCAGGAGGCTGCAGGGAGGTCTGCTAGGCCCAAAATAGAGCATGGGGGGGGTTGTATGTGCATGGACAGGGGGATGAGGGGGAGCGCAGGGGAGCCACGCAAGTATGTGCAAGGAACAGGGCACGCATTGCATTATGGGTGTTGGCATGCAACAACAAAAAGGTTAGCCGTCACTGATGTAGGAGAAGGACTGGGAGAACCTGAGGGCAGAGTTAAAAGAGAGATCAGCTTAGAACCCCTATGTGGCCACAAGCGAACTAGGTCCAATCTCCCTTGAATTCCGTTGATTCTTATCTAACTTTAATTAGATATTAATATTGGTTGAGAATATTCCTGTGCAATAGACATAGGTAGCAACAAATTAGTTTGACAGAGGAGGAGCTGAGACTCAGCTTCCCAAGATTCATGCAAGTTCTTCATCAATACAGATCAGCTCAAATCTCAGACTGACCCAGCACTTGAGAGTGGAAAGAACCTTAGTTCTACTGTATCAGAAAATAGACATCACCAGGAGCCCTGGTGGTGCAGGCTTAGAATGCAGTATTGCAGGCAAACTCTGCCCACAGCTGGAGTTCGATCCTGACTTTTTTTATATGTACATTGAAGATGGCATTTAATTTTGTTGTACAGGGTGCAGTGACAATAAAGTAAACCAAAGTAAACTGATGAGGCTCAAGGCTGACTTAGTCTTCCATCCTTCCGAGGTTGATAAAACCAGAATCAAGATTGTTGGTGGCAATATGCTGAGTCTGTAACTCCACCCAGAGAGTGTTGTAAAGCACTACGGGGCGATACATAAGTCTAAGTGCTAAGTGCTATCTTGTTGTTTCTGCTACTGCGAGCAAATCGTGATTGTGAGACTCACTAGTAGTTATGTTGATGGATGCTTCTTGACTACAACTTCCATTCAGGACTCTAAACACTGTCATGTTATATTCCTGCCCAGGGGAGAGCTTTGTCATGACAAGGCATGCATTTGTCCAGCTGCTTTTATATGTCATTGTAGAGTGATCTCTGGAGGTTTCATGACAGCAGTTGATTACATCTTGCCAGTTAGGGGTTACAGAACAGTTGAGTTCTTCCGGTGAAATCAGATCCTTTGCAGGATTCAGCTCTGTGCAGAAAGTGAAACAAATGAATCAGAAATTAACAGATGATGTCTTTCTCGTTCCCTAGGTAAACATCTTCAAATTGACCAGCTCTTCCCTCCTGAGTTGCAGCTCTGGGCTCTTCAAGCTGGTACTCCAGGGAATCAGTGTTTTTGACATGTTCCTTTGCCCCACCTGACTTCCTAAATTTAAAATAGTCGTAATAAAACAAGAAAATCCCACAGACTGATTACAACAATATGGCAAAGTAGTAACACTGGTGCATTGGAATATCTGCAAGAAGTACCACTTGCCTGCCAGCAAGAGGTGGTGGGACGACAAAATAAACAAAGAGAAAATGAAGAAACTTAAGTGCTCTGGGACTTTAGAATTCAAACAGACAACCATCTGCCACACAACACCCCAGACTTAACAATTGCTGAGAAGAAAGACAAAACAATCTGGATAGTGCAGTACCTGCAGACAGAAGAATACGAGAGAAAGAACTCAAGAAAATAACAAAATATCAAGATCTACAAATAGAATGATTGCAATAAAAGAACACAAAGTGCCTATGGCATGGGTGTCAAACTCAAGGCCCGGGGACCAGATTTGGCCACAGGGTGCTTAGATCTGGCCCGCCAGGCTGCTCTGGAAACAGGAAAGGACTGGCCCGTGGTGCCTCTGCCAGTAAAAAGGGAACGCACAAGGGCCTTATTTGGAGCTCCGAGGTTGCAGGATGCCATCATAGCCGAAAACGGAGCCTATGAGCCTATTTTTGCTGGCAGAGTGCTTGGGCCACCACAGACACCCCCGACACGAGTGATGTTGAGCTGGCCATGCCCACCCTGTCCCCCCAAGGTCAACTACTACCCTGATGCAGCCCTCAATGAAATCGAGTTTGACATCCCTGACCTATAGTAATAAGCACCTTGGGGCCAAACCCCAAACATCTGGAGCATCGCTTGGATACCCCTGGCATTGACAAAATCACCACTAGCCAATTGCAAGAGGCAGCTTTACTTGGAACAGCTTCCATTTTGTGGTGATACCTTTAATATATCAAACCCCAACATCTGCCTATTTCAGGTCCTTAGGAATGGCTAGATAGGTGTACAAAATACCAAATCTAGGCTAACCATCTGGCTGATGGTGCAGCCAACCACAATAATAGATTTTCAACACTGCCTTTGTTTTCATTAATTTATCAGGATTGTCCCTGTCCAGGAAAAGATAGGAAGTTGCTTTGCTTGGAAATGTGTCCATCTTCCCAAACACAAACCCTGTTTTATTGTTATGTTCGTAATGGCAGCATTCATGGCACAAGCAATAATTCCCCTTGAGCGGCAGTTGCTTTTGAGTGTCTATGATAAGTTCTCAAGAACCAAAAATTGGCCCCTTTGAACTGGTACACATCAGTCCGATGCAGTACAGTATAGGTAGTCCTTGACGTACAACAGTGACTGAAGTTACAATGGCACTGAAAAAAGTGATGTATGACCATTTTTCACACTTCCAACCGTTACAGCATTCCCGTGGTCAGTTGATCAAAATTGAGACCATCGACAACTGACTTGTTGCAGTGTCCTGGCATCATGTGATCAATTTTTGTGACCTTCTGACAAGCAAAGTGGATCTGGGGAAGCCAGATCCACTTAACAACTTAAAAACTGTGGCAAGAAAAGTCGTAAAATGGGAGAACACTCATTTAACAAATGTCTCACCTAGCGACCTAAACTTTGGACTCAATTGTGGTCATATGTTGAGGATTACCTGTAGTTGACCAAACAGGGAAAGCTAGGAAAAAAATGGTGTGTCAAGAGGACCAGGAAGAAAAGCTTAGCCAGGTGTCTAGTGATGCTGATCTCTGACCCAAGACTCGTCAGTCTTGGGTCAGAGGTATGTTGACGTATGTCAGAGGTATGTTGACATATATAATCAGACGTATGTTGACCTGGGGATTTAGGGAAACTCTTAAGAAAGGGATTCTCTCTCTCTCATTTGCTATCCTATCTACTTCCATACCAAATTGTCCAAAATGTTAACTCCCAACATTGTCATAGTAAGAGAAATGGGGGGGGGGGGACTGCATTCCACGCATACTGTCAGGTGGTCAGATCTCAGATTATTGCAGCCAGTTTGGGAGGGGTGCATCTCATAGGGGAATATGATTTATGACACAGACTGAGGGGAGGGAAGGAACAGAAGTCAAAGTCAGCTATAAATCAAACAAAGCTTAGACTTGACTGCGAAAAGATCTTGCTTATAATGCTCCTAACAAATGACTAGTTTTGTATTGAAACTTGACTCGATACTAATGAATCAACTAGGGCATCTTTAGGAAACCTTGCACAAAGCTTATTCTCAGAAGCCGACATAGTATTGCAGGTCCTTGTATCTTGGAAATAGAGAAACATTTTCAAGGTGGGCTCCATTGCTTATGCAGCACATAGTTCTCTACATGTGGCAGACAGATTTTCTCCAGCAGAGAACACAGATTGGATGGTATGGATTTTTAACCTTACTTGCGCATGTAGAGATGGAGCAGTTAGGCAGGAAACCACAAACGTTCGCTGCGAACTCATCCCTTTGACATCCCGAAGGTAGATTTGTAGCATTGAGACAAACTGCATCCCATTCTCTCATCTCTAATCCTCCGTGAACTAACGGGCAGTAGAGGACCACAAATTTGCTCTCAACCTGACCAGGATCTTTGCAGCAATCTGTGAGAGCAGAAATGAAAGAGTTAGTCTCACTTAGCTATAAAAGAAGGAGGCCAAACCAGCTTTCTCGTTCATGCTGAAAACAGCCCAGCAATCAAATTTTTGGTCTAACTTCATATAGGACAAAACCAAACAGTCTTCGGCCATTGCTCTGAGTACTGTGGTAATCAAGGTAAAACGAATATGGATAGTCTTTGACTTACAACTATTTGCTTAATGATCATTCAAAGTTACAATGCCACTGAAAAAAGTGACTTATGACCAATCTCCACACTTATGGCTAAGAGCAGCATCCGCTTAGCCACATGGTAAAAATTCCGGTGCTTGGTAACTGGCATGCATTTATACCATGGTTACAATATCCTGGGGTCACGTGATCACCATTTATGATGTCCCCTGACTGCTTCCAACCAGTGAAGTCAAGGGGGGGGGGAGAGAACTGGATTCACTTAATGACCATCATGCCGTTTACTTAACAACCATTGCAAAAATGCCATTAAATTAGGCATGATTCACAACAACTGCCTCATTTAGAAGTGGAAATTCTCATCCCAATTGGGGTTATAAGTTGAGGACTACCTGTAGATACAAGAAAATGTCCTCATGGATCAGTTGGAGGCCTATGACACAGTCCAAAGACAAAATAATGGATCAGGACTAGATTAGGCGGACAACAAGCGGATCTGTGTTTGACTGTTCTGGCAAATTGTTAGGCTAAAGTCACAACTTGAATACCAAATAAATGATACTATCAAAGTCTGTGTTGATTCTTCCAATGCATTATTGCAGTTAGATTGAAAAATCATGGTGCCATCTTTGTATATCCTGAGTTGGATAGACTCATCTTAAGTTTTAAGTGCCTTCCAGGAATTGCTGGAAAAGTCCAGATGGATTAGTTGTGATTTTCTTGCATGTCATTCCTTGTCCTCTCTGTAATAATGGAGAACATATGATCTTGTGGGTGCTACTGAACTGCAGCTCCCAACAAATCTACCAACACGGACAACCATGATGAAGGCTGAGAAGTGTAGTTCAATAACATCTAAAAAGTCTATCAGCAACATAACATGTGGAGAAGGACAATGAAGAAACAACCCAGAGGGGGTCCCCCCCCAACAGAGTGCAACTATAACTCAGAGCAGGTGCTACTCAACCAACCAAATCAATAGTCAGATCCGGTCAAAAATCCTGTGTCTTTCAAATGTCCTTTTGAGGACCATGTTTGACCTGGAAGGAAAATGTACACATTCATCTGTTGTCAGCTGCCATCTTACATCTGCTTGTGCTTTGCTACCATGCAGTGACAGTCTGCCATGAACTCTGTGGAAGAAGGAATGCTTGGGGGGAAATGAAAGTAACTTTTGTATCTCCCTGAGACACTGCCTCAAGGTCATCTGGCTAGGAGAAGAAGGCAGCTCCATACTAACCTATGCTTGAACTGACCATTCTGAAAACATCTTCCTTGAACCTGATTGGTCATGATTCACCCTTTCCACCACCACCCCAGGATCAGCAATGGGAGGCAGTTAAGTGAGAGAAAAATTGAACTTAGGGAGTTTGGCATGTGAGTCTCAGTTCTGGTTATGCATTCTGTAACCTTTCTCAGCAAATGAAGCAAAGGATTGTTTCTAAGTAGCTGTTTAAATTGGGGCAGATCTGACATCTATATTTTTTAGTGGGACACACAACAGCTTCGGGATGTGTGGATCAACAATTATCGAAGGAACAATGGTTCAGAGGCAAAGCTTACATCTTGCATATATAGAAAGACCAAGATTCAATTCCTGGGATCTCTAAGGGTTCTGAAATCCTGAAGATCAGCTCAAGTGCAGAGGATCCTTCCCTAACCAGTATCCTTCAGAATATCAGATTTTCTAACAAGTAACAGAAATGGATTCCAGGACCTGCAAGATTAAATATCTGGGGGGCATTAAATTGTGGTAGACAGTGCTGAACTACGTAGATCCAGGGTCTAACTTGATATAGGACAAGATCAACTTTTCCCATAGAAAGTGGAAGCATTGCTACAGGTCCATTCTCCAACATTTTCCCATAGTTGTTAATAACATGAATAGAATAGAATAACCAATTTGAATGGGAACTTGGAGGTTTTCTAGTCTAACCCCCTGCTTAGGCAGGGAACCCTACACCACTTAGGGTTAAAATCTCTGTCCAAGCTCTTCTTAAAAACCTCCAGAGTTGGAATAGCCACAACTTCTGGAGGCAAGTTGTTCCACTGATTAATTATTCTAACTGTCAGGAAATTTCTCCTTAATTCAAAATTGCTTCTCCTTGATTAGTTTCCACCCATTGATTCTTGTCCTGCCTTCAAGTGCTTTGGAGAGTAGCTTAACCCCCTCTTCTTTGTAGCATCAAATATTGGATCACTGCTATCATGTCATTCCTTGTTCTTCTTTTCATTAGACTAGACATACCCAATTCCTGCAACCGTTCTTCATATATGTTAGCCTCCAGTCCCCTAATCATCTTTGTTGCTCTTCTCTGCACTCTTTCTAGAGTTTCCACATCTTTTTTTTTACATTTCCTGTGTTAAATTGCACATCTTGTTCAACCTTTATTTAGAAAGATTCCTAAAGACCTTCATTTACTTACCAGTACTTTTCAAGCATGGCTGATGCACTGGGATTTGTTTATTTTGTCCTTCTGAGAGAGGAGGGGAAAAAACACAGAGAGAAAGAGTTAAACTTTTCTATATGCGGAATCTCTTTGAAGCTTTGCAGTGTGCATCAAACAAAAAGATTAAACAAAAGACTGCTTAGTTCACACCAACACAAAGGGTTTTGATTGACCTTGCAGGATCAAACTGAAAGGACCAAAAACCTTGATGAAAGAGGCAACCTATGTCTCTTCTCTGTTCCCAGAAAGAAGTATTCATTAACCTGCTGCCCTTAATCTTCAGCGTTTTGTTAAATTTCACCGTTAAAGATCAAAGCCTTCAGAAGTCCATCCCATCAATCCTTGTTTTGCAAAAATCTATTTGAATTTTGGGTTCTATTCAGTGGTATGATTTTATTAATGTATTATTGTCACCTCTGCATTGTTTCAATCTAAATGAGTCTAAGAGGCTTAGAATCAAAATATAATCTCAAGACTAGGAGCATCACGTTAAAGGATGTGGCCATTAGGAACTTTAAACAGCACCATCCCACCCCAAAATAATTGTGGGGTGTTTCTGGTAGCACTGACAGCCAATGGGTCCTTTCCTCTTTCTTTCATTGTTTCCCCCCCCCCATAGGGATTGAAGGAGGGAAAAATAGATATCTCATACCAGATTGTCAAAAATCCAAGTGACGACTGTAAGTCTTGTAATTGTTTTCTGGGTATTTTCAGGTCGGATATGATATCAGATCAGATTAGATTTTTATCATGCTTCAATTACTTTATAAGCAACTGCCTGATAACCCAGCGTTGCTTGTTTGTTTGTTTGTTTATTGGATTTATATGCCGCCCTTCTCCCAAAGGACTGAGAGCGGCGTACAACATTTAAAAAAAACACATATTACAAAAGTTAAAAAGGAAATTAGATGAAGTATCCAAAAACAAACCCAATTAACAATAACATTTTAAAAATTAGATTAAAATTAACAATTAAATCAATCATTTATTTTATTTTGTTCAGGCCAGGCTGGCTTTCTGGAAAAGCCAACTTTTTAGGGCGCGTCAGAACTATTTATTTATCTCAATCTTGTATTAGGCAGGAAAGGGAATGAATTATAAGTGGCAATGTAAGTGTGGAATGGGTTGTCCTCCCTCTTTCCATTAACGTCGCCACAATTCCTGAAGAGGTGGTGGCAAGAGCAACTTCTCTCTGAGCCCTGATTTTGGCGACAATTAAATTAGTTTAAAATGTTTTCCCTCTGCCCCCAGAAGCGTCAAGAAAAATGATACCACCGTGTTGAAAATGTCTGGACCAAACATAATTTCTAATGTTGGATTTTCCCCCTTACAAGAGGGAGTCTCCTTGTGGAGTACTGTGAAGCCGTTACCATGGCAACTCCTCTGCGCTGTACAGTAGAGGCCATTTTAAGGCAGAAAAGGCTGCATCTTAACAGTGTCCTCGCAAGAGGGCATTGATAGAACAGGCTATTCAGCACCTTTTGGTGCTGAATCCAGGCCATCCAACTGGTTCCTCCCCATCAGGAAGGGCAGGGTTTTTACTCCCTGTTTGTGGAGAATCCCCCGGGCGATGGAGAGCAAATTTACATCTAAAAACATTAAACTGCCACATTGTCTATCGGCGGTTCAAAATGTATTCTCTGCACACCATCCTCAAGGCAGTCAGGAAAGGCGACTTCCTCACGTCGGTAGACTTGACCGAAGCATACCTTCATATCCCCATCTTCATTGACCACCGAAAATATCTCTGCCTCTCCTATGGGGGGAGGCACTTCCAGTACCAGGGTATTCACAAAGGTACTGGCAGCACTAGCCACCCACATCAGGTCATCCCCAGTTCGGATTCTCTGCTACCTGGACGACATCCTCTTGTTGTCCAGGTCTCCGGTTCAGGCAGAAAGAGATCTTGCCCTCACCATTCACACCTTGCGGAATCACGGGTTTGGGGTGAATCTCAAAAAGAGTCACCTCATTCCCAGCACTCGCCTTCTCCACCTCGGGGTCTTGATAGACACCATGGCGGAGAGGGGGGTTCCTATCCAACGACCACATTCTCAGTCTGAGGGAACTTGTCAGGAAGGTGCTACGTCTACGCAAGGCATCCCTTCTTCTCCTCTCCCAAGTCTTGGGCAAGATGGTTTCTTGCTTTGGAATTGTCCCATGGGCCAGGTTTCACAGCAGAAGCCTTCAATGGTTCATGCTTCCACATCAAAAGGCCAACAGGAGCAGCTCTCCTCTCAGGGTCCCCCTTCCCAGACAGGTATTACACTCTCTCAAATGGTGGCAGTCCCTGGAGATTTTGCAAGGGACCTTGTTCAGAGAGCCATGCCGTCTCACACTTACGATGGACGCAGGTCTGACAGGATGGGGGCCACACATGCAGGACCTAGTGGCTCAGGGTCAGAGGTCCCTCGAAGAGAGCCAAAAGAGCATAAATTGACCAGAATTGCGGGCGGTTCGCCTCACCCTCATACACTTCCACCACAGAGTTCATGTCCATCACATATTAGTCCTCATGGACAATACCACGACCAAGGCACACATAAACAGACAGGGGGGAACTTGTTCCGGGTCCCTGATGCAGGAATCCAACCTGTTGTGCCAGTGGGCATATTCTCACCTGTCATCTCTCAGGGCGGAACTCACCTGTCATCTCTCAGGGGTCTCCAACATCCAACCAGACTGGCTGAGCCGGACAATGATAGATCAGGCAGAGTGGACCATCCATCCGAGCATCTTCCACTGACTGATACTATGATTCGGCCTCCCAGTCGTAGACGGCAGACAACAATCAGGTACCCAGGTATTACTCGAGGTTCATGGACCCCATGGCAGAAGGAGTAGATGCTCTCAGATGCCAGTGGCCCAGGGGTCTCCTGTACACATTTCCTCCCCTTCCCCTCATTCAGAGGGTAATTCAAAAAATGCTGGAGCAGGAGGCAGAACTCTTGCTGCTAGCACCGAATTGGCCACGCCGGCCTTGGTATGCCGACCTAGTGACTCTGTCAATCTCCACCCCATGGCACATCCCATGGTCTCTCCTGTGTCTACACCAAGGTTCATTTTGTCATCCCAACCCCCAGTGGCTGCAGTTAACCACATGGCGATTGAGCAGCAAGCCTTAACAGCCGATAACATCTCCCTTGACATTATTGTTACTATTCAGGCATCACGCAGAAGTTCTAGTAACCGCATTTATGATGCCACGTGGTGGACTTTTGCTCTGTGGTGTTTCAACCAGACTGTTGACCCACTTAGGGAATCCATTCCGCAGATATTAGACTTCCTGCAGAGGGGGCTTGATCAGGGACTTACCCCTAACACGCTACGCCGACAGGTGGCCGCTCTGGCCTCTGTTCTGGACGGCCTGGCATCCAAACATCTGCCTTCTCATCTCTTAATCTGGAGATTTCTCTGTGGAGCATCCAACCTGCGGCCCCCTGTCATACATAGATATCCGACTTGGGACTTGCCTTGTGTCCTAGAGGCTTTGACTTCCGTGCCCTTTGAACCTATGGGATCCACTTCTTTGAAACTGTTGTCCTGTTGTCCTCCAGACCGAGTTGTCTTAAGACTGGACCCGACATTCATACCGAAGGTCAATAGCTGTTTCCACCGAGGTCAGGAGTTGACCTTACCTGATTTCTGTCCGTGTCCCCGTCATGAGAGAGAGCGCAAGTGGCACACTCTTGATGTACGTCATGCCCTCAAGAGCTACATCAATTGCACAGCCTCATTCCGCCACTTGGAAGCCCTCTTTATCTCTTTTCATCAGGCCTCCTTGGGTACCAAGGCTTCATCGTCTGAGACGCTGGATAAGAGCCTGTATTAAACTGTCTTATGAACTTCAATCCATACAGGTCCCTGCAAACATTACAGCTCACTCTACGCGCAGCGCTGCGACATCTGCGGCTTGGTCCACTCAAGCCACCTTGGAAGAAGTCTGCTGGGCGGCCACCTGGGCATCTCCCACAGTCTTCATACATCATTACAAGTTGGACAAGTACACATCAGCTGACGCGGCTTTTGGGCGCAGGGTGTTGCAACAAGTGCTTGTGCCCCAACGGACCTTTTTTACAATTTCCCACCCTAGTGGACAGCCCAATCTTTGGTACATCCTAGTCTGGCTTCTGTCTACGATAACAGGAAAATGGGCGTTGGTTCTTACTTGATATGATCATTTTCTGGTAGAGACAGCATCCAGCCCTACCCTGGTATGGGTCACGCGAGGGGATTCCTTGTGCGGAGGAGAGATACAGTGACTGTGGACTTTCACTTTTTGCTCACAATTCTCACTTGAGTCTACGGTTTTCCTTCATCTGAAACTGGGGAGGAGCCACAAAGGCCCAATTACATCATAAGTGTAGACTCAGTCCGATTGGTTAATGGACGGAGCATACCCAGTTTGGCTGCTGTCTCTACTCTACCAGAAAATGAGCGTATCGGGTAAAAACCAATGCCCCATTTGAAATCATAGAGAAGCATTAAATTGGAAAACCTATTTTTCCTTGGGATCAACCTGAAAATTTATGCCCACATTCCTGCCCCATCTGTAATTGGATCATTACATCATAGTGTTTGCTTGTATTCATTGATTTATGTTTTAGTTTATATGTATATTTAGTATATGTGTATACAGGTATATATAGATATATTTAGGTTATACATATATTTTGTGATGATGCTTATATTTTGGGGTTCTTGGGGGTCTCTGAGCTTGCTTATTTTCCAGCAGACATTTCCTACCAGTTCTAGTCCTAGCACTGGTCATTTTGCCTAGTTTGGGTAAGGAAATATTTGCAAGAAAACAAGCAAGCTCAGAGAGCACCAAGGATCCCTCATTTCAACCCTGAGCTGAAAATATTCTCCTTTATTGATATGTATATTTATTTTGCAATATAGGATTTTAAGCCAGCCAGAGTTGCCATGTGGTAAGACGGACGGCCAATAAGCAAACAATCAGACAGATAGACAGACATTAAGAATCTCAGGGAAGAGAAAGGGGCTTGCAGTGGCTTCAATGCTTCTTCCTCTTATACTCATTCCTTCCCTTATTCAGGGTTAAAGTGCATTTGTGGACACGCAAGTAGCAAGTGAAGCTTTTTTTTAAAAAGCGGCAATGACGTAATGGACAAGCTCTTTTATGAGATAGCAAATGGGGCTGGAAAAGTATGTTGGTCTGAGCAATTCCTGACTGGGCGATTTATAGCCCTAGTAAAATAAAGAGCAGCTCATGCCTTTCCTGCCTCACATCTCTACCTGTAACAGTTCTTGAACATGTGGCAAGGTTCCAAACACACGCAGCCACTGGCTGATATATTTTGAAAGTGTCAGTGGAGGGGGGTAGTGTATCTGTGTAGTGTCTGGGGGTGCAAGTAGGATCTGAAGCCTCTTCAAAATAGACTCCTTAAAACCCTCCCGTAAAACGGGGGTTTGGATTATATTGAGGGAAGCTGCGCCTGTTGAATTAGTTTGACAGCTCCTTTGAAAAGGCAAAGAAGCCTCCTTAGGGTGGGTTTGTGTGTGAGGGTGAAGCTAAGAAACAAAGCAAGCAAGAGAAGGAAGCCTTTAAGATGGATGGATTTCAATTCCTAGGATTGTAGATAATATTTATAGCCCAGGGTTGAACCAGGGGTTCCCTGGTCCTCTCTGAGATCGGTTGTTTTCTTGCAGATCTTTCATTACCCAAGTAGGTAACATCATCAATGCAAACCTCACTCCCTTCTAGCACTGATGATGTTATCTAGCTGGGTAATGAAATGTCTGCAAGAAAACAAAACAAAATTCATAGAGCACCAGGACCACAAATTCCTAGAATTCCCTCAGCCAGTATGCATTTGGACACTGCTGGCCAAGGGATCCTGGGAGTTGGAATCCACGCATCCTAAAGTTGCCAAGGTAGCGAAATACGGCCCTTGACCTTGAGAAGCAGCATTTCAATTCAGTAACAACAACTTACCATGTTGGCCAAGCTGAAGGAACAGCAGCAGACCCTGCAAAGGAATGGTAGAAGGTTAAACGTGGGCATTATAGGCTTTGTGACCACTCGGTAATGGGTTACTGTATAGTTTCCCATGAAGACCTGTCTTGTCTTCATATTGGGAACTGGCTGATTGTGGGAGCAGCCTTTCATGCAAATTGAATTTGCTCTCTTTAATGCCATGAATGGGAGCTCGGCCTGGCTTTCCATTATGCTTTATCTTCAGTGTTCGTTTCCAGCGTTGCTAATAATACAGCTGGGTTATTGTTCCTGCCTTGCCCAGAAGAAAAGGATATAATTTTAATGCTCTGAAGTATATTATTATCATCAGCCCAAATCAATTCACTGCTGGATGAAGAACCTCTTCTTTGAACGGCAAGGACCGCAATCTGCCAAGCTGACCTGTGTGGGTTGGTTAGACTTAGAGCATAGATGTTTTCTGAATTCCCCGGCTAGAACGGAGAGAGAATGACTTAACCCCAAGTCGCCTCATTGGCTTCCTGGGTCCCAGTACATGCAGACCTCGACTTAACGACCACCGTAGAACCCGAAATTTCTGTTGTTAAATGAGATATTTTGTTAAGTGAGCTTTGCCCACTTTTATGACCTTGCTTGCCACAGTTGTTAAATGAATTACTGCAGCTCATCAGATATTATCCCAGCTGTTAAGTGAATCTGGTATCCCTGTTGGCTTTGCTGGTCAGAAGGTCATAAAAAAGCTTTGGACACAGGAAAGGTGATAAATGTGAACCAGTTGCCAAGCATGTCATTTTTGATCACATGGTTGTGATCAAAAATGGTCGTAACTGTGAAAAACAGTCATGTCCCTTTTTCTCAGTCCCATTATGACTTTGAATGGTGACTAAATGAACTGCTGTAAGACGAAGGCTACCTGCACCTTAATGATATGTGGGAAAGATTAATCGAAAAGACACTGCTGAGGGAATGGTCAGATAAGAGACAACATAGCCTACAACTAGATAACGGCTGAGGCAAGAAATTTAGAAGTGATGCTCCCTAGGTTTTGTGGACTAAGGAGATGGAAAAAAGGTTGTACTTCCAAACTTGTAAGACTGATCTTGGCCTTACAGGATAAATCAATATATAAACTAGTACAAATCTCCCCCATATTTTCCCCCTTTACTGCCTGAGAAATTAGGGAGGGTCTCTTCTGAGCCTCTTGCCCTGATCATTGTTCAGCTGTGGGTTAGGTTGTCCCTATCTGACCATTCTCTTAGCAGGATCTCTTTGGCCATTCTCCTAAGACCTTAATGGAGAACCTATGGCACGGGTGCCACAGGTGGCATGCAAGCCGCGGGCATGTGAGCCGTCGCCCCAATTCAGTTCCACCACGAGTGCACGAGTGCCTCCTGCCAGCCAGCTGATTTTCCAGTCTCTGCTGTGAATGCGGGGGGAGGGGCAGGGCGCATGCGGGAGATGTGCGCACATGCGTGCAGGAAGGGTGGGATAGGTTGCATACATCTTCCACATGCACCCCACCCCTCTAGCAGGGAAGCCTGATAGGCCAAAAATGGGATGTGGGGGTGGGGCACACACCGGGGGTGGGTGGATTGTCACACGCACATTGCATTATGGGTTGGGTGAGGACACATGTGTGTGCGCTTTCGGCACGCGATGACAAAAAGATTAGCCATCGCTATCCTAAGGTCCTTCTCACATACCATACAACCACTCTCATAGTCAAAGCAACAGAGAGATTGAATGATGAGACAGGGTGCAGTTAAAACTGGGTACAAAATTAGATGGATTTTAAAAGAGTTTTAGTTTTGATTAAGCATATTTTCTCAGGATTCCCCTTCCCTATTTCGCTATACAACTCTTTAATATGATGCTAATAAAAATAAAAATTAGCATAGTAATATATAAAACAAACTTTTTTAGCCTGGAACAACTGATGTCCCTGAGACTGTTGCAGAGAAGTGTGCTTCGGGTGTAGCTTTAAAACATACTGCTAAAACATTTTCCTTTTCTTCTTTTAAAGTTTTATTAATCAGGCTTAAAAGAGGGAATAACAGAGTAACAGAGTGGAAAGGGACTTTGGAGGTCTTCTAATCCAAATTCTTGCTCAAGCAGGAAACCCTATAACATTTCAGATAAATGGTTCTCCAATCTTTTCTTAAAAACCTTCAGTGCACCTACATCTTCTGGAAGCAAATTGTTCCGCTGATTGTTCTAACTGTCAGGAAACTTCTCTACTTCTAGGTTGCTTCTCTCCTTGTTTAGTTTCCACCCATTGCTCCTTGTTCTGCCCTCAGGTGCTTTGGAGAATAGCTTGACTCTGTCTTCTTTGGGGCAACAAAACATTGGAACACTGCTATCCCTAGTCCTTCTTTTCATTAGACTAGACATACCCAATTCCTGCAATTGTTCATTTGTTTGTTGCTAATCTCTGCACTTTTCCTAGCGTCTCAGTATCCAGACCAAAACTGAGAAAAACCCACTGGAGTTTATCTGTATTCATGTGAGAGAGGAGAGAACCTGAAACTGGGTGTGCAGCGATATAAAAACAAAATTCTGATGTCAGATCAGTGTTCAAACAATAGTTGCTTTCAGTAGAAAAAGGATAAGAATTCCCTGTCCAGTATATACTGTAGGAGAAGAGCAGACAGAGCGAGAGGGCGGAGTTCAATGCATCATCAGTTTAGAGTCATTGCTTTTCCACAAGTGCTCAAAGTTCAACCTCTCCTGGCTTTTATTCACCTTTATCTGGTAATTTAGTGTTGCACTTTAGTTGACTCCATTCTTGTACATAGGCTTGAATAAACCTTCTACAAGTAGTCCTCGACTTACAACAGTGCTGTTCTGACCAATGCTTCCTGAGAAAGCATAAATCACAATCTTAGTCCCCAAAACCCCTCTTTTATTTAGACGGCTGTGAATTATGGTCATTCACAGCCCATAATGATTCACAGTCTGTGAAGATTCCGGCAGATGTCTGCTCGAGTTGACACAGTCTTTCAGGGTAATGTTGATAAGCACCCACCTTTATCTCCCTTGAAACATTGCCAGAGACCTAATTGCCAATTAGTTTTGCAAGGCCAAATGTAGCACAGAGTCAAAAACGACTTCTCAGAGCTTGAACCGACTATATGAACTAATTGCTCACGTCCGTTTGCTCCTCTTTTATGTCTTATGGGAAGGGCCAATCATCTCCAAGCCTTACTCCCGAGTCATCCTTTTTGTCTTAATTGTTCTTGCCTTAGGGCAGCTCTGCGCATGGGCACTCGGAACAGGCTCACATTGTTCTTCTGCCTCGCTGATGTCAGACTCCAGAGGCTCTGGAGGCAGCACATCACTACCTGATGGCCCTGGCCCCCTCTCTGCCTCCGACGCAAAACCCTCGTCCGAGCTTTCTGCAGACTCCAGGACTGGCCCATGCTCCTCCCCAACCCTCCTCACTGCCCGGTTCTACTGCCAGCTCCACAGGCTGCCGGCAGACCACAACGTTCATTTAGTGACTGTTCAACATTACAATGGCATTGAAAAAAGTAACTTATGACCATTGTTCACACTTAGAACCATTACAGCATCCCCCATAGTCAGTGATAAAAAATTCAGATGCTTGGCAACTGATTTAGACTTATGACGGTTGCGGTGTCCTGGGGTCATGTGATCCCCTTTTTGCGACCTTCTGACAGTCAAAGTCCATGAGGAAGACGGATTCACTTAAAGACCAGTTACTAATTTAGCTGCAGTGATTCAACTTAACAACTGTGACAAGAACGGTCGTACAATGGGGCAGGACACTGCAACCATCATAAATACATGGCTGTTGCTAAACATATGAATTTTGATCAGGTGACCAGGAGGACACTGCAACGGTCTGAAGTATGCAAAATTGTCATTAAGTTTCTGTTTTCAATGCCATTGTAACTTTGGTCAGTAAAATATTGGTTGTAAGTCGAGGGCCTATCTGTGATACATCTGTGAACATCATAACACAGTTATCTGTAGGAACTCCCTCTCTCTAATACTGTAAAATAGTATAAACAAAATAAATAAATAAAAATAATTTCCAACCCATAAGCTCCAATGATTTTGCTACATTGCTGACAGGCTTGTAGTCTTCTGGGATGGAAAATGGTAATACTAATTTTTAAAATGCAGCCTCTCCCTTCCTGCCTCCCTCTCCCTCCCTCCCTCCCTCCCTCTCAACAGGAAAAAGAATCAACTCTACGGCAAGCATGGAGATACTCCTGTTGCTATTTTAATGCCTATGAATTATGGAATAAAGTACCCTCAAGTAGACTGAAGGACTTTAGTAGGGGGGAAGTCCTTTTAATACTGAATTACCTTTTTGTTTTTAAAAAAGAGCTCATGTCTATCAGTATGATCAAGCAAAGCTAGTCCAGGGCTTATCAAGACCATAACTTACAATACGTTATATAATTCCTTTTCTTGGTTGCTGTGTAAAATTTACACACTCACGTCCCTTTCACAGCCACAGACTCACACCTGCCTCTCCAGGTGTATTTGACCAACTGGAGGTTTTCTGAATGGGGGCTGTTTTCATAAAATAATAACCACCCAAACCAACATGAGTGAAGGTTTATAATACAAACAGCTATGTACAGTAAATTCTAGCAAGAATTTTGCATTTCCTGCAATTGCTTCTTTTTATTCAGCGTCTGTTAGAAAGTCCCTAAATAAGTACAAGGAATAAAAACCCAGAAGAGGATTAAAACTTTCTCAGAAATGTCTACCATGGATTAATTAAAACAACTGTTTTGTTTTCTGGTTGTTGAAGGTTGTTCTTGAAGCTAGAAAACATTCAGACAATACAGGCTGTCATCAACTTACAGCAGTTCAGTTAGTGACCATTTGAAGTTACAACTGAAAAAAGATGACCATTTTTCACACTTTGGTGCATCCTCATGGTCACATGATTTACAGTCAGATATTTGACAATTGATTCATATTTACTACAGTCGCAGTGTCCCAGGGTCATACGATCATCTTTTGCGACCTTCTGACCAGCAAAGTCAACGGGGAAGCCAGATTCACTTAACAACCATAGTACTAACTTATCAACTGCAGTGATTCACTTAACAACTGTGGCAAGAAAGGTAATAAAATGGGACAAAATGTACTTAACAGCTGTCTCACTTAGTAACAGAAATTCTGGGCTCAATTTTGGTGGAGGACTACCTGTATCACCATTATTTTCAATTCTTTCCTGAACTATTGCATTTAAACACATTGATTCAGATTTTTTTTAATGAAGACTGCTTTTACTGTATTTTTCGGCATATAAAATGCACCAGAGTATAAGACGCACCAAGATTTTGAAGAGGCAAATTAAAACATAAGTTTTTGCACTCTGCAGACCTCCATAAAAACGATCCATTTTTCATGAAAAAGGGCCTGTTTTTTGTCAAAAAAGGGAATGCATAGCCTTTAGGAGGCTTGTAGAGTGCTCCTGGGACTGGATGGGCTGCCCACCCCCCCAAAAAGAGCAAAAAACAGCCCATTTTTTGTGAAAACGGGCCCGTTTTTTGTGGGGGAAAAAGGGTATGCATAGCCTTTAGGAGGCTTATAGAGTGCTCCTGGGGGCTAGGGAGGCAAAAAACGGCCTGTTTTTCACTCATTTCTGTTCTCCCCAGCCCCCAGGAGCACTCTATAAGCTTCCTAAAGACTATGCACGGCCGTTTTTGCAAAGTGGGTGGGGTTTCAGGAGGCCAAAAATACTGTATTCAGTGTATAAGACTCACCCAGATTTTCAGCCTCTTTTTTGAGAGAAAAAGGTGCGTCTTATACTCCGAAAAAATATGGTAATTATAATTCATCCAAATTATTAAGTATTTAGTGGAAGTGTAGGATGCAGTAGCTACATTTATCTAATGGATTCCAAAGATCTTAGAAGAATAGCTGTGTTAGAAATAGGTGGGAAAATCCAGGATATTTTCAAACCTTGATTCTCCTTACCTCAAATGTTGCTGAACTACAGTTCCCAGCAATTCTGGCCGGTGTGATCAAAGGTAAAACTTGCCAGAAGTTTTGTTCCCCAATACAAGTAGTCCTTGACTTACAGTCGTTCATTTAATGACCATTTAAAGCTACAATGGCACTGGGAAAAGTGACTTATAACTGTTTTTCACACTTACAACCATTGCAGCTTTCTACAGTGACATATTAAAATTCAGACGCTTGGCAACTGGCATGTACTTAAGACAGTTGCAGTTTCTGTGGATAATGAGATTGCCTTTTGTGACCTTTTAACAAGCAAATCAATGGGGAAACCAGATTCCCTTAACAACTGTGTTACTAACTTAACTTAACAACTGCAGTGACTCACTTTAACAACTGTGGCAAAAAAGGTCATAAAATGGGGCAAAACTCACTTAACAAATGTATCATTTTGCAACAGAAATTTTGGTGCTCAGTTGTGTTATAATTCAAGGATTACCTGTATTCACTCATGTTAAACTTATTTAACTTATTTAACTGATTTGCTAAACTCATTTAACAACTGTCTTACTAGCAGCAGAAATTCTGGGCTCAGTTGTGGTCATAAGTTGAGGACTCCCTTTCTTAAGAGGTTCACAAATTCCTCAGTCTGACTCTTACTGGCATCTGTCTTCTGCAGAGATGAAAGGGTCTCATTTTCAAACACATTGTTTCTTATTCTGTAATGGAATGTGTGGATGACCTTGGGGGATGTGGGAAAGAAATGCTGCCTAGAAAATAACTAGATGAGACAGGTAGAGTTCTCTAGTTGATTAATAGACAGAGAAAGAAATTTAGGAAAGACTGCCCTAATTGTTCAGATGGTTAAAAACAGTAGCAGGTTAATATCTCCGGATTGGCAAGATTCTGTTAGTGTAGTAATGTAGTCTTACATTAAAGTACAATGAGCTCATTTGTCATGTTTTTGCCTGTTGCACCCAGGAGCTCTGATCTTCTGAATTTAGCCCAGAAATAGGCTGTCTCTACATTGCCTTGGTATTTCAGACCATTCATGAAACTATAGGAGCTTCATTTGCAAACATCTGGGAGTTTGACAACTGCTGGAAGCCTCAGGTCATCAGTAGTGAGAGATGCTGGCAGTTATAGTACATAGGTTTATTTATTTATCACTAGCTGATAACCCAGCGTTGCCCTGGTATTTATTTATAAGGGGGAAATGACCGGACCAAACGTAATTTCTAATGTTGGATTTTCCCCCTTACCAGAGGGAACCCCCTTGGGGAGTACTGCGAAGCTGCTACCATGGCAACTCCATTGCACTGTACAGTAGAAGCCATTTTACAACAGTACAGTAGAAGCTATTTTAAGGCACAATAGGCTGTATCTTAACAGGGGCTGTCTTACCCCCACAGTATTTGTTTCCAGAGAGTAAATCATCTGTTATTCAGAGCAACTCTGGGTGGCTTATAGTGCAGGTTGCCTCTCCCTCCCCTGACGCTCTACTCATTGCCTTATTTTATTTTTTTATCTATCTAATCTTTTGGAGGTGAAATTATGTTCCATCATGCAACTGTTACTACAGAGCTTTAGTGGGAAGTTCTCACTGCTTTGTTAGAAGCCAGATGAGTTGTTTCCAGGAGAGAAAAACAGGAGGGTGGAGGACTAAAGATTTGCATTCCCTGTAAACTCCCACTGAATTATTTGTTTGATCATCAAGGACATATGCGTTGTTTCTGGGAGTATTAATCCCAGGTGCATTGTGTGTAAATCCATTCAAAACAAATTAGGGGGTTAGGAGGACAGGAGGCCACACACTCTGGAAATGCCTTTAGCCTGCAGAGTGTTTGTAGCTGCAACACCTTGAAAAGGGCGTTAAAGGAAGCATAATTTAGCTTAATTTAACCAAAGGTTTCCTTTGAAACTTAAATTACTTCTTTCTAAAAATGCTTTTTTTTTGGCAGCACACACAGAGAGAAAAATCTAATTTACACACATAATAGTACAGATAGTTCTTGACTTGTGACTTATGACCACAAATGAGCCCAAAATTTAAGTGAGACAGTTGTTAAGTGAGTTTTGTCCCATTTTATGATCAACATTTTCGCTACCGGTTCTCCAGAACCTGTCAGAATTGGCTGA
This sequence comes from Natrix helvetica, assembly GCF_964273705.1. Taxonomy (NCBI): domain Eukaryota; kingdom Metazoa; phylum Chordata; class Lepidosauria; order Squamata; family Natricidae; genus Natrix; species Natrix helvetica. The sequence goes on along the minus strand of NC_138554.1, from coordinate 25,514,068 downwards.
ATACCACCTCTGGTGGAGATGATGGATAAACTCTGGCTTATGGTTTTGCTAGTTAAAGACCAGAATAAATAAGACTGATTGAAAACAATCTCTTGCATGGTATAGGGAAAATTAGTCAGCTCTTACAAGTTTACTCAATGAAGCAGAACTGAAGACTGTGCAGCATTATATAGGAATCCAGTTGCAGAGTTAAGATATTCCTTCTCCATAGCCTAAGATCGTTGGTTACCCCTTGATTCGAGGCCTTATTATTTCCTCTGAACCCTAACCCAAATTATGAAATGATGCTACTCACAATTAACATCATGCTAGACAAGGTCTTTAAATTAGCCATCTCGGGAAACCATCAGCCGTTTCTCAATATGAATAAGAACGAAGCATTTTCATGGTAGAAGCAACTGAAATATAAATCCTTTCACCCAGAAATAAATCCCAACCACAGTAAGGTGCAGGGATGGGTGGGCAGACAAGAGAGCTACGCAACATTACAAATGTAGTCATTCTTCAAGAAATTGGGCATTTCAATGAGTCGAATGATTCTCTGGAAAATATCAGGATTTGGCCCTCCATCTCCACATCGGATAACCACATAATATCACTTGCCATACGAGAAAGTCTTTTGATTCAGCTTTTCCTGAAAATTTAGCTAACTTGACATTCTTAAACAGTTAATTGCCCTTCAAAATTCACACTTTGCTGAATGTTGCAATGTGGTTTTCTAGCTAGTGGAGTAAGAATTAATACAAGTAAGTCCTCAATTTAAGACCACAAGTGAGCCCAAAATTTTTGATATTAAGTGAAACATCTGTTAAGTAAATTTTGCTCCATTTTACGACCTTTCTGGCCACAGTTGTTAAATTAGTAACATGGTTGTTAAGTGAATCTGGTTCTCCTATTGACTTTGTTTAGCAGAAGATAGGCAAGGGGGATGACATGACCCTGGGACACCAACGGTCATAAATGTGAGTCAGTTCCAAAGCGTCTGAATTTTGATCATGGGATCAAGGGGATGCTACAACAGTCGTAAGTGTGAAAAACTGTCATAGGTCACTTTTTTCAGTGCTGTTGTAACTTAGAATGTTCACTAAGAGAAGTGCCGTAAGCCGAGAACTACCTGTATACATTGGAGAAATGGACATTCACAAATGTGCATACGTGTAAAAATCCCCTTAAATCTTGTTTCAATTGATTGCAAAATCATCATCATCAACATATTTGCACACAGAATCACCTGTTAGCAAAGCATGAAAGCAGAGGTGTAAAGCCCTGGAGAGGAAACAAAGCCAAACCAATGCAGAAGTGGAAAGAAGCAGATTTAAAAATTACAGAAATAACTCTCTAAATGAAAGATTGGTTGGAAGCTCAACCTTCTTCTTAAAGGCTGGCTGGGTATCACTTTAAGAAAGAGAGGTGAGGGCACAGGTTCTTCTGCTCTAATTTTACCTGTTCTCTGCAATGCCAGCAATGGAAGAGGGTCAGTAGACCAGCCAGGAGATGCCCAAAGAGAGTGTGGATGTGGGAGAATGCCCAGCGATTCCCAACTCACGGTGCTGGCCTTAAATGTAGATATCCAGTTGGTTTAGGTATGAAGTAGATAACTTTTGATATAATGATACAGTGCATAACAAAGAGCAGGTGGTTTCGAATTTGCTTGTTTTTAATTCACTTACCAGCACTAGGGAGTGACAGCTTCCTCCTAGAGAAAGAGGACTAGATGCCATCAGATAGGCAATTCCCAGGGTAGGAAGCCCCCAGAGCCCACATCCCAACAACCTGCGACTTCTAGTTGATCTTGCTAACTTGCCAAGCTCTTTTCAGGTCCTGTATCCTTCCTTTTCTCCCACCCAGGAGGAAGTGGTCTGCCTGGAAAACAAACCCACACGTACAGTTTCCTTTTTGGCCAAATGAAGTCCCACCCCTTTGATTGGAAAGAAGCACCAATGGAAGCATTTTTTTGTCCAATGCAAATTGGAGCTGTGGGCAGCTCCTACATTCTAGGTGGGACCTCAGGGAGAAATGAGATCCATTCTCCTGACACACCATGAACAGGATGGTGGCGATGAGGATGAGAAAAGGCATTAACCTTGCTACTGCCATCTCCTCACCTGCTATCAGAGGTGTTATTCAGCAGGTTTGGACCAGTTCTGGAGAACCAGTAGCGGAAATCTTGAGTAGTTTGGAGAACTGGTAAATACCACCTCTGACTGGCCCTGCCCCCATCTATTCTCTGCCTCCCAAGTTCCAGCTGATCGGGAGGGAATGGGGATTTTACAGTATCGTTCCCCTGCCACGCCCACCAAGCCACACCCACAGAACGGTAGTAAAAAAAATTGAATCCCATCTCAATGTATGTTGAGGAAAGGCAAATGCTGGATGAGTGCATGGGACTCCGTGTGAGTGAGTTCATGCATGTGTGACCTGAACCCACCACCTTCCCCCAATTTATGATCTACTACCCCTCTCAAGCCTTCTTTCAAGGGTTTCATGAAAACCACTACCTCCCCATTCCAAATGATGTTGTCTTCTCCTAATTCCCACAACTCCTAATCCTTTTGTTTGGGATTAGAATAGTCCTGCTCTTCTGAGGCCAGTCAACTGAAAATGAAGAGAACTGGAATCACACCTTACAGAGAACCTCTAGAGGTTCTCCTTGCTTTGAGGGTTGTTTTTTAAACATTTATGAGGCTGCACATTTTTAAAAAGCTTTTTGAGAAAAGAACAGGGCTAATAAGTTAACAAGAGACGTGGTGGCTAAGTGGCTAAGACGCTGAGCTTGTTGATCAGAAAGGTCGGCAGTTCGGCGGTTCAAATCCCTAGCGCCGCATAACAGAGTGAGCTCCCGTTACTTGTCCCAGCTTCTACCACCCTAGCAGTTTGAAAGCACGTAAAAATGCAAGTAGAAAAATAGGAACCATCTTTGGTGGGAAGGTAATAGCGTTCCATGCGCCTTCAGCATTTAGTCAGGCGGCCACATGACCACGGAGACATCTTCGGACAGCACTGGCTCTTCAGCTTTGAAACAGAGATGGGCATTGCCCCCTAGAGTCGGGAACAACATGCACATATGTCGGAGGGGAACTTTTACCTTTACCTTTAACAAGTTAACTCAAGATTGGAGAAGATCAACCTTAATGTACCTCCACCCAAACTCCAAAATTTCTTGGCACCTTGAATTAAAGAAAGTCTTTGAGAAAACCTGAAAATATACTCCAAGTTTCTTCAAAGTTCTTCCAACAAGTTTTCCTTATTCTGGGAGTTCTCCACTAATATGGCTAATAGCTGAGAATTCTGGATGATGTTGCTTCAACACATCCAGAGGACACCAGGTTGGAGAAAGCTATGATAAAGGCTCAACAAAGGGCAACTAAACTGTCACACTCTGCATTCATGATTCCTACTCCCTGGCAGCTACATATCTAGCTCTGTACACAAGAGAAGGAACAAAGACATCCATTGTGCTGCACAATTATAATGTGCTAGCCTTGTTTGTCCTTTGTAAATAGGACTTACCTTCCATTAAGCTAAATTAACTGAGTTTATTTACAACAGCTACTGTATAAAAGCTAAAAACACATGAAGAACGGTTGAAGGAATTGGTTATGTGTAGTTTAATGAAAAGGAGGACTGGGGGATGACATGATAGCATGTTCCAATATCTCAGGGGCTGCCACAAAGAAGAGGGAGTCAAGCTATTCTCCAAGGCACCTGAAGGCAGGGCAAAAAGCAATGGGTGGAAAGTAATCAAGGAGAGAAGCAACTAAAGATAAATTTCCTAACAAATAGAACAATTAATCAGTGGAACAACTTGCCTCCAGAAGTTGTGGCTGTTCTAACTCTGGAGGGTTTTAAGAACAGATTGGACAGATATTTTTCTGAAATGGTAATAGGATTTCCTGCTTTAGCAGGGGGTTAGACTAGACCACCTCCAAGGTCCCTTCCAACTCTGTTGTTCTGTTATATATATTTCTTGCACTCTTTAGTCTCCTTTATTTTAGAAAAAAAAATTTCAGTTATCTCCTATTATCTCATTCTTTCTGATTGTTCCTTGTCACATAAAGTATTTCCATTCACTAATACAGAGTTGCATTTAACAATTTTTGTAACGGCATTTTTTCTCTTTCTTTGTCCCAAACCTGGTTTGTTTAGCATTGTTTGAAACATACTTGAAACCCACAATTTAGTATGAACCATTACTGTGTAAAAATATCCAATGACTCCATTGTCCAATCTTTCCGCATGCACACACACACACACACACACACACAAAATACCAATTTGCTGTCCCTAAACCTGCTACACTTTCTGAGTAGACAGAAAAAGGAGAATAAACCAATCGAGAGCAAAAAAAGATAGAGCTATTGGGAAAGAAGAGACAAAAACAACAAAGACTTTCCCCGCTAATTTCACATTTTAAAAGCTTGAGTAAACCACAATGAAAACTTCAGAGAACCAAGGATTCAAATAATGATCTGTGTGAGTGTGTTGGCTCCAAAATTCATTGAATTACATCCACATTGAAATGCAAATGAAATTAATTTTCCCCATGTATAGCAGGAAGAGAGAGGATGAGTCAAAGAGGAAGAAAAAAAAAAGGAAGAAAAATTAAGTAAAATATCCACAGAAAAACCAGGGAGGTCAGTTCCAGCTTCTTCATTTTCAGTCTTTGTTATTTTGGGATGGGGTTCTTTTTTCTTTTTTCAGTCTTTTCTTTAAAAAGGGGGGCTGTCACAGAAAAGAGGGGATCAACCTATTTTTTTCAAAGCATCTTGAGGGCAGGAGGACAAGAAGTAATGGATGGAAGATTATGAAAGAGAGATCCAACCTAGAACTAAGGAGAGATTTCCTGACAGTGAGAACAATCAACCAGTGGAACCGCTTTCCTTCAGAAGTTGTGGGTGTTTCATCCCTGGAGGTTTTTAAGAAAAGATTGGAGAGCCATTTGTCTGGAATAGAATAGGGTAGCGATGGCGAACCTTTTTTGGCTCGCGTGCCACAAGTGGGGGGAGCGCAGGGGGTCATGTGCAGGCGTGCCACACCCGTAATGCAATGTGTGACCCCCCCAGTGCGCATGCGCGCACAACAGGCACGACCCCCATTTTTACATGCTTTTTTCACCCTCCCCAGGCTCCAGAGGATTTATAGGAGCCTGGGGAGGGCGAAAAGAGCCTCCCCCACCCCCCAGAGGCCCCCCAGAGGCTTCAGGTACTGTTTGGAGGCTTCCCTGAAGCCTACAGAACGCTTAAAATGACCCTCCAAGCAAACCGGAAGTGACCCCCATTTTTACATGCTTTTTTCACCCTCCCCAGGCTCCAGAGGCTTTATAGGAGCCTGGGAAGGGCGAAAAGAGCCTCCCCCAAACCGGAAGTGACTTCCGGTTTGCTCGGAGGGTCGTTTTGAGCGCTCCGAAGGCTTCAGGGAAGCCTCCGGACGGTCCCTGAAGCCTCTGGAGGGCCTCTGGGGGGTGGGGGAGGCTCTTTTCACCCTCCCCAGGCTCCTATAAAGCCTCTGGAGCCTGGTGAGGGGGTAAAAATGGCTTTTAAAAATGGTGAACTCAGCTGGCCAACGCCTCGCGTGCCCTGACAAATGGCTCCGTGTGCCACCTGTGGCATGCGTGCCATAGGTTCGCCATCACTGGAATAGGGTCTGCTGCTTGAATTAGAAGACATTGAGGATCCCTTCCAACTCTGTTATTCTATGTTCTATAAAAAGTAAGGATTCAAATTAAGATCAACTCTTGGTGGAAACACAGTTTTCTTGACAAAAAGTGCTGTTTTTCACCTCTAAATGCTTGGTCCTTCTATATTTATTTATTTTATTTATTTAGTTTGGCGAACATGTACAAGATATCAGGTATTAGTATGAACATGGCTATGAACAAGGAAATGAGTACAAATAAATGGGGACAGTAGGATAGGGATGGTAGGCACGGTGGTGCACTTATGCACTCCTCCTTTACGGACCTCTTAGGAAAAGGGTGAGGTCCCAGGCATTTGCAAGGCAACCTACTTCGGAAAGAGATTGTCCTTCTGGTGCATGAGACCCAGGAGGGTCAATTAAATATCACCCACACCGCGTGGGCTATGATATGAAAGGAGGGGAGCTGGAGATGTAGTTTCTTCAAATCAGTCTCCTGTTCCCATCACGGTAGCACCTCTTGTCCCAGAAAACATTCAAGAACTTTTTCAATTCATGTAGAAGCATTTAAGTATGCTCTGACATCAGTTCTGGGTCTTTGTTTTTTCAAACAAATGTTTTATGGATTTCACACATTGCTAAATGCCCTGAATCTGTTGGAGTAGGCAATCTACGAGAATGACCAAAGAATGGACAGATGGACAGCTTGTCTTTGTTATTGTCTTGCAGGATTTTGCCACTTTCCAGTTGAGAGTACAACCCTGGATTTCCTAGTGGTGTACCATCAAAGTACTAATAGAGTGCATGCTGCTTTAGCTTACCAAGCTTGGCTAGACGAAGTTACCTGAGCTGAAAAGTGGCTTTCTATGCCAACCTTCTAACACTGTAATTGGTTTCTTTTTCTATTGCTTTCCTAACCCCATTCTGCCTTCTGCCTTTGCATGCCCTTCCCATCAATCGAAATAGCTCGCTGGTGGAATCTGCCTTGTAAAAGTGAAGGGGCCAATACGGACAGCTCGATTTGACACATGAGGAGGAGGAGAGTATGGCAAGAGACCATTTGGAATGGAGAAATTCACCTGGTGGCCACATGGGAAGCTTGTGGGTGCCATTATTGGATCCGCAAGGAAAATACAAAGGTTTTCAAGAAATAACTTCATGGGAAAGAAAGCATCATTTGAGAGGTATTTGAATGGATAATAATAGGATAGGAAGGAAGGGCCAAGCCTGAGGAAGAAAGCCCTGAGAGTTAGTTCTGACCAGGAGAAGGAAGTGCATAACGAGACCTATCTGTTCTGATCCAGGCTTCCCAAGAGCATGAAGCAACCTCCTTGTCTCAACAAAAATCCTTTTTATTAATTTACCATGAATTCTGCTCATTCACATCCAGCAAAGTCTTTCAAGGGAGGATTTACAGACACAGACCTCATCTGGCTTGGAGAGCTGACAGGTCGATATCTGCAAAACTTGGCAAGGGGTCTCAGAGAGTCACGAACCAATTAAGCGAAGTAATTGCCTCCTGCAAACTCCACTCCCCTTTTGCTCCTCTTTTATGTCCTCTGGGAGGGGTCATTCATCGTCCATCTATGGCCTTACTCCCAAGTCGACCCCTGTTCTTTAGCTGTTCCCTTCGTTTGGCAACTGTGCAGGCGTACACTGATAACAGATGTTTGTCTGCCTCACTGATGTCTGACTCTGAAGGCAGCTGATAAATGGCATATGGCTCTGGCCCCCTCTCTGCCTCCGACACAGAGCTCTCATCAGCCTTCCCCAGACTCCAGGACTGGCCCATGTTCCTACCCAAACTCCTCATTGTCCGAATCTGCTGCCAGCTCCATTGGCCACAACACTCTTTTATTCACACAATGCACCCAACTGCCTGGGCTGCTTTAACTGCGAAACAAAATGGTTTTTTTTAAAAATAGCAAACATGTCCTTTAAATAAAATAAATACTTCATAATTCTTTTTGTCATTAGCTCTTTTATTATTAGATTATTGACATCATGACTCCCAGGAAGAAAATTGTGAAATAACAATGAAGATGGGAAATGTGGAAGACACGGCAGCTGTTCTTAGAACCATCTGGACTCAGAACCCGGACTTCTGAAAGGAATCTGACCTGAGCTTCTTCTAACGTGGTGTCCTCCATGAAGATAGGCCTACAATTCTTGAGAATCCACAAAGTCCCTACTGGCTGGGGACTATGGAGATAGCTGCTGCTGATTACTCATAGCTGTTGGCCCATCCTACCTGGGAATCCTGGGAGTTGTCGTTTCAACCCATCCAGAAGTTAACTGAAGTGTGAATTTGAGAATTCCAGAATGCCTGGGGAACTTTTGATGCCAAAGCACCACCCAGAGGTCCAACTCAAGACTCAGTTCTCCTTTGGGGAAAATTTTGGTGACTCTACTGAGAGGGCAATCAAGGTTTGGGCGAGGTAGTAAGTGCTCATGTACAGGACACGGGAAAGAGGATGGGGGGTGCAGAATTTGTAATGGCCAACCAACAGATCAGACACGATGAAGATCAAGCTGCCCGCCGAAGCCATCCCTTTGGAGCAAGACAGTGCACGCCAGGTCATGACCCCGAGGAGGCCAGAATAAAACAGCACGGCCCACATGTAGAAACCTGACAAACAGGGCAGCAGGATCACCACGTAACCCACAGCCGCGAGTCCCTGGATGACCAGGAAGGTGAGAGGTTGAAGGGGAGCCAGACCAAAGGCTGCGATGTAGCAGAGGTGGCAGATGGCAAAGGCACCCATTCCTGTAAAGGGGACAAAAGGCAAACCAATAACAACAGCCACATGGGCCACCTTGCTCCATCAAGATCAGCCACTGCCAGTTCAGTCATTCTGGCAGCCTCCTCTGGCTTATGACTTCAGATGCACTGGATTATTCTATAATTGCAGCTTGCTAAGCCAAGAAAAGGCACTCTGAATATGACCTACAAAATTGCCTCGTTCAGTCCTGGCCTATTGTCTACCTTCTGTCCCTAATTTGGTGCCTAAGTGCTCTTTTCAACAGGGAAAGAAAAGATACAGGCACAGCAGGGCTAAAAGGTAGCTACGTTTATTCCTGATAAATATTTAATGTCTTACTCTCTAATGCATGCTCCGAAAAAGAAGAGCATGACATAGGCGGCCCTGTTTCTTGACGGCTGTATTATTACATGTGTTTTGGGGGTCTCACTTTCTTCTTCCCCCTTGAATGAAAGCTGCCGGACAAAATGGAGTATTGTGGCAAAATCCTAAGACAATCGACTCATCTTTCATTTACATTCATTTTTTGATCAACAGAAGCTGTTTGTGGCCTCTTCAAACCCTCAGTTTACCCTGTTAATATTTTAGGGGTGGGACTGGCCAGGGGGCACATTTCCAAAGAATTAGATTGCAACCCACCTGTCATATTTATCTCTAAGACTGTTCAGAGGTATTCTTGGCAATAAAGATGATATTTTAGGCGTAGGAATGCTTTTAACGGTACAGGTAGTCCTCAACTTATGACCATTCATTTTACAACTGTTCATGGCGCTAAAGTGACTTGCAATTAGGACTTGGACCTGCAAGCAGTACTCACACTTACAACCATCATGGCATCCCTGCAGTTGTGTGATTACAATTCTGGTAATTTAACAGAACAGAACAGAGTTGGAGGGGAACTTGGAGGTCTTCTAATCCAACCTGTTGCTTAGGAAACCCCAATTTGCAACCGGGTTGTATTTATGAGAGTTGGCACATCCCAGGGTCATCTGGTTGCCATTTGTGACCCTCCCAAGGGGCTTCTATCAAGCAAATTCAATGGGGGAATCTATTTGCTTAACAACTGTGGCATAAAAGTTATAAAATCAAGTGCAATTGAATGGACTGCATTGCTTAGGGATGGAAGTTCACAGCTGTAGTCATAAGATGAGGACTACCTCTATCCTTTTAACATCAGGTGGGGCAGAGAGTTTAGTGGTAACCAAGGGAGTTATCTGTGGCACCGGATTAAAACCCATAAACTCCCTTGGACAGTATTAAAAGTATCCATCAGAAAGTACCCTTGATGTCCTTCTCGATCTATTAATATAGAGCAAACAATGCCAAAGAGCTACTACTGAGAATTTATACATTTCCCTTCCATTAATGAGATATTCATCTCTAAAGGAAAGTAGGCCTGGCTTTACCATAATTTCAATAGATGAAATTCATGTACAATATTTATTTCTATGTGTGTTCATAATTTGTTTTTGTTTTTTTAAACTGATGATTTCTTGTTTCATCTTAATCCACAGATTGGGATTTTTCAAGGTATAGATAAAGGTTTCCCTCGCACATATGTGCTAGTTGTTCCCGACTTTAGGGGACGGTGCTCATCTTCATTTCAAAGCCAAAGAGCCAGCACCATTCGAAGACCTCTCCATTGTCATATGCTGGCATGACTAAATGCCAAAGGCACACAGAACGCTGTTACCTTCCCACCAAAGGTGCTTCCTATTTTTCTACTTGCATTTTTATGTGCTTTCGAACTGCTAGGTTGGCAGAAGCTGGGACAAATAACAGGAGATCACTCTGTTACACAGTGCTAGGGATTTGAACCGCCAAACTTCCGACCTTCTGATCGACAAGCTCGGCGATTTAGCCACTAAGCCACCGCATCCCTATCTCAAGGTATAAGGCAAGCTAAATCCCCTTGCTTGTTTCTGCAAGAATGAGATCACCGTTTCCCAATCTGGTACTTTCCAGCTCTGCCAGATCCCAGGATCCATAATGTTCAACCACTTCAAAGATAATCAAGCCTCAAATTGTGAGAGCTGGATTGGATGTGCTACTGTATTAACGTTGTCTTCCAGTTTAGGTGATTGTAAAGAACAACGAGGAGATATACAACTATTCAAACCTGTCCTGGGCATTGTCACCCTCCAAATTTCCTCCCAGATGTTTTATTTATTTATTTTGGAAAATTTTTATAGCTACCTACTTGCTCATGGGGACTGTGTTGCAATAAATATATCTTTAGATTTTTATCCCTTCTCACGGTACTTGTGATATGCATTTAGCTGGCTCCCTCGTGTGACGGGAATTGGTATTAGACATGACAAAATGCAAATTACAGGTAGCCCTTTACTTATGACAGCAACTGAGCCCAAAATTTTCATTACTAAATAAGACAGCTGTTAAATTAATTTTACCCCATTTTACGACCTTGCTTGCCAGAGTTGTTAAGTGAATCAGTGCAGGTGTTAAGTTAGTAACTGGGTTATTAAGCGAATCTGGCTTCCCCATTGATTTTGCTTGCCAGAACGTCGCAAAAGGTGATCACATGACCCCGGGACACTGTAGCCATCATAAATGCACCCAGTTGTGAAGTGTTTGCAGCGATCTTTAGCTTTCTTTTTAAAGTGGTATTTCTCATCTTCTTCCAACACAACTGTTGCTCTGGAAATTTTCTAGACATGCTTCCCTAAGGATGTTGTTGACAGTGGGTTCAAGAGTTGGAACCCAGTGGGGCTTGACGTCGCAACGACATGACATGCAAACTTGGGGCTCCAGGATTGCTGTCGATATCTCTGTTGCTGGACGATCCTTTTGGATCTAAACCGTTCTGAAGGAACGGTGATAGAGAAGAGCATGTCCCGCTGATCTCAGGGACATCGCAAAGTCCCTGATCGATCCAGGAGAAAGCTCTTTTTGCTGGCTACAAGAGAAGCAGTCAAAATGGCTGCAGAAGGTTGGGACAGTCCCCTGAAATGGAAGCAGAACAGGAGAAACAGTGTGTCAAAATGGTGAGAAAAATCCTTATTATTAGAGAAGAGAAAACCCAAAAGACTTAGTTAAAATAAAATTGAAGACAGAAGGAAGTAAACGGCGAATTAATACTGGTTTAAAACTATCATGTTACCTTTTTCACTTTAATTTTGTTTGTTTTCTATGGATGGACTTTTTACAAATGCCTTTTACTTTTAAACTGGACTGGTCTTTTTTTCCCCTTCTTCCTCTATACTTCTTCCATTTTTTATATTTGTGGATTAAAAGTTTCTTTACTCGCAAGGCTCAGCTGGATCGTAATCTTTAAACATTTTTTTCTTCTGTTCTAGAGTTTGGAGTTTAGAAAGAGAGGCAAAAATAGAGGGAAAGAATGTAACACTGCCATCTAGAGGCTAGAGGCTTGGTAATATCTGATAATACAAAGCTATTGGCTTTGTTTACTGAAAGGGCCAGTGGCTATACAGGTGTTTCTTTGAAGGAAAGAGAAAGCTTTGACCTGAAAAACTTTACTGAATTTGTTTGAAACCCAGCAAAAGACTTGGATGTTTTAGTGGCAGTGTCTTTAACCTGGAAAAATGGCCCAATATGAAGAAGAAAGGGGACTAACATTGCAAAGAATTATGCTAGAAATTCAAAAAGTCTTAATAATCACAGAGAGAGTAGAAAAGAGACTTGAAATTATAGATCAAAATACAGAAAGTACGGAGGGAAGAGTTGAGAATACTTATAAAACAACGATGAAATTTGAGGACAGAGTTCAAAAAACCACAGAGACATATGAAAGTGATAAGAAAATTATTGAAACTGACAGCAAATCGAGAGTGGAGGGAAATGATAAGTGCGAAATACGGAAAGAAGAGATCGATGAACTGGAACTCTATCTCAGATGTCAAAATATAGATGAAGAAAGGGGGGGAAATTTGGCAGAAACAATAAGAGTAATTTCAGCAGAAGCATCAGCGATAACCAAAGTCAAGCTGATGAACGGAACAGATAGAAGGTTTCGAATCTTTATAAGATATGCAACGAATAACAAGTTGTCAAGAGAAGTCCACATAAGACTTACCAAGAAAACACTTAGAATACAGATTCTACATATGGCAAGAGATATTGGACTGCACTATTTCTGGAAGAATACAGGATGATGAAATGAAATGTTACAATAAAATTTAGTTAAATGTATTTAAATTTTGAGTACTATGTATAAGACAAAGTAATAATAGCTGTAGCCAAATAAATGATTAATAATGATAATAAAGCATCTACATATACTAGATTGATAATATGAAATTTTATACAAACTGTAAATGAGGATGATGGAGATGATGTTGAAAAACCTTTTTATAAAAGATAAATAATTCTATATAGAATAGAATATAAAGATGTAATATCATTGGATGATTTCAGGATGATGTAATGAAGTGCCATAATATAAATTTATTTCAAATTTAACATGTTTCATATAAAAAGGATGTGATAATAGCTATGCTTAATGGATGTTTAACAATTATAACAATTTGTATACATGTATATTGAATTGATGATACCAATAATGGAAAAAACATGGAATTGAAAATTATTAGAGAATGTTATCAATGCTAAAATAATAGAATGATTTAGAATAGGATATAAAAAATCTTTATTATTGGATATATTGAAGATGATATAATGAATCATTATAATATAAATGGATACATATTTAGAATACCTTGTTTAAAATGCAGAAACAATAGTGATAAGCAAACAAATGAAGTATAATAAGAATGTATACAAAGATATTTGATTGACAATATGTGAATTTTGATAAAGCTCAAGTGATGACTATGGAAAGGACGCAGAAAGACCTTGTAACCAATCGACACACTGTATGCTGTTGAAGAGGTTTTTATGTTATATGTGTTGTGTGTTTGTGTTTATTTGAAAATAAAAAAAATATTTAAAAAAAAGAGTTAGAACCTGACCAGCTCCTTTTGAACCCTTCAGTCTCCTGCAGATGTGCTCCTGCCCTGCATACTGCCCTCCATGACCATGTTGGCTTAGCTTGCAGGAGGGACCAGGCATCTTGACTTCCCCAGAGACATCTTCCCCCATAATGCCTGTCCGCCGTTTCCCAAAGCATCTGTCAGGCAGGCAACTTACATATCCTTCTTTAGCACAGTCAACATACTGAATCTGTGTTTAGAAATCAGTGTTTATGCTTTTGAGAGAACATTGGCCCTGGGCTGCATGGAAAGTCACTTCAAACTGGAAAAGAAATGTGCATTCTGCCCAGTGGTTTTTTTCTACCGGTTTTGTAGGCGTGGCTTTGTGGCTGTGGTTTTGTGGGCATGGTTTTGTGGGTGTGGCTTTGTGGGCAGGGCAGGGGAAGGTTACTGCAAAATCCCCATTCCCTCCCCACCCCACTAACCTGCTTTCCAGCTCCGTTCTCTTGTGCAGGGCAACAAAATAAGATCAGCTGGGAGCCAACGGGGCAGAGCCAGCCTATTTGCCGGTTCTCTGAACTACTCAAAATTTCCGCTACTGGTTCTCCAGAACTGTCAGAATTGGCTGAATACCACTTCTGATTCTGCCATTTCTATCCCCAGTGAGTGCATTAGATTTCCCCCCCTCTTCAGACAGGACCTTTACTGAGCCACATTGTACCTTTTGTTCTTTTCATCACTTTCTGGGATGTGTGTGTGTGTGGATATTGCCTTTGTGTCTAAGCACAGCTACGTGCATCTCTGCCAAAGTACAGCTGTGTATTTGTTTGCAATAGTTAATTCTGAGGTTCACTGTTCATTGATTGCTTCCTCCTCCAGATCTATGACCTGCTAATCAGGTTGCTTTAGGACCTGTGCTTAATGCACTTTGAGAAAAGCACTACACCCATGTTCAGAAATGGCCCAATGGACAGGTAATGGGGTGGAACAACTCCCCATCTGCAATCTGTTAGTTGGGGAATTTAAGCTGGCTAAGCATTCAGATAAATTCATCTGGCTCTGCTTCACCAGATTAAGGAGAGTGACAACTGACAGTTTTCCCTTTGAGCAGGGAAGTAAAACCAGGGAAAACCCACAATTCCTTTGCTTAACTTGTCCTGCATTAAAGCAGTACCTTTTGCTGTCCTAATTATCAAGATAAAAATGGCAATGAAGGCAACATTATTTATTATTAGATTTTTATCCTGCCCTTTTAATATATATATAAGTGAAGGCATGCCTAATATTCCTTCTTCCTCCATACCTTTGGGAGGGGTTGGGTTGAGTAAGTGAGTGGCTGGCCCAAAGTCCCCCAACCAGCTGGCTTTCATGCCTAAGGCAGGACTAGAATTCCCAGACTCCTGGTTTCTTGGCCAGGACCTTAACCGCTAGACTAAATTGGCTCTCTTGATGCCAGTATATCTTTTCTGCCAGATCATGGATTGGAGAAAAGCACTTGATTGTGTGTCTATGGCTGTTCTCTCAGTAGATCCAGGCTTTGAAGCTGGATATTTATGTTCTGGGTTGTCTTTGACAACTTTGACAACAATGCTAACAAACATAAATTATGTATAAGTACACACATAGACACATCTAAAATAAATACCAGCACCAACCAGCATACAGGAATGATGGTTCTCTAGATGTTATTGAATTGCAGTTCCCAGTGACCAGTATAGACTATGGCAGGGATATCCAAACTTGGGAACTTTAAGACTTGTGGACTTCAACTCCCAGAATTCCCAGACAGCACAGCTGGCTGGGGAATTCTGGGAGTTAAAGTCCACAAGTCTTAAAGTTCCCAGGTTTGGACACCCCTGGACTATGTGGAAAGGTGATGGAATCTATAGGTCAGCAATAGTATATCTACAGGACCATGGGTTGTCCATCTCTGAGGGAGATTATTCAAACAACAGGTAGAATGAAAAATAGCAGACAATCATCACAAGTGAGTAATAAATAAATAATAGGTGGACAAAATACCACATCCAGTCTAAACAACTGGCTCATAAACTATAATGCAATACTATGTGTGCTTACTTTTCAACTACCAACTTGGAAAATAAGGAATTGTACCCATACAAAGCAATGGCCGTTCTGATTTGGTGATTAAAGCTATTGAAATGATTAAAACCAGCCCCAAATTTTAGCCTAGATACTTCCCAACAGTGTCATCAACCTTCAAACACCATACCTGCAAGGAAGAACTCTGGCCATACCAAGCAGGCATCTCCCACACATGCGAACAAGAGACCAATGAAAATCCACCGGGAATACAGTTTGAGGTTGCCTCCATTTTTGGACTGAATGGCCACAAAGAACGCCAGGGAGAACGTGGGGAGGCACTTCACGGCAGTGCTCTTCAAGCTGGGCTCAGGGAGCGAAAGAACGAAATAGATGGTGCAGGAGACCACAAATGGCAGGAGCCTAAGCAGCATAGTTCTCTTCTAAGATAGGACAAATGGAAAGAGGGAGAAAGAAGAAAAAAGAAATGAAAAAAAAAAACACAACACATACTGTTTTGTTGCATTCTCAATTTGCTTTGCTGGAATGAGAAATGTCTGCAGTGCATGGTTAAAAAAGCATCAAGATGGCAGCTTCAACAGTGCGATAAGAGCTTCACCTGTTTGTAAATGCACATTGTGACACATATTCCAAATGGGTGACACTTTGATCCTACTGTCCTGTTGCCATCTTGACTTTTATCTACCATTCCCTGTAGACCAGTGGTGGGTTTCAATTTTTTTTAGAACCTCTTCTGTAGGTGTGGCTTGCTTTCTGGGAGTGGCTTGCTGGCCATGTGACCAGGTGGGAGTGGCTTGGCAGTCATGTGACTGGGTGGACATGGCCAACTTGTAAATTGTGGTGAAACTCACTTAACAATGCTCTTGCTTAGCAACCAAAATGTTGGCTCAGAAACTCTGGCACTTGAAGCACGCAAGTCTTAAAGCTGTCAAGTTACAAATCCTTGCACCCCTAACCCTTTCGAAAAAAAATTCCAGGGGTGTTCAAACTTGACAGCTTTAAGACTTGTGGACTTCAACTCCCAGAATTCCTTCTCCAGTCATGTTGGCTCAGGAACTCTGGCATTGAAGTGTGCAAGTCTTAAAGCTTTCAGGTTACAAGACCCTTGCACCCCTAATCCCCCCCAAAAAACCCCCAGGGGTGTTCAAATTTGACAGCTTTTAGATTTTAGATAGGACTCTTAAAGGTGGGCGGGGTGATTGGTGAGCCAGCCAATCAGTGAGTGGCGGGTGGGGCAAGCGTGGTGCGGACGGGCGGGGGGAGGGAGGGAGCTGGAACCTGTTCTAAATGGCACGGTAGATTTGTGGATATAGAAATAGAAGAGGTTAGAACTGGTAGGAACCCACCCCTGCTCTGGACAAGAAAAAGATTAAAACTAAGCAATGATACCCCAAAACTAGAATTTTGTGAGTGGTGGGCACCAGCCTAAATGGAATATTGTGGACATCATTATATTTCATAATGCTTTATAAAGATTGTTCTTAACAATTAATATTATTAATTATTCCCTCTCTTCTCTTTTTCTCTTCCACTATTTTTTTCCACAGCTGGAATCTCAACTAGCGGTGTGGAATTTCAACATACCTTGCCCTAAATTAGGCCACACTCATTATTCTGGGTGTTCACAAATTTTAAAGAAAAATCATGGGAATGGACCAGTTGTACTGGTTCATCTGCTTACTAGCATTTAGAAGCATCTACTCAAACATGCTAATAACCAAGCAGAAAGGGCAACTCAATTAATTGTATGATAAATTTGATACCATTACATATGTTATTTATCTTAATCAGACTCACAGTTGAGGTAATTATAGGATTTGTTCCCATTATTGTTATTTTAAAATTATTTGGATAACTGGTGAAATTAAATATAAGTTTTAATTAGTGTAGGCTGCTAGATGAACAAGAATTCACATCATGAGACAAAACATTGCATTTATTACACTAATTATGTTAATCCAAAATAAAGACATTCACATCTAACTAACTTGCCAAAACAAATTCCACCTTGGGTGCCATTACAAAGAATGGCTTGTCAATTGTAGTTACCCAATTTGCTTCATAATAGGAAAAAGATGTCTATTTTATCTGATGACCTGTTTGTTTATTTATAATTCATATTTCTTAATCTCCCATTTTCCTTGGATAGAATTCTGATCAACTCCATTCAGAAGGAAAGGTTAGTTCTGTGTCAGTAAATATTTCTAAATAAATGAAGGCAAATATAATGTTGCAAGATCCAGTCTAGATTGATTGACCCAAATGGGATCCTACAACATTTCTAAACTTTACTGATTACCCAAATGATTCTAAATAAATTTCTAGCTTAGTAGATCAGGAGAAGGCTGTGAACAGAATCTGTATGGACTTTTGAAAAAGTACCTTGTGACATTTTCCTTAGTAGAGTAGTAAAATATGGGCTAGATTGTATCACTGTTAAATGGACCCACAATTAGTTGGATGACCGCATCCGAAGAATTCCTTAATGACACCACTTAAACTGGAGGGTAGTGATGGGCAGAGTTTATGTTCAATGTTTTTATCAATGACTTGAATGAAAGAGTTCAGGGGACAGTTTCCATAGTAGCTAGTATTTTGCTACTAAGTTAGAAACTCTGCCTAAGGAGGAGATAAAGTTAGTGTGCAGTTTGTTTCTGAAAATGGAGTCTCCTATTAATTGCAGCATGCCTATTCAAGTGTCCATAAACAGCCTCTTTGATCATCCTTTTGAGAATTTCACCTTATGTGCTTTAGTCTTCGAGCTAGCAGTCCTGTGGTTCCCCCCCCCCTTTTTGAAAGCTGGGATAACTCTTGACCTTTCCATATCTTCAGTGATCTCATCAATCCTTCAGAAATTCTCAAAGATTACCAAAATTATTCTGTGATGATCTTTAATAGTTGCTTCTGAGATGTAATCCACCTGGCCCAGGAGACTTACGGAGACCTGGTTGGGCCATGAGGGGTGTGTGCCCCTTAGCGAACTATGCCCACCAGGCTTCCGGGCGTTTCACCAGCCGAGAGCCCAGGGCAGGGGCGGGGGGGCGGCGGTGGTTATCAGGGAAAGTCTCAGACCTCAGGAGGTCACTGTGCTTCAGATAGGCGGGTGTGAGTCCCTCTTTGTGAAGTGGGGCCTTGGAGCTCAGGTGGGCCTTTTTGTTACATACCTGTCTCCCTGCTATGTTTCATCGGCCCTGCCGGAGCTGCTGGATGTATTAGCTGGATTGGCGGTTGATTTCCCCAGGCTCATGGTCCTGGGGGATTTCAATCTGCCTTCCATTGGCGAGACATCCGAGTCAGCTTGGGAGTTCATAGCTTCCATGACAGCTATGGACCTAACTCAGTTAATTCAAGACCCCACCCATAACAGGGGACACACGCTCGACCTGATTTTTGTCTCTGGGCAGTGGATGAATGATCTAGATTTAGGGGATATTTCTATTCAACCCTTGTCATGGTCTGATCATTTCCTCATCAGGCTTGACTTCCATACTGCTACCCCTCGCTGCAGGGAGGCGGAACCGACTAGATGGTTCCGCCCCAGGCACCTGATGGACCCTGAAAAGTTCCTGATGGAGCTTGGGACTTTTCCTGAATCCCTTGCTCACAACCCGACCGAAGCCCTAGTGGAAGCCTGGGATAGGGCTACCGCTGGGGCTTTGGATCGTGTTGTGCCTTTGCGGCCTCTGACCCAGTGTCGATCCCGGATGGCTCCCTGGTTTACCGAGGAGCTCCGGGAGCTGAAATGCTGGAAAAGACGCCTAGAGAGTGGCTGGAGGGCCAGCCGGTCCGGATCTGATCGAACACTAGTAAGAATTCATATTAAATCCTACTTAGAAGCGGCGATAGAAGCGGCAAAACGGCAATATTTTTCCGCTCTTATCGCGTCTGCAGATAACTGCCCAGCCGCCCTATTTAGGGTGACCCGCTCCTTACTTAACCAAGGAACTGGGGAAGACCCCTTGCAGGGTAGGGCTGAAGAATTTGTTCAGTATCTGCAGGATAAAATCGCTCAGATCCGGACAGGCTTGGACTCTGACTGGGTATTTTCGGGCGAGCCGACGGGGATGAATCTTGAGGAGACAATCTGGGATGCGTTTGACCCTGCGACCCCCGAAGGCATGGACAGGATTATGGGGAGACTCAGTGCTGCCACTTGTGTGCTGGACCCGTGTCCCTCTTGGTTAGTTTCGGCTTCCCGGGAGGTGACACGAGGCTGGCTCCAGGCGATTACCAACGCTTCATTGAGAGAGGGGTTCTTTCCCAACACCTTGAAGCAGGCGGTGGTGAGGCCCCTCCTCAAGAAGCCTTCCCTGGACCCAGCTTCTTTAGCCAACTATCGTCCGGTCTCCAACCTTCTCTTTGTAGCAAAGGTTGTCGAGAGTGTGGTAGCACGTCAGCTTCCCCAGTACCTGGATGAAGCTGTCTACCTGGATCCGTTTCAGTCGGGTTTCAGGCCCGGGTACAGCACGGAGACGGCATTGGTCGCGTTGGTCGATGATCTCTGGTGGGCCCGGGACAGGGGCTGTTCCTCTGTCCTGGTCCTATTAGACCTCTCGGCGGCTTTCGATACCATCGACCATGGTATCCTACTGCGACAACTCGGGGGGTTGGGAGTGGGGGGCACCGTTTTACGGTGGTTCTCCTCCTACCTGTCAGATCGGTCGCAGTTTGTGTTGACTGGAGGGCAGAGATCGACCCCCAGGCACGTCACTTGTGGGGTGCCCCAGGGGTCGGTTCTCTCACCCCTCCTCTTCAACATATACATGAAACCGCTGGGCGAGATCATCCGTGGTTTTGGGGTACGGTATCTATCATCAATATGCTGATGATACCCAACTTTTCATCTCTACCCCAAACCACCCAAACGATGCCCTCGACGTGATGTCCCGATGCCTGGAGGCTGTGCAGATCTGGATGGGGAGGAACAGGCTCAAGCTCAATCTCTCCAAGACTGAGTGGCATCTTGTTCCATCTTTGACGATAGGGGGAGAAATTTTAGCCCCCTCAGAGAAGGCTCGCAATCTGGGAGTCCTCCTGGATATGCGGCTTAGTTTAGAAGAACACCTGACGGCCGTGATCAGGGGAGCCTTTTACCAGGTTCGCCTGGTACGTCAGTTGCGCCCCTTCCTGGATCGGGATGCTCTGTGCACAGTCACTCATGCCCTTGTCCTTTCTCGCCTGGACTACTGCAATGCTCTCTACATGGGGCTGCCCTTGAAGAGCACCCGGAGGCTTCAGCTGGTCCAGAATGCGGCCGCGCGGGTTGTCATGGGGGTACCTAGGTGCTCCCATGTTACAGCCCTTTTAGGCGGCCTGCACTGGTTGCCGGTTGTTTTCTGGGTGCAATTCAAGGTATCAATTATGACCTTTAAAGCACTCCATGGCTTAGGCCCAGGGTACCTGCGAGACCACCTACTGCCACCAGTAGCCTCCCACCGTCCAGTACGATCCCACAGAGTTGGCCTCCTCAGGGTGCCATCGGCCAGGCAGTGTCAGCTGGTGACCCCCAGGGGGAGAGCCTTCTCTGTGGGAGCGCCTTCCCTCTGGAATGAGCTCCCCCCGGAGCTTCGCATAATCCCTGACCTCCGGTCCTTCCGACGCGCCCTAAAAAGTTGGCTTTTCCAGCAAGCCGGCCTGGCCTGTTAATTTTAATTTTAACTTATTTTAAATGTATTGTTTTTTTAAAAAAAAATCGGTTTGTTTTTCTTGGATATGGATTTAATCTTTTTTAACTTTTGGGATGTGTGTTTTTTAATGTTGTACGCCGCCCTGAGTCCTTTTGGAGAAGGGCGGCATATAAATCCAAATAAACCAAACCAAACCAAACCAAACTTAAATTAACTAAATTCTTATCCCCTTCTTATAAGTTCCAAGCTGCAGTTCTTTTATTCTGCCAGTGGCATACTGATCATTGGTTTAGGGATTTCATTTATTTCCAGAGAAGTCCAACCCAAAAGAGGAGGTAATAAATTCTGCTTTTTTACCCATCACCCTGATTCACCATTTTTCTCCTTGAAAAAGGAACAATTCAAATGTTTAATCTACTTTAAGTCATTGTTCTTACTATATTATTTTAAAGTTTTGTTTCTGTTTAAACTTACTTTAAGGAGTTTGAGTATATAAGGTATGTTACTTGATTGGGATGGTCTTTCTACTCTATCCCATGAAATAAATAAAATTCAAATCTTATATGAACAAGAGGCAGTTTAGTAACTTCCCCTGCCTCCTTGTAGAAAAGTTGGCTTGCACCCAGGTCAAATAGATGAAAATCCATACTAAAGTTAGTTAGATGATATGACAGGCTCACTGAACTTTGCAGAATTTCAGACAAAACTACCCACTTAAGAAACACTACAGACTGAACCTAGGACTTCTTGAGCTTTTGCACACTGTACCCTTGTTCTATGATCCATTCAGATCAGAATTACAGAGGTGGAAGGGACCTTTGGAGGTCTTCTAGTTCCCCAATGTTTCCAGCTTTTCAGACCAGCGGTGTGTGTGTGTGTATGTTCGTGCAAGTGGCTGGCAAGCACATGCGTGTGTGCACGGCTCCATTTCCACAAGTAGCATGCATATGTGCCTGCCGATCATGCAAATGGAGTGCATTGCAAGTGCTTGCCCGCTGCTCGCACAAGTGAGGATGAGCACATGTGGACTTGCTGGCTTTTCCATGGCCTAGTTGCAAACCCCTCATGCCCACTAGCAGGCTGTGGCCCATAGGTGGGGACCCCTGTTCTAATCCAACCCCCTTTTCAAGCAGGAGACCCTACCATTCCAGACAAGTGGCTGTCTGGTCTCTTCTTAAATTCCTCCAGCGATGAAGCACCCAGAATTTATGAAGGCCACTTGTTCCACTGCTTAATTGTTCTCACTGTTAGGAAGTTTCTCCTTAGCTCTAGGTTGCTTCTTTCCTTGATTAGTTTCCATCCATTGTTTCATGTCTTTCTTTCAGGTGCTTTGGAAAAATAGGTTGATCCCCCTTTTCTTTGTGGCAGCCCTTCAAATATTGGAATATTGCTATTATGTTATTCCTAGTCCATATTTTCACTAGACTAGACATACCCAATTCCTACAACCATTCCTCATATGCTTTATCCTTCAGCCTCTTCATCATCTTTGATAATTAGAGGTGTGGCTGATGAAGACTTAAAGTCACTGGGTATAAGTTGTGTGTCTATATAAAGTTGTTAAATAAGTAAGTAAGTAAGTAAGTAAGTAAGTAAGTCAAGTCAAGTCAAGTCAAGTCAAGTCAGTCAGTCAGTTTCTTTTATGGAAAGTGGCTCCGAGATTCATACAGACTTCAACCTTTCTGCTTGGATGGAACTGATAACCAGATTATATATTAAAGAATGTTTTTTATGCTTAGATCATTCAGAGGCAATTCTATTATGCCAGCACAGAATATGGATACCCCACAGTCAGTGTTCAGTGAAGAATGCTAATTACTCATCTCCTTTATAATGTATTAATTCATTACATTGGGTAGAGCTGTTTCTGAAGTGGCATTATGAGAATAGGACTCTGGGAGGAAACAGTGGGCTCTGTTTATCAGCATTGGGGTCTATAGATGTGAGAGAGTTAGTTTTATCATATCTTGAAGAACAGAATTTTATTTTTTTCTTAATTCCTATAGCAACTCTTGTAAACTTCACACCCATCTCAACAAATGACCCAGGGTGGAATGCATCATGAAGAATACAATAAAAATACAATTAAAACAATACAAAATAAATCGATATGATCACTGAATAAAACTATTACTATGGATGTTAATATAGCCAAATAAACGAGGTCTTTAAGACACTCAGGACTCTGAGTTTAGGTCTGTAACTAGATCTTCACAGCCTTACAAAAAGCCATCAGGGTCATCCTATAATTTATTGAAAAGAGAGGGGAAAAGAGGGGAACATCTTCAGAAATCTGGGAAATCTAAAACTTAAAATGACTTAACTTCAATAAATTGCAGTTGCAAAACAACGTAATGTTTCAAAATTGAATTCTCTACTATAAGCTTGCATTGTTCTGCACCCATTTTCGGAATACTGCCTTTAGCAACAGAAAATGTTCCTCCCAGCCAAATAGGAAATGCACAGCAAGCGTCCACATTCATTCTCTGGATGTGGATCTCAGATGGATGCAAAGAGGTTTTTCCAGATCTTTCTGATCCAAACCAAGAGACCCCAATGTCCTGATTCTCCTTGAAGGAAAGTCCCGAAGGTGCTTTTTTCAAGGGGCAAATGGACTTTCTCGTCTTTTCTTTGAAGACATTTCGCTTCTCCTCCAAGAAGCTTCTTTAGCTCTGACTGGATGGTAGGGAATAGAAGGGTTTATATGGATGAAACGTGAGATGAGAAAGTCCAGTTGCCTCTGGGCCTTTGGGACAATCACGACTGGGATGATTGAGAATCTCCATAGACCTTAATCGAAAGATATGCAGGAGAAAAGCTACCTGAGATGAGAAAGGATTCCCAGCCTTCTCACAATCCCATGCAGACAACTACCTGGAATCATGTACCCCAGTTTCCCCTTCCTCCATGGTGAGATACAGAAAGAGCTTCTTACATTGCCAGCAACTTTCCTCCTGTATTGTGCATCTAACTCCAGGATATCCATGGCTTCCACGATATTCAGAAATGCCGCTGGGTTTCAGAGGCCTATTACAGTTGCACCTTGCACTGGTGGACTTTCATCTTCCACACGGCAAGGCCCCAAACGGATAGCAAGACGCTCAATTCTCCTCGCCCTCTCTGTGCTTGTTATGACATTGGCAAGGTCAATCTTTCTTTGGCACAGTGTAAACTTGATGGGGCTTTTTTGAGAGACTAAGGGGATAAAAGGAGTTTGCTGGAATATAACTGGGGTGTCCATAGCAATTTCTCTAGCTACAGAAGGGGTGGGTCTCGGTAAATAATATTCTGATGGTGTTTGGGTTCTTGATAATTTATCACTCTGCATGTATCTGAAAAGCTGAGCTTGCTTGTTTTCTTGCAGATGTTTCATTGCCAAACTAGGTAACATAAACAGGACAGAGAGACAGAGAGACAGTGTCAGAAGAATAGTTTGGGGTTCCAACTCGAGCCAGGGGTGCACAAGAATGAATAAAAATGAGATCCAGACAAGTTGTGAGGAAAGAAGTCATTTTTATTCCTAAAAGCAAATAGCAAAAGCAAAAGGTTTGCCTTTAGGAGCAGTTGCAGAAAAATGGAATACAGCAACAAAGTTTTATAGGGCTTGTCCAGGGTGTGGAAGTGTCTACGTCAGGGGCGACAAACTCGATTTCATTGAGGGCCTCATCAGGGTTGTGTTTGACCTTAGGGAAGTGTGGTAGGCCTGGCCAGGGTGGGCGTGGCCAGCTCAACGTCACTTGTGTTGGGAGTGCCTGTGGTGGCCCAAGCACTCTGCCAGCGAAAACATGATCCCAAGCTCCGTTTTCTGCTGCGATGCCCTCCTGCAATCCTCTGCCAGAGAAAACATGGCTTGGGAGGACTGCAAGCGACCGCAGGCCACATCTAAGTACCCCATGGGCCGGATCCAGCCCCCAGGCCTTGAGTTTAACACCCTGGTCTTCATGCTGACTTACTTGGGGGGTGTACTTTGAGTAAAATATTTCCCCATTTGGTATTTTTACTTGATTAATTTAATTTCAGCTTAACTGTCAATAATCGAGACTCTTGATTCTTAGCCCTTTGTGGATCCTGTTAATGTTTTAAGGGAAGATGGAAACAGTATAAACAATAAAAATATATTTTGATATAAACCTTATCACGATAGATAGATAGATAGAGATAGATAGAAAGAAAAAGAAAGAAGGAAAGAAAGAAAGAATAGTTTACTTGTTAATTATTTACTTACAAATGGAGAAAAGTTTTAGAGACCTTCCAAAGGATGGTCAGCACTGACGGGACTCAAGTGGGTCTTCCATGTTTCTCCTGATTTGTCTTCCATCCAGTTTCTGCTCAAACTCTCAGTTCTTTCTTTCTTTTAACTTTTCAAAGTGTTTGAATGAATTCCAGAGTTCAGTTGCTTTTGAACTCAGCATTTTATTTTCCCAGATGGAGGGAAAAAAAGGCCACAGCTTTTAAACAATGAAACCAGCATTAAATCTGGAGAGTCGTGGCCTCCAATCCCTGGATTTTTACCCAGAGGCCGAGTCTTAATAGCTTCTCTGTGTGTGCACCCGCAGAGCTCAACTATTAATCTCCAGGGGGAGACACACCTCAGGGCAGGGCGGCTTTTCAATCTCATACTCCCTGAGAATATTCCCTGAATTCTCAGCTCACCTGCTCCCTAAACAAATTCTCCAGGCCATTCTGGAAGATGAGCTCCCAACACTTCTGAAGAACACTAGGTGAAGAAACCTCATCTCAATGCAACAGTAGATGATGACTGAATGAGGTAGAGCCAAGGAGCTGAAATAACAAACAAATGAGTAATATTGGGTGGCAAATGCCATATCCCTTTGATCTAGTTGATTGCTTATTGCTTATGAAATATTATAATTAGTTTTTTTCAGGCCTTCATATTTGTGCTCTTGAATTTTACTTGATTGGTTAGTTTGTTAACTGTAATGAATGTTTACTGTTGCTATAAAAATAACCTTGTATCTTATCACTATTTATCTTGAAAAATACCTTTTAAGTCAAACCGCATGCAATGTTGTAAGTAAGCTTATTTCTACTTCTCATTTAAAGTGCTGAGTGGAGTGGAAACATCTTATAGCAACTTTTGGGGGGAACCAATATTTATTATAGTTTATGATCAATCATACCCCAAAGAGTTTATTATCTATCTGTCTTATCTGTCTGTCTGTCTGTCTGTCTGTCTGTCTGTCTGTCTGTCTGTCTGTCTATCTATCTATCTATCTATCTATCTATCTATCTATCTATCTATCTATCTATCTATCTATCTATCTATCATCTATCTATCTATCATCTATCTATCTATCATCTATCATCTATCTATCTATCTATCATCTATCTATCTATCTATCTATCTATCTATCTATCTATCTATCTATCTATCATCTATCTGTAGATAAAGACGTAGACAGACATAGATATGCAGAGATAGGGATATATAACTACACGTACACACACACACATACACACAAATAGAGATGGGATTTTATAATGCAAATAGCATGTGTTTAAATACAAGAAAACAGAAAGGAAACGTGAAGGAGGGAACTAAACTAATAATGCAAACAATAATTCAAAAATGGCAATTTCCCTTTTCTTTCCATTGCTAGTTACTTAAATCTCAATTATTCAAGTTAATTATTTACCCTTAATGAGCTTCTTTTTGTATGCTGAAAACTGCTAAACACAGTGCAGCAATGATATTTGAGATGTTGGAATTCCAATCTGTGAACAGCAGAATGACATTACAGGCAGTGGAAGGACACTTGGAATCCCACATTGGGCAAACAGTCGTAAGTGTGAAAAACGGTCATAAGTAACTTTTTAAAGTGCTGTTGTAACTTTGAATTGTTACTAAACAAACTGTAGTAAGTTGAGGATCATCTGTATTTGTATTTGCTTTTTACTTTTGTATTTTATATTTGGATAAACCAATAAAATACTTTAAAAAAGACTGCCTTTTATCATAACCATTGTGACAAAAGGGACCTTAGAGAAGCACACGATCAATTGTGTCTCCTGTTTCTCATGCCAAGAACATCAGCTTTAGGCACAGTAGTTGCAAAGAGAGACATTAATGCTTTTCTGTCAGCTTTGGGCATCAATTCCCAATAGTCCCAGCCTGAATGGACAATAGAAAGGAATTCTGGGACCTTTAGACCAAAATACCAGGCAATCTTTCTTTGATACCAGCTCCAGGCTGCCAAAATCTAGTGTCCATAGGTGACTGTTTAAATTGTTGATATTTTCAGTATCTCTTTATCATCCTTTGGATTTCTGCAATGCAAGAAATTATCACCACCGAGCTTCTTTTAATACTGCTCTGTAACTCCCAAAATAGGATACCTATCTCAAAAGATCTCACCCAAGCTTGGATTCACCATGAATACCTTTCTGATGCTTCAGATTCAAAGACCAGTTTAATTCCACACATGTGAGATTTCACACTGAGAACCAGTTTGGTCTAGTGGTTAAGGCACCAGGATCAAAGCCAGGAGAATACAATACAATACAATAGCAGAGTTGGAAGGGACCTTGGAGGTCTTCTAGTCCAACCCCCTGCCTAGGCAGAAAACCCTATACCAGTGATGGTGAACCTATGGCACGCGTGCCAGAGGTGGCACACGGAGCCATTTGTCAGGGCACGCAAGGCCAGCTGAGTCCACCGTTTTTAAAAGCCATTTTTTCGCCCTCCCCAGGCTCCAGAGGCTTTATAGGAGCCTGGGGAGGGCGAAAAGAGCCTCCCCCCCCCGAGGCTCTCTGGAGGCTTCAGGGATGGTCCGGAGGCTTCCCTGACGCCTTCGGAATGCTTAAAATGACCCTCCGAGCAAACCGGAACGCTCCGAAGGCATCAGGGAAGCCTCCGGACTGTCCCTGAAGCCTTCGGAACGCTTAAAACGACCCTCCGAGCAAACCGGAAGTGACTTCCGGTTTGCTCGGAGGGTCTTTTTGAGTGCTCCGAAGGCGTCAGGAAAGCCTCCAGACGGTCCCTGAAGCCTTCGGAACTCTTAAAACAACACTTGTGGCACGTGAGCCAAAAAAGGTTCGCCATCGCTGCCCTATACCATTTCAGACAAATGGCCAGTGGCGTAGCGTGGGTTGTCAGCACCCGGGGCAAGGCAAGTAATTTGCGCCCCCTAAAGCGAGGGCGGCCCAACTGCAGCTGCCCCTGGGTCGGCATCAGTCAAGTGAGGCTCTCCATGCTGGCCTCCTGCCTTCCTCCCGAGGAGGAGCTCGAAGGGCAGCGGGAAAAGGCTTGACTGAAGGGAAGCAGGTGCCGCGGGGGTGGGAGGCGCACCGGGGGCTTCGGGAAGGCGCCGGCTTCCCGGGGCGCTCCAGGCGGAGCGGGAGGACGCGGTGGTGTTGCAGCGGCGGGCAGACGGAGCGCAGCGCCGCTCTCCGGCTCCCGCGGGGGCGGCGCGGCGGGTCCGCTGGGAGGTAGGCGGTGCCCAGGAGGGGCCTGGGTGGGCCAGGGCCAGGGAGCTTAGTTCGCGGGCCGAGCCGGGCGTGGAAAGAGACGGCCACAGTCCGGCAAACGGCGGCGCAGGGCGAGTCAGGGCGCCCCCCCAGATGTTGCGCCCGGTGCGGCCGGCCCCCCCTGCACCCCCCACGCTACGCCACTGCAAATGGCTATCCAACATCTTCTTAAAGACTTCCAGGGTTGGGGCATTCACAACTTCTGGAGGCAAGCTGTTCCACTGATTAATTGTTCTAACTGTCAGGAAATTTCTCCTCAGTTCTAAGTTGCTTCTCTCCTTGATTAGTTTCCACCCATTTCTTCTTGTTCTACCCTCAGGTGCCTTGGAGAATAGTTTGACTCCCTCTTCTTTGTGGCAACCCCTGAGATATTAGAACACTGCTATCATGTCTCCCCTAGTCCTTCTTTTCATTAAACTAGACATACCCAGTTCCTGCAAGAGAATGTGAATTCTAGTCCTGCCTTAGGCATGAAAACCAGCTGGGTGACTATGGGCCACTTACTTTCTGTCAACCCACAATGCCAAAGTTGAGCAATGGGCAGGTTGGCCAATTCCTGTTGCAACCAATTTTATTAATCACATTTATATGGCTGCTCCTCCCCATGTAATGTGCAACAATTAAATCTTATTAGAAGACTCAGCCTTTGCTAACTATGATAGCTACAAGAACATTGCTGAAAGCAACAGAAAATTTAAATTAAAAGTCTGCTCTTATGGAAGAGAATATTTGTAGCTCAGGGTTGAATTGTGGGGTCTTTGATGCTCTCAGAGCTTGATGGTTTTCTTGCAGATGTTTTATTAGCCTCTTAGGCAACATTGTCAGAGTTAGAAGGGAGTGGGCTTTGTACTCAGTTTATGTACTATTGCGATTGCCCTGTCGGTGGCAGAGTTGGAATGTGGTTTTGATTAGACTTTAATTAATCAAGGAACTACCAACACAGATAACCAAGGTAACAATAAACAACAGCGTAATCAAGGAAACACTAAGACCCCTCCCATCAACACCAACAAGCCAAACCATTAGTATATAAAATGGGAGCAAATCCCTCTCCCTTCTAGCATTGATGATGTTACTCAGTTTGGTAATGAAACATCTGCAAGAAACACAACCAAGCTCAGAGAGCATCCAGAGAGCACCCACAATCTACTCTTAGCTAGAACAGAACATAGAACTTATATTTTGCCAGTTTTGGTCATTCAGGACCCTGTGAATCTCTGCACTTTGCCTGGCACCAACACTTTGTTAAATCGCTGCATCCTTCCAAATGTCAAGAAGCACCAAACCTTTGCTTGAATGCTGGGCCCTACTCAAAAATGAAAGGGAGCTTTTACATTCCCACTATACTGAAGGTAAGAGAAAAAAACAAGGGTGGCCCTTGCATTAAAAAATAGAGGAAAGATGCTAGAAGGGGCTCTCTAACATATCTCTCTCTCTCCTTTCAAGTAAATGCATCTTGAGACGTACCTTGAGCATTCTCCTGTTTGGTGAGTAGTGAGGGCACTTCTCCCATGAAAGTGCTCTCTTGGAAACATTATACACAGAAGAGGGGTGCACTATCTTCTTCTGTGGAAATGGTTCTTCTGTCCGTTTTCAACATACTGCAATGAGAAATTGCCTGAATGGAGACACTGTTCAAAACAGGATGCTAGTAGATCCCATTAGACAGAGGCAGCCTCGAGCATTTGGTCACAGGAAGCTTAGTTATTCAGATTGCAAGAGGTGTATGTCTGTTTCTTGCTGGAACAGTTGATGAAATATTTCTCATCAGGTTCCCATATAATTCAACCATCTCTGAACATGATGTTCTACTTAACAGGGTAGGAAAATGTTTTGTTTCGCCACATATAAACATGTGTCTTGGGCTACACCTATAATTTTCAGATCTGGGGAGGATGCTAGCCCGTTTTGTGGTGCAATGTTGGTCAAATAATCCCTAAAAGAGAACAGCCAAGACAACAACAACCACAATGACATTCTAAACCATAATCTATAGGTTAGCCAACCAATCATTGGCCACCATCGTTTATTAAAGAAGCAGTTTACATCAAACTGGTAGGAAAGGATTGGTTTTGTCCTGCCAAAGAGAAACAACACTCATTGCTCAACCAATATCGAGAAGGCGGCTAATGACCTCAATCAATAGAGCAGGCTGATCTCTGCTAAGGCAAACTTAGGAAATCCACTGAAAAACCAATTTTGTGTTTTATTTGCATTTAAAGGCTACGTCACAACTTTCCTTCAGCTTTTCAAACATTCAAAGTGCAAGTTCTTTTCATCAACTCCAGCCTTTTCCAAACTAGACCTTCCCAGCCTTCTTTGACCAACCCCACACAATCCCCCCCAAAAAACTAGTTTTGTAAGGGGGATATTAAATATTTATTAAAAGCAACCCTCCAAGCTCCATCTTGGCTTACCATCCATCTCTAAAAATAAATTAACTAACCCAAACATTGTAATAAAAAATCTTACCATTGTCCAAGTGGATCCTCACAGATAATGAATCAACAATTATACTCCTCACTGGCTGCCTAGACTTTGGTTGGTGTCTCAAAAACAAACAGGAATGGACTTCAGAACTGATGGTGTACATGTCAAATGCCTGCTTCTGGCACGAGCATAACTACATTACGTTGGATATTGTTGAGAAATTTCTGTCAAAACTTAAGTAATTCAAAGCAGACACAAAAACGTTCAACAAAAATCCAGGCACAATTCAGATGAATATTAATGCAAGACAGACATCAGTGAAAACTTTATTTTAAAAAAAAAGTGCTTTCAGCACCTTGAGGGTGAAATGTGTTTGAACCAACTGGTAATTTGTTTTGTAATTAAAGAAAATGTGCATTTTCATCAAAACTGCCTGAACTCCAACTGTCTGGGAAGATGGGTGCCTTTATTGATTTTACTTTATGCCAGTTCTGATGTCTGCTTCTCATTTCCTCGGTGTAAATATATGCATCTCTTTTAACCAAATAGTACGGAAAATCACATGTATTTCAATTTAAACACCTAATGAATGCACTACTGAATCCAAGCCTTTTCTCCCTTGATATAAATGTATTTATAAATACTTGTGCTGCAAAGGTGCTCAGATCTTAGAGAGGATCGTGGAATATAAATAAACACATTGTCTTTTCTTTTGGATCTTCAGAGCCTGCCACACTTAGTGCTGTGGGGAAGTGAGAGGGGGTGGATTGCATGAAGTTGGTAGAGGTATTTAGCCATAACATTCTTTTCTCTGAGAGTTAATGACCTTCAACCTGCACTTGGGAGGCATCTCCAATATAATATCGCTAATAAAATGGAACTTTGAAAAACTGCCTGCCTCGGAGTCTTTTTTTGGTTGGTGGTGTTACTTGGAACCCTGACACATATTTTTTTTAAAAAAATACAAGCTAAATAATTTAATCCATAGCTTTCTTCCTAGTTAATCTATTCGTTCACCTTCCAGGCGGTTATTCTTGCCTGGATTAAATCTCAGTTTATTAGATGGTGAATCGCTGTACTAATTTCAAATATCAATATTTCCATTATTCAATTTGCATCATGAAAACACAGGTGACACCGTATCTTAAATCCAAGATCCTTTCATTTGAAATTTAATGTTGAGATTAAATAATGTGAAAGCTTCATGGGGTATCTATAGAGTTCAACTGCAATGTGGAAAATCATAGCTTTCTGAAAATAGCTGTCCAGATATGTAGAACAATTGAAACATTGTAAACTTGAGCACAAAATTAGAGAAATGAGACTATGGAGAACACTAGACTTTTCCGGTCATACACTTTTGAGATGTGGTAGGACTACGGCAAACAAGGATTCGCACAATAAGGATTGTTGTAACTAAAAGATAATTAAATATAAGTTAACATATTTAAAATATTGGTAGGATGAAGCTAAGTATATATAGAACCTTTTAGAAGGAGAATATGTGAGGTGCATGTTGCCTGCCATTTTATGTAGTAGCTCAATTGAATAGCAGTAACTACTGAACAGCAAGGACTCTAATTACTTGATAGTCACCAACAGATGAATGGGAAATGAATATTTGATTATAAATAAGGATAAAAATCAAATGAGAAAATATAAAAAATGGAGGGGGAATTTGAAATATAATCTTAAGGAGGAAATAACTGAGACTATATGAAGAGAATTAAAAATTGGGGGGGTGTAATGATGTATAACTATGTAATATTATTATGAGGAAACCTGAATTTAGCCCACACTTTGGCCAAAAAAGTATAATTTGGAGAGGGGGGATAACAATGAAATTGCTAAATATGTATACCTTTAAAAGTAGAATGTATGTTTAAATCGTTAATATTAAAGATGTTTATTGAAATGTAATTATTAATACCATCAATATTAAATGAAGTTTGCCCAGACGCTGACATACACCATACAAACGAAGCAGAGAGAATGGAAGAAGAGAAAGGGAGAGGAGGAAGAGGGGGGTTGGGAGGGAGCAGGGGGGAGGAAAAGAGTAGGAGAGAGGGGAGGAGTGGAAAGAAGAGAGGGGAGAATGAGAGAGGAAGAAGTAGAGAAGAGAGGGACAGTAGAGGAAAGACAGGAGGTAGGGTGGAAGAGAGAGGGAGAGGAAGCAGGATGGCGGTGGATAAGGTATAATATGGTGTATGGAAAGCAGAAGAGCAAAATGATAGTTGCTGTGGGTTGATGGTAACAGGAACTGACATAATATGGAATAATACAAAATAATGCTGGTTAAAATGTAATGGTTACCCGTGGTTACTTGTATGATTTTTTTTAAACCCCCCCCCCCCAAAAAAAGTATTCTCACAATAGGATTTCCCAAAACCATGTTATCCAGAAATTTTAGACATCTGGAGAGCCAATACTTGGGAAAGGAACAGTTAACAATATTAGAAAACCAGATTTTGTATAATTCTAGCAACAGTAATCTCAATATTGCATTGAACTGCATCCAGTTGCAAAAATCAGGCCAATGGAAGTGGAAGGCTACACTCTTTGGAGATTAAGGGGTTAAGATAAATTCTTGACTTACTCTTAGCAATTGTTCAAAATTACGATCAATCCCAAAACAGGGACTTATAGCCCAGATTCTAAGTTCCAATGGTCACCCAACCCCCTCCTGCGGCCATGTGACTTCTACAACCATTGATTTGCCAGTGTTCATTTAACAACTAGGGCAGCCCTGTTACTATCACTGTTTGCTTAATGACTGCTGCATAAAAGGTTGTAAAACTGAGTCAGTCATATGACCGACCCATTTTATGACTGTTGTAATTTATAGTCGGCTTACAACTCAAGGACTACAGGTAATCCTCGTCTGATGACAAGTGAGCCCAAAATTTATGTTACTAAGTGAGAAATTTGATAGGTGAATTTTGCCCCCTTTGATGACTTTTCTTGCCACGTTAAGTGAATCACTGCAGTTGCTGAATTGGTAATATAGTTGTTAAGTGAATTTGGCTTCCCCACTGACTTCGCTTGTCAGGAGGTAGCAAAGATGGTCTCATGACTCCAGGACACTGCAACCGTCATAAATGTGAGTCAGTTATCAAGCATCTGAATGTAAATCATATGACCATGTGGGTGCTGCAACATTTAAAAATGTGAAAAATGGTCATCACTTTTTTCAGTGTCGTAACTTTGAATAGTCACTAAACGAACTGTGGTAAGTCGAGAACTACCTGTACTTGTACAAGAATAGCTGGGGGAAAAGGTGCCGACTAAACCGAAAACTGCAGACAACTGGTGTCTATAGGCGCCCAGCTACTAACCATTCCAAATACCTTGAAAGTTACTTTTCAGTATTCATTCATTATTTACAAGTTTCATTTACAACTTTTGATTTTCTGGATTTCTATTGATTAGACTTTGCATGCAACCGAATAAATTCTATTGTGGTTTGTGTCATTTGCACAAAGATATCATTATGCCAACGATATTTCCAAATATAATGAGATGGAAAGATAAAGACCAACCCAATAAATTAAGGGCGACAATGGTTAAATTGCCCAATCCTCTATCACAGGCATTTACTTCAAAAGCCACTGTTTGTTTCTGATAATGATACAGGCAAATAAGCCTTGTTGCATCACAGTTTCTGTTGCAAGTGCAGGAGAAACGTTTATCTCATAAATGTTCTTGGTAATAAAAATGATGACAGCCAGCCAACAAATGATAAGAACTGGAAAAACATGATGGCTCCATTATCATACAGAACAAGAAAAAGACATACAGCTTCCTGTACATTTAAGATATGCACACAATCTAGAAAGACATTTTTAAGAGGGAAATGCTGAATATAGATAGTTCATAACTCGGTAGATATTGATAGTATCTC
This sequence comes from Natrix helvetica, assembly GCF_964273705.1. Classification (NCBI taxonomy): domain Eukaryota; kingdom Metazoa; phylum Chordata; class Lepidosauria; order Squamata; family Natricidae; genus Natrix; species Natrix helvetica. The sequence continues at coordinate 25,479,252 of NC_138554.1, read as the reverse complement.
TAAGCCCAGACTTCACCCCAGTCAAGCAATTTTAAATTCTTTCAAGTCCCAACTTGGTTCACAGTAAAAATGACTTCCGCTGAGCTGAACTAAGATGGCTTTCCAACACATCTTGCAGTTTATCTTTGGACTTGAGAAAGGGGAAGGAAGTCAAATTACTTAAATGGCATTTTTGTATGTTTAAAAACGGAATTTAAAAAATCTTGATTGACTGGAAAAAAGGATGCAGGATTGAACTCAGGCGAAGTGCTTCAAGCATATTAAGCCATAACTGCATCAAAATATCAGGGAAGAATGTCTCAAAGATAAAATTAAAAACCTTTCAACTGATACAAGGTAAACAATTGCTCTAATTCTGCTGCTGTTGTTTTTAAAACTAGTCTTTGTAATCTGCTGCATAATTTAATGCTGTCTATTTGGATTTTAAACAGAGTTTTAAAAAATGCGCCTTTTACATTTTGCATTATTTTCAGAGTTGCATTATTTTTGCCCAAGCCCTTAGCACAAGTGTGGCATAAATCTAAAACAGTGTTTCTCAAACTTGGCGACTTTAAGTCCTGTGGACTTCAACTCCCAGAATCCCCCAGCCAGCATAGCTGGCTGGGGAATTCTGGGAGTTGAAGTCCACAGGACTTAAAGTCGCCAAGTTTGAGAAACACTGATCTAAAACATCAAGAATATTCTGAGTGGAAAGGCAGAAATGTGTAAATTCTTTTACATTAAAATATTTCAAATTTAAACTTAGAAAACATTTGCCTGGTAGAAGTTGCCATTTTGTTTTCAATTACACAGAAATTAAACATTGATGTCACTTACCTTGCTATGTAATATAATACATCATTAATAACGTGATCCATAAATTTCCTAGAAGCTCTGCCCACAGTGCAAGACCTTAATTTCACCATAACTGCTCTTTCACTGCTTTCTGAAAACTATCCATATGGACAAAATAAATAAGATTCAATTTCATTTGTAAATGGAGGCTTTCCCATAGATTGGCAGTAGCAGACTTTTGAATCCGTGGCTAAAACATAAACAAAGTTTAATGAGGGTACACTCTAGACCCAGTTCATTCATTTAAGGTTCAACTTCAATATTTAACCGGACTGTTTTGCTCCAATTATTAAACAAATTATTATTTGTCTCCGTTTCAGGATGAATTGGGGGGAAATGGGGGGAGGGAGTCTATTGATTATGCAACAAAATGGGAAGAAACTATTTGATTTATTACAGTATTGCACATTATTTACTTGGAGATCATGGAGGCTGGTGGTTAGGGAGCTCATCCCCCTCCCTAGCATCTGAAGTCAGTTTTAGTGGTTGCTTACTGGTAGATAGTATTTTCCCCCTCCCTCAGTTGTCTCAATGTTGAGGTTCAGGAGACTTATCATGTCCCCAAATTGGGGAAAGCTGCTATTTACACAAATCCCATCCTATTCTTTTCCAGACAATCTGACAGAATTGACACAACCTTATCTAACCTACAATATCTCCACTTTATCCTCAATAATAGTTTTAGTTGAGGGAGATGGACCTGAAATGGGTAAAATGGAAGAATAGTAGTCTTGCCATAACTGCTCCAAATCTGAGTATTTTCTCTAAATATTCCCTCCAGGCTATAAAAACACTTGAAATTGGCCCAACACACTCTCCATCACTTTAGTAGAATTCTTCTAAATTTAAGTCTGGCTTCAATTCTGTTTCTAGCAACCAGATTTTTATAATAGACGTTTTTTAAAAAGCAGCTTTTATATGTTTGTGCACTATACGACTCCTTGCCACACCATACAGTTGGAGAGAACAATCTTCTCATTAAAGGAAGGTATTTTCTTGCATAGAGATCAAGATATTTTGGGAAAAGCTGCATACTGTAGGTAAAGACTTAATACAGTGGTACCTTGATACTCAACTTCTTTAAAAATCAAATTTGGTACTCAATGCATTTTGATGCAAACAGTTTATCCGGTACTTGTTTGGTACTCCATGACAAGCCAGAACTTGGGAGTCAGCTGCCATATAACTCATTATATTATTCCTTATCATAAAAAAAGTTTGATAGCCATCATTTTTGGTACTCATTGAGCCTCCCAAAATCAATTAACAATGAGTACCAAGGTACCACTGTAATCCTCAGCATCTCCAGACTCTTGTCCAAACTCTGTAAAGTTAGTGCTGAGCAGTTTTCTGGACTTGCCACCAACCAGATATTAGGGCTGAAATTCTTAAAATCCCAACACTTCCAGGAAGCATTATGTTGGGGAAGGTTGACCAAGGTCAAATAGAATGGAACAAAATGGACCATTTGCCAGTCTGCATAATCACTTCTATCCTTCAGAGACTACAACTTAAAAAAAGCGAAGCTTTCATAGTACAACATGTGACACCACCACTGAGTGCAAAGTGGTATAGCCATCATGTTGTAGTACACATAAAACACAAGAAAAATAAGAGAGGAAAAACTCAGGTGAGACAGTGGACTCAGAAGCCAAAAATGTGCTATGTAGGAAGAACAAAACTAAGAAACAATTATGGCCATAGAATCTCTTTATTCAAACAGAACACATACATACATACATACATACACACACACTCACGCACACAGGGAAAAAGAAAACAAAACAAAATGGCATGACGCAGACAACGCGAAAGGCCACTTCTCTCCTTTGTGATTTTAAGAGCTTCATGAAATATTGCCACTTATATTGAGGGATGAGAGAAGGGGGAGACAGGAGGGGGTACAAATCTACTATCTGCAAGTACAGAGAGGGCGGAAGAGTATTGTGTGTTTACTTCTTACACAAGAATATTTCCCATCACAACTTCTCATTCTACGCCAGATATTCAGACACTGGCCTCTGCAAAAGCCAGGTTCAATCTTTGTCTCACTTCCTTTCTCCCCTATCAAGAGAGCAGGCTGACATAAGATCCTCCTCCGTTTCTTGGTTGAGTTTTGTCATGCTCTTGGCCAACTTGGTAGGCAGGGGGCAAAGATGGCATAGTGATTTTGATTGTTTGATTGCTTTCAAAAGTTACAGAAAGTCCAGGAGATCAGAGATGGGAGGGGAAAAAACCAACATAATTCTGGGATTAGGGAGGAGATAATTCTGTTTTCTAGGAGTCACACAAGAGAATTATAATTTAATGGGGTAAGGACTGAAAATGGAGACTTTTGATCATCATCATTAAAAAATGGCATAACGAGGACACTTCGGAGCAAATCTTGCAGAAAGGAAGTCTGTAATTCAGGTCTACAAGGGCAGTTTGAGTCTTGCGTATTACAAAGTGTAGAATTCTCAGTAGGAACACAAGAAATGGCAGCAGTTTTTCAAGAATCAAAGAACTGCACCCACAATTCAGAACTTTCTTTTGTTTCTTAGTGGGGGAGAAAGAAGAGGAAGTTTAAATTACATTTTAGGAATGTGCTGTAGATATATAAGAAAACTCCTGTAAAATGGATTCTGGGCTGTGATGGGGAGATATGGTAGGCAATTACTTAAGTATGGACACAGAATAGGCCAATATTCAAAGATTAAGGCTTATCTGTTACAGCACGGCTGGTAATTTACCAACAACACTGAAATGGGGCAGGAGGGGGGCACTGTCAATAAGTACTAACAAAACAGTGGTACAGAATTCCCTGCTATGCCTCTTAAAAATGAATTCTCCAAGGACAAAATAAGTCACTTGGGGCCGACCTCTAAGATTCCCTCACTTCTTAACTGAAAGGAAGTGATGACAGAATCTAGCGGTTTCTCCTTCTACAAATGCAGCTGGTACTGTGGGAAAGATCTCCTTTTTCACTGGTTACAAAATGGTGTTTAAACACTACAGGAAAAAAATGGCTGGAAAGATCAGTATCCAATGTGAAGAGAATGAGAAGAGGACTGACAACCAAGTGAGTGGTGACTCTGCTTGGGAGGGGATGAAATAGGAAGAATCAAGATGAAAACTTTTAGAGGTTCCAATTCAGGATTCACAAATGGTCATAAAGAGGTTTGAAGTCCTACTGAGCAAATCGGTGGAAGATTCCAAGTTAACAATGGGCAGTTCTGGTGAGGTGTTGCTAATATTGTTTGGAAAACAGATCAGAAAAGTCTTCTCTGCTTTCTCATGTGGGCTACCCAGTAAGTTCTCTTGAGGGGATTAGCTAAAATGTCGTGGGGGTGGAGGTATGGGGGAGGCAGCGGATCTAGCACTAAAATGCAAAACAGGGTTCTATCCTAATAGGAAAACGAGACTGTGTGTCTCACTACTTCCATCTCACATGCTGCTGTCCTAACCTTTACAGTTAGCAAAGCCCATTATGCCTGTTTGAAGCAAGCCCATTTTGATTATCCTGTGTGATGCTTCCAGTAGTCACGCTTACCTCCCCTTGGATCAAATGTGTAGATGAAAAAAAATGTGCTCAGAAGCGGGACATTCAAGGGTCATGAGAAAGGGAGTTCCTTGATGGGTTTTCTCCCCGCCCACCTAGCACTACCCCCCATCAGAAGACTTCTGATATGATTCAAGCATCAATTTTAATTGCATCAAAGACAGGTTTACTCAGTGCAGCAGTGTGTATGAATGCATATTGAGGAGAGGGAATGCAGGGGGAGAGGCCTTGGGCCAAAGGTTGCTGCCCCTTGCCGAAGTAAGGGGGGGGGGAAACACCGTTGCTGGGATTCGCCAAACAATGTGTCAGAAGGGGGACGATGTTGCGGCCCTCGTACACACATCCATTTCTCTCACAGGTGCTTGTTGGAACCAGACTCTTCAGTGATTGCTTGGGGGGGTGGAGGGGGAGATAGGGAGAGAGGGCTGGGCCCTTTCGTTGCCCCTTGCTGCTTTCTCTTCTGCCCCCCGCCTGCCCATAGGGGTGAAGGCACCGGAAGGACTGAGGGCAGTCCCTGGCAAAATAGACTTGATTGAGCAAGCAGCCGTGGTTCTTTCCCAGTGACGAGACCCACTGAGTGCCTTTATCTGGGGAGGAATAAAAAGAGAGAAAAGTTAGTTTTTTTGCCTCTGATTTCATAGAAAGTCATACAAACAAAATAGGAGACTGTGACACAATCCGGACATTTTGCATCTGAATGTCAACCTGCATTCTCCAAAATAAGCTTCAAGTTCTAATAACCTCAGCATATTTTTGTAAAGCAAGCAGCAGCTATGGGCAGACCAGATGAGTGAACTAAGAGGACTGCCAAATCAACACAAAAGGAAAGATGGCCAAGGCTGGAGAACAGGGTCAAACGGCACAGAGAGCATTTTGCTTCAATTATTAGAAATTAAGATAAAGATTTATGTAGGGCAATGGAAATCCCATCTTGGTTAATGGAGTCTTTATGGAGTTTTCCTGCTTGACCTCAAAGACTCCACTAAGTGTGCCCAACCTAATGTAATTCACAATTGTTCATTATGACCTTTAATGGCTAGGGTCCCCCCCCCCTTTTTAAATCAAGTTAACAAACTGCTAAGAAAGATAGGTAGTCCTCAACTGGACCACTCATTTAGTGACTGTTTGAAGTTATGATAGTGCCAAAAAAAATGACTTACAACCAGTCGTTGTTTAGTGGTGGGATCCCAAATCTTTTGCTACCAATTCTATAAGAGTGCGCTGTGTGCGCACTCACGGTTTGCATGCACAGCACTCAAAGACCACCCTTGGTGTCAGCACTGGTGAGCCGAGCTGTTTTTTTAGCTCAGCTGAGGCGTGGCAATCTGCTCTGCTGCCTGAATCAGCTGAGCTAAAAACAAGGAAATTTATATGACAGGGAACAACAGGGGTGGGAGGTCGGGACTAACCAGAGGTGGTATTTGCCGGTTCTCCGAACTACTCAAAATTTCCACCAGCGGTTTACCTGAACAGGTCCAAATCAGCTGAATACCACCTCTGTCCTTGTTGCTTATGACTGTCACACCATCCTAGGGTCATGTGATTGCAATTTGTGACTTTTCCAGGTAGATTCTGACAAGCAAAGTCAATGGCGGGAAGCCAGATTCACTTAACAACCAGGGCAAAAAAGATTATAAAATTGGATACTGTCATAATAGCAGCTGTTTTATAACTAAGCAATAGTGCTTCGTGGCAGAGATTCTCATCCAAATTGTGGTTGTTAAGTTGAGGGCTATGCAACTGTACACAGTTGTGGAGGCAACTCATAAAAGAACTATAATGACCAGGAAGGGAATATTTCTCTAATAGATAAAAAGTCTTAATTTTATAATCATTATTTTAAGAAAAGTATAAACAAATGATGAGAACCATAACATCTTGGTCTTAAGGAGATCCAAAGTCTCAGAAGTATCATCCAATGAAATAATTTGTAGTAGGATTTTAAAAGATGGAAAGAAAAACACTTGGTTGTTTCCACAGGTAGTTTTTAAAAGGAAAATGGAAATTACTGGTTTCACCGCTAGTAAACACTGCTAGAAAAGAAATGCCATTAAAAATTACCTATCTCAATTATATAAACATGTGATTGTTTATCCTCCTCAGAGACTACTTTTTATGACTGAATTATTTTCTGACCAAATAAAGGTAGTCCTTGATTTATAACAGTTCACCTAGTGACCCTTCGAAGTTTCAACGGCACTGAAAAAAGTGACTTTCGGCCATTTCCCACACTTACGACCATTGTAGCATCCCCATGGTTATGTGATTTACATTAAGATGTTTGAAAACTGACTCACATTTATGACGGATGCCGTGTTCCTGGATTATGTGATCATCTTTTGCCATCTTTTGCCAAGCAAAGTCAATGGGGAAGCCAGAGTCATTTAACAACAGGATTACTAATTTAACTGCACTGATCCACTTAAGAAATGTGGCAAGAAAAGCTATAAAATGGGGCAAAACTCATTTAAAAAAATTCTCCCTTAGCAACATAAAGTTTGGGCTCAATTGTGGTCATAGGTTACCTGAGGACTACCTGTAGCAGTGACACAACCTCCAGAAGAAGAAGAAAAATGGGAATGTCACTCTCAGGGATTTAATACTAGGGATTTTCAAGATAATAGTAAGTCTTGTTATATATTGGTCATTTCCTACCAAAATGTCAATATTTGCATGCTTATGTTGGTACTGAATAATACTTTCGTATGCCTATCTTTGTAAAACTATTGTTTTATATTTGTCAAAACAAAAATCATAGATTGCACTTGGGCCCAACTTTATATAAAAAAAGGTTCTACTGCTGAGAAAATCCTATTTTCATCATTCTGCAGAACTATCAGATTTCAGACTCTGGCTCCAATTATGGAAGTGATTCTGCAGCTCATTGTAACATCATTAAATCAGACACTGATCTCTCTAATCCTCCTAGTTTTGCATTTCCCAATTTAATTACAGTGCCTCTGTAAGTGACTGAGAATACAATACTAAGAGCTTTGTATTTTTCAGTTTCTTTACCAGCTTGGTGATCTGAAATATGTTATGCAATGAATATTTCATGCAGAAATCTCTGTTGAGATCTCACAGAATTTGTTGGTTATTGGGCATGTGAAAGGACTGGCTTTCTCATCACTTGCTGTTTGCTGCAAAACCAGAACTAAAAGAAGCAGAATTTCTGATTCACAATAATTATTGTGGTTTTTTTTAAGCTTCAAAAGCAGTAGGGAAAAAAAATAAAAATTGTAGGATTAGGGGAAAGAGACAGGAGTGAGTTTGCATCCACATTATAGTATTCTGTGCTTAAAGACTTCCAGAAAACCTTGCCTAATAGCCTGTTTCCAACTACATCTAACCTTCACTCTCGCTGCCTTATAATGAATAATTTGAGATTTGTCTTCTTGCAACTATTAAATTCCTCTTATGTGACTTAATCCCAACCCCCTACAATATTTTACCTGGCTGCCGATTGCTGCTGTTGCTCTATCTGTGGGTTGCTGTGCTCAGGTTGTGGAGTTTCTGTTGTCCCTGGAAGTGGCTGGGTGGAATCAGAGGTAGATGGGGGAGGTTCTTTTGTGCTGTTGAAGAAGGTGGGGAAAAGACAGGGGGGAAAAATACTACTTTAGCACCTTGATGTGGATTACTTTTATATTCATAGTCCCAAACAGGGATTATAGGAAAACAATACAGAAAATCATAGGTCTGAGGAAGGCACCCCATCGAAAAGTGGCAGTTTTTCTTCTTTTCGTTTTAATGCCTGCAATTTCATGTTTTTAATTTTTTTTTAAATCAGTCTCTCTCAAGTTGCCTATTCCCCAGCTCTTCATTTTGCCATGGTCGTCGGTTCTGTGTTCCAGAGTTGTTTTTAGTCTAGTGTTTTCTCCCGCCGCCCCCCCAACATCTCAGCCTAACCTGCTTTCTTGTTTCTTGGATTTCCTGTTGATCCAAGATTGTTTCACAATCTTACCTGGCTACTGTTGTCATGATAGAAGAGTTTGGTGGGTTTCTCTCTTCTGGAGGCCCTGTGTCTGGGGTGGGAGGATCCTGTGGAACACTAGAGACTGCTATAAAAAAGAAAAAGAAAAAAAAGAAGAAGAGACCAACCAATCAGACCTAGATAAGAGGTGGGAAATACATGCTCTGTTATAGAGGAAAATGACAGTTCCAGAAGGAAAACCAAGCATTACCCAGCTATCATCTATCCCAAACCTTCATTTCCACAGTGTTAATATTTCTGAAGCTTTAAGGGTACAGTAATTGTTTGCCCTGTCCCCACTTGCTTCCTCCCTTATTCATATGGATTAGCCCAGGGGAGCTAATTGTGTGTTATGTCCTAGCCTCGGAGTCGTGGCTTCGTCTCCGAAGCTTGCCATTGGTTGAGACGTGTCTGTGTGCCAGAGTGGGAGAGTCTCTGTTCCCTGATTGGCTAACCGCAGGACTGCCTGCATATAAATTGCTGTCAAGCAGGAACTGTTCTTTATTTTGGGTTCTGAGTTGCTGTTGTGTTAGCTGTTTAATAAAGCCATGTTAGTCGGGTCTTGCCTCATCTCAGTCATTGCCACCCATCGAATATAATACTGGTGACAAGGGTGGGATCCTGCTGAGGCGTAGGAAGAGTCACGTAAGGCAGACTTTCATTGTTATACAAGGCTCCCTGCTAATCGCTGAGGCAATCTCCTCAGATCGTGTCTCCCTCAGAATGGCCACTTTGAGCAACTTCGCCCTGTTTGAGCCAGCGTTAGAGTCCTGGGAGGCTTACATTGATCGTTTTGAATGCTTCCTCAAGGCAAACCATCTGGCTAATTTGCCCAGTGAGGGAAAGAGGGCTCAGTGCCTGAACGCTTGTGGACGTGAGATGTTCGGAACAGCCAGGGCTTTGGCTGCCCCGCAATCAGTCCAGTCTCTTTCATGGGAGACCCTGTTGATGAAACTGCAGAACCATTATGCCGCAGCTCCGTCTCGCATAGCTAGGCGCTATGCGTTCCAGCAAAGGCTTCAGAAGGGGTGACCGATTCAAGGCTGCGCCATTGTTTGCTGGCCCGTTCTGAGCTCAACCTGCAAGCGGCGTTGGATGAGGCTCGCGCCTCTGAAATGTCCAACGAGTCCTCCGCCGAGATTGAGAGGGGTCAAGCCGCAGCGGGGCCCGCGTTATCATCTACTAAAACTGTGTCTATTCATCACGGGGAGGTGGATGACCATTCTTCGTCCGATGCCGATGAGGCTGAGGTTGACCGCCTCAAAACAGCAGGTGGCGGTGCGGTGCGATCACCGAAAAAATTACCTCAGAGCCATTGTGCTGGTTGTGGCGGCAACCATGCCCGTGCCTGGTGTCGTTTCAAATCAGCTATTTGCCACAAGTGTGGAAAGAAGGGACATTTAGCTAAGGTGTGCCGCGCATCCTCCTCCCCCCCTCAGGGTCAACCAGCTGACCGATCATATAACTGCAAGCTAAAGCCACAGTCTTATCACACGTCAGAGGACTGTTTCGCAATTTTCCGCGAACAGTGGCAGGCCGTTCTGCTGACCAGCCAGGCCTATGCAACGTCGGGAAAGATGATTTACCTCAGCGTCCAGCTCGAGGGCAAGCCCTGCCGCATGGAGGTGGACACCGGCTCCTCCAAGTCTATTGTCTCCTGGTTCACTAACAAGTGTTTGGTGCCTTCCTTAGCCAAGAAATGCTTGTCACCTTGTTTTATGAAGTTGCGGGACTATCAGGGAAACTATATCCCAGTAGTTGGCAGTGGCCAGTTCCAAGTGGTCACTCCAAGTTTTAAGGGCAGGCTTCCTCTCATCGTCGTCCAGGGCAACCTTCCCAGTCTACTAGGCTTAGACTGGTTTGATGCCCTGGGCCTCAGCATTGCTGGCGTACATGCAATGGCAGGCCATGATCAGTTCGAAGGCCTGATGAAGGAGTTTGCTGCAGTTTTTGATGGGTCATTAGGTAACTATAAGAGAACCCCCATTAGTTTTAATTTGGGCCCTCAGATCGTTCCCATCCGTCTCAAGCCCAGAAGGGTCCCCCTGGCCCTGGGGCTGAAAGTGGACGCTGAACTAGACAAATTGCTTGCCCAAGGAGTCTTAGAGCCCGTAGATTACTCCAAATGGGAAATCCCCATCATGATTCGGCTGAAATCCGATGGCTCTATTAGATTATGTGGAGATTTTAAATGTACCATAAATAGGGGTCTCCAATCCAATCCCTACCCCGTCCCTGTAGTACAGGAACTGCTAGTGACTCTTCAAAAATTTGTGGATTCCAATTGCTATTAGCTATAAAGATAGTGAATACAGAATGGTAGTCCAGCAACATGTGGGGAATTAAGGATGATCTAAATTTGCAGTAATTCACAGGTGGATGGGCTGTAGGTTGAAGATTCAAGGAAGCTTTTGGGAACACAAGGCTAAGAGACTTCTCCTGGTCATGCTTGTCAAGGCCATGGGAGTTGACCATTCAAAGATGCAGAAGAAGAGGTAAGCAGGAGCAGTGAGAGAGACAGGTAATAAAGGATCAGAATGATGGATTTGGATAAGGTAGGTGAACTCCCTACCAAGATACAAAACCAATTGTATTCCACAGGATAGGCATGTCATTCGTACAGCTTAATTAGCTTAACCAACTGTTGCAGCTCTGGGTTTCTCAAGAGCAAAATATTACACACAAACAACACAAATTTTTGGAATCTAAAGGTTATAAATTGCTTACAATAGAGAAAGCTACGTTTTATACATACATACATACATACATACATACATACATACATACATACATACATATATATATATGTGTATGTGTGTGTGTGTGTGTTGTAATTGTACTGATAAATAAATAAAGGGAGACTAGGATAGATCTATTTCGAGCTAATTAGCTCTCATCAGCTAGCCATTCCCTTACTGGGATTAGAATCCCAGTAAGGGTATGGCTAGCTGATGAGAGCTAATTAGCTCGAAATAGATCTATCCTAGTCTCCCTTTATTTATTTATCAGTACAATTACAACACAAATATAAAAAGGCAACAGTAAAAATAAAAATATGGTTTTCTGCCTGCATGGTCTTTGTGATAGGCCGAAGGACAGAAAGAGGGAGTAGTGACCTTCCTCCCATATTTAGTCATACCAGGGGTTGTAACATAAATACATACATACATACATACATACATACATACATACATACATACATTATATATATTATATATATATATATATTATATAATGAAATGGTCCTAGGAGTTTCTACAAAATGGATCCACTTGATGTGGCATGTTGCTGCTCCCTTACTTGTGAAGACCATTTTCAGAGGGAACAGATACTTGGCAGGGTTGAATATACAGTTGCAAGAAAAAGTATGTGAACCCCTTGGGATTACGTGAAGTTTTGCATGAATTGGTCATAAAATGTGCTCTGAACTTCATCTAAGTCACAACAATAGAAAAACACAGTCTGCTGAAAATAATACTACACAAACATTAGATGTTGCCATGGTTTAATTGAACATAACATGTAAACATTCACAGCGCAGGGAGGAAAAAGTATGTGAGCCCCTAGCCTAATGACCCCTCCAAGAGCTAATTGGAGCCAGGAGTGAGCCAACCTTGACTCCAGTCAGTGTGATGATATTGGATGTGTTGCTGACAGCTGTCCTGCCCTTTAAAAACACACACCTGTTTTGGGTTTATTGGTTTCAAGTAGCACTGTCTGATGTGAACCATGCCTCGCAGAAAAGAGCTCTCAGAAGACCTATGATCAAGAATTGTTGACTTGCATGAAGCTGGAAAGGGTTACAAAAGTATCTCCAAAAGCCTTGATGTTCATGTGTCCATGGTAAGACAGACTGTCTACAAATGGAGAAAGTTTAGCACTGTTGCTACTCTCCCTAGGCGTGGACGTCCTGTAAAAATGACTGCAAGAGCACAGCGCAGAATGCTCCAGGAGGTAAAGAAGAATCCTAGAATGTCAGCTAAAGACCTACAGAAATCTCTGGCACATGCTAACATTTTTGTTGACACATCTACAATAAGGAAAACATTAAACAAGAATGGAGTACATGGGAGGACACCACGGAGGAAGCCATTGCTGTCCAAAAAAAATATTGCAGCATGTTTGAAGTTTGCAAAAGAGCACCTGGATGTTCCACAGCACTACTGGCAAAATATACTGTGGATAGATAAAACCAAAATTGAGTTGTTTGGGAAAAACACACAACACTATGTGTGGAGAAAAAAAGGCACAGCACACCAACATCAAAACCTCATCCCCACTGTAAAACATGGCAGAGGGAGCATCATGGTTTGGGGCTCAGGGCCTGGACGGATTGTTGTCATTGATGGGAAAATGAATTCCAGAGTTTATCAAGACATTTTGCAGGAAAACCTACGACCATCTGTCTGCCAACTGAAGCTCCGCAGAGGATGGGTGATGCAACAGGATAATGACCCAAAGCATACAAGTAATTCAACAAAAAAAAAATGGCTTCAACAGCACAGAATACGCCTTCTGGAGTGGTCCAGTCAGAGTCCTGACCTCAACCCGAATGAAATGCTGTGGCATGACTTTAAGAGAGCGATTCACACCAGACATCCCAAGAATATTACTACACTGAAACAGTTTTGTGAAGAGGAGTTCCAAAATTACTCCAGATTGTTGTGCAAGACTGATCTGCAACTACAGGAAATGTTTGGTTGAGGTTATTGCTGCCAAAGGAGGGTCAACCAGTTATTAAGTCTAATGGTTCACATACTTTTTCCTCCCTGAACTGTGAATGTTTACATGTTATGTTCAATTAAACCATGGCAACATCTAATGTTTGTGTAGTATTATTTTCAGCAGACTGTGTTTTTCTATTGTTGTGACTTAGATGACGTTCAGAGCACATTTTATGACCAATTCATGCAAAACTCCACGTAATCCCAAGGGGTTCACATAGTTTTTCTTGCAACTGTAAATATGGGGGTCTATATGTGTGCAGGAAAAGAAATGGTGGAGCTGAAAGACTGGGAAAGGCCAAGATGGTCTTCAGGAAGGCAAAGCTATTGTCTTGCCCTCCTGTGGTAGCTGCCAGAATGGAAGGATGAACAAGGCAAAGAAGAAGGAGGAAGAAATAGTTCCCATGTTTTTGGGTCCAAGCCTTGTGGGGGGGAGGGCAAGGCTCCTTCTGATAGGCTGCTACATAGGAACTGTTCTGGATGCCACACCTTGTCCGTACCATTGCCAGGAAGCAAGGAATCCACTCAGCATTGGGGAGTATCAGCCCAGAGAAATGCCACCATTATGGCTGACACTCTATCAACAGAATGAGAAATTATAGGAGACATTTTATATTAAGACATCACCTCTGGGCCACCATACCTAGGGCTTAAGTGCATATGGTTCATTTCCATTATATTTGTATTAACTAACTTTCTGCATCAACTTGCAGAAATTACATGTGCAATTTTTATTAGAATGCACAAAGAGCTGTGCTGAATATAATCCAGGTTTCAGTTTACACAGCGATCAATGGAAGCCCACAAATCAGCCACAGACCACATCAGAAAATCAACTCTACAGGAAGGCTAAAGCTACTTTTTTTGAGATCAGTTATAACAAAAAAAATTTGAGTCTGATTGTGCTATACATCCCCTTCTTTGTTGTATGTCAGCGAAATAGGGAGGCATCTCCCGGATTGTTATCTTGCTGTTCTAGACTTAAAAATTGTTTCAGCCTAGATAACAGATCCTGAATATTTCTGACAAAATAGTTTTCCTTACTCTCTACACATTTTTATTCTCCACCACAACTAATATGCAAGGGCATATAGTATTTGATGCTGGAGGTAATATTATGATTAGCAACTGTTGGAAACTTTATACCCAGTAGCAGTCTAAATTGCCAACTAAGTTTACATTTGTGGTAACAAATTCCATGGTGTCATTATGCTGTATGTGAAGAAAACAATATTTGTTAACATCTGTTCAGATCTTCCCAACCTTTATCTTAGTTAGATTATTCCATAGTTTTAGTATTATGGAAGATGGCATCAATTTTCTCAAAACTTCTTAAGCACACCCTCCCTGGACTCACTACAACTTTTGCACACACACCCTGGAGGCAATTTTTCATAAACTGAAGTCTCTAAACGAAAATCTTCCTGAATATTTCTCTACTTTTGTGTTGTTGTTTTGCCTTTTCCAGCTCTGCTGACAGAAGAATTTAAAAAAGAAAACCCTGCAGTGTTGATTTGTACAAAAGCAATATGATAGGTTGAGTGAATATCACTGCTGCCTTTGCTCAGATTCTTATTCTCCTGAGATTGTTAGCTTTGACCACTTCAATTTCTGCCTTTATATTTATCCCTTTCAAAATATGAACTGAAAATTCATACACTCATTTCTGTCCCAGCATGTATGTACTTTTCAGTAGTTTTTTATAAATAAATCACATTGACTTTGGACACAATAAAACAGTTTCTGAAAATCAGTGATGCTCACCTTCTACTTGGGATCCATTATTCTGTGCCACTTCCTGAGAGAGGCTGGCTGGCTCTGTGAGCACTTTAGAAGAACTAGCAAAACAAAATAATAATTGACAAAATTACCATCAGTCAATTGCAAAATATTTTACTTGGAAGAGCTTATATCCTAAGATGATGCCTTTAATATTATTAACCAAAACATCTGTCTTATCCCTTCTCCTTGGGAAGGACTTGATGGGTAGATACAAATGTCGAATCTAAGTATCTAGCTGACTCTGTGACCAAACAACAATGTCCTGAAAACCGATCTGGTGAAGCTTCTTGTATGAGAAGCAAAACATCGTCAAAGGAAAACAAGAAAGTCCAGTTGCCTCTTGAAAAAGCACCTCTGGGACAACCATGACTCAGTTGACCGAGAATCCCCACAGACAACCAAATCAGTAAAAAGTCCAAAAATCCCTTCCTTGGCTGCTTTCAATTGACTGTGTAGACTGCAACGTGAGTTCCTGAATTTGTTATTTCTCCTCCAAGCTCCTCTTCTCATCACTTCCAATTCTGTTTGCCTTGGACCCTAACTCTACCCCCTACCTGTAGCAGAAAGAGCAAAATCTGATCAATGGCAACATTCAGCTTCCAGTGCACTTCTTGATTCTATCACCAAAACTTGATGGCAAAATGATGTTGCCCAGCATCTAGTGTGTGATGGTGGTGGTGGTGAAGAAATGGGATAATTTAAGCCCCTGTAAGATTTATCCATGTTACCCTTTAACATCAATTATGCTTCCAACATAGGTTCACAGAATTGCCTGAAAGCCCCATCCCTGAAAGATATGGCCCCAGAAGTCTAATTGATGTTCCCTTCAGTCCCCAAATGACTAAGCATTTAATCACCCCAAAGCCTCACCTCTCTTGCTGTTCAGAGGGTTCTGGAAAGGAGGCCCAATTCTCATCTTTGCCAGAGCAGGAGCCACCTGAGTTAGGTTGGTCCCACACTGCTGCTCCCGTATCAGCTGCCACCAGTTGTGAGGGTTTCGTAGACTTTGAGGACAGATCAGATCTGTCTGCCCAGCTAGGATCTAGGAAAGACCACATTTGCATAAGAGATACTTATCTGGTGCTAGAATGACTACAGAGATAACTAGCTCTATTTCATGTTCTCGTAACTGTTATAATAGTCTCTCCCAATCTATTGCTCACCAAATGTGCTGGGTTAACATAGCTCAATATCCAAAGTTATTAGGATTATTGGATGGAAATGTTGGGACTTGAAGTCTCAACACATCAGGGGAGCAGCTGGTTGAGGAAAGCTGGGTACAATCCTAGCATAACTGCTGGTTTCTCTTTGGCATAATGAAAATGAAGGTTTCCCCAATTGAGTTACATGTAAGTAAAAGTATATGGATACAGGTTAGGATGAAAGGCCAAATCAAACCAAGTTTGTTCTAAAATCCAGGTTTTGTCTTGAACGTGTAACCATGAATTTCTGTGCTTTAATAGTTTCTTGACTCTCAAGATGCCAAAAATAGAAGGCATATTTCAAAAGAAGAGTTTCAAATAACACAATTATGTGCAAATAACCAACAAACTAGGCTATTTGGCAAGATCTTGGTATAAATCAAATCTTGGTGCAATGTGGGAAAAGAGGCATTTTTTAAATTCAGCATTTCCTTACATTGTTATACATTCTTCGATTATACCAATAATGTCCAGAGATTGAGAAGAAGATAATCAGAACTAATCCAGCTCACCTTTTTTCAACAAAAGAATCAATTATTTTTACGCCAAGAGTTTTACTTTCAAGAAAATGATTTCCTAGCCATGAAATAAATAAAGGTGAAAAAAATGTGGTACTCTTGTTGCTAAATGTCAATTCCCAGCAATCCTGGGGAAACATGACCAAAGAGGAGGAAGCTGGGAGCTTAAGTTCAACAATATCTTTGGGGTTATTTGACAATAGGTACTATGGAGAAAACATCACTTTGGTAGTTTTTCAAGGAATGTTATGATTTTTCTTTTACTTCGCCATAATGTCATTTCTCCTCTAATACCACTGGTATTAGATCCAGTTGTCCCTCCTTTTTTCATTTGTATAATGTACTCATGAGTATTGCATAAGAAGCAGGTAGCTATAACTGGGTAAACTTGGAACTTTTGCTCCCAAGAATTTTAAACCAGAATTAAGTTACATTCCTGATGAAGGAGAAGACTAAAATAGAGAAAGCTACAGTTCTAAGGATTCAACTAGAAGACTGCAAATCAGCAGATCTGCATGGAAGAATATGTGAGAATGAAGCTCTCTGCCACTGCCAAGTATATGTCTTATGTCTTAAATAACAGCATCTACAGCCGAAGAAAGTCAGAGCTATTGACAGAAGAATCCCTGAAATTGTAAGAGCCAAGTAGCTTGTTTGGCTAGGACAATACTCCTTGAAAGTAATGTAAAATTGTAACTCTCAGCAAAAGTGAACTATTCAAAAAAACCAACAACAACCCAAACCTGGATATTTTCTACAAAATTATCTGGCAAAAATATTTCAAAACCTAGATTTATTTATTAAATTTTTATGCCACTCATATTTCCTATAAGTCTAATCCAAGTTGAAACACACTTTATTAATGACAAGCATGTTACTTTATTCAATGTAGAATAATGCTTATTTCAGAATCCATTTTTAAAGGCGATAAATGCTATTTCATTCTTGTTCCTACATATTACACCATGGACTGCTCCTGTTTAGTTTTTTCCCTCTATTCCATTAGGTCTCATTACCAAAATAAGCACCAGAGTTTCGAATCAGAAAAATGATTGTTGGTGGCAGCAACATCAGGAACAATCTTACCTTACTTCCTAGAGGAGTTTATGTCCCATTATTAAAGGATGCTCAAACAAGCAGATACCGGCTTGCCTCTGTTTCACCCCTTATTAACCAACCCCAACAACCCAATCTCTGAATTCTGACCTCCTAAAGTCCTTTCCGCTTCCATTTGTTCACCACAGCCATTACTGACAGGGACGGCCTCTCCATCTCCCCCACCAGGATCCTCTTCCTCACCCCCTTCACCTTCTGAGTCTTCACTATCTTCACTATCTGTGCTACCAAGTCTTCTGTAAAAGGGTGAGAAAATCAGATAAAATAAGTTATTTCATACTTGTGATAAGCTGAGGGCATATACCAATCCAGCATCTGATTTTAAAAAAATAAACAGTTTAATGGTTAGATGGCCTAGACATTGGTATTTGAACATAGATCTTTTAAACATTTATATTTTATTGTGTTCTACTAATCTAGGTGAAATGTTAATAATATATATTGCCAGTCCATGTATAAGATACCAAACGCTGAATAAATAAATTCCATACTTGCCTATAACCAGCCCTACTCCAGTGGACTCCCTTTTCTGCAGCTTCACATCACAATATAATGTGTTTAATTTGGTGTTGGATTAATATATGTGAGCCAGTCTGCTAAGGCTTGCTCAACAAATTGTGGCTTAATACAATGTATAAATATAGCCATAGAAGCAAACTACTGGTCCATTTAACGGAGTATAAGGTACCAATTTCCTCCTCCAAAGACCACAAAAAGAGGCTTTAAGCAATTAGAAGTGCTGATAATGGTAGTATCATTACATTATCAATCCCAATCTCAATCTCAATCTGTATTTTAAATATATTATCGTCCAGAAGATCGGCTTAAGATACAGAAGGATCTTGACAGACTTGAACATTGGGTGTTATCTAACGAAATGAAATTGAACGGTAAAAAAAGTAAGGTTCTCCATTTAGGCAAGAAAAACAAAATGCACAGGTACAGTATATGTGGTACCTCGCTCAATAGTAGTATCTGTGAGAGGGATCTTGGAGTCCTAGTGGACAACCACTTAAATATGAGCCAGCGGTGTGCAGCAGCTGCCAAAAAAGCCAACACAGTTCTAGGCTGCATAAACAGAGGAATAGAATCAAGATCACAGGAAGTGTTAATACCACTTTATAATGTCTTGGTAAGGCCACACCTGGAATACTGCATTCAGTTTTGGTCACCACAATGTAAAAAAGATGTTGAGACTCTAGAGTGCAGAGAAGAGGAATAAAAATGATTTGGGGACTGGAGGCTAAAACACATGAAGAACTATTGCAGGAACTGGGTATGTCTAGTCTAATGAAAAGAAAGACTAGGAGAGACATGATAGCAGTGTTCTAATATCTCAGGGGCTGCCACAAAGAAGAGTGAGTCAAGCTATTCTCCAAAGCACCTGAGGGTAGGACAAGAAGCAATGGGTGGAAATAATCAGAGAGAGAAGCAACCTAGAACTAAGGAGAAATTTCTTGGCAGAACAATTAATCAGAGGAACAACGTGCCTCCAGAGGTTGTAAATGCTCCAACACTGGAAGTTTTTAAGAAGAGATTAGATAACCATTTGTCTGAAGTGGTATAGGGTTTCCTGCCTGAGTAGGGGGTAAGACTAGAAGACCTCCAAGTCCCTTCCAACGTTGATTCTATTCTGTTCTACTCTACTCTACTCTACTCTACTCAACTCTACTCTAATGACCCTTGGAGCCCAAATTGATTCTGAAAATGCATTCCCTAGATATAAATATAAAATATATTTATTTATTAAACAAATTTATATGGCTGCCCAAACTCACAAACAGGTGACTCCGGCAGTGTACAACATTAAAAATAAACCCGCCCACCCCCACGGTAACAGCAGGTTGCATGTCACCGCTATAGCTAATAGAGAAGAAAGAATAATCTAACACAAAGATTTAAATGCTTCAGATTATTACAGAAGGTCTACAGGATTAACCAACACAATTCAAGAAAACAGCCATAATAGGAAATTCTGGAGCCAAGCATTACACAATTGTGGCTGACAGCAAAGAGCGGCCCCAAAAGATTATTGCATGTGACAACAGTGGCATCAGAGGAAGTATTATCAGATGTAGAAAAAAGCTCAAAGGAGAGTTTAAAAATTAAATCATCTCCTTTCAGTGACACAAATTCCATTTTAAAATAGGAAGCAACAAGCACTATATTTATCAGATTAGGCATACTTGAGAAGGGGAAAAATGGCTTCCAAAACCAAATGTCTATTTTTGCTTTTTGTTTTTGAATGGGGAGAATTTTCAAGGGAGGAAAGATATGCAGTTGAGAGTAATAAGAGCTAAAAGTCTGGACCTTGAACAGAGAAGCTGATACTGCACACTGAATCATCTTCAGCTTCAATTTCATGGCTACTAAGAATAGTCTTATGTATTATTAAGCACTTTAAGCTATGCTAAAACACTATTCATGTCATCCGGTCTAGCTTTATTTGCTCATTCCCATTTTGTAGAAGAGGGCAGCTGACAAGGCCCCAGCATGCAAGAATGTGTGACAGGACCCGAGAAGCACTCTTCGGGCCTCGTCTAAATATGACCTACAGTTTACTGGTAAACATGATAAAGGAGGCTTTCCCTCTGCTTGATTAATAAGGGAGACAGAGAGACAGAATGGAAAGAACATCCCTGTAAAATGGAAACCTCTTGTGGAAAACCTTCAAGGATCCAGGGAAGAAGGCTGCCTGCATGTGCCTCTCACACCCCCAACAAGTCTAAAATGTATTATCTTAGTATACATTATTTTTATCTAGTTCGCATCCGTTTGATTTCGTTTTGCATGATTCTTCACCCAGTCTAATCAAAGGCTGGGGATAAAAGGATTGACCTAAAGAGGCAAAACATATTCATAAAATGAGATTGTGCATGCAAGGCAATGGAACAACAGGGAAGAAACCATCAAGGCATATGTATTTCATGCAAGATAAAACAGGAGAAACATGCTCTAGCTTAAGATAGAAATAAGGAAGATGATTTAACCACAATAAACCAAGCAAAGTTGTGACTCTTTGAAAATAAAAGCATGAATTATTTACCAGAAGACATGTATTCAAGAAAGGAAAAAAAGAAAGGGGGGAACCCTTGGTCCAAAGTGTGCTGATGGAAGCTAATACAATAGATTCTCCCCTACCTGACTGTCATAGATGGTGAGGTACCCGAAGTGATAGTTCTCTCCTTCTCCTGCCAGATGTCATCCCCATCAGAGCCATCAGCCTCTTCATCATCGTCAAATTGCTGAATTCGCTCTTTGTAGCAGATGTCAAAAAGGTTGGCATTGGGCTGCAGAGGATTGGAGAGAAGACAGATCAGAGCAGTGGCCAAATGTAGAAAGGATAATAGATAGTTGTCTTTGTTGCTGTCCTCACTTTAACATCTATTAAATGACTATTTGAAGTTACGACGGTGCTGAACAAATGGCAGTTATGACCGGTCTTCAAAGTTACAGCCGCTGAAACCCTCCCCCCCTCCAAATCACTGAATCATTGCTGCCTTTTTCTGTGACCTTGGCTGATGTTTGCCATCCTCTTCCTCCCGCTGCTGGTTAAGGCCCTGCACAATGCAGATAGCCACCAACATCCTCTGTGGAACCGCTGCCTGTGCTGCCACCCTGTCTCCTTAGTCCTGCTATCTTTTCCCAAGCTGGGCCCAGTGAGCAACCTTCTTCAGCAGATGAGGCTCCACTGCATCAGGACCAGGCGTGTCCTGAGAGATCATGCCTTCACACAGTGAATGGATCCTGGACCAGCAGTGGGAGGAGCAAGACAGCACAGGTCAGCTGGGGATGGCAGGCGGTAGAACACCTGGAGGAGTGCAAGGCGGCCAAAAGGACAGAGATAAGGGGGAGACAGATAGGGGAGGGGAGTTCAACAAGAGTGCACCTGAGTAGTGTAGTCTCACCTACCAGAGGGAGCTACCCAGAACCAGTTGGGGAGGAAACAATGGGACAGATTCAGAAAATTTGCGCATGGCAGAAGAACTGTGAGGTCATAGTTGTCCCAAAGGTGTTTATTTCAAGAGGCAGCTGGACTTTCTTGTTTTTTCTTTGAAGACATTTTATCCAAGAAGCTTCTTCAGCTCTGATTGGATGATGGGGAATGGGAGGATTTATATTCCTTGCAGTCAGCTCGTCATTTGCATTCTTTTAAAGAGGTTTATCTGGGTCCTTATGGTCACCTGAGTAGTGCAAATGGGTGTGGACAAGGAAGTCCAGCTACCTCCTAAAAAAGCACCTTTGGGACAACCATGACTTCGATGACTGAGAATCTCCATAAACTATGAAGTCTTTGCTTAATGACTGCAATCGGGATTGTTGTTGCTGAGCAGCAAAGTCACATGACATTTCATCTAACAATGGCTTCGTTTAGCAATGGAAATCCCAATCCAAATTAGGCTTGTTAGGGGAGGACAATGTGCATGTTTTTATCCTGCCTTTTAAATTTAAAAACAAAGTGGCAAACATGATTGGTATCTATTCCTCCTGTTTTTCCCCTCAACAAACAACCCTGTGAGGTAAGTCAAGGAATGACACTTACACTGTCATCATCTGCATTCAGCGAGAAGGTGATGTTGGCCGTTTTGTCAAAGGGAGCACTGAAACAACAACACAAAAAGGTGAAAACCATAGTGAAGATCAGAAATCAGGATTACATTGTAAAATGGGAACAGTACAAGTCTAGTTTGGGGGGGAAAGAATGAAAGAAGGGTTCATGTGCTGTGCTCAAATGGGAATTTATCCCCCTTCTTTTTCCTAAAATCTTTACTAAAATTCCCATTTCCAAAGTACTTTAGGGAGAGTTGAAACCATTCTACATAAATCAGTAGTAACTATCTCTGTAATGCAAAGGAAACAAAGTATCCTGTCAAAGGTCACTAAAACAATACAGCTAATAGAGAAAGGATAGTTTTCAGTTTAGTTTGTGATTTCATCTTAGCTACATTTCTGCTATGTGGATTCTTTCCGCTACTCCTAATATCAGCATTCAACAGACAGAGTCTCCCTCCTAAGCAGGATTCTCATATATTTCACTGTCATTTCAGAAAACTCTTTCTTGTTAATATATTATCTGTCTTCCTGCTACAAATTTAAACTGGCAGCCCCTTTTCCATATGGGCCACAGATTTACAGGAGTGTTTTTAGTTTTTCATTTTCTATATGCAGTTTTCAGTACTACACAATGCATTTCAAACGCTGTTTACCAACTGCCTTGCACTAGGTTCAATTTTTATTCTTTATTTTCGATGTATATACATTAAAAAGTTTACTATATTAGCTTTATTTTAGAATTGTGCATTGACTTGTGAAGGCTATTGCTTATATTAAGAAACATTTTAATAAAGTAAAAATGAAATCTCCTTTGAGTTGAGGAATGGATATGATTGACCACTACGTTCTTCTGGAAACTCTTTTTTTACTTTGCAACCTAGTCTAAATTCTGGGATTTCCTTGTGGTCTCTCATTTATCCAGGTCTGACCCTGCTTAGCTTATTGAGAGAAGCCAAGGTTAGCATAGTGTGGCCACCTGTCATTGAAAGGGAAGCTGTTCAACAGATGCCACAGAACAGAGTCATACACAAGCCCTAAGAAAGTGGCTACTGAGCGCAAACCATGTTCTGTCTTGTCTGAAAAGCATTTGAACCGGCTTTCCAAGTCACATACCAACCACTGCTACATTTTGATCAGTTTAACTTAATTTCTCAAGAAGCAGATGGAAATGCCCCAAGATATTGCAAAGCCTGGTATCTGTGTAAAATACTTCTGAGCTTTCATATACCGATTCCCCAGATGAAATCTTTGTATTTGTTTGAGTTGATGCATATATGGAGATGGTGTCTGTGTGTGTGTGGTGTGTACGTACACAGTATATCAGAAGTAAATACATCCCTTTACATTTTGTAAATATTGAAGTATATCTTTTCATGTGACAACACTGAAGAAATGACATTTGGCTTCAATGTAAAGTAGTGAGTATACAGCTTACATAACAGTGCAAACGTGCTGTCCCCTCAAAATATTGAGCCCTGTATGGTTGGAGCACTGCAGACTGACCCTCCTCCTCCTTCAACCTCTGCAGCAATGCTGGCAGCACTCATACATCTATTTCCCAAAGCCAACCTCTGGATATGACGCTGAGTATGAGCACTCAGCTCCTTTGGTCAACCATGGCAAGGCCTGTTCTGAGAGGAACCTGTCCTATTAAACCACCATATGGTCTTGGCCACCGTGCGGCAGGTCAGTTTCAGGGTCTGGGCAATCTCCTTGTAGCCTAGGCCAGTGATAAGATTTCTAGGAGCCTGGGGAGGGCAAACACCACCACCCCCGGGAGGAAAGCAGCCCAACACGCAAACTGGAAGTACGTTCCCAAAGTTCCAGTTTGCGCGTTGGATTGTTTTTCGCTTTAGGGAAGCCTCTGGAGGGCAAAAAATGACCGAAAATAAATCCAAAGTCAGCTGGCCAGCACGCGCATGCGCGCTGGAGCCGACAGGGCAAAGCCTCGCGTGCCCTAACAAATGGCTCCGTGTGCCATCCGTGGCACGTGTGCCGTAAGTTCACCATCACGTGCCTAGGCCATCTTTGTGAAGAGCAACAATTCATTTTTTCAGATCCTCAGAGAGTTCATTGCCATGAGATGCCATGTTGAACTTCCAGTGACCAGTATGAGAGTGATAACACAAAATTTAACACACCTGCTGCCCCTTCACACCTGAGACCTTGTAACGCTAATGAGTCACATGACACCAGGGGTGGGAAACGACTACTTGGGCCCCATTCGGACATTATCACTTGGGGGTGTACTCACTTTTGTTTCCAACAGTTTAGGCATTAATGGCTGTGTGTTGCCATTAATGGCTGTTATTTTGAGGGGACAGCACATTTACACTGTTATACAAGCTGTATAATCACTACTTTATATTGTAGCTAAGTGTCATTTCTTCATGTTGTCACATGAAAAGATAAATATTTACAAAATGTGAGGGGGTGTATTCACTTCTGTGATATACTGTACACACACACACACACACACACACACATCTCCATACAAGCATCAACTCAAACAAATGTATGTATGTATATGTATGTGTGTGTGTATATATGTATATATGTGTCCATGTGTGTGTGTGTGTGTTTTCATAGATTTTCACGGGTGTAGGTATGCTGGTCTCGTTGTATTCAGATCTTTTCCCGTGTGTATGTGTTTTGTTGGCCTCATCTTTGTACTTAAAAAAGAGCAGCGCATTAGGCATTTACCTTTTCAACCGTTGAAAGTGAGCGCTGCAGGCCACATAGGCAGAAAAAGAGAATGAAAAAGGAGAGAAAGAGAGGCAGACACATGAGGTCAGGAGGCTTGGAGAAAGGAAAACAAACTGCCTGGGGATGGACTGAGGTGCCTGCCAATAACGTCTCCAACTCCCCCTCTTTCAATAATTAGGTCACCCAGGTCAAACATCCTGCTGGAACTGCCTTAACAAAACAGACTGGCGAAATTGGAATGACTGGACAGCCTTGGCTAAGAACATCAAATATTCAGTTGCTAACAAGACTTGAGAAATCAAGACAACCTCCTCTTTTCCAGGCAAGGCTCTGTCATTTGGCAAGCTGAGCAAAGCAAGCTAGGATCCAGAGCCTCTGGGATGGAGGCTTCAATTCAATAAAATCAAATTTCCAAATAAAATCAAATTTCCAAATATCAAATCATTCTGGCTTCCAAAACTTTAAAGGAAACCTCTCTGCCTGCTTGTGGACTTTCTCAAAGCAATTATTTGCCCATAGGAAAGTCTTTAATCTATTCAAATAAAGCTCCTGTTATGTTCTTATAAGACATAAATAAAACATATTCCCCCTTTCAGAGTGATCAAGAAACACGAAGATTTCATGAAATGGAATCTTGTCTGTGCAAAGGCAAAAATAGAAGCATCACTACTCATGTAATCTAAATCCTCTCACATTCTCAAAAGAAGCCAAGCAAATACTAGCTTATGGGTCTCAATGAGGTGGAATGGACACTGAGGTAGCTTTCCCCAGATAAGGTTTTCCCAGGTATTTTTTTTATCTAACTGCTATTATTGTTATTAGGGTGCTAGGCTTCTGATTGAAACGACAGCAGTTCCAGGTTTGAGACCCAAGGACCATGTGACAGGGTGAGCGTCTGTCTCCGCCTCAGCTCTCGCCAACCTAGCAGTTTGAAAGCATGCAAATATGAGTAGATAAATAGGTACTACTTCAGAGCAAAAATAACAACATTCTGTGACATCATGCTGGCCACATGACTGAGGAAATGTCTTTGGACAGCGCTGGCTCAATGTCTTTGAAATGGAAAGGAGCATCGCCTCCTGTAATCGACGTCTAGCAGAGTAAACATTAGTGCACTAAAATCTGCAGGAGTTCCTTTATTTTTTTAAAAAACATCCTTAAAATGAAATTATAGGCCCTATGGTTTCCAGCATGTCAGCTGGGACACAGGTTCCAAGAAAGGCATCTTTTTTGGCATACAATAAGCTCTTTGCTCTGTCAGGCTTTTAAATGAAATGTTAAAGAATTCATTTAATTTAAAAAAATTACAAAGCAAAGTGCCGGTTGTGAACATTCACTATTTCCATGAATGTGTCTGGGTCACAAATGGACTCCATGACTTAAATCCGTATTTTGTAAATAATTATGCTCTCGACTATTTTGGGACTGGAATAACTCCTCTCCAGCAGCTGCATTCTTATAGTGTCTGCAACATATTCTTAAAATGGCATTTGCAAATCCAAAAACTGGGGATCCAGTTATAGCTCAAAATGTCAGGATGGTCCAGATGAGGATTGCTGATCTAACATCTCCAATGGGTTATTTACTGGGACTAATGACCAAATAAGCAAGATGCAAGACTATGCATCTTTGTAATTCTATGACAAATGGCCAGGCAAAAGCACATGCAAATCAAATGCTCCTGAAATGTTATTCGGTAAATAATCTAATTCTCATAAATGAACATACAACTGAATTATAGGAAACTATAATCAGCAGAGATTAAGACCAGGCAGATGTCCCTTTGCAGACACAGACCAAAGGAACATAATTTAATATGTGGGGCTTTAGAAACCCTTAGTCTTGCTTCTGGAGCCTGCTTAAAAGCATGCTTCCTTTCCAGAGTAGACAAAAATCAGCAGTGCCATGCTATTGTCCTCACAGGAGGCAATTCTCAGCCAGCGAAGAGCATGTTAAAAGAAGCCTAGAAACAGGGCATGGAGAAAAGCAAGAGAGAATGTGAGCAGATCACTAACTTGACATTCTCTTCCTGCTCGCCAAATTCTTCGTCATGAAAACCAAAGTGGTCAATGAATGAAGTCATCTGTTGCATTTGGTAACCTACGAAAGCCTATAAAAAAGTAATAATAGGAAATAATCATGAATGATAAATAGCTCAAAAGGGAACAGTGATGTGAGAATTTTATTAATAAAATGTATATAGCCTGTTGCAAGTCAAAACAGATTATTAGGTCTTGATGCAGCTAAGAACGTATGGAAATTATTTTGTCTGAATATATTTATATACTTTCCAATAGATCCTAACAGATAACATCTGGCTTGGACTCATTTCAAATAGCAACAATTGAACCTGAGCACAAGATGTAAAGATTAAAAAGAAACATAAAAATAAAACATAATGACTGGGCTATTGCTGGCTTTTCTTCTTTTGTATAGTTTTATATTGGTGTGTGCGTGCTATTTTATTTGGGAATTGCTTTTATAATATTTTATTGTATGGCTTGTTACTATGATTTTCTATGTGCTCAGAATCTGATTGTATACAATTACTACATTAAAGAACAGAATACAAAGATTTTGTATCCAAAGAGGGGTGATGATTATGCTGAGAAATGTGGGAAGCAGGATAAATATCTTTTTCCAGAAACTTTCTGCTGGAACACATGTTGCTGTCTCCAAGGTGGGCGCTGCTGCTTACGTAAGCATTCTACTTTCATAACACAGATGGAACATTCCTCTGAAAGGGGAGAGGCATTTGTCAGAGGAACGAAAGATTCTGCATGGACGCCAGCCAGAAAGGAACATACCAAAATATAGAATCTAGAAGTATTGATCTCTCAGGTTACAGATATGATGTTATTGAGATGTTGATTATTTACTTAATTACAGCATATGTCTGGAGAAGAAAAGAAAGAGGAACTGGGGAACAACTACAAGGACTTTTGGAGCAAGCAATACTTCTTTAGGCACCTAGCCACAGAGCTAAAAATATTGCCCTTGGTTCTTGAATAAACAAGCACATGGCAGACAGGTGATTAGTGGGTATGGAGTACAAATGCCTCCTGATAGGAATGGACAAGGCCACTTGCCTGCTGTAGAACAGCCTCCTGAGGGAAGCTGAACTCCTTGAGATCGTTCTCATCATCATCGCTTGATGAGTGGAGATTGTGCATGTTAACCTGAAGAAGAAAAGAGTAATTAGCTACAGGGTTCTTTCTGAAAGGCTAGTGAATATAAAGCAAAGATTATTTACCCATTTTTCAAGATATGCCTTAAAAGAAGCTCTAATTCTCTGCATATTGAATTCTCAGCAAAGACCCAGATCCTCAGATTAGCTGAACAAGCCCCCCCCCTTTTCTAAACAATGCTCCCTACCCCTGGTCATCTGTGTCTTTGACTCTGGGTTCTAGCTTCTCAGTCACTAAGGGCTATTTTGAACGGGACAGTATGACAAAGATGCCAGGAACCCAGGGCTGAAACTGTGATAGCTGCAGCTGACTTAAATTACTGATCCTCTGGCTATATAGGAAATACAATGCATTCTTAGAAATAAGAACACGAAGTTCACTTGTAAATTCCTAAAGATCACTAGCCAAGCTGAGCCATTTCGAGAAATCCACTGCTAAAACTTGTGACAGAATTAAAAGTTTAAACCTAAAGCATGTGGAAGGTAAAATTACTAGGAAATGCTTCTCTCCATGAAGAGAAGATAGATGTCTATCTCTGGTGGAATGGTTTTCATAACTCTGCCAGAGATTTTATATAGAACCAAGTCTAGAACACAATAATAAGCATAAAAAAGGAAAAACTGACTAGATCCACAGTGTTCTTCTTATTGGTTTCTGATAAAGATCCCGAGACAAATTTTTCCCATTGTTCTTGGTCTTCTTCAGGCATCTCTGAAAATCAGAAAATGTAAGTAGCCTAAAGCTGGGGAATGGAAGGAGAAGATAAATAAATAGATTGAAGAATGATCTAGTCCAGAGCTCCCTAACCTTTGTGGACTGAGGGGTGGGACGGAAGAGGGGATAGTTCTATGTTTGGCCAGCAAGCGACACATACGCATTTCCATTTGTGTGAGTGAAGGGCATGCATGGCTGCTGCTCACACAAATGAAGTGCACACCCACTCACACACGTTGCTTGCACAATTGAGGATGCGCACATATGCTCACCTGCCACTTCCGCGCCCTGGTTCCCAAAAGGCTCATGGCTCAGTAGTGGGCCATGGCCCGGGAGTTGGGTACTCCTGAGCTAGTCCATAGGATGCAAAAACACTGAGATGTCAGAAGAAATATCAGCTGTGTTTCATAGTAATTAGAGGACAGACAGCCTCAAATAAATTAGTATTCTTTTTCAATGAGGAAACCTTTTCCTTGTTTAAGGAACACAGCCAGATAGATCCTTTCATAAAATCATGACATATTTTAACCTTGATTTATTGACAAAACCTTTGTACCTTAGTTCATGTAGAACATTAAGCCAAAATCAAAAAGTCATCAGTGTGAAGCCTGTCACCTGTGGTTAACAGGTATTTTGGATACATAGTTTAAGATGGGAGGTTTTTTGGCTAACAGAAAGTATAGATATACAGGTGAAACTCGAAAAATTAGAATATTGTGCAAAAGTTCATTTATTTCAGTAATGCAACTTAAAAGGTGAAACTAATATATGAGATAAGACTCATTACATGCAAAGCAAGATAGTTCAAGCCGTGATTTGTCATAATTGTGATGATTATGGTGTACAGCTCATGAAATCCCCAAATCCACCATCTCAGAAAATTAGATTATTACATGCAATCAATAAAACAAGGATTGTACATAGAACAATATCGGATCTCTGAAAAGTATAAGCATGCATATGTACTCAGTACTTGGTATGAGCCCCATTTGCAGCAATTACTGCCTCAATGTGGCGTGGCATGGAAGCTACCAGCCTGTGGCACTGCTGAGGTGTTATGGAAGGATGCTTCAATAGCGGCCTTCAGCTCTTCTGCATTGTTCGGTCTCATGTCTCTCATCTTTCTCTTGGCAATGCCCCATAGATTCTCTATGGGGTTCAGATCAAGCAAGTTTGCTGGCCAATCAAGCACAGTAATCCCACGGTCATTGAACCAGGTTTTGGTGCTTTTGGTAGTGTGGGCAGCTGGAAAATGAAGTCACCATCCCTATAAAGCTCATCTGCGTGAGGAAGCATGAAGTGCTCCAAAATCTCCTGGTAGACGGCTGTCCTCTTTTCTGATGAGAGCAACTTTTGCCAAAAGCACCAAAAACTGGTTCAACGACTGTGGGATTACTGTGCTTGATTGGCCTCTCCATTCTTCCTCCATACTCTGGGTCCTTGGTTTCCAAATGAGATGCAAAGGTTGCTCTCATCAGAAAAGAGAACTTTGGACCACTGAGCAAGAGGACTTTGGACCACTGTGCTTCATTAAGACCAGGGTCAACGCAGCCGTCTACCAGGAGATTTTGGAATACTTCATGCTTTCTTCCGCAGATGAGCTTCATGGGGATGCTGACTTCATTTTCCAGCTGCCCACACTGCCAAAAGCACCAAAACCTGGTTCAATGACTGTGAGATTACTGTGCTTGATTGGCCTCTCCATTCTTCCTCCATACTCTGGGTCCTTGGTTTCCAAATGAGATGCAAAGGTTGCTCTCATCAGAAAAGAGAACTTTGGACCACTGAGCAAGAGGACTTTGGACCACTGTGCTTCATTAAGACCAGGGTCAACGCAGCCGTCTACCAGGAGATTTTGGAATACTTCATGCTTTCTTCCGCAGATGAGCTTCATGGGGATGCTGACTTCATTTTCCAGCTGCCCACACTGCCAAAAGCACCAAAACCTGGTTCAATGACTGTGAGATTACTGTGCTTGATTGGCCAGCAAACTCGCCTGACTTGAAGAGCATTGCCAAGAGAAAGATGAGAGACATGAGACCGAACAATGCAGAAGAGCTGAAGGCCGCTATTGAAGCATCCTGGTCTTCCATAACACCTCAGTAGTGCCACAGGCTGATAGCTTCCATGCCACGCCGCATTGAGGCAGTAATTGCTGCAAAAGGGGCCCAAACCAAGTACTGAATACATATGCATGCTTATACTTTTCAGAGGTCAGATATTGTTCTATGTACAATCCTTGTTTTATTGATTGCATGTAATATTCTAATTTTCTGATATGGTGGATATGGGGATTTCATGAGCTGTACGCCATAATCATCACAATTATGACAAATCATGGCTTGAACTATCTTGCTTTGCATGTAATGAGTCTTATCTCATATATTAGTTTCACCTTTTAAGTTGCATTACTGAAATAAATGAACGTTTGCACAATATTCTAATTTTTCGAGTTTCACCTGTATATTTAGGTACTAACTCTAGCTTCAGCCAGTAAATAATTGTGCAGCAATTTGCAAATTCATATCAAGTGGAACTATGAAAAATAACTATTAATCAAGCCCACTATCAGGGGATTCTGGAGTTGTAGTCCTTCCTATAAAGTTGAAGAAAATTCATTTGGGTTAATTGATGCATTTCTCCCCTCTAAATGTTTTGGTCAATTTGGTCAGTTGCTATAAGCAATTTTCCCAAATTCAAAACTGCACATATATATATATATATATGAACAAAGAGAACATTTGCAGAATTATATGCATGCAGTAATTTAATCTAGCCTTTGAAGATGTAAAACTATAGAACACAAAATATTAACCATATTTTGCCCTATTACTGTCTCTACCTCAGCTGAAAACTTCCTCTCTTAGTAGTAGATTTTACTTCCATGCCAGACACATGCCTGAAAACTTTAACGGGAACCCATATTTTTCCCGTCCCAAAAGGCAGGAACCGAACTCCTATAAAGTTTCCAAAAGCATCTAATAAAGGATCTTTAGCTAGTCTTGAAAAAGAAACATAATCTTCACCCCCTGAAGATGCCCCTCACATTACCTTTTATGAGCTGCTTGATGAGAATTGAGTGAGGCCACTTCTCAGAACCTTGAGCTAAGGCGTTGGCAATCCGGGTGAGGTGCCCCATGTAGCCCTTGCGTCTTCCCCCATCCAATCTGTAGGAGAAGACAGAGGGCATGGAGGTTGGTGGTTGCTGTGGGTATGACTTGCATAAGTTGAAAAAAGAAATAAGCAAATAACAAGAGGAAAAGAGACTTCGGTGCTTCTATGGAGCTCATGAGTGAAGCTATTCCGATTAGTCTGCATGCAGGGAAGAGAATAGAACTTCCAGATAACACTTCAATGCCCAGCAACTCCAGCCAACAGGGCCAATTTGAAAGATGCTGGAAAATACAGTTCGGCTCTATCTGGAGAATAACAAATGAAACTTGTTTTGTGAAGAAAGAAAAGAAGCCAGTAAATACCTCCATGAAAACCATGAGTAGAAGAGACTAGGCAACAGGGGCCTGAAGCATGAGGGAAGGAGCAAAGAAGGATCAAGATATGGAAGAAGGCCTTGGGATTCTTTCCGAAGGAAGAGGAAGGAGAGAGGAGAAATATCTAACCAGGACGCTTAAACTTTCACCATAACTACTTACTGAGACTGCTCATTCTCCTCCCAGGCAGATAAAATTCTTTGGATTAAGCGACATTTCTGCAGCAACTACGAGGAGAAAATACGAGACAACTGATAAAATACCTGCTAATTACAGACACCAATGCTCACCCCTCAATAAAAGACTAGAGGGGTCTTATGTGGCTATTTTTTAAAAAAATTCTAGTGCTCATCACTTTAATGCAAAAGTCTAAGCTGAGAATGGTGGTGGTGGTTTCTGCCCAAAGACAAAAAGGAAGACTCCCGAGAGCAGTTGTTAACCACTTCCTTAGATACTTCTTCCAGCTTAAAAGGCCAGGCATTCAGTTCTCCAACACAAGAGAACATTTATACCTCAGATTTGAACTGTGGTGTCGTTGGTGCTGTCTTGAGCTTGGTTGTTTTCTTGCAGATGTTTCATTATCATCAGTGCTAGAATGTCAGTTGGTCTTACCTGAACTGCATGTCTCAAAGCTGGCGTGGGAGGAGTCACATGTGGGTATTAACACAGCCCATTTGCCCGGAGACTAAGGTAAATTTGAGGCCACTCCCTCTACTTCCTCCTTCTGACTCCCCAGATTAACCGATGGTCCAGTCCAAGAAGAGCCTGGGAAGGAAGGGAACAGGAAAAAAGACAACAATTCCCTCCCCCAGGCCTGACTGACCAATAACTAACCTCCTCAGGCTCCCATGCGCAGGAGCGCACAAAACGGGCGGGAAGTGACTCCTTCCACACCGGCTTCGAGATATGCAGTTCAGGTAAGACCAACTGACAGTCTCCGAAGCAAGGCATGGGAGGAGTCACATGTGGGACATACCAAAGCTAGATGTCCATGGGAGAGAATCATTGGGTGGGAGCCCCCCGAGTGTCCAGCACTCCCTGGAGAACCCTCCTACCAAATGATGCCTCTGCAGAGGCAGAGGTATCCAGACGGTAATGGCTAATGAAGGGGGAGGGCGAGGCTGAAGCGGACGCCGTGCAGATGTCCTCAAGGGGTGCCTGGATAGCTCAGGCTGCAGAGGTTGCCGCACTCCTGGTGGAGTGTGTGGTGATGCCCTCTGGAATCGGAATCCCACGTGCCTCATAGGTCTTAGTGGTAGCTAATCTAATCCACCTACTGATGGTGGCGGGTGATACCTTCGCCCCCCTGGTAGAAGCCTGGGAGGAGACGAAAAGCGCCTCCGACCTCCTGAAGGCAGCAGTGTGTTTGAGGTATATACGCAGTGCCCTACGCACGTCTAGGCAGTGCCAGGACCTTTCCCTTTCTCTAAAAGGTGCTGGACAGAAGTCCGGGAGCACCACCTCCTGAGCCCTATGGAAGGGGGTGTTGACCTTGGGAAGGAAAGCAGGGTCGAGTCTGAAAACCACCCTGTTATCGTGGAAGGTGCACAGATCCGCCCTGGCGGATAAGGCATTGATCTCAGACACCCGCCTAGCTGAGGTGATGGCTACCAGGAAGACTGCCTTGAGTGTTAGAAGCTGGAGCGTTACCTCCCTCAGAGGCTCGAAGGGTGCCTCCGTAAGGGCCTGGAGCACTGTAGGAAGGTCCCAGGTGGGAAAACAATGGATCACCAGGGGGCAAAGATTAGCAGCCCCTCTAAGAAACTTCTTTATGACAGGGTGTTGGGACAAGGGTCTAGAACCCACCCACCCCATGACTGTGACCAAAGCTGAGACCTGCCTTTTGAGGGTACTGGGAGCTAGATCTTTCTCTAGACCATCCTGGAGGAACTCCAGCACCTGTGGTGCTGATGTTCGAGGTCGGATCTACCTGGGCCGACCTGCACCAGATTACAAAGGAACTCCAGGTCACATCGTAGATGCGTGTGGTGGACTTCCTTCTGGAGGCTCACTGGTTTTGATTATCCTGGCTGAGGACTGGGCCTCCCTCAGCTGCTCCCGCTCAAGCATCAAGCAATTAGTTGGAACCACTCTGGATCTGGATGATCCAGACTCCCCTGGTGCAGAGCTACCTCTTCCCTGGGAATCCTCCAATGAGGTAGTACTGACAGACCCACTAGGTCCGCAAACCAGGGACGCTGGGGCCAGTGGGGCACTATCAGAATGACTTCTGCCCTCTCTAGCACTAGCTTCCTCAGAACCCTGGGAAGGAAAAGAAGGAGAGGGAAGGCATAAAGGAGGCCTGAAGGCCATCTGCAGCAAAGGGCGTTGACGTCCATCGCTCGAGCAGGGAACTACGAGATGAACCTCGGAACCTGGGCGTTCAACAGGGTGGCAGAGAGATCCACTGTCGGCCGACTGAACCACTGACAAATCCGCTCGAAGATGCTGGGATGCAGCTGCCACTCCCCGTGGTCCACTGTCTCCCTGCTGAGCCAGTCTGCCTGTCAGTTGTCTCGAAAGGGATGCTTATTAGTCTGTTGGTACCTATATCTGTCCCTAGAGTAGTGCCTATCCCCGTCTGGAGTATCTCAGCTGTTGGAAGTCCTGCTCGGGGGGGTCAAAAGGAGGACCTCCTGGGGTAAGGCGTAGGGCGTTGGTCAGAGCGCTTAGTCGTGGAAGGGAAGATCTTGCGCTTGTTCTTATCCTCGATAAGAATAGGGTCAAGGGAGGCTCCGAACAGCTTGTCTCCTGTGTATTCCGCCCCCACCAAATGTCACTTTGCCCGGGACTTTGCTTGCCAATTACGCAGCCAGAGAAGGTGCCTGGAAGCCACTGAAGAAGATAGAGCCCTGGAAGAATACTTGACCGCATCCAGTGTAGCGTCAGCTGAAAGCTGAGTGGCCGTCTTGCAATAGTCGCACGTCAGAAGCGGGGGTTCTATCACGAAGTTGCTCCAGCCAAAGCAGAGTGGACTTGTTGAAAAATGAAGCAGCAGCAGTCGCCCTGATTGCCCACGTTATGGCCTGAAAGGTCTTGAGCAGAACCAGTTCCACCTTCTTATCTTCTGCCTTCAGGCAGTTGGAGATATCACCAGTCACCACCGTGGAAACGGAGGCCAGGCCAGCCACCGGGACATCTGTATCTTGAACCTGCAGTGCTCGGGCAAAGGTTGTGTTAAGATTGTAAAATCTGCGATTGTTACTGCCTGGGGTAGGAAAAGAACGTTGGTCCTTACCTGAACGTTTCTTTTCGGTAGACAAGAGGGAGAGGCGACTCCTGGGATATTCTCACAGCCTGATTGGTTCAGAAGACTGAGGGAAATCTCTTTTAACCTTTTTCTTCCCCTGTGGTTACCAGTTCCTTGAAGCCACATGAGTAGAAGCATACTGTCAAACAGATAACAGACAAGGGGACAACCTCCTCCCAGCCCCTTACCCCGACTAATTACCAACTATGTCTTAATAGGGGTGGGATGTTGCCCCTCCCTCTCGTCTACCGAAAAGAAACGTTAAGGACCAACGTTCTTTTTCTGGTAGACTCGAGGGAGGGGCGACTCCTGGGACGTACCCAAGCTCAGTCCCTGGAAGGGAAACTAAGACTCAGGAGGAGGGGTGACCGCTACCTGCTGTAGAACCCTACAGCCAAAAGACGCCTTGGCCGATGCAAAGGCATCCAGCCGGTAGTGGCAAATAAAGGGAGTCAGGGAGGCCCAAGTGGCCGCCCGGTAAATGTCTTCGAACGGAACCCTTGTGGCCCACGCTGCTGTAGTAGCGGCACACCATGTGGAACGGGCCGTGATTCCCAAGGGGGGAGGCCGGCCCGAGGACTCGTAGGCTGTAGAGATGGCCTGTCGTAACCACCTGCCAATGGTGGCTGAGGAAACTCTGGCTCCTAGGGAGCCCGGTTGGAATGAAATGAAGAGGGCCTCAGATCTACGGAAGGAAGACGTGCGTCGTAGATAAATGTGCAAAGAGTGACGCACTTCCAGCCTGTGTCAAAGTCGTTCCCTCTCATGGGAAGGGGCCGGACAAAAATTGGGGAGGATGACTTCTTGCACTCAATGGAAGGGCAAATTGACCTTAGGGAGAAATGTAGGATCCAACCTCAGGACCACTCTATCCTGGTGAAACTGGCAGAGGTCATCCTTAGATTACAGAGCCCCTAACTTGGAGACGCACCTGGCCAAAGTCACAACGACAAGGAATGCCACCTTGAGAGAAAGAAATCTAAGGTGAACTGTGCGCAAGTGCTCAAAGGGAGCCCCTGTCAGCGCCCTAAATATAAGCGGATGTCTCTCCGCCCAGGAGCCGAGTTTCGGTGCCTCCAGCCAAAGGGCTCTGGAGTGATTCCCCCCTTGGCAGTTTATGTGGGCCTTTATGGCCACATTGTCTATCAACAGGAGAACATGACAGCCCTCTATTGTGTCTCTGAACTGTTGGAGAGCCAGCCTGGTGGCCTTAAACTCCAGCCACTTATAGTGTGGTGAAGGTCCAACCGAATCAAACCGCCATGCACCATCTCAGAGTCCATGAGCGCTCCCCAACCGAACAGGCTCGCGTCTGTAGTGATGGTCACTCGATCTGGCTCCCAGAACTCCGATCCGTGTTGAAGAGCTGGGGACAGCCATCATTGCAGAGATAGCCGCACATCCGCTGGCAGATAGATGAATCGCGTGGAGTTGCTCAGGTGTTTTCACTGGAACGGGATGAGGGCCCACTGCAGAGTCCGTGAATGAAGCCATGCCTAGGGACGATCCCTAGGCACGATACCATCTTGCCCAAGAGGCGGGACAAGGTCAGGATGGAAACTAACTGCCTTGCGCAAACCTGCCTTGCCAGGGCTCGGAGGTTGACCAGCCGGTCTAAGGGTAGACAAACCACGCCCTCTATGGAATCTAGCACCGCCCCCAATGTAAGATCCTTGTTGTGGGCAAGAGGTGGCTTTTGAGAAAGTTGACAGAAACCCCAGGATCTGCAAGGTTCGGATGGTCAGCTGGAGGTCGAGAACGGCCCGAGCATAAGAGGTGGCCTGCACAAACACGTCGTCGAAGTAACATTGTAGTCTCACTGGGACCGAGAGCAGGTGAGCCACCAATGCCACCAGGACCTTCATGAATGTGCGCGGGGCTGAGGACAACCCAAAGGGGAGGGCCCTGTATTGGAAATGGAGCCCGTTGTGGGAGAAGCGGAGGAACCTGCGATGAGTGGGAAGGATTGGGATATGGAGATAGACTTGTCAGTCCACTGATGCTAGGAAGTCCCCCCACCTGATACCCTGCAGAATGGACCTGAGGGAGGACATCTTGAAGCGCCTGTACACCAGATAACAGTTGAGGTGCTTGAGGTCCAGTTTGGCTCTCCAGCCCCCAGAGCTCTTTGAAACGAGAAGGTTGGTATAATGACCCAGCTGTGTTCCATCTCTGGGACCGGTTCTACCGACTGGATGTCCAGCAGATGTTGAATGGCTAGGGACATCTGATGATGGCGTTCCAGATCCCGGGATGGTTCTGAAGAAAGGTTCTGAAGAACATCGGGGGCATGGAGAGGAACTCCAGGCGGAGTCCGTTCCTGATCGTGGACCGAACCCAGGCATCTGAAGTCACGCAATCCCACAGATCTGCAAACAGTTCCAGGCGGCCTCCTATGGGAATGCTCGGATTGGCGACATTTCCCATTGCAGAAAGGGCGGCCGCCCCACTCCTCGAAAGAAAGGAGTGGGGCGAATGCTGGCTGGGGAATTCTGGGAGTTGAAGTCTGGACATCTTCAAATTGTCAAGGTTGAGAAACACTGCCCTAGATGAACCCTCCAATGGGTCCTCAACCACCTCCTTAGAGCCATTAGGAGACGGGAGGGGAAGGAGAAATTTCCAGGCCGGATTGCCTGCGTGCCCAATGGGAGAGATAGAAGGGGAAGAAGGACTGAATCCCCTAGGGGGAGAAGCAGAATGAGCAGATTCCGGTCTTAAAGGAGACGTAGATCTGGAAGGAGAAGACGACTTATTGGCTTGGGCCTACTGTTCTGCCCTAGCAATCACTCTTTCCAGAGCCTTCTGGCGCCTAGTCTCATCCCTCCGCGTTGTTCTGGAGGGCCGCTGGGCCATTGTAGGCTTGACTTCCCTCTCCTCGGGCACGTTCTGGGCACCCTCCCGGGGGCCACTGAAGTGGACTGCCTGCTCTCTGCCATGGAGCCACTCACATGTTCTGGGGGTGCTGCTGCCCAAAGTCACCAGCCGGTGCAAGGGCCTTGCGGGAGGAAGGATTAGGCTGCCGAGGCTAAGCTTGTCGGCCCGACCTGGCCGCGATGCAAACGGTAATGTTAGGGGCTACAAATGGCCGCTTCCACGTGCGTGTCTCCAAAATGGCCACTCCACGTGTGTGGGTTCAAAATGGCCACCGGAAGTCTCCACGCGCTGCAAACGGCTTTCTTTCTTTAGCCACGGCTCGAAAAGACTTGCCGCAGCTCATTGCGACCAGGCACGGCTTGTAAAGCTGAATTAATAGCCCGCCGCCTGATCGTTGCCTCTGGCCAGCAGCCCTTCCTGTGGAGCTGCAAAAAGGAGCCTACACCCTCACAGTTCCAGGGATCAGTCAGAGCTCCCGAAGAACACAGGAAGAGAGCGGAGCCAATTTGCTCTCCCCCGGCTTGCTGCGAGATGGAGAACCCTGTCTCTGCAAAAAAGCAGGTCAGACAATTTGGAATTTAGAATAGCCAATATATACAATCTATTCAATTTTAATATTACTCACTCACTCTGGGAACTCAAACACAGTGCTTGGACCAAAGACTGAGAGGAACTGGGAACCACAGGGAAAGAAGGAGTTTAAAAGAGATTTCCCTCAGTTTTCTGGACCAATCAGGCTCTTAGAATATCCCAGGAGTCACCCCTTCCTCGAGTCTACCAGAAAACGTGCCAGGTTTGGCCCACTGAGATTTGAGCACCTCCATAAATAAATCTGGAGTCGGAATCTCTCCCTTTTCAACCTGTGGCTTATAAAAAGGCCCCATCTTGGTCCCCCCACTGGAGGTGGAGGCAGTAGCAACTTGAGAAGGAGCTGGGGTGGTATCCAGATCTGCAGTGGCCTTGCCTTACAAAGTAGGGAACCAAACAAGGCGGGAGGAAACAAGCCAGTGATGGCAGAGGTCTCTGGAATCTGGGAATCTTCGTCCTCAGAGAAACCAACATCCTTCTGCCCCTCTTCCTCCAAGCCAGACCCCTCACTAGCTGTTGAAGGGAAATCCGATCTGTGCTCTCTAGCTGCAGAATATTGGGGTTGGTCTGGATGACCTCGTGGGGTACCACGAGAAGATTTTCGTCTAGAGGCTTGAAATTGAGGCTGCATGCCCGATGATATGCCCTGAGCAATGGCACGGGCAATAATTCTGAAAACCTTCAGAAAGCTCTGGATAAGCTGGCATGAGGCTAGGAGGCTCTGCAGATTGAGCAGTCAAGCGTGGCCTGGAGGAACCAGCTGCCATGCGGCCAAAGGGGTCACCCCAGTGTCCTGAAGACTAAGCAGGAGACAGAGGAGGGGATAGGGGGCTAGCTTCCTTCGCAGAGCCACAGGGGGAACCTGGAGAACCCAGTTGGACCTCTGGTAAGGGTAAAGGCCTGAGAGGAGAGCGTGTCCTGAATGGGGCTTATTTCCTCTCTAATTCTCCTGCCAGCCGCTCTGGTAATGTGGGACTCCTTGCTAGGTGCTCTCTTCCTAGCCGATTTAGAGGTGGCCTTCTTCAAGGTAGACCTCCCCCATCGCCTCTACTTACAGTCTCTGCCTTCCCACCTCCTCTCACTCTGTTGACCGGCCTGGGCTTCTGCGCACAGTCCAGAGCTCCTTCGGACCGGCGCTATCCGTAGCCGTGCCACTGATCCGCGGCCTGAAGAAGCCAGCCCACCCTCGAACCGAAGGGGACCTCCCCAGATAACCAGCGGAACACAGACCCAAAGAAATCCTATTCTAACCCTGGTGTTGGTTCTGGGCGCTTGCAGCGGCTGAAATCAAGCGCGCCAATCTCCGTGCCCCTCCACGTGTGTCCCAAGATGGCCATCGTCCAAAATGGCGACAGCCAACTACGTGGTCCAATGCTGAGCCGGCTCCAACCGAGCTGCTCTTTCAGGAGCCTCCAGAGCGTTCCGTGACCCCCTCTGATGGATCCAGGGGTCGCGTGGTACAGCCCCCTCCGGTGCGCGGCCTGGATCCTTCCCTTAAACTGCCCAGCGGCTTACGGGCTCCCCTGCAGTGCAGCAAGCCCGGCTTGTGCAAAGGAAAAGAAAGTAAACAGCACAGAGATCCAAGGGAGAGAGGTGAGAGGAATCACAAGTGGAAAAAAACTAAAAGACCAAATTTAAAACAATAAAAACCTCTGAAGCCAAATAGAGAGTCAGAAAAGTATTCCTTCTGGGCCGAAGACTGAGGTTAATCTGGGGAGTCAGGAGGAGGAAGTAGAGGGGGTGGCCTCAAATTTACCCCGGTCTCCGGGCAAATGGGCCATGTTAATACCCACATGTTGACTCCTCCCACGCCTCATTTCGGAGACGGGAGTGAGGTTTGCATCATTGATGATATTACCTAGTTGGATAATGAAACTGCAAGAAAACAATCAAACTCAGACAGCACCAAGGACAACTCAACCCCCTCCTCTTCTTGTTATTATTTCAAAGTTGTCTCACCCCCTTTATACTTACTGTATATGGTTCCTTTCAGAGCCCATGAAATAATCCTAACCTTCAAATTATCTCTTTTCAATTTCCAAACATCAGGATTCAGGACCAAAGCAGAGTACTGCTTCTCTCATCAATGATACAGAAGGACCTTGAAACCACAGATGACCCACATAACTTACATGTTGGATGACTGGACTCTCTGGGCGGGGCTCTGAGTGGTTCTCTATTGTTT
This sequence comes from Natrix helvetica, assembly GCF_964273705.1. Taxonomy (NCBI): domain Eukaryota; kingdom Metazoa; phylum Chordata; class Lepidosauria; order Squamata; family Natricidae; genus Natrix; species Natrix helvetica. The sequence goes on along the minus strand of NC_138554.1, from coordinate 25,438,018 downwards.
CATCTCCAACAAGAGGGCTGAAAATGTTGCTAAGACAGGCCTCTATCTGGGCATGCAAGAAGTTGTTGTAGGTATACTTGAAATAGAGATCCTGACGGAGAGAGGCAAAAGGATAGAATAGCAGGTCTTTATTTATGCTTTTCAACCAATGCCCCCAATTATTGTAGTATCAGTTATTCCCTCAGACATGGCTCACTGGCAATAGGTGTTATGTGTTCAGTGATTTGTATTTTTATTGAACCATGATGCAGTTTTAAATCATCTTGTAAAATGGGTACTCAATGGTACTCAATGGGTACCAGAACCCTAGCAGTTTCAAAAAAAACTGAGATGCTCTCAGTTTTAATGGAGGCAGCTCCTGAAATGTAATTGATTGGGTAGCTATATCAGAAATTTAATAGACAAATCTATGCATAATTTGATTCTGTCTCATCAAATAAACATTTTGGAAATTTATATTAAAATGTTGTTCTTAGATGGCTATTTTGGTTTGGTTTTTTAAAGGTTTTTTTTTAGCCCATAGTTGTCTTTTCATATACAACTCAAGGTGAGAGATATACCAATATTCCTGCATTAGGCTGAGTGTTGTGCCTGGGCCCAAAGTCACCCAGGTAGTTTTGTTTGTTTGTCTGTCTGTCTGTCTGTCTCTGTCTGTCTGTCTCTGTCTCTCTCTCAATATATTTAACAATTAGATAATCTGTTGGATGGGTATACATTACAACTATTTTTAACAAAATGTTTCTGATGCTGTATATTTTTAAAAATTGCATTTAAAAAAAATCCAGCCTCGTGGATTTAGGTATTAACAGTAAATTGATGGTGTCCAACTGTTACTTTTCGCTCCCGGTTGCTCAAATGACACTGTGGCAGTACTGTCTCAGTGTCTGCAAATTGTATGGGTGAGGAGAAAGAGGCTGAGGTTCAAACCTAGGAAGACTGGAAGACTGTGGATTTGGGGAGCACAGGATCCTGAAGATCACCTACCTACCTTACTCACCTGCCTGCCTACCTACCTGAACCTAAATGTAATTTAGGGAGCCTCTTGGACTACTAAAAAATAAAGCTGCTGACACTTGTAGTTAGGAGGTTCTTTGCATGATTCCATATTATGCATCAGTTGCACATGATCCTGGATTGGGAGGCCCTGCCCTTGGACACTCATGCCTTGGCAACCTTACATTTGGATTACTGCAATGAAGTCAAGGCTCTAGTTCCCTCTGCACAGGTCCAGGATTGTTGAAGTACTATCTATTTCTATTTCCTCCATAATATCAGAAAAGCTAACACATTCTATGTCCCATCTATTAAATACTGCCATTCTATAGCATCCAGGAAGTATGCCTTCTCTCTTGCTGTGTCTGCTCTGTGGAATGGCAGGTGCCCCATCTTGCCCCCAAGTCTTGAATGGCTTGTATCTTGATTACTTTAAGGCAATCCTTGAAGACCTGGTTGTTCCCTTCAGCATCGATGAATGAGCCAACGGTATTTACTAATTGTGATTATGAAATGAATTTTGACTGAGATATCATAGGTGTTTTATACACTATATATATTCTGTCATTTCTTTTTCTTTTCTGGATATTTTTATTAGAATTTTTACAATTATTTTTAATGTTACGACTGTCCAGATTGTTTGGTAACCATATAAATTGAATTACATTAATAATTTTGATATGTCAGTATATATAAGAAGATATTACAGGTAGCCCTCACTTATTGACTGCAATTAGGTTTGACAATTCCATTGCTAAGCAGTGTGTTCACTAAGTGCAATGTCACATGACCGCACTGATTTATGTCAATTCCAGCTGCGGTCGTTAAGAGAATCACCACGGGTCATTAAGTGGGACATCATTTGACTTCAAACTCGCTACTTCCTGCTGGCTTCCCATCGTCTTTGCTTGTTAGAAGCTAGCCGAGAGAGAGTCACAAATGGCAACCACATAACTTTGGGATGCTGCAACCATCCAAAACATGTGACAGTTGCCAAGCCCCTTAAATCATGATCATGTGACTGTGAGCATGCAGTCTGCAATGGTTGCAATTTTCAGGACCAGCTGTCTCATTTTTCATTGCTGTCATAACTTTGAAGATGAGTGGTCAGTACTGGGATTGATTCTGAGCTGGCTCACTTTTCTGTATATGTCCCACAAATGTCTCTCACAAGCCAAGCATGGCCCTTGAGCTGCAGAATGTTACACAGCCTTGCCTTTTGCCTCCTCGCACAAAGGAAGAGTGCAGCAAACTACTTATAGATTTTACTGCACTGTAACTTTTAAAAGGCAGCCAAATACTGATCAGACAGAAATCCCAGCAAAGAGGCAGTATTGATAACTCACCAACATAGTGTCAAGGGCTCCAAGTTCAATGATCTCGTCCCGCAGTGCTGGGTTGTTTGTACCCAATGAGCTGGCCAGCAGCTTCACTACATGCAGACGAGTGTTTCCTAAAGGAGGGTCCAGGACCCCCCAGGTAGTCTGCAGGGCTTCTTTCTGTTAGAGAAAAGTATGTTTTTTAAATAAAAAAAGAATATCTTGCATGTAGCCTCCTGCCCCCACCCATCCCCCCTCAACCTCTAATATTCCAAAACTTGAACAGGCAAGGCCAAAACTTTTCTCTTGGAGAAATAGGGAGAGGCAGTTAAAAGATAAAATAGAAGGCCTTGCACAATTTAAAATCTTGCTCCAACACTTTTAAAGACTTCCAGCTCCACTACTACGGTACCTTCCAACATTTCTTCCTATTTCCAAACTAATGATTCTTCCCTAAGAACATACATAGATTTTTTTTTTAAAAAAAATACAAAATTCATTTCCAGCATTTTTCATTGCTTAGCCATATGTTCTTTCTTATGGTAAGTTCAGCAAGTGCTAAACTTACTCATTACTAATTCCCAAGCAGCTATTCTCAAATGCCTTGATGAAGCTAAACTCCCCAACCCTTGGACTTTGTAGTCCTTTTCTATGGCAACGCATTGTAGGTTCCATGAGGGAGACAGGGGAATCCTTCTGCAACCAACATTCTGGAACACTTAAAATGCCATTGGCACTGCTACTTCCTTCCCTGCTGTTTCATTTGTACTCTAACCTTGCCTATACACATCCGTTGGCATGACTCCTACTAACCTTTGGTGGATCGAGGAGCAGCCGGTGAAGCTCCCTGAGACGCTGTTTGATGGCGTGCAGAGTGCCCAAACTGGCCTGGCTGGAAGCCACTTCACAGTTGGGAGCAGTCATCTCCATCTGCCCTTCCATATTGCAATAAAAGCCCCCTATGCCACCCAACTCGCTCCTGTAAGGAAGATCAAAGGATGCACACATTACAGTGATACACCCTCACTGTCCACCTTTCTTGCTAAGGAAATGTAAACTCTTTGATGCAAATCAAATGTACCAAGGGAACTATTCTGCACTCCCGTTCAAGAATCACTTTGAAGGAAAGACACTGGAACAGCCAAATCCCTAACTTATGTGGTGGGAGTTACAGATGCTATGAACAAGAAACTGTGCAGCAGATAAACAAAAAGATGAGCAACAGTTTCTAAAGTCATGGTTGTTTGCAGAGCCTTATTCCAGTTACTATAGCTTTCACTGGCTGAGGATTTCTGCTGATAGGAATCACCAGATATTAATAATTTTAAAAATGAAAAACATGACCATCAGGATATAACATTGCTACCAACTATATAAATTTGTTGAGGAATATTTCATATAATTCTACTAAGCATTTTGGCTCTATATTTCTCCTCTAAATGTAGCAAATATTTGCTCTCACAGCTCTCATTTACGGCATACCTGGGTCTTCGTGGTTCCAGCAGGGTCAGCAAGACCTGGATCCCATTGACTATGACAGATTCGTTCTGTTCTCCATCCAGCATATTGCTCAGCAGCTGCTCAATTGTCTCCTGTCTGAATGCATGGGGAATGGGAATTGTTTTTACTAAACTGCCCCATGATATTAGACCTGGCTATTCTATTTTTCATCTTTGCATATGCCACAATGATTTAGGCATACCACATAAAAAGAGGGAAAATAAAAAAGCAACAAAATGTGATTATTTCTTTTACTTAGGAATTGAAGAAAATAGAGGAAGCTCAAGAGAGAATATTTTATTACTAGCCATGTGGTAATCCTTGGTCTTGACTCTGAACTATGTAGCAACATCAACTTTCACATGTAAGGTGAGGACCCTGAAAACCTTCTGAGCTCCAAGATTCTGAAATAATATTCTGTGCAGATGCTTTATACTTGAGCATAACTCTGAGCAAAAGAAATATCTAATGGGAAAAGGGCCCAATGATCATGTCAAATGATATTCCCGGTAACCCATATTCATCTCTCCTCCCCTCTGCTCCCCCTCCCAAGTATTCTCAAAAGGCTAACAAACCAGAAGCTTGCATTCCTGCCCTATAATTAAAGCTTTGTTGTATCTTGCCACTAATCTGACATTTTAAAATATAGGGGAATGAATCTAATTAACTGAACAAAATTTGTGAAAATTAGTTACTTTAAATCTAGCTTGTGTCTTGGCCTGGCCCGTTTCCATAGCCTAGTCTTAATTCCTCTTTGGATTGAGGCCAGTAAAAAGCCATATATGACCTTCAACTTGAAAAAGGCTGTGCAGTCCAGCTCTGTAATGTTGTGAACATAACTTTTCCACTAAGAAATATTTCATCAGAAATATGAAGCAAAGAATTGTGGGGTGGGGTGGGGGGTATCATTCAACTATACAAGCTCTCCATAACTGCAGAATGACTGTGAAGGTTTTTTGGGCTGGCCTGAAGTATCTTCAAGCAACTTATCAGTGTGTTACGTGATAAAATTGCTATGTCATAATTATGAAAACACCTTCCTGATGAAGATTGAACTAACTCTTCTTTTTGCCACTGAAACAATTACAAAATCCATTTCCCTAGCATTAACTATTTTTAAACCTACATTATTTACTAAACTTGTTACATCTGATTATTTCAGGTAATTTTGACTATTTCTCCCTTTTGTTAACATTTGATATTGTTCTATATAGCTTGCCTCATTATCTCAGCAGATGAGGAGTGTTTTCAAATAATCTTAAAGAAACCAAGAACCTTAAGGAGTGATCTCGAATAATATTAACAGCCAAACATGAAATCCAACTGCAGGGATCCGTCAGATCTAAGCAGAGGTCCCCAGGTCCTGGTCCAGGGACCAGCACTGGTCTGTGGCATGTCAGAAACAAACGAAGCCACATCTGAAGGCAGAGTAAGAAACCATGCTCCCTACGGTCCATGGAAAAACCTCTCTCCACAGAACCAGGTCCTTGGTGCCCAAAAGGTTGGGGGCCGCTGGTCAAAGACCAAGATGTGTTATATTTCAATACCAATAGAGGCATTTTTACAACAGGAGAGGGGCACAGCATGCAGGGTCAAAAAACAAAGCTGGGAGCTTTTCATTAAGAAAAAATACTGGCTGAGTAAGACACCACCACTCAGTTTTCATTTGACAAATACAATGGTATTGTATTCTTTGAGTTAGTTCAAAGCCTGAATATACAATATGTGGGTTTTTTTAAAGCCTTGTGTATAATTCTCAGAGGTCTTCTGCAGTTGCCAATAAGCTAAAAGTGTTGATGTGACAGATGGGAGAAGATATTAAATGCAGGGGAAGTAATCATATTAACTATATTTAATGGAATATATTAAATCAAATTTAGTTAGGCAAACTGTTCACTTTTGTGACTGCAGTCCTGGCAACCCAATGAATCAAAAAAGGATGTGTACCACTGAATACAGGTTCCCTCATTCACTCATAACCTGTGCTCTGTTGGGTAACGTTTCATAGATATTTTCTTACCTAAACAGAGAAATAGAATGACCAAGGATGGGCAAAACAGAAGCAACTTCTGACTTCCTGCTGGCTCCTCCATTAACTTTCCTTGTGGGAATCTGGCAGGGAGCACAGGATATCTTCCCTTCCCCTCCCACCACGCAGATAAATGACTGCTGCTGGGTGGGGGAAGGAACAAGGGATTGTGAGATTGGCTGGGAAACTGACACGAAATGTTAAAAATGAAGATCATATGACCTCAGCAGCAGCACAGCAGTCCTGAAACAGCCACAACTTTCCCAAATTACATTCCCTTGAGTGTCAGGGATCTAGGATTTTGGACATACTCTTTACATTATAAAAGCTGTTGTCCTATGATGCACCATTTCATTCAATTAAAGGTCACAACAAGAGCTTTAGTACTATATAGATAGCAGTCATATTAAAAATGAGGTCAATGCCTGTGAAAAAGGCCCCCCTTCCTAAACCAGCCTCGGCTCCATCTTCTTCTGTCTCAAGTCCTGTTCCCCAACAAACACAACTATCTTCCTTCTTACAACCTAAAGCCTCCGAGAGGGAACATCAGTCTCAAGAAATGTTTCATCAAATGTTCCAGACACTCTTAAAGGGACATGACAAAATAAAAAAGCAGTTGGTGGACTTAAAGGAAGAACTCAGAGAAAATCAACAACAGACTTTACAAAATAGCCAGAAAATAAATGCCCTGGAGGAGGGTGCTGTGGGGATGGGAGAAGAGGTGAAGGCTTTACAAAAAAAAAAATCTTGGGTTTGAGAACTTTATGGAAAAAATGGAATTTGAAAGGATGTCTTTCTTTCTTAGATTTCAAAATATACCTGAAATGGAGGGTGAAGATTTAAGGGAGACTATGATAACAATGTTAGCAGATTATATTAAAAGAGATAAACAACAGTTAGGGTGGGATATTGATCTGATATATAGAATCAACTCAGCATATGCTAGAACACACAATGTTCCAAGGGAAGTTCATGTTAATTTTTTTAGAAAGACTACAAGAGATGAGATTCTAGGGGCTCAAAGGAGGGAACCTTTAAGATATAAGGACAAAGAAATAACCATTTTGAAACAGATACCAAAAAGAATAAGAGATAAGAGGAAGAAATTCTTCTTTCTAACTAAAAAATTGTATGAAAAAAATATCTGGTTCAGATGGGTAATTCCAGAAGGCTTCCTGATTTTCTGGGAGGGTGGTAGAGTGAGAATTAATACAGTGGTGGAGGCAGAAGCCTTCATGGAAAAACACAAGAACCTTCTAGACGAAACAAGAGACAGTGCACAAGATATGAAGGGGGGAGGAGCCATGGCTCAGCCAACAGACAGGGGAGAGGAGGCAGCAATGAGACTTAGGTCACAGAAATGAATTAAAAGTATATTGCAATTGTTAATATAATGAAATGGTTAGAAGTGATATAAAGTATGATTGAAGATGTTAAAGAAATTGAAGTAAACTTAAACTGCCAATATGTACGTAATAATGATATTCTGATATATATAAAATAAGAGAGAGATGTAAGATCCCGGGGAAACACCACCACCCGTATGATGTAGCTGTCAAAATTTTTCTCCACACTTATGTACCCTTTTCCCCAAAATATTTGTAAAAACCAATAAAACTTTTTTTAAAAAAAAATGAGGTGAATTTTGATAAACAGGCATTCCTTCTTTCAAATTCATTGCAGCGTTAGAGAGTGACACTTATTTCTAACCTAAGGGCAATGGTGCCTCTTTTGTTCCCTGCTGCCGGTGCTTAGCACTCACTTCTCAAGCGTGGCCAGTAACTGGTCCGGCTCAGGACTATCCTGGATTTGGATCATCTGTTCACGGCTCAGCCGGATAATGTCACACAAAGACTGTGAAGCATTGGAATGTTGCTGGGAAGAGGGGACAAGAAAAAAGAAGCCTCATAAAGATCAGGAACAGCTCCTCAATATACCAGAACTAGAGTGAAGCAATTGCTTGTTTCAGTTTTCCTCTACTGTTGTTGGCCAGTAGAAAACAATTCAATGGCAGGATGAGCACTCCACACAATTTATATACAAACAAGTATTTCTATAGTTGTAATTGCTACTTACATTGTCATCTTTTGAAGGGTGAATCATCCCAATGAGCCTCTGAACAATTTTCTCCTCATTAAGCCACTTGGGATGATGAAAACAAAAGAATTGTAAGAGTAAAGAAAGATGTCTCAGTTCTAGTCAACTTATACATTGAAACTTATTCAGGGACAAATGTAATTCCAATGATACCATCCTCTCCCCAAAATTCTACCATTGAACTATGTTTACTGGTGTAACAATAAAAAAAAACTTCATAATAAAATTTGAATAGTGAAAAGGGTCAAAAGAAATGGAATGGAATTGTTAAAAAATAATTATCAAGATTTCAAAAGATTCAAGTGGTGGTTATTCTAGATAAATAGGTTAAAAAGTATTCACTGACTTTAAAGCCTTTATCCCTAATCCTTGATGGGCAGGAAATGGTTCTTACTTGGCAAAGATGCAACATAACACTGTGATACCTATAATAATCCATTTAAGCCTTTTAAATGGCTATTGCTCATAAGAAAGAAAAATAGGGCATGACAGAGTTATAATATGGTTTGGCTTGACTAACACACCAGATTTTTTATTTAATTATTTACCTCCACAGAAAAAGGAAACAATACCATTTCATAACTGGTTATCACATTTCTAGACAAACTGACCAAAATAATAAAGGCGATATAGAAAACTATACTGCTTGCTCTTCCAAGAATGCCTACAGCTGGATTCTTACATTGAATACATCTTGTCTGAGCTGTGATTGCTCCACACAGGTTAGGAGTCGCAGCAGGAGGTCCATGATGGCTGAGGTACCAATGTGATGTAGCAGCAGGTTGACAAAATCATCCTTCTTACGCAAGAAGGCAACTATCTGGAAAAGAACAAACAAATTAGGGTTGAGGGAAAGGGTGAAAAGCAACTCTGGAAACAAATGGCTGTACAAATGTCTATCCTCAATATGGGAGTGGAATAGTCAATTCCCCCACCAGGGAAAGAAAATACGTATTACATACAGCCGAGTCTTTAGTTGATTTTTTAACAATCCTGCATAGGAACGGGCCATGCCGCATATCAGCCTAATCATGAAGTCCACATTTTTGCAACCCTTGGGTAGTATAATTGTTAACTGTGATTAGGTATCCCCAGGTTCAAATTCCTACTCAGTCATGAAGTTCAAATGAGTCACCGCTGTGACTCACTAGCATACAGAAATGTTATAAAGATAAACGGGATATACTTCCTTAAGGGATGGGCAGGATAAAACAAATACCATAGCAGCTAGATTACAGAGAATCTCCATTTTGAAATATTACCTTGTTTCACAAATTAGTCAATCATATGCTTTAAGAAACTTGGTCATTTGATAATAATCCAATAATTATTCTCAATAAAAATATTTGTTACTAAAATATATTGTATTATTTTTACATGATAATGTTTTAGGAAGTTAGCTTTTCATATAGGAGCTATATTTACACTAACGAAGATCCATTAAATAATTGGTTCAATAAACTCAAGGTTGACTGAGCTTTCCATCCTTCTGAGGTGGGTAAAATGAGGACCCAAATTGTTGGGGGCAATATGCTGACTCTGTAAACCACTTAGAGAAGGCTATAAAAAACTGTAAAGCAGTATATAAGTCTGCTATTGCTATACCAGCTTGGCTAGGTAGCTGCCTCTAACTGACCTTCAATGAACTTGAAAAGTTAATCCATTGTAACCTGGTTAGTATTTTAAAGGAGAACATAAGAAGAACTCAACCAGCCCAAGAAGTTAAAAGTGTATCCTGAAAGACGACAATAACAAACTGCTTCCATACTGTGTCAAGAAAGCTAGGTGAACACATCCATGAAGGCACCATGAGATGATACTACTTCAGTGGAGTCTTTGCCTTTTGTGTGTATGAATGAACAAACTAGAAACAAACTTCATATGATTAGTGATGAAGGGAGTTAGCAATCATGATTAAGTTGTATTTCTTTATTTAGTGGTCCAGGCCTTTAAGACATTACCTGATCAGTCTTACGGTTGATAAGAATCCCCATAACCTTGCTGAAGAAGCTGGCCAACAGAGGGTTGAGGATTCCACCAGTCTGAAGGAAGCCATAGAGACGTCGCAGAAGAGATTCATCCTCACCCAGTGCATCATTTATCTGTGTGACGTCCGATGTCAAGATTTCACAAGAAACACTTGGATATCTAAAAAAGGGGAGGTTTTAAAAAGCAGATGTAGACCAAACCCTGCTGCACAAAAAACGGTATCTCTCCTAAGTTTGACTACTGATTGAAGTTGACGAAGATGACAAATGATCTGCACAGTAAAATATTAACATAATCTATTCAGAAAGTGATATTCTGTGTTTCTAATTTACATTCTTGTCTAAGGTAGACTCCATAGTATATTGGCATTTCCTTAATCTGTTCAGTTTATTGCAAATCTGTTAAAGGGTGGCAGTGGGATATTTGCAGAGCATCATATATTCATCAATTATCCAATACAAGTGTCACCACTTTTCTTTGAATTCCAATGATAGTTAATATAAAATTATAGTAAGAAACTACTTTGAAGTTTTGATTAACAACCATGTGTGATAATAAATTAATAAAAATTATATAATTATCATCTGTAATAATTATCATGTGCCAGTAATAAAAATTTATGGGAACGTATAATTGAAAAGGAGTAGGTTAAGATACTGTATTGTGGAATTTAAAAACGCAAATTGACACAAATTGAACAGATTTAATTATGGTTGGGGGGAAAGGGGGTGGATAATTGACGTGACAATCTCAGGGGATAAAGAAAACAAAAAATTGGAGAAATTCACAAAGTATCAAAATCTGAAAATCAAATCTGAAAGATTATGGCACAAACCAATCAATAAACATTAATTGTTTATTTATTTATAAATTTTAATTGCTACCTATCTCACCATGAAGACACTTGTTGCTGGAACACTGAGTGCCATACCAAAAAATCTTGGATGGCACTTAGAAGATCTGCACATTGACAAAATTTCCATCTGTTAATTGTAAAAGCTGTGCTGTTTGGATTTGCACTTATACTAAAACTGATAGATTCTAACATCCTAGGTCAGCGATGGCGAACCTTTTTTGGCTCGCGTACCACAAGTGGGGGGAGCGCAGGAGGGTCGTGTGCGGGTGTGCCGCACGCATAATGCAATGCGCAACCCCCCAGTGCGCATGCGCTCACAACGAGCGACCCCCCCCATTTTTACATGCTTTTTTCGCCCTCCCCAGGCTCCAGAGGCTTTATAGGAGCCTGGGGAGGGTGAAAAGAGCTTCCCCCGCCCCCCCGGAGGGTTGTTTTAAGCGTTCCGAAGGCTTCAGGGAAGCCTCTGGACGGTCCCTGAAGCCTCCGGAGGCCCTCTGGGAGGGCGGAGGTGGCTCTTTTCGCCCTCCCCAGGCTCCTATAAAGCCTCTGGAGCCTGGGGAGGGCAAAAAATGGCTTTTAAAAGGTGAACTCAGCTGGCCAGTGCGCGCATGCGTACTGGCCAGCGCCTCGCGTGCCCTGACAAATGGCTCCGCGTGCCATCTGTGGCACATGTGCCATAGGTTCGCCATCACTGTCCTAGGTTCTTCAGAAGAATTTGATACATATGAATGAAAACAGCAGCTAAAGAACTGCTGCATATATAAGAAAAACGATAAAAGAAACTAAATTGTTCTGGGACTTTAGAATTCAAATTGATAGCCATCTGCCACATAACATCCCAGATTTAACAACTATCAATGAGAAAGATAAAAAAGTCTGGATAAGCGACATGGGAGTACTTGAAGACAGCAAAATAAAACATGCAAACAGAAATAGAATGACTGTGGCAAAAGAAAGCAAAGGTAGTACCAATAAATAATAGGCACTTTGGGTGTACCACTGTAACATTATTGGCATTGACAAAATCACTATCAGTCAATTACAAAAGGCAGCTTTACTCAGTACAGCTTATGTCCTGGAACAATATATTTAACACCATCAAAAATCCACATCTGCCTATCCCAGGTCCTTCGGATGGACTTGATAAGTAGATAAAAATGCCAAATCCAGCCTGACCATCTGGCTGAGTGTGTGACCAACAACAATAATTAAAAAATCCAATAAATATACAAGTAGTCCTCAACTGATAGCTACAATGGGGCCCAAAACCTATGTTACTAAGTGAGAAATTTGTTAAGTGAGTTTTGCCCCATTTTGCGACCTTTCTTGCCACAGTTGTTAAGTGAATCACAGCAGTTGTTAAGTTAGTAATACAGCTGTTAAGTAAATCTTGTTTCAACATTCACTTTGCTTGTCAGGTCACAAAAGCGGATTGCGTGACTTTAGGACACCACATCCATTACAAATGTGAGTCAGTTGCCAAGCATCCGAATTTTGATCATGTGACCATCAGGATGCTGCAAAATGGTCATAAGTGTTAGAAACAGTCATAAGTCACATTTTTCAGTGCCATTGTAACTTTAAAAGGTCACTAAATGAACTGTTGTAAATCGAGCACAACCTGTAGAATTGAGACATGGCAAGGAAAATTATTACATGGCCAGTACAAAAAAAAAAATAGTAGGCAAAGCAAATTAAGAACCAGACTTGGCAATGCCTAAAAGCAGCAAAGAAGAGACAAAGGGCCTAATTCTGGCTGCACAAGACCAAGCCTTAAGAAATGTACAGGTTGTCCTCGACCTACAAGAGTTCTTTTAATGACTGTGTGAAGTTATAATGGTATTTTAAAAAAAGTAACTTATGATCGTTTTTCATGCTTATGAACTGTTGCAGCATTCACGTGGGCACATGATCACAATTCAGATACTTGGCTACTGACTCATGTTTATGACGGTTGCAGTGTCCCCAGGATCATGTGAGAACCTTTTGTGACTTTCTGACAAACAAAGTCAATGGGGAAGCCAGATTTACTTAACAATTGTGTTACCAATTTAACAACTGCAGCGATTCACTTAACTGTAGCAAGAAAAGTTGTAAATTGGAGCAAAACTCACTTAACAAATGTCTCACTTAGCAACAGAAATTTTGGGCTCAATTGTGGTTATAAATTGAGAACTACCAAAGTCAGAATTGAGAAGACCGCAACAGGAAATAAATGCCACCTCTACAAAGAAGCTGAAGAAACAGTGGACCAACAACCTGATTAGCTGCTGCAAGATCATTCAGTCTGACCAAAAACAACAGTAGGACAAGGAGCAACAATGGTGCGCTGGAATATTTGAAAGAAATAACATTTGTCTGCAAGCAAGAATTGGTGGGAAACACAAAATAGACAAAGTAATAGAAAATAAAGAAACTAACTGTTCTGAGATTTTAGAATTCAAACAGATAGGTGCCTGCCACATAACATCCCAGACTTAATAATTGTTGATATATAAGACAAAAAAATCTGGATAGTGGACAAAGCAGTATCTAGAGAAAGCAAAAGGGAAGAGAAAGAACTAAAGAAAGTAACAAAATACAAAATAGAAGTAGAAAGACTGTGGCAAAAGAAAGCAAAAATAGTATCAACAGTAATAGGTTGTAATAATTGCCTTGGGTGCAATCCCAGAATAACTGGAGCAGCACTTGCACACCATCAGCATTGACGAATCACCATCGGCCAATTGCAAAAGGCAGCTTTACTTGGAAACTGCCTACATCCTGTGACGATATCTTTAGTATTAAAGCCACAATGCCTGTCTATTTAAGGTCTTTGAAAAGGACTCAATAGGTGAATAAAAATACCAAATCGAGTCTAAACATCTGGCAGTGCAACCATTCATAATAATAATGGATGCCATACCAAGAAATCTTGAATGACACTTTAAAAATCTGAGTGTTGACAAAAATTCCATGTGTCCATTACAAAAGGTTGTGCATATACTATGCCAATACATTACAACATCCTAGGATCTTGGAAAAAAACCTTAATGCATATGAAAGCCAACACCAACTAAAGAACTGGCAACTGTGGCTTTATACTTTTGGTCTACGCAATAATTAATAGGTGGATAAAAATACCAAATCCAATCTAAATATCCAGGCTGACTGTGGAACCAATCATAATATATTAAACTTGTATGCCACCTGATTCTGAAAGACTCTGTCATGAAAAGTCAGAGCATATAATAAACATAAGATTCATATATAATTTTGCTGCAAAATTAAGGATCTATGTTTATTTTCTGCTGCTGTGCTATTTTAGTGCTTACTCATTCAAGGCATGGTTAGAATAACCATGGGTGGAAAGGCTGATGGAGATCTTTCACCCCCAGGCAACCGCCCATCATTTCTAGAATTATCTAGTTATTCTGTATACTGAACTTTTACTAGGAAAGAGTAAGCACTCTTCCTATGGCATCTGGGATCTTTTTTCCCCCATTTAATTTAACTTCAAATTATGTTTTCCTAATTGCTGTTACATTACTCTCATTGTGTATATTCAAAAGCTCCATTGGTTTTGTTTTGTTATTGCACCTAGCATTCTCTCATTTTACACACAGAACATGGTTAAGTAGAAGGTTTGACCACTGACCTTTATTTTCCACACTGGTTTTGTTCACAAGTTACAGCTGAATGAATCAGCCAAGTGACCTATCTCCATATGCTAGTAGCACATGATTGCAGGTAATTCAATTAGTTCAGTAGAAATTTATTCTGTTTTTCCAGCCACCACTTCACTACCCACTTCATGGCATGTTAGAGATGGGCAGGGAGGAGTCTAGTGTAGTATCATTTAGATCAAAACTGCTATGGACAGGAAGATAGAAATATATCCATCCTCACCCATTTATGCTCCTTTTATACCTTCCTGCACGATGATGATGTGGAAATGAAAACCAGAACAGCTGGTACTTAGAACAGCCCCATTTTTATAGACAGCTCTTAGTATAATATTCCAGTTAAACATGCTACTTCCCCCCCTTTGTGCCCATTAGCTAAGTATTTGTGTGGAGAGGATGCAAAAATATGATTATCCACAACAGAATTGGGAAAGATGAATCTGACACATAAATCTCCCTGGTTCTGGACATTTTGAAGATTACGTCTCCTTGAGGTTTGAAGATCTACTTACTTGTAGCGCACTCTTTCATCCACATCTCCAGGGGGCTCCTCAGTCACACAGGTGACTAGAGCTTCCATATGTTCTGGCTGTACCAGGAAGTCTACAAGTTTTCGGTTGACTACCTTGCATTCCTGCAATACATCTTCCTCATCCAAAAGTTCAAAAAGGGTCACATTCCCACGCTCCAAAAGTGTGTCAATATGAGAAGTTGTGTGGAGATCAAACTTCCAGAACATGGCTTCCTAAAGAAAGTAGGAAAAGAGCAAAAGCTCAGTCACTAAAAGGAGAAGAGTAGATAGATGTATATACACGTTATAATTATTCAATTATAATTATGTGCATTTCTATCCATGTACATATTCATCCATGCTAAACAAGTTTTTCCACATAAAATTGTACAACAGCTATTTCAGCTACAAAGAGTATTTGTACAAAGGGCCAAGCACAAAGTTTCTTCTGTTTAAAAACTATATTATGGACCCAGACTAAGAGGAAGAACAAAAGGTCACAGCTGAAAATACTAAGTAATATTGTGGGATTATGATCTTGCTATGGGGGTGGGGGTTAAGATTAATTAGGAAAAATTAAGACATGAAACAAATGGTTAGCATATCCTACAGTGATGTGTAAAGGTACATAATAAGAATTTTAGGAATTATGAGTTTCACAAACTTAGTAGACCCTAACAAAGTAGCATCAAACCCATGTTTGATTAAATACTAATATAATCCACACATGAAACAAAAAGACCAATCTCAAATGGCAAAAGGAATCTCACCAGTTACACAAGAAGGCAGTCAACCCTATCAAGTGATCAAAACATTCCAGCAGACTAAAACTAAGCTACTATAGATGGAGGATCAATAGGATGTATGTAAGGAATGGCGAGCTTTTGGAGAGTTGTAATCTAAACATTTTAACAAGGATGTTAGTAAAATTAGGTAAAACTGGTCTAGAAAGCTGTTATCAGAAATTTGCATACAAGTTTCCAATGTGAAATTACTTTATTGAGATTGATCATTCTAGGAGAGGCTACTTGTACACATTATATGGTTATTTGCACCAATTATTCCATAATTGAGTTGTCCAACTTAGTTTAATGCTCCAAAATGTATCCTAACATAACCCTCTTAACCTCAACAAAATAACTGTCCTAAGGAGATTATAGGGAATGCATTGATTCCAGGAGCAAAAAATCCAATGTGTTCTAAGCCATTAGCTCCTAATTTGAATTTAGTACACAAAATACACTGTAATTTATACAACAGTGTACATTGATGTCATTTGATTTTGCTTTAGGATACTGTTTATTTGGTATCTTTCCACAAGAGAATCTAGAGCAGTGATTCTCAACCTTCCTAATGCCACGACCATTTAATACAGTTCCTCATGTTGTGGTGACCCCAAACCATAAAATTATTTTGTTTTCTGTATTTTTTTGAAAATATGTGTTTTCCAATGGTCTTAGGTGACCCCTGTGAAAGGGTTGTTTGACCCCCAAAGAGGTCCCAAACCACTGATCTAGAGGTTCTAGCATTGAAGGTAGGTGGAATATCTGCATGGTTCATATGTGAAGATATATAGACTGGTCTAGCAATCTTACATGGGCCTTGAAATAAGCAAAGTTGTCCTCACATGTTTAAAGCCAGAAGCAGGGTATATAAATCATGCAGCAGTGATGAGAGCTACTATTCCCAAATCACACTAGGAAACCAGTTCATTCTTGAAGTTGCCAGGAGCTGGTCAATCTACTCAGAACCTAGCTATTGTTGTTGAAAGAATTATTTGCCTCAGAACTGAGGTTTTTTTGACATGTCACTCTATCTGAAGAATTACTGCAATCCACCATGACAGAGTAGTTAGAGAGCAGCAGATTGGGCAACTTTCCTCCCTTCTTCTTAAACCATGCTTATGACAAAACCGGCTCCTCAGTCACATTACAAATTGCAAGCTTAATCAAGAAGCGGAGAATAAATGTGGCAGAACAACAGTGCAATTGAATTTGCCTATAAGGCATAGTTCTTCTCTCTCTTCTCCACCCCTGCTCCCTTGCATTGGGTAAACTTTGGTGAGTGAGATAGATCACATTTATGCTTGCAAGATTCCCTAGCTACAACTATAATTCAAAGTGGCAAAAGTTCTCTGTACTGCTGAGGTGGGGAAGAGAGCGAAAGAAACCTAGAGAAAAACAAACAGTAACTTGGTGATGCCCCGCTTCCCTTTTAACTCTGTTGCCACCACAACTGCAAAGGCCAGAAGTTTTCATCTAGTATCCAGGCAACCTCTATACAAGACTTGTGCAATACAGCAGAGCAGTTTTCAGAAACTACCAACATAGAAGGGCAGGAAATCAGAAAGAAGGGAGGAAAAAGTAAAGACAGGATCGGTGAGATGGTATGCTTTATTTTACAGGGCCTAAGCTTAGGAATTTCCACAGCCACAGAAGGTTTTTCTCTTTGCTTTTTTTTTTAAAAAAAATTGCTTTAACTTAAAATAAACATACAGGCTAAGCAAATGGCTGACATAAAAACAAAAAAAAAATTATCCAGGCAATAATGGAAGTTTTACAGATTACAGCAGAAATAGTTTTGCAAGGCAATGTATCTATCTTACATACAGGTAGTCCTTAATTTAAAAGCATACGTTTAACAATGGTTCAAAGTTACCATTGGAAAAAACTGTCCTCGAAGTTACGATCATGGTCATATGGTTGCAATCTGGCCACTTGGCAACTGACTCACTTTTACTACGGTTGCGGCACCTTATAGCATGGAATTGCAGTTTGCGTCCTTCCCAGTTACCTCCGACAAGCAAATTCAATTGAGAAGCTGGATTCGCTTAACAACTGTGTGATTCGTTTAACAACTTCATAATTCGTTTAACAAACACAGTGATTTGCTTAGTGACCACAGTGAAAATGCTTTTAAAACTGGATATGGTCACATGGTAATTTGCTTAACGACCACATTGCTTAGGGATCAAAATTCTGCTCCCAATTAGGACACTTAAGGCATGGCATTTTGATTTTCTTAAGCATATAGTGATTTACACTGCTATCTTCATGTAGATTCAGCGGTTTAGTCATATAAAAAGCATGAAGAATAAACACACTTTTATAAGGCCTTGAAGACCTGGTTTTGTCAATGGGCCTGGAGAACCCAGAGTGGGATGGAGTTCATCAAGTGGCTTGTTCAATTGCTTGTTGTTGTTGTTGTTAGTGTGAGTGTCTAATTGCTTTTACTCTGTTTATATTGGGTATTTAACTTTTTTGTAAGCTGCCTAGAGTTATTGAAAGTGAGTGGGTGGCCATATCTCTAAATAAATAAATAAATTTTCATCCCAAAACAAAACAAGTCCTGGTTGTCAGAGTTCCATCTAAGCTCTTTATCAAAACTTCTACCGAAAAGCTGGATTGGTTTGCAAGAGATGCGCCATCTGGATCACGAGGGGCAAGGCATTCCATTATAGCGGGGGGGGGGGGGGAAGAGATACTGAAGCTGCTTGATGCCAGATTGAATTCCAGGCATCAGACTCATGCTCGTAAAAACCAGGTTTTCTCCAATTTGTTACATTTCTTAGCTTGACAGCAGAGAAAACATATCACATCTACCAAGAGCCCTATGGAGCTAAACAAATGATTTTTAAAAACAGAAAGGCAAGGAAAAGTTCTGAAATTAATAGCCCAAACTCTTGTATCAAAGGGAACATTCCAGTCCTGAAAATGTAGTAATTCTGAAAGGTCACATTTGATGATACTTGCTCAGAGGAGCTGGAAAGAAGCTCCATTAATTTAAGGCCAAAGCTGCTTACGTGCAAGCCTCACATGTAACTTAACAAATAAGAGATTTGCTCTCTTTAATTCCCGCTTCATCAGAGGCTTATTTGAAAATGAAAGCAAATGTTTAAAAATAAATCTTTGTGCAAAAATTGATTTAATGGTTTTCAGAAATCCCTGGTGATTTGCAAAATGGTTTTGAAAAATCCCCAGTGATTTGCAAATAAAATCTCTTCTGACACTAGGGAGGAGATTAGAAGCAACTGCAGAGTTGAAGAGCAAAAGATTAAAGTAGATTTTATGCACTTAAATCCTTAAAGATATTTAGAACAGGAAAAGCACCACAATGGTGCAGAACCCTTTGTTATAAGGTTAACAACCCACTTTTATTCAACCCACTTGGATTGCTAGAAAGCTGTGGAGGTTAACGGTATTAGCTCTGATATAAATGGACTATTAAATTGGTGTGCTTTCAAACTTATCCCCAACATTGCTAATACTATCACATAATTTCCTATAATTTTAGTATCCTTTGAGGAAGTTGGCATAATATATTATCTAATTTTTCTATAAGTGCTAATGAAAGTGAAACAAAATAATGAAATTAAACATAAGCCAACTGTGTTTATAGTTCCAGTTTTCCAATAAGGTCAACCAATCTGTAATCCAATTAACACTCTCATTGTTTAACAAAGTATGAAGGTCATTACGACTCATTTAAGCTTCAGCAATCAGAAGTATAGGCTGTTGGTGGGTGGGGCTCTCTCACCTTAATCTTGCCTGTTTCAAATGCACCAGCAGTGGCATGAAAACCATCAGATGGAAGCTGGTATTTGGTTCTTCCTGCTCCACAACAATAGCAAGGAGGCAAAGATTAGGAATGTAAGGACAGTGGAGCAGAAAACCTTCTACTAGTGAAACTACCTCAACTATGTGCTTCCAGAAATACCGTATTTTACTGGATTGCCATCTCTTGACATAACAGTTTATTCTTATTAATCAAGCTGAATCCTAAGACTAAAATGCTAAAACAGAGGTCCCCAAACTTGGCAACTTTAAGACTTGCAGACTTCAATAGGCATAGCTGGCTGGAGAATTCTGGGAGTTGAAGTCCACAAGTCTTAAAGTTGCCAAGTTTGAAGACCTCTGTGCTAAAACAAAGGGACAGCAGTCATTAGAACATCTGAAATAGAAGGAGAAACACTTGGAATTATTTTAAATTTTCTGAACAATCATATTCTTAAATTATGTAACACATTTTTATATAGCCATTACATACAGAAGAGAATAACAGAGTATGGAGGTCTTCTAGTTCAACCCCCTGCTTAGGCAGCAAACCCTCTACCATTTCAGACAAATGGTTGTCCAATCTCTAAAAAAATTACAGTGTTGGCACATTCACGATTTCTGGAGAAAAGTTGTTCCACTGATTAATTGTTCTAACTGTCAGGAAATTTCTCCTTATTCTAAGGTTGCTTCTCTCCTTCATTAGTTTCCATCCATTGCTTCTTCTCCTGCCTTCAGGTGCTTTGGAGAATAGTTGACTCCCTCTTTGTGGCAATTCCTGAGATATTGAAATACTAATATCATATCACCCCTAGTCCTTCTTTTCATTAAACTAAGACATACCCATCCAGATTCGGTCTCAGATTTTTCTCCACAGCTTCATGATTGCTGTCTTGCCAGGATTCAGCTAAAGCTTGTTGGGTCCCATCCAGACACCTATAGCTACCAGGCACTGAGAAAAGACAGCCAGCATTGCTTGGATCACTGGGATGGAGATGTAAAACTGTGAATCATCAGCATGTTGATGTCATCTCATCCCTTGGTGTCAGATGATCTTGCCCAGTGGTTTCAAGTAGATGTTTAAAAGGAGCAGAGAGAGTATTAAGCCCTGTGGCACCCCACAAAGAAGTGGCCTCTCATTGCCTGCTAATGTCAATTGGGACTGGCCTTGGAGAAAAGAATTGAGCCAGCACCATACTGTGCCATCCAGCCCCTAATCCCATAGATGTCCCTAAAGCAGTGGTTCTCAACCTGTGGGTCGGGACCCCTTCGGGAGTCAAACGACCCTTTCACAGGGGTCACCTAAGACCATCGGAAAACACATATTTTCGATGGTCTTAGAACTAAGACACTAATTTTATGGTTGGGGGGGGGGTCACCACAACATGAGAAACTGTATTAAAGGGTCGCGGCATTGGGAAGGATGAGAACCACTGCCCTAAGGATACCATGGTCAGTAGTATCAAAAGGTGCTGAGAAGTCAAGGAAAGCAAGAATGGATGCACTAGCCACATTTTGTTCTTGCCAGAGATCATCCATAAATGCAACCAATGCTCCTTCTGTCCCACCAAAGTAGGTTCCACTACCAAAGTCATTATAATACAGTAAAAACAATTTTTTTAGCAACAACGTGTCACTAACATACACCATTAACATTCATATAGTATAATCAACACATTTCCCTTCAATTATGTAAATGCATAGACATAAGGAATTTGATGAATTCAAATGATGGCATTCTAACTCTATTTTCTCACTGAAAACAGCAATATTTTAATGATGGTCTCAAAGGGTTTAGTGTGAATCAAGCTAGATACAATTCTATAGCAGATGATATGCATGGCTTGTTATTCGTTTACACATTGCCAAATTAATTTTCCAGCTTCATATGTAATTTCTAAGCAAAATAAACCCAACTAAGAGTTGCTTGACAGTGAGAAGAGTGCCAAATAAATTTAATAAATAAATGATACGATTTTTTTTTTTGCATTATATGATTTTAAATCTCATTGATGAGATTGGGGGATATGTCACAGCAGATGAGTGGCTCTTAGTTAACTTGGAGAGGCCGAATCTGAATAAATGAAAGTCCACCAGGAAATGGAATGAAATGTCAAAACATGCTAAAGAAAACAATGACAAATCACTTTGTGGTTATTGTGAAAAAAACCCTATTGTTTTCAGGTCTTCAGCTCATCTAGAAGGGATTTTTAAAAACTTTTTGATGAATAAGGTTCAAAATAAATATATCTCACAAAGACAACCTCTATCCATGGAGATACCACATAGAAGTATAAAAACAAAGCTCTGCATATAGTTTACAATTAAAAGAAAATATGACAAATCCACTCTGAATTATTCTAAACCAACTTGGGGCATTTCAGGAATCTACAAGGGCACTAATTTAAAGAAGAATTGTTTAAATAAAGTATGGACTCATGTTTACAAATGCTAGAAATGGTCTAAGTTAGAAAATATGGAAAGTCAACATTTAAGACAAATTCGAATAACTATTCCTGTCCATCTTACTTATTATCTTGATGTTCTGACTGATAACAATTAAAAAGTTAGTATCTTAATCGTTTGAAAATATGTTCAACTTTCCTTATCAATACCAATGAAAGAAAACAGTAGTTATCTACAATATTTTATACCCCAGCAGTTCTTTGGTGGCTTACAAGTTACAATTCATGTTTAACCACAACCACAAGATCATCAAATGTCAAATGCCTTTTCAAAGCAAAAAGTCAAGAGTGCCAGTAGAAATTTAAAACTCATTAAAACCATAGAAACTAGCAAGTCTGGTCATTATGCAAACAGGAAAGAATGTTTTATCATTACTCCTCTGATACAACCACTAATCTCATTTCATATAAAGAGAGGCAAAACAACTCTATAAAATCTTAAGAACCAGGCAGGTTCAAATTATTATTTTGCGAGATTTTAAGATAACAGCTAGAATTTACCTGAAGCAACAACATAGTACAGAAGTACTGACATCATTAAAACTTTCATTGCATCAGTCAGTCACAGGAATGCAGTAAATTGAGAGGTCAGACTATTGTTTCTCAACCTTGGCATCTTCCTAATATGTAGACTTCAAATCCTAGAACTCTCCAGTCAATATAGCTATTGCTGAGGATTCTGGGAATTGAAGTCAGTATATCTAATAACTCAAGTTTGAGAAACACTGGGTTAAACTAAGGAATTTTCAATATATTTGAAAGATATTGACAGAGTTGGGGTGAAGAGGCGAGAACAATAAATAATTCTAAACTGTTAAGGCACTATGTTCACTACAGATAACACAAATAATTAATCATGTATCTTAATAGAAAAGTCTATACTTTTATATTTTTCTCAGTTCAACTCTTTTTATTGTAAGGACTACTTATGGTTATAACTTTAACATCTTTTCAAAGAAGTTTAAAAAATTAAGTAAAAAATATTTTTAAAAAACCTGATAAAAATAATAAAAACTGCAGTTTAAGAATTATGGAGAGCTTCTGTCATTCTTCTGCATATAATTACAGGAAAAAAAGGCAAGAGACAACTCCAGTTTAAAATTTTAGTAACATATCTGTTTCTGGAGAACAGCACAAATCCTTAAACTTCACTTCCCTGGGTTCAATCCTTGCATTCAGTTATAAGTCGTTTGCCTGCTACAATGTGTTGAACTCTCAAGATTTTGAGAGAAGATCTACATGCTACTGATACAAATTAATTCGATATTAAACAAATCAGTTTTGTGATATGCTCAGCAATGCAACAAATAAATGCAGGCAAATAAAACAATTGACCAAACACTGTAGTGTTGCCAATAAAACCTGTCCCACTATTCGATTAGAATTTTAATCTCAGTAGTAATTATTTGATCTTCAAAATACATTTAATCAAACTGACAGTTTAAAATGTACTAGTATATTATGTACCGAGTTTTAGATTCAAGCTTGTATCATTATACCTCACATTAAAAAGTGTTTTATACTTTGCTGTTCTGCACAAGATGGAGTTTAAATACTATCCTACAGCCTCTAAATATCAGTCAATAAAACTCAATCAGAAATGGTAAAAATACACAATGCAAGCAAGAGCTTTTGTACAAGCTTAGTTTTGTACGTCATTCTCTATACATGCTTCATTCTGAAAAAGAAAGCAAAGCAATAGTGTCTAAGGTGTGGCATGGTAGAAAGCCAAACTAGAAATTTTGCTGAATAGTTTAGCATTTTTCAAAAGACTACAGCAGCCAGATATTGCTTTTTAAAATTAAATACAGTCAAGATTTCTGAAAATCAATTAATGAATTCTATTTTCAAAACTTTATTTACAAAAAATAGAAACAAATCATATCTCACAAAATTGCATGATGGTTATCATGGTTTAAGATACATACGTGTGTGTGTGTGTATGTGTGTGTGTGTACAACTACACTTAACACTAAAATAAGCAATCTGATACCTCCAGATACTCTGAGATAATATACCTATAAACCACAACCATCCTGACCAGCAGTCCAAAAGATGTTTTTTCAAAAGGCAACTGGGCTTTGTTTTTTCTTGAAGATGTTTTGCTTCTCATCCAAGAAGCTTCTTCAGTTCTCCAGAGCTGAAGAAACTATTTAGATGAGAAGTGAAATATTTTTAAGGAAAAACAAAGAAAATCCAGTTGCCTTTTGAAATAAGCATATTTTGGAAAACCATGATCTGGATGACTGAGAATCTCCATAATCATCCTGCAGTTCAGCAATTGGGTATTATGTGGGCAGTTTGAAACATTTGGATGGCATCAAGTTGCCTCTTCCTGCTCTATACAACACACACACACACACACACACACTTTAAAGTAGACGAAAATATAATTATTCATATTTAAATTGATTTATATTTTACCCAAAAACAGATTTACACATCTCATTCATATGGCTCATATAAATGCCATAAAAAAAGTAACAGTAGTTTTGCTAATATTCACCCATAACTATACAGTGATGTCCAAATAATCCTCCATCCCCTTCCCTCTCTATTAGCAGGATCAGCCAGGGTCACTTGCACAACTTCACTGGAACTTGGCCACTGAGTCACAATCTCTTAATGAGCTCTTTGTAAGTAGCAGGCCCAAAGGCCTGTCAGCATGGTCATAAAAACAGGCACCAAAGTTCAGATGAGGTAAAAGTGAAAGCAATTTGTACTGGTTTCAAATTTACCAAACTCTGGAGCAGGCATCAGTCACGCAACATGACAGTTAAAGAACTATATGACTGGTCATAGGTAACTCTCTAAACAGTATGTCAAAAACTAGGATGTGTGCAGAACTCTAAAGTAGAACAGGCAGAATACTGGGAACTGAAAAAGAACTGAGATCACATACAAGTGGACAAATTATGGCTTTTACAATGTACGACTCCCTGCCGGATGATTAAAAGAGTGGGAAACCTGTTGCCTCTGCTTTAATTTCATGGTGCTTCCAGATGCTAAAGGTCTTTCCTTGTTTTCCAGATGATTCCCTTGGGAACTGCACAGAGAAAACTTTTGTTTTCTTATGTGCAATAAAATGTACCAATGCTTGACTCTGCCCAGAGTTGGCCTGGCCACATTTCAGCAGCAGCAGAAGGATTTTCTCCATGAATTAAAAAAAAAATAGAAGAGGGGTTCATCATGGGGTCGTCAACTAAATCTGGTGCTATAAAGATAACGGTCAATATTGACCAACTTTCTGGGGAAAACAAGAGGCAGGCGAATGGAAAAGATCATATTTAGTCTATTAATAGGATTAACAAGTATCTACACCATTACAATAGAAGCCTTCTCACTGGTAGGATCCAAGTTATGAAATTATTTTCCCAGTCATTTTTACCTGGCTCTTATGATAGCTTATGGGCATCAGGTGAGGCCCATCCATTTTTAATATTTCCTTTCTCTTGATTGGCTATGGTGCACTCTAATTAAATAGTGCTGGTGACGTCTCGCCTGGACTACTGCAATGCTCTCTACATGGGGCTTCCCTTGGGACGCATCCGGAGACTGCAGCTAGTTCAGAACGCAGCCGCGCGGGTTATTATGGGAAGTACACGTTACTCCCACGTAACACCTCTCCTGCACGAGCTGCACTGGCTACCTGTGGCCTTTCGGGTGCGTTTCAAGGTATTGATCACCATCTTTAAAGCGCTCCATGGCAGTGGACCTAGTTACCTGCAGGATCGCATCCTACCACACACGTCCCTGCGACCTATCCGCTCACACAGAGAGGGGCTCCTCCTGGTGCCGTCTGCTAGTCAATGCCAGCGGGCGACACCTAGGAGTAGATCCTTCTCTGTGATGGGCCCAACCCTCTGGAATGACCTCCCCCCTGACATTCGAACTACCACCGACCTCCGTTCCTTCCGGCAAAAGTTAAAGACTCACCTATTTCAATCAGCTGGCCTGGCACTTTCTTAGTTTTACCTCCCCGGGATTTATTCATTTTAATTGGGTTTGGGGTTTTAAAAAGTTTTTAATATACTATATACTATATTTAATATTTATTATTCTATGTACAGTCTTGCAACCTCCTCCACCTACGTATTTAATTATTTAACTGTTTTGTATGTATTTTATAACGTATTTTAGTGACTGTACACCGCCCCGAGTCCCTTCCGGGAGAGGGGGCGGTCTATAAATATGAATAATAAATAAATAATAAATAAAGTTCATTGTTTCATCTTTCTCTGATCTGTCATTTTTTAATGCAATGCTTTTTAATCTGTTTTATTTAGAAAGACTTCAAGGGATTTGTTAAAAAGCAGGGATGCATTAAATTAACTATATGAATTTGGGCAAGACTTATTGCTAAACTTTTACAATGCCTACTAAGACCAATATCTCAAATTGTCTACAAGAATACTTACTGTATTTTTCGGACTATAAGATGCACTGGAGTATAAGACGCACCAAGATTTTGAAGAGGCAAATTTAAAACAAAAAGTTTTTGCCCTCCCTGGCCCCCAAGAGCATTCTGCAGGGCTCCCAAGCCCTCTGCATGCCCTGTTTTGTGTGAAAAAGGGGCATGCAGAGAATTTGAGAGGCCTGCAAAGTGCTCCTGGGGGCCAGGAAGGGCAAAAATGTGACGCCTGGGGGGGAGGGGAAAATGGGCCCATTTTTAGCAAAAACGGGGCATGCATAGGGTATGGGAGGCCTGCAGAGTGCTTTTGGGGGCTTGGGAGGGCAAAACCAGCCCTATTTGTGAAAAACAGGCCCATTTTTCACTCATTTTTGCCCTTCCCAGTCGCCAGGAGCACTTTGCAGGCCTCCCAAACCCTCTTCACATCCTTTTTTGTGGGGCGGTGTTTTGGGAGGCCAAAAATGATGTACTCAGTGTATAAGACGCACCCAGATTTTCACCGTCTTTTGGGGGAGGGAAAGGTGCATCTTATACTCCCCCCTAAATACAGTATCTCCCGTAGACATCCTCATTCTTTCATATCATCACAATTATCATTAGTATTATCTTATTTTATACTGATTTAACTATTAGTTAGTTAGTTAGTTAATCTTTCAGTCAACTCAAAGTGGTGGATGGACCTAATACCCCTATTTTCCCCACAACAACACTGTGATGTGGAGTTGAGCTGAGAATGTGACTGACCTAAAATCATCCAGCTTGGCTTCATGCCCAAGGGAGTCCTAGAAGTCATTGTCATCTGGTTTCTAGGCCAGCAACTTAACCATCTCATTGCTATATTTAATACCCCCTTCCTCACATAAACGGTTACAAAATTTTATATTTTGGTTTCAAGGCTTTCTATCTTTACCACCCAAGACATTCTACACCCACACTAAAGTAGTGGGAACATTAAAAGAAATCAAGAAGACCATTGACCTCAGGATGCTAAAAGGCTATAACAAGCAATGTATACAGTACATCGATACCAGAGAGTAGTTACAAAGCTAGAGATATAACCTTTCAACAGGAACTCTTGCCCAGCCGCAAGTAACGATTTCTCAGAACAAAAAAAGAATTGAAGAGCCAATGAGAAGACTGCTAAAAATGAGTTGTGTGTTTTTGAAAGGTTGAATTTAGCAACTACACCAAAGATCTAAGACAGATATACACAGTTCTACTGACCTAGTGCAAATGCTGCTTTTAAATTTGTGAGATACTACCATGCTTCTGCTCTATTTTTACCCAGTATGCTGCCCCCAGCATAATCCATCTGTTTCAGCCCAGCTATGAAGTGGGCACACATCATGTCATGTTCTTACTCAAACTATTTACAAGTATGCTCAGAGAATTATAGCCCAAGATGTACTAGGACCAAGATCACAATTTTCTCCTCAAAAAGAGCAACAAACTTGCCACATTCTCTAACAGGAAGCTTATATTTCAGAATATTAAACAAAAAAAAAGCATTTAACATGTGAGGAAGAATCTTACTCTCTCAAACAAATTGGTGTTGACAATACCTAGAAGGCCTCATAGTACAATAAATGATGGCATGAGGCATAAAAAAATGTAAGCTGTAGATCCTTTCCAAGGGAAAATTCAAGAGCTTTAGAAATGAGATCAAAATATGTAATCCACAAACATTTATACTTGTCTACAACATATATTTATATTAACTACTTTGGGGACCCTGGCAACCCTGCATGAGGAAACTTGTTTTCTTCCAAATTGCAAAACATTTCCCAGACTGTTTGTTGGGAAACTTTACTCCTAGACTTTTTTATTTAAAAAATCCACTTGCCATTGGGAAATGATGAGCAAGCAGACTGCATCCCAACTCCGGAGAAAGGAAGGGAGATAATTTGAGTTGTTGTACTATCATAGCTGCTGCCATTTGCATTTTTAAATTAGCAGGAAGCCTGGAAATTATTTGGCTCTCTGTGGCCAAAGTGGAGAAATGTAGAGCCAAATTTCGAAGGAGGAAAGACAGAAGGTAATGTTGGTTACCATAGCTTAAACACACTTAGTTGGAAGCATTAGCTTATGAAGCACACATTCTCTCCTTCTGCCAGGGGAAAAATATTGCCAGGCTTTCTTTACCTCTACAGGTCAGCTAACACTTGTGCATTCCTATTAGTCACTAGTAGCAACCAGGCTAGTATTTATTGACAAGCCTTTGAGTTCACAAAGTACTGTCTACATCAATTATTACCTTTTAGCAAACTACAATTTAAAGAAATGCAGACTTTACTGATTCTTCGGTTATATGCATAATTCCCTAAAACTATTTTTCATCCGCATTTATCAATTTCATTACTCTTACTGGTATACTAAGAGCTCTTACTTTTATTAAAAAAACTACCCTTATTTAATCTTCATTAGTCTAGCCCTGAATACTCACTTCTTATATTTAGAACAAGGGGTATTCCCCCACCCCCAAGGCCACTTGTTAACCTGGAAAGTTAAGTTTTTGAATAGCAAAATGAATCCGCTAATCTCTCAAGCTCTGCTTTCCTTTGCTGCCACAGATCTCTACTTTATGGCTAGTAACCTACATTCTGCAATGCATTCCTTTTCCAAGAAAGCAAAGCTTAGTCTATATTTATACTGTAGACTTTCTAAATTTCAAAGGCCAAAAAGAGAGACAGAGAGCCAGGAATCTGAGCCCCCATAGTAATGCAAGGCAAAGATAAGTGGTAATTTCAGCTTGGAGCAATCTATGCTATGCAGTCAAACTAAGGCTCTCTTACCAAGTTAGCTAATCCTATTTTCTCTGGGAGAAAAACCTTTCAATCTTCCATTTAAAAAAAAGATGTCATAAATTTCCCCCATATGTCATGGAAAAGTCACTTGAACTTTGCAATATGAATGAGGATCTCCTTTCACAGGAGCTACATATAAATTTATTAAAGAGCAGTAAAACTCTTCTTTTGAGGTTATTTACAATAGTAGAGTTCCTCATATCTAGTCTATGTGCAGAAAGATAATATTCTCTCTGCTCAGTCAAGTATAACAAATGCATGACTCCTTCTTTAGACCAATGCTTCTATAGAAAACATGTAAGGAATCGAAATACCTGGCTGTCTGGTCAAAAAGTATTAGAAGAAAAGCTTTGTTGAAATGTCAAGTCTTCCATTTCAATTGCTTTCTTATGTGCTGATTGTTAGCAGTGGGGTTAAATTTATGCCTCTTCTTGCCAAAACTTGTCAAAGCAATCTGCAGCTGTATATCTTCTAGATTTAACTATGATTGCCAAAGCAGCTTGAATCTTTAAAATAGGACAAACTATGAATAATAATAATCTCTATGGCTTATTTTTGTTTGGCCCTCTTTCAGATAAGAAAGATTTACACTTTCTTAAAGTTTAAATAAGACACAGCAGACAGATTGCTGTGATCCCTTTCTTTTGGTTAATAGCAGACAGATCAATGGAAAGGAGGAGCTGCATCACAGATCAGTTTGTCTACATTTTAATGCCCCCAATGGACAGCAGCCAAAGTACTGTAAAACACATTGCACATTCTCTCATTATCAGTTTTAAAGTACGAAAAAAGAACAAAATACAAGGCACCCAGGGATCTTTAGTGAATTCTACAAACAAGCTAAGCATGAACTCAATTTGCTTTCAAGTTAGCTCTGAAGATTAAAGTTCTTGTGGTGAAAATCAGTTTTCCCCCTTCTTTGGGTTCACTTCTCAGTTTAGAGCAAACTCTTTGCATTAGGAAATAAAATGTTTAGTTTAGGACCATGAAAATATAAGCACTGTATAACCATTTAGTTAGCTGCAGCAGTTTGTCTCAACATGTATCTGATATCATGAAATTATATTCATGTTTATAAATCATTTGTAAATTGGCCTTGTAATATATTTGTCAATATACATTTCCAATATACATTACTTTCATGAATCATCACTTTCTGCTTTTATTGTCAGAAAATGAACGAAGAAAATATCAGATCCATAGTAAATGTGACATGCCCTATGAATTAAAATGCATATACTAATAGATATCAGCTTTTCTGAATTGCTCCTTAAAAGTTCACAAAAAAATAGGCATTTGCCAATAACTTTTTAAAAAGAAGTCTACATTTTACTTTTGTGTACAGTGCATGTGGTTTAACAAATCAAAAGATTCAATATTTGCCAAATGAAATACCAAATTTATTATTTTTTCTTGATTTTCATAATGTAAAACTACATTTTTGGAGAAAATGACAAAAATTGATCTAATCTTTCAACTTCCAAACAGCAAAACAAGTTCACCTACCGTTACGCTGAAACAGATCAAAAAGGGAAACACATTAAATCAATAGTATACTGTCTGATTATTCTTAAAATATGAAAATTTTCTTTAAAGACTTCAACTAAAGTGGAACACCCATTGAAGCTGTCTAGACTTGGACAAATGTTTAAACTTTTATTATCTTTAATATTAATTGAAAAGGCCCAACTCTTAAAAGAGACAGAAGACAGCTTCTATCCACGAATAAGATGAAGAATTGTTATTTACCCGACTTACCAAATACAGTACAACATATCACAATTACTGATTATTCAGAGTCACCAAGCAAATATCATGTGTGCAGTTTGATCAGAGTTCAATTTATCCCTTAATATACTTTAACCTTTCTAGTGTGTACAAAAGGTAGTTAAAGGATGTTATATAATAAAGATTGAAGTTTCCTTCTCCACTGGCATGTGACAATTCTAAGCTGTGTGAGTGATTCTGAGGAGTATACAAGGCATCAATTATTTTATACAACACAGGTAACATCTACAATGTGTCCCCAGTGAACATTTTAATTAGGAATTAAGGTGAAACAATTTGGAAGAAAAATGCATATGAAAATGTGAACTGTGCATGCTGGGGCACTTTTTCTCAGCTAATGAAACCCAAAATAGTGCAGCTATTTAAATACATATCAGACCCATCATCCCACCCACTCAGAAGTTGTCATTCTCACCAAAAGACACAAAAATGGAGAGCTCAAAATTTTCTGACATCTGTTCCTCTTCGTTGCAAGCTTCATTTATTTAAGTATAGATACAAGCACACCATTTAGGCACCGCTTTGCTAGGGATGCCTAAATGGTGTGTTAATTAATCACTGTTTTGTAAATCCTACCCCTCCGCTCAAATCCATTTCAATTCTGTCAACAGGACAGGGCAGGCGCATATATTCAAGTTTACAGTTTTCGAGACTTGCGTCCACAAAACTTTCGGAGGAAATGGACTGAGGGGTTGAGGTGGGTGAAGGAGCGGTACTACTTAATTTTAAAAGATCAAAAAAGGCTGCTACGATGCTGGGGACCGAAAACCTGACGACGCCCCCCCCCCCGTTCCCCTTCACGGCGGACGAAGCGTCGCTTTCCTGGCGGGTGGGGGGAAGGTATAGAAAAGGGGGACGGATGGCGGTGCTTGCGGGGGAGCAGCGAAAGGAAAGCCGGATTGTTACCTGAGGGAGAGAAGGGAGGAGGGCCCAGGAAGGACTCCTCACAGGCGGAAAGAGGGAAGACAACGCGCACAAACGGAGCGTGGTGTGGTGTGTGTGTGTGTGTGTGTGTGTGTCTGTGAGGGGGAAGATACTGAGGGGGGCAAGAAGAGGGGGAGGGTCTCCAACAGGGTTCTCTAAAATGGCGGCAGCTTCTTTTCCCACAGGGCTCCCACTTCTCTCTCTCTCTCTCCCCCTCCTCTCTTAGGCACGGTCCTTCTCCCCCTTCCCTTCTCCTCACCCTCAAGGTCCACCGCGCTCACCGGCCACGAGCCTTCCTGCCCTTTTCCTTCGCTGGCGGAGGAAATGGGAAAGAAGCTCGCTCACTCGCAGCTTTTTTTTTTTTACCCCTTTCCCTTGCCTTCACCGCCACGATCCCAGAAGCCACCGCGCGCGCCTCCAGCGGCCCACTTGCCATTTCCTCCTCCGGATAAACCCCGCCCCTTACACCTTTCCTTCCGCTCGGTCCTTCTTTGCTGGTTCCTGCTGTTCTACCTTGTCTTCCGCACGCTCTTCCTTTCCCTTCTCACTGATACCACACTTACCACCCACCCCCACCCCCACCAGCTCGCACTCGCTTCCCCGGCTCCTCCCATTTGGCTTCAAGGGAGGGAAGGGGGGGGAAAACCGCGAGCAGCGCAGGCGCCGTCTGAAGCCTGCCTACACTGCGCGTGCGCGGGATGAGAATGGGGCTGTTTTGTTCTGCGTTCCCCCCCCATCTTTTTTTTCTGATCTGATTTAAATTTGATTCCCAAGTTGGCACATGTGTATTCACTGGCTTTATTCTTATTGCTATTTCTTTTAAGCAAGTTTTATTGGCGAGTCATTGAAATACTTTACCCCATTTATTCGTGCCGATTTCCGGTGTTCATGTCCATGTCTTACACCTGTTATCTCGTATATGTTTGACAAACTAAATAAAATTTTATCACCATCATCATTTTAGTCATTGTCTTTAGCCGTCCACTGCAGGATGAAGGTCTCTTCCGTATGCTTCCAACTTGTATTTTTTAGTAAAATATGCGTACCTCCCGTCGGACTCTGCGTGTTCTACAATCGCGGTTTCAACTATCAATCACACGGGCTGCTGTATCGCTGCCATTTCGTGATCTTTTTGCCTTGTGCCCATTTTCGTGTCCTTACCGCAATTTATACACGCGGTTTCTTGAAGCTTTCTCGTTCACAAATATACTGATCCCATCATAACCATGGTTTTTTAAAATTTTATCACAAATATACTGATCCCATCATAACCGTGTTTTTATTTTATTTTATTTTATTTCGCCTGCAAACCTAATACTCTGCTAACCACACACTAATGTTTTCCTTATACAGCTCAGAGCTATCCCGGTAATCTGTTTTTCATGAGTACTGACTTAAACTAGGTTCCTGGTGCATTAAAAACAAAATAACTGAAAAGATCATATATTGCAAATTGTTTTCCTCCCTGTTGAAGACACAGCAGGGGATGTTTCTTAACCAGGGATTACACCAGCCTAACAGCTCTGTCATGAATGTAAGCAATTCTGTGGTGGTTGATCCAAGCATAACACTGCATCCAGGATGCTGAGCCAGCTGTGATTTCATGAATCTGAGGGAGCTCATTGTCAAAGAAAAGTAGGTCAGTGTTTTGTGGGTCACCTGGGATAATAGAGACCCAACCTTAACTAGATGGTGTCTCCCTATAGTGTTGCAACAATCTGGCAGCTGGGAGTTGATGGATTAAGTATAGGAACCCTCCCCCTAAATGTTATTTTTGTTAGGGTGCATGGTTTGGATAAGGAAAAAATTGTTATTGATTTAAAGGCCTGCAAATTGTACAAGTTATTATTTTGTACTAAGCCATTGGTTCAAAAACCAAAATAACTGAGTTTATACAACTTGCTCTAACCCAACAAGTTACATCATGGCTGAGACCTACATATACAAACATGTTGACAACTTTACTTTGAACATAAGATCCACTGAAACTGCCGATATTAAGCCGTTGTCATATTTTGTGCTCAAAGTATTCCATTAAGTACAAAATGACTAGAAAATAAGAAAGGAAGTTCCGAAAATAGAACCTATCTTAGTGGAATTCTCCTTTCTTAAAACATGTACAGATAGTCCTTGACTTAGAACCATTCATTTAACAAATATTTGAAGTTACAGCAGCACTGAAAAAGTGACCTATGATCGGTCCTCACACTTACAACCGTTGCAACATACCCATGGTCAGATGATCAAAATTTGGGAGCTTTGCAACGGCATGCATTTATGCTGGTTGCAGCATCCCAGGGTCATGTGATCATCATCTGTGACTTCCAGCTAGCTTCCAAGAAGAAAAGTCAAAGTGGGGGAAGCTGGATTCACATAAGCATCTGCAGTGATGCACTTAATAACTACAGGAAAAAAAAAAGGTTGTAAAACAACTCACTTAATAAGCTGCCTTGCTTAGCAATGGAATTCCTGGTCCCAATTGAGATGATAAATCAAGGACTATCTCTATGTTATAATGGCAGAGTAGTTCTTTCTTGATAATGCAGTTAAGTGTACATATATCTGTATTTTTATATACAAATTTATAGAAGTGTAGATGAAACTCGAAAAATTAGAATATCGTGCAAAAGTTAATTTATTTCAGTAATGCAACTTAAAAGGTGAAACTAATATATGAGATAAGACTCATTACATGCAAAGCAAGATAGTTCAAGCCGTGATTTGTCATAATTGTGATGATTATGGCGTACAGCTCATGAAATCCCTAAATCCACCATCTCAGAAAATTAGATTATTACATGCAATCAATAAAACAAGGATTGCACATAGAACAATATCGGACCTCTGAAAAGTATAAGCATGCATATGTACTCAGTACTTGGTTTGGATCCCTTTTGCAGCAATTACTGCCTCAATGCAGCGTGGCATGGAAGCTATCAGCCTGTGGCACTGCTGAGGTGTTATGGAAGACCAGGATGCTTCCATAACGGCCTTCAGCTCTTCTGCATTGTTCGGTCCCATGTCTCTCATCTTTCTCTTGGCAATGCCCCATAGATTCTCTATGGGGTTCAGATCAAGTGAGTTTGCTGGCTAATCAAGCACAGTAATTCCACAGTCATTGAACCAGGTTTTGGTGCTTTTGGTAGTGTGGGCAGCTGGAAAATGAAGTCAGCATCCCCATAAATCTCATCTGCAGAAGAAAGCATGAAGCGCTCCAAAGTCTCCTGGTAGACGGTTGTCCTCTTTTCTGGTGAGAGCAACTTTTGCCAAAAGCAGCAAAAACTGGTTCAATGACTGTGGGATTACTGTGCTTGATTGCTCTCCATTCTTCCTCCGTACTCTGGGTCCTTGGTTTCCAAATGAGATGCAAAAGTTGCTCTCATCAGAAAAGAGGACTTTGGACCACTGTGTTTCATTAAGACCAGGGTCAACGCAGCAGTCTACCAGGAGATTTTGGAGCGCTTCATGCTTCCTTCCGCAGACAAGCTTTATGGGGATGCTGACTTCATTTTCCAGCTGCCCATACTGCCAAAAGCACCAAAACCTGGTTCAATAACCGTGGGATTACTGTGCTTGATTGGCCAGCAAACTCGCCTGACCTGAACCCCATAGAGAATCTATGGGGCATTGCCAAGAGAAAGATGAGAGACATGAGACCGAACAATGCAGAAGAGCTGAAGGCCGTTATGGAAGCATCCTGGTCTTCCATAACACCTCAGCAGTGCCACAGGCTGATAGCTTCCATGCCACGCTGCATTGAGGCAGTAATTGCTGCAAAAGGGATCCAAACCAAGTACTGAGTACATATGCATGCTTATACTTTTCAGAGGTCCGATATTGTTCTATGTGCAATCCTTGTTTTATTGATTGCATGTAATAATCTAATTTTCTGAGATGGTGGATTTAGGGATTTCATGAGCTGTACGCCATAATCATCACAATTATAACAAATCATGGCTTGAAGTACCTTGCTTTGCATGTAATGAGTCTATCTCATATATTAGTTTCACCTTTTAAGTTGCATTACTGAAATAAATGAACTTTTGCATGATATTCTAATTTTTCTAGTTTCACCTGTAACTCCCATAGAGCAGTGTTCCTCACCTTGGGAACTTTAACATGCAACTCCCAGAATCCAAGCTGGCTGGGGAAGGTTGAGAAACACTGCCAAAGAATATATATAGCAACACATTGAAGTGCAGCATTTTTACTCTTATAAGTGCATAGAACTACTTTAAGGTTAAATGCATTCAGAATTGGAGCATGAACCAATTCTATACTACATATCATATACCATATAGCTAAAGCAGCTTGGTTTCAAGCTTATGACAAAGTTCAGATTGCCCCCTCAGCCACAGATTTGGTTAAAGGCCTGAGGTAACACTTTGCTGAACATTTTTAAACATGTTTTAATCATAGGTATTAGGTGAAATGTATAGTTGTCTTTTTATGTTTACATTTTATTTAGCTGGTTGTAACGCAGTATGAAATACCTATTAACATCATCACAGTAGTTAAGAGGAGACATGTGGTGAAAGGCTTTTATTCAGGACCCTGAACCCAAAACTCTATAATCACACAACATCTAAGAAAGAAGATGTGTGTTACTACAAGAGCATCCCCAGCATTTTGGAAAATAAGAAATAGGCCATCTTGCCAAAAGCTTGTTTACTTGACATCCCTGATAGCTGTTCTATCTCTGCTTTGCAATTTCATACATTTCTAAATCTGGTTAGTGTCAAATTTCTGGGTGATAACTTTTGAAAAGGCAATTCCCTCCCTTGTTCCTGCCTGATATATAGGAGAGTGAGAGCAAATCTCATTGCTTTACTTTCCAATACAGGAGGTCCTCGGCTTATGATCATTCATTTAGTTCGAAGTTCAAAGTGACAATGGCACTGAAAAAGTGAGGTATGACTGGTTTTCACGTTTACGACCATTGCAGCATCCCCATGATCAAGTGATCAAAATTTGGGAGCTTGGCAATTGACATATATTTATGACGATTGCAGTGTTCCAGGGTCATGTGATCACCTTTTCAAACTTTCTGACAAGCAAAATCAACGGGGAAGCCAGGTTCATTAACAGCCGCGGTTCATTTAAAACTGCAGTGATTCGTTAAACAACAGTGGCAGAAAAGGTCATTTAATATGAGGCACAACTCACTTAACAACAAATTGTCTTAGCAATTGAAATTTTGGGTTCAATTATTTTTGTAAGTCGAGGACTACCTGTATAATCCAACAGTCTTGCCTCTAGGATAGCACTAAGGTAGGAATTAGCTGATGCAAAGGAGGCCAATTAGAACTAGGGGGCTTCCTGTCTGCAGCCCCTTTCCTTTTAGGATCTAACATCTTCCTCTACGTTTATTTATGTTGGAAGGTGAAAGAGATGTGTTCAACATTTTACAAGCTTCTGCTGATAGGAAAAACAAAAAACATGCCAGACTTATCACCCGAAAGAGAAACTTGTTAAAAAATATTGAGAATACAACAATAGCAAGGAATGGTGATAGAAGATACAAGCTGCTTGAATACTGTACATTAGATGAGCCAATGAGGAGGAAAAATCCAAAGGTCTACAATCACCATTTCTAACCAGGAAAGCCATTTGCAAGATTTGGGAAAAAAGACAGGGCTTTAAGACTTGCAAAGAAAATGGAATTTTATTCTACCTCTATGTATGGTAATCCAAATTTGGGTCATTCCATATCAAGTGGTCGGGGGGAGAGGGGTCCCTGCTCGATCACTATGGATTTCGATGAAATTTTGTGTGAATATGCACACAAATGAACATTGGTAAAGTGTTACATATGCCGATGCAATACTTATGGAAATGTAGCCATTTGTTTGACCCCCATAACCCAGCCTTCCACAGTATGACTCTCAGGTTCCAGCAACTTTGAGACATAGTATCTCCAATATTTTGTTGAGAAACAAAACTTGGCCATTTTGTAAAAACTTTTTGTGCTCTATTAAAGAAAATAATAGAAACATTCTCATGAGCGTTCCCCATTTAGACAATGTGGAGCAAAGTTGGCAGAAAATATTGCTGCTCGAAAAAAAAGTTAAAAGTTTGGCTTTTTATATCTCTGAAAGGAAGGGTATGATAAAAGTGAAACTTTGTTCGTAATAACTTTTCGAATATAAAATTTCATTCTCCTACTGCTTTCTAATAGTTTACAAATTGAGTGTAAATTTGACAGTTTTTTGTAAAAATGCCAAAAATAGGGTATTTTCTGCTCGCTTTAACAAAAAAAAAAAAAAAAAGACCTTCTGGAAACTGTTAAATCGTTCTCATTAAAGAGAGTGTGTTTCAAACCCCCTAAAAAAAGGAGGGTTGGTTTTTCATCACTGAAGTACAAAGCCCTAAAAATAAGGACGAAGGTGAAGAAATTGCTATGGCAACGTCATGTACATCAACATGCATTCTTTTATATTGTGCGGTTGTCCTTTCATTTATGCTGGAGTTTAAAGCAATTCATTTCTTGCATGCTATATGAATCTATTAATCTACTGGTGGTGCATACTAATGACAGTGATTAAGTGTGCTGTAAGTGCTTCAGTGATGCCAGACGTTAACATGTTGCAGCTATAGGATTCAGAACTGTACAGGTATAGTTATATTTCTGACATAACATCAGAACCTTAAATAACTTCTGTGTTTCAAATTTTGCAGCAATACAATACAATAGTAGAGTTGGAAGGGACCTTGGAGGTCTTCTAGTCCAACCCCCTGCCTAGGCAGGAAACCCTATACCGTTTCAGACAAATGGCTATCCAACATCTTAAAGACTTCCAGTGTTGGGGCATTCACAACTTCTGGAGGCAAGCTGTTCCACTGATTAATTGTTCTAACTGTCAGGAAATTTCTCCTCAGTTCTAAGTTGCTTCTCTCCTTGATTAGTTTCCACCCATTGCTTCTTGTTCTACCCTCAGGTGCCTTGGAGAATAGTTTGACTCCCTCTTCTTTGTGGCCAAAATGTCCATTACTGTCGATCCAAATTTAAAATTAGCCGACATATTTCCCGGTTGTTCGGTTGTTATGTTGCCTACATTTATGACAAAAAATGGTGGGTAGGTAACATCGTGGAAATTTCAATCAAACAAAATGATGCGTTGGTAACATTTATGCCCTGCTCATTCATTTTATTGGCCTGGAAGGCAAGATATTTGTTGGGTTCCAGAACCAAATCTTCTCCGTGTGCTTCCAGTGCCTTCAGTTACATCGTCAGGTTGACAGTATCAATTCCCAGAAGTGACGCTAAAGAACGTGGTGCGCAAATTCAATAATAAATAAGCGATTGTTGGAATTTGGCAGTTCATATGAACAGTACGGACTTCGCCTTGGAACCATATAAGACACACACTTTAGGCTTGGGAACCTAGGATAAGCTGCCCAATTGTCAGCTTGGGAACTGGGCAGATAACCCACACAAGGCTTTGGAACTTCGAGGAAGTTCGCCCCCACGCCGTATGGCAAATGGAATTGCTGGTTCAAGTACCTGAACTGGTAGTGACAATGTCACCATGAACCAACACAATATAATAGTATGTCTATATGAAACAAACAAGACGAAAAACAATAGAATGCATGTGACATTGCCATAGAAAGGTCCTCACCTTTGTCCCTAATTTTAGGGCTTTATAAGTCAGCGATGAAAACCAACCCTCCTTTTTTAGGGGGTTTGAAACATGCTCTTTGTAATGAGAATGATTTAACAGAGTTTCCAGGGGGTCTTTTTTTGTCAAAGTGGGCTAAAAATAACCTATTTTTGGCATTTTTGCAAAAAACATCAACTTTAGACTCAATTTGTGAACTATCGGAAAGCAGTAGGAGAATGAAATTTTATATTCGAAAACCTTGTGTTGCCATGTTATTATGCACAAAGTTTCACATTTCTCATACCTTTCCTTCCAGAGACATAAAAAGCCAAACTTTAACCTTTTTTCGAGCCACAATAATTTCGGCCAAATTTGCTCCACATTATCTAGATGGAGATCACTCGTGATAATGTTTCTATTATTTTGTTTAATAGAGCACAAAAAGTTGTACAAGATGACCAAGTTTTGTTTCTCTCAACAAAATATTGCCAGAGATATTATGTCTCAAACTTCCTGGAACCTCAGTCATACTGTAGAAGGCTGCTGTATGGGGTCAAACAAATGACTATATCTCTGCAAGTATTGCATTGGCACACGTAACATTTTACCAATCTTTATTGGGGATATGTGTGCATGTTCACCCAAAATTTCATCTAAATCTGTGATGGTCGAGCAGGGCACTTTTCTGAAATCAGACCACTTTACTTTACCTCTACTGAAGCAACAGTCTGTCTGCCTTTCAAGCTGCCCAATCGTACATACCATATTTTTGGGAGTATAAGACTCTCCAAAGTATAAGACACACCTAGATTTTTGGGAGAAAAACAAGGGGAAAGTATCTTCCTCTGCCTCTCAGCAATTTGCCTCCTTGCAACAAACAGTACAGACAATATACACTGTTTGTAGTGTTATATTTCAGGCCATACTTGTACAGATGCTGTTAAAATTGATATGCTTTCTGGAAGTACAGTTATTCTCTGCTATTTAAAAGAATAGCACTTTTTAAAACAATATCATGGGGCCTCTTCAGATCAAGAATTTATTTTAAAAAGCGTCTTCATTTTGCTAAGTTGTCTAGAATAATAATAAAGCAGTCTTTAAAAAATAAGTCTAATAATTTGAACATTCTATAGGCATTTACAGTTATTGACTTACCTCCTTGCAGCAAGCAGCCTGAGAAACAGCACAAGAAAAAAAAATCTGCCTCCCATCAATTTGCCACAAGGAGCAAATAGCAAGTTTCACTTTCAATTTCTCACCACCATCAGCTATTTGAGGTTGCAGGGGTTGTTATAGCTTACTGAAGCCTCTGCAAGCCCCATTTGCTGCAAAGAGATAAATTGCTGGGAGGCAGAGGCCAAAGGGTTGGGGCCGGTGGGTGGGTGGGGCTACATTCAGCGTATAAGATGCACCCAAATTTTCACCCTCTTTTAGAGGGGGGAAGGTGCACCTTATACTCCGAAAAATATGGTACTTTTTCCAGTTTTCCCATATTTGAAACACTGTTCTGCACAAAAATCTAGCATTCTTGTGAGTCCAGAGGGGGTGGGGGTGGGGGTGATTTCAGATGTGCTTTAATTTTTACTCCCCCCCCCCATGTCATCTGAGAGGTGTTAAAAGCATTTTGGTGCTCAAGAACAGTGTAGTAACATTCCTGTCTTTCAGTGATAAGCTAGAAAAGAATCCCCCTCTCCCTCCAAACTTTATTCTCCATACCTGTGAACTTCAATTGTTACCTGCATGAACTTAGATAAAGCATTATAAACCCTGTTTTTGATAGTTTAAGGGATGATGGGGGTGAAAGTTCAAACATCTGTAAGGCACATGCTTGGGAATAGTATCCTAAAGGAGAAAAAAAACTGCCAATTGATTTTTCTTCCAAGGTTTAATGGCCAAGCCATTAAAAAGTACTCAAGCTCACCCCTTCCTTCTAAGCACTGCAACTATGAAAACAAGCAAAGCAAAATAGGACATAGGGTTCATTTCCCAGTTAAAGTTGGAGATTGAAAGAATCCTTTTAAAACTATGGTTTTTACAGTAGGGAAGCTACACTGATGGGCAAAGTTACCAGTAAACTACAAGGGTAGACAAATGCATTTTGCAGGATGATGAAAAGGGAAGTTATGCAGCAACAGTTTATGAAAGTCTTCCTGCTGATCGTTCAGCTTAACAGCAGCATAGCTCAGTTTCCAAAAGATCTTCTGTTACTCCATCTTACCGCTGGCTCAGCGGATGTAGGATTGATGTGGGTATTTCCATCAGAGGCTGCCACCAACCAGCACAGATCCAAATATGAGCGTGAACTTCAACCATGTCAAGTTACCGGTCCATGTTGTTTTCATCAGGTTGACTGTGGAAGCAAAGACGCAGCAGGGTCTCGCAGAAATCCAGCTCCTCCTTTATTTATTTATTTATTTCAAATTTAAGAAGAAGAAAAGAAAAAAGAATAGGTGATCAATACATTCTTGGATTTCTGCAACTTTATACCACTTGTCAGTAAAAATCCAAACTAATGACAATTTTCAGTGCAGGCAGCAATCATTTGCCTTACTGGCAAAACTTCAGTCTCAATGCTTTTTTTTTCATTCTGCCCCACAAATGACTTTTGTGGTACTGTATTTTTTGGAGTATAACACGCACCAAGAATTTGAAGAAGCAAATTTTTTTAACAAAGTTTTTGCACTTTGTGCGCTCTGCAAACCTCACAAAAATGGCCCGTTTTTCATGAAAATGGGCCCAGTTTTTGTCAAAAAGGGGCATTTAGGAGGCTTGTAGAGTGCTCCTGGGGGCCAAAAACGAGCAAAAAATGTGCCATTTTTTGTAAAAAAAGGGGGGGCATGCATAGCTTTTAGGAGGCTTCCAGAGTGCTCTTGGGGGCTGGGGGGGAAACGAGCAAAAACTAGTCCATTTTTCGCTCATTTCTGCCCTCCCCAGCACCCAGGAGCACTCTGGAAGCCTCCTAAAGGCTATGCACGGTCATTTTTGCAAAAGGGGAGAAGCTTGGGGAGCCCAAAATGCTGTATTCAGGGTATAAGATGCATTCAGATTTTCACCCTCTTTTTTGAGGGAAAAAGGTGCGTCTTATACTCTGTATAAGTAATTCCTGTAATATCTACTGTTAGACAACCATAGCTAATACAGGCAGTCCTTGACTTACAACTGGTTGCCTAGTGACCATTCGGAGTTATGATGGACCTTCCCAATCCTGATATCCAGGTCCCCCCTGCAGTCACATGATTACATTTTTGGCCCTTGGCAACTGGCCCAGATTTATGGCCATTTGCAGCACCTCACAATCACATCATCTTGATTTTCATTTTTTACTGGATTAATGGCACTTCCTGTTTCTGTCAAAAAATGCCATTTGCAATGGATTCACTTGAAAAACCGCAGCGTTCAATTTATAACTGCAGCAGGAAAAAAAAGTCGACAAACTGGGCCCGATGACATGGCGGTCTGCTTAATGACTGGAGTGACTCACAGGTGTAATTCTGGGCTCACTTGCAGTCATAAATCGAGGATTACTTGTAGGCATGTCCTGACTCAGTTCTCTGACGGGACAATTTCAGACTCCCGTTTTGGGGGAAGAGGGGGGAGAGAAAGGTAAGACATTTTTATTTGGAAAGCTCCCATATTAAACAAGAACGAGTAATTGCCTCCATCATATACAGGTAGTCCTCAACCTATGGCTACAATTTGAGCCCAAAATTTAAGTTGCTAAGTGAGAAATTTGTTAAGTGAGTTTTGCCCCACTTTACGACTTTTCTTGCTACATTTGTTAAGCAACTGCAGTTGCTGCAGAAGGTTGCAGAAGAGGATCGTGTGACTCTGGGGCACTGCAGCCGTCGTAAATATGAATCAATTGCCAGGCACCTGGATGGAAATCACATGGCCATGGAAATGCTGCAACTTGTCATAAATCAGTATTTTCAGTGCCATTGTAACTTCAAACTTGTCACTAAACGAACTGTTGTAAGTCGACTTACCTGTGTTAAGTTTTCCTTAATTGTGAGGGGGGGGGGGATTTTTTTTTTTAATTCCAAGAGCTGTATTCTAGCAGGATTACTTGGGAATGGGAGGCCTATTCCATGCCAAAGAGAGAACTCAGCAGTTAGTATAACTGGAACAAAATCCGGATCGAATCGTCCATTTTATCTTCCTTCACAGAAGAAACTGCAGGAAAGGGACAGGGAACTTGTTCCAGGCATCCAAAATAACTATCCGAAAAAGCTTTTACAATTAGGCTGCAGTCCTAATTTAATTTAATGACTTGCAAGAGCCTTAGGCAACAGGTAACCCAGCCCCCTGCAAAGTCCTAATGTCCACCAGTCCCCACTGATGTGGCCCATGTCTAGGGACTGTGGAAATGGAGACTAAAATCTCTGCAGGGGAGCAGGGGACTGTCCTTATTCACCCTTGCTCAAATGTTCTGTCAATCATCCTGTTGGCATGCACAGCAAAAGAAACTCCTGGGACATTTTTGTTACCAAGAATAAAACTTTACTGACAGATCCATATAGGCATAGAAGTAAAGCCAATTCTGAGGCTTTGGTGTGAAGCGCATCATAGTAAAGCCCCCTTTTCTTTCCTCTAGACCACCCTGCATCCAGGTTAAGCATTTCACTTTGGGAAACAATCTGCACCTTTCAAATTTCTTCAGCGTCTGACCTTGGGGTTGCAAGATTTTCTCAAGCTGCAAACGGCTCACGTAAATTTCATTTTTCCCTCCCAGCTTCCTATTCATTCCAGTCATCCCCATCCTCCCCCCCCCCACCCTTAGCGTCTTTGTCAAACTGTGAGCAAAAAGAGGTGCTCTATGAGTCATCTTTAGACTAAAAAAAATGGGAAAATAATCCTTTGAATCATGACTAATAAGCATGGTGCCTCGTACTGGCAGCCACACAGGTAGAACAGATGGGAAATATTGACCAGATAAGGTAAGTCTATTTCACTGGGAAGCTAGAGTAATAGAATCTTGCAAATATCCTCCATTGAGAGAATATAAGTCTCCCATCATCTCCTTTACAGCCCAAGAACTAGGGAGGGTCCCTTCTCTTTCCCTGCCCATTATCCAACTGCAGGCTATATTGTCACTTACCTGTTTCCTAGGCATTATCGCCTTATTTCCCAGGGCTATTCCCACATTCCATTATAGACAGTCCTCATTTAGCAACCATTTACGGTTATAAAAAAGTACCTTTATCACCAAACCTCACATATTGCAAAGGAAAGCTGAAGTAAATGTGAACACAGTCATGGTTACATTTAACAACCATTTAAC
Source organism: Natrix helvetica (assembly GCF_964273705.1). NCBI lineage: Eukaryota > Metazoa > Chordata > Lepidosauria > Squamata > Natricidae > Natrix > Natrix helvetica. The sequence continues at coordinate 25,393,229 of NC_138554.1, read as the reverse complement.
TAAGTTGCTAGTCCCAATTATGGTCTCTAAAGGAGGACTATCTGTAAGGACAAATGTAGCATCAAATCTACCTCATCTGTACTGGCTGTCTTTTTTCCTCCCAACATCCATTAACGCCCAATTTTGAGTATGTTGTAGCTTAAAAAACATTTCATTTCAAACTAGCTTCCAGCAGTTGTAAGCACAAAAAGAAATCGTGCATTTAAGTGTTACAATATAAAGCTATGGCTGCTTTTTAAAAATACTGGATTTAAATGTGTTATATCTCAAGTGTTTTAGCCAAGCTCTTTAGTCAAGCAAGCTCAGAGTGTGACCTGCATGAAATGAATATAAACAATATACTCCATGCCGGCAAGATTACCATCAGTAGTGATGTAAAAGAAAGGATTAAGAGAAAATTAAAACCAAAAACCAAACAATGAATAAAATGAAATGAAACAGAAAGAGTTTAGTGAGGAATCATAAACCCTTGATCCCTAGGAATGTGGAGTGGCTTTATCAATGCCATATTGTCTACTCTATACAATACAAATAGTCCTTGACTTACAACGGTTCATTTAGTGACTGTTCAAAGTTAAAAAGGCACTGAAAATAGTGACCTCTGGACATTTTTCACACTTTCAACCATTGCAAACACCCCCATGTTTACATGATCAAAATTCGGATGCTTAGCAACTGGTTTCATATTTATGAAAGTAAGTGGGCGGCCATATAAATTCTCTAAATAAATTAGGGTCATTACCTGTAGAATCTGACATATAATTATCTGTAGAATCCAAACAGCTAACGATTCAAGATTTGACATAAGGGGGAGAATTCAAAGCAGGGGTAAATTAAGAAAGAAAAACACTGATCTAGGGAATGCCCAGTTAACCAACCAAACAAATATACTAGGGAACTGTTTTCCCTGGGTATCTGAAAAGAACAAATCAAATAGGTTTTATTTTGAAGAAAGGAATTGGACAAGATATAAAAACAAACACAACCAGAGAAACTGATTCGTTTCCCAGAGCTGGGGAAATATGAGGAAGATGATCATTGAGATGCGTAGAACTTGCCTCCAGAGGCCAGGATTTTTTTTTTAAATGCCTTTGAGGTTTGAAGCTTGGATGGGGGAAAGAGATGACCCAACAGCAATGAACAGAGGGAATCAGGCCTCAGCTGAATCCCAGCGTAGCAGTTTTTTCAGTGAAGAAATCTCTGTGTGGTTTTTTTTTAAATGCCTTAAAGCCATTGTTGACTCCTAGCAACTGTCTGGACTAGTTTTCTTGGCAAGGGGTTTGAAGTGGTTTTTCCTGTCTTCTTCTTCCCAGGACTGACAGATAATGACTGGCCCCAAGTTTCCCAGCTAGCTTTGTGCCTGAAAGAGGCACTAGAACTCGCAACGAGTTTCTACTCTGATGCTTTAACTACTATATCAAACCAGTCTCCTTTTTTTGTCTTTGTAAGAAAGAAATAGCTGAATAGGCAACGGATATTTCATCTGTACTAGAAATAAGCAGGGAGGTATACTAGGATGTAGCTGATCATAGTAACTCGAAAGTGCAAGCCTTACTTGGACTTATGCTTGCCCAGCAAGGCTCCCTTGTACTAAGGACTAGGCCACAGAAAAATCTACTTCTTGAGTCTGTTGCAAACAAAGCCCCATAACTACTTGTGCATGATGTTTCCATCTGGCAATGTTATGGAGCCTGGCAAAGAGAAAGGGGAGGGTGGTAGTTAAAAGACAGTGCTGTGAAGTTGCTTTTCTCATCCCCTCTACTTACTACATTATGCCAATTGTTTAATTATCAAGCCCAGTGCAACCTAATTGCTATGTTCTTTGAAAACTGTCGACTGCTAACAGTAGGGGTGGGGAAATTGTCTGTTCCGGGAAAAAGCGAACGAACCACTTCCACAAATGTAACATCGCTCCCTTCCTCCCCCTGCCCAATCTTCAATTCACGCTAAAGCAGAGATGACAAAGCTAGAACCATGATTTGGCAAACTGGTGCCCTGTGGTTGTTCTGGATTACAACTCCCACAATCCTTCGCCAGTGGCCATATTGGACAGTACTGAAGATAACTGAAGACCCAAACATCTACAGAGTAACCAGGCTGCCTGTCTCAGTTATATAAAGAGATTAAAAAATGCAGCTTGTATTGCATGGAAAGCCACAATCTTCCACATGTCCTTTTGGGTGTTGAACAATGGGACCCTATATTTAGATAGTTCTTGAACTAAGACCAGAATGTCCATTGTTAAGCAAGGAAGTTGCTAAGTATGCCTGATTTTGCAATTGTTTTTACCATGGGGTTGTTAAGTCAATCACTGCAGTTTTTTTTTCAAATCACACAGTTGTTAAATGAACCCAGCTTTCCTCATTGGTGAAAGCCAGCTGGGAAGGCTGCAGATGGTAATCATATGACTCCAGGACACTGCAGCCATAGTAAATACATTCCAGTTGCCAAGCAACCAAATGTTGATCACGTGACCCTGGGGGTGCTGCGACAGTCGTATGTGTGAGAACTGGTCCTAAATCACTTTTTTTTCAGTACCACTGTAACTTTGAACTGTTGTAAAACGAATGGTTGTAAGTCTTTAGGATCTAATCCCAAGTATGAACTTCAAGACAAGCATAAACATCAAGACAACCAATCAAGTGATGAGAAGTATAGAGAACTCAGATATAAAATAGGAGATGTAGGAAGTAAATATAAGGTCAGTCAAAAAGGATTCAGATGTACACATTAACACTCAAAGCATGAGGAACAAGCATGGAAAACTTGAAGTTCTAATACATATTTCCTTTCCAGCTTTGTGGACCGGCACGGTGGGGGAAGGGGATAATTCTGCAAGAGCAGCTGGCAAACGCATGCACATAGCTCCATTTGCACAAGCAGTGTGGATGCATGCCCACCGCTCCTGCAAATGGAGCATGTGTGCATGCTTTTGGCCACTGCTCACATAAGTTGGGATGCGCATGCGCACACTCACCCACTATTTCCACAGCCTGGTTGCAAACACCTTATGACCCACTAATGGACTGCGGCCCACAGATTGGGGACCTTCGGCTACCCTGTTCAGTCTGTGGCTCCAAGGTTTCTATTATTCTATGTTTTATGGTCTACGTTGAGGACTACCTGTATATATACTATCTGTCTGCATTAGAAAATGTGCCCATTTAATATAGTCTGTGATGTATAAGTCCATAAATGTCATATTCCTGAAAAAAGACAAAAACTGATCTGCGGGGCTAACAGAAGAGAATCGGCAATCATTTTCTGCTCAGTTGATGATTAGTTATAGGTTACCATACTGGCCTTGGAAGTAAGTTAATGGATTTTTAGTGAAAATTTATCATCAAAAAGTGCAATGAAGAGCAACTAAGATGACTAAAGGCCTGGAGACAAGTATGAAGAACGATTGCAAGAATTGGGTATGGATAGCCTAGAGAAGGACTAGAGGTGACATGATAGCAGTATTCCAGTACTTGAGGGGCCACCACAAAGAGGAGGAGGGAGTCCACTTATTTTCCAAAGCACCAGAAGACAAGAAGCAATGGAGGGAAGAGAAGCAACCTGGAATTAAGGAGAAACTTCCTAACAGTGAGAATAATAAACCAGGCTTGCCTTCAGGAGTTGTAGGTGCTTCATCACTGGAGGTTTTTAAGAAGAGATTAAACAATCACTTGTTTGAAAAGGTATAGGGCCGGGATGGCGAACCTATGGCACGCATGCTACAGGTGGCACGCGGAGCCATTTGTCAGGGCACGCGAGGCATTGCCCTGTCAGCTGGCCAGCGTGCATGCATGCACTGGCCGGCTGACTTTAGCCTTTTTTTGGAGGCCATTTTTCGCCTTCCCCAGGCTCCAGAGACTTTATAGGAGCCTGGGAAAGGCGAAAACAGCCTCCCTGCCCCCCACGAAGGCCCTCCGGAGGCTTCAGGAGCTTCCCTGAAGCCTCCGTAGCGCAGAAAACCGACCCTATGGGAAAACCAGAAGTTTGGGAATGGACTTCCAGTTTGCTCATAGGGCCGGTTTAAGCCCTCCGGAGCCTTCAGGGGCCTTCCGGAGGCTTCCCTGAAGGCTCCAGAGGACGAAAACGACCCTACGAGCAAACCGGAACTTCCGGTTTGCCCGTAGGGGCGTTTTTTGATGCTCCAGAGGCTTCAGGGAAGTGCCTGAAGCATCCAAGGGTCTCGGGGGGGGGGAGGTTGTTTTCACCCTCCCCAGGCTCCTATAAAGCTTCTGAAGCCTGGGGAGAGCGAAAAAAGCATGCAAAAAATGGGGTGTCGTGCCTGTCATGCGCGCAAACGCTCTGGGGGTCACTCATTGCATTATGGGTGTGGCATGCCTGCGCATGACCCCCCCCCCTGCGCTCCCCCTTCTTTTGGCATGTGAGCCAAAAAAGGTTCGCCATCGCTGGCATAGGGTCTCCTGCTGTAGGCACTCTTTATGTTCTAAAATGACTTAAGTGGGTTTCTTAAATTACTAAGTAAGCTACCCACTAATCCAATAAAAGTACATTAAATACATAATTAATTTTTAATCTTCACCAGCACGATCTCTGCCTTTATCATCTTCCAGAATGATTTTGAAAGGAAAGGCCATTGTAATTTGTAAGAAGATGCAAATATACAATCTGGGGTCATAATGAAAAAACAGCATATCTTAGCTCAAGCCTGACTGCATCCTGGAAGTGGGGAATAACCAACAGACTGTCAGTCCAAGGCAGACCCGACTTGAACCCCAAAGTTATAAATACTAAAACTACTTTGGTTACACAGGTAGTCTTCAGTTAACTAATGTAATTGGGATTGGAAATTTCCATCGCTAAGCAACATGGTTATAAAGTTCAGTGTCACATGAGTGCATCATTTAGCAACAGCAACTCAAGCATTCCTGGTTGCTGTTGTTAACCAAATGCCTCAGCCGTTAAGCGGGGACCCACCTAATCCAACACATTTCTAGCTTGCTGCCTCCCAGCCCTGAGTCTCAGTAAGCTAAGGGGCTTCCTCCTCTTAAACTGCACCCATCTCTGCTCTTTCGGGTGCCCTGCCCATCATCTCTGCTCGCCCTGCTTTTAAGTCTTGTGAGAAGGTCCCACACAATTTGGACAAGGCCTTGTATAGCCTTGGGAACAAGGCCTGGCACAGCCAGCAGCTGCCTTGTGAAGGGTCAGGCCAGGAGCCGTGGTTGCACAATGGTGAGAATGTTAACTCACTAACTCACTGTTCACTCCAGGAGTATCAAGCGTTCGATCCTGACCAGCTCAAGGTTGACTCAGCCTTCTATCCTTCCGAGGTCGGTAAACCGAGGACCCATATTGTTGGGAGGTAAAATACTGACTCTGTAAACTGCTTAGAGAGGGCTGTAAAGCAGTATATAAGGAGCGGTATATAAGTCTAAGTGCTACTGCTATTGCTATTATCAGCATTGGGAGAAGATAGCAAGGGCAGCTGGGGACAGCAAAGCTGAAGGTGGTGGCAGACGCAGGGTGGCCAATAGGGGAGAAATGGGGGTGGGTGGGTAGAATAAGTGGGTAGCCGGGAATTGAAGTGCTCCTGCGGTTGTTGAATGTAGGCAGGTGCCTAAATTTTGCTCACGTGACCATAGGGGCACGCAACGGTTGTAACTTCTGAGGTATCAGGTATAACTAACATTTGTTCATAATGGTCGCTGAATGAATGGCCATTAACCAAGGACTACTTGTAGAATCTTGCAACTGTGAATGTGCCTTCCTTCTCTCTATCCTTATCCTAAAGAGAAATAGGGAAGGTAAACTATGGATCATTTTTCAAAATCCCATTCCTGCCTTGGACTCAAGATTCCTCTTATCTGACCACTGCCAAGGCAGTGGTTCTTTCTCCAGTTCTCCGAGGTTATTCTCAGAGCCTATTACGTAGCATCTCCCTGCTTAATTGAACAGGATGGGTCAATTCAGATAGGAGAAGGTGCTCCAGGAATAATTTAGGTTGCAGGCCATTGGTGGCTTTAAAGGTTAAAACCAGCATTCTGAACTTAATCCAGAAACTTGATAGTCAGCCCTTGCCAGTAAGGCAGAGCTGTGGTCTCACTATTTTCTTTTTTAATATAATTTTAATAAGAATTTTGATTATAATAGTAAAAGCAATACAAACTAAATTTAGAGAAAGAGAAGGGAGAAAAAAAGAAGAAAAGGTATAGGAAAGGGGAAAAAAACATAAAGAAGTGACTTTCAACCTTTATCACAACAAATAAAAACAAGTTTAGTAACTTCACTCCTTCTAAGGTTACAAACAGGTTATCTCTTTATCTCATATCATATCTATAAATAAATCCATAAAACATAAACTTTTCAGTCCTGGGATCAGCGAAATATCCAGAAGGAATTGCCAGAATGGCAAAAAAAATCTTACTTTTATGTTTTTATGTATTTATATCCCACCTTTATTATTTTTACAAATAACTTAAGGCAGCAAACATATCCAATACACCTTTCTCCTGCTACTTTCTCTACAAGAACCCTGTGCGAGATTGCTTCCGGTTTCCAAAGGCGACGGACGCTGGGCATCCGCTGTTCGCTTCTCCGGTGGGCTCCTTTTAGGAGCACAGGCGGTCTTGAGGGATCACCTGCCGTAGGGCGGCTTGCTGGAACCCCCGCAATCGGCGGCAGCCGTGTGGGTTTCCAGCCTCACCTCAGAAGCCGGGGAGCAAGGGCGGTGCATAGTGCAGCAGTGGGCTGCCTGCGCCTTTGCTGAATGGACTCCGGAAGGAAGCAATTAATCAGAAGTAGCGGCTGAAGTGCTGAAGGTGAGAAGTTCGCTCCAATCTCTCTAACCCTCTTTAACTGATGAGCAGCAGCCTTTTGTAAATTGTGGATTCAATCTATTTGAAGTTGGAAGATTGGAGGAGGGTTCTTCCACCCCCCTCGGGTAAAGCGGCATTTGGACTATCTCTCAATCTTGGAATGGAGAGAGAGAGCAAAAGTTGAATTAGTCACTTGCACTAACTATGTGAGAAAGATTTATATCACAACTGCAAGAGGTGACTGCTGAGCTGTTTTAAAAACGTTATGGAAACTTTTGATGTTCTGCTCCCTGGTTCCCTGTGAAAGGGGGAGCCAAGATGGCCTGCTTCCGTCTTCTTCTTCACACTTATAAATGAAATTTGCCTTTTGAAAGTACCTTTGAAGAAATTCCTGGCTTTATATTACTACTCCCCCCTGAAGGACTCCTGGAGCTCCTCCTGTTATGTGGTCTTTCTGGATCTGAATTATTTGATTTTCTTTTTTTTTTTGGCTTGGAACTGTGATTGAGGATTAACTTTCACTTTTGGACCTGCCTGTCTTCTCGGACTCACCCAGCTGCATGCTCCACAGACGCTATTTCTTTTGCAAAAGATTTACAGTCATCTCTGAACTCAGACAAATGGGGCCCAGAAGACCACCTTCAGGCAAGGCAGCCTCGGCACCTACCTCCTCTACATCCAGCCCAACGACTCAACAGACAAAAATTCCATCATTTTTACAACAAGAAGGGACTGGAGAGAGTTCAAAAGATTTATCTGTTATCCAAATGTTCCAGGCTCTTATGAAGGGACAAAATGAGTGGAAAAAAGAGGTGGCAGATTTTAAAGAAGAGCTCAGAGGTGTACAGCAGCAAACAACAGAAAATAAACAAAGAACCGGTGAACTGGAGGAGGGTGCGGTTGGGCTGGGGGAGGAGGTTATGGCAGTCCAGAAGGGGAATAGAGAATTGAAAATTTTTATGGTAGATAGAACTTGAAAGAATGTCCTTTTTTCTCAGATTCCAGAACCTACCGGAGACAGAAGATGAAGATCTTAAGGATATTATGTGTACAATCTTAGCAGAATATATTAAGAGAGATAAAGAAAAGTTGTGGTGGGATATGGATCTGGTTTACAGGATCAACTCAGCATATGCCAGAATACATAATGTTCCAAGGGAACTACATGTTAAATTTCTTAGGAAGACCACGAGGGGTGAGGTGCTAGGGGCCCAAAGGGGGAGACCACTAAAATACAAAGACAAAGAAATTACCATTCTTAAGCAAATTCCAAAAAAAATAAGAGATAAGAGGAGGAAGTATTCCTCCTTATCAAAGAAATTATATAATAAAAAAGTTTGGTTTAGATGGTTATTGCCAGAAGGAATGTTGATCTTCTGGGAGCAAAACAGAATTAGAATTAACACAGTTGTGGAGGCAGAGGCCTTCATTAAAAAACATAGTGCCCTCCTAGAAGACGAAAATATAAGAGGTAGTGAAAAAGGTGACAATACACGAGATGTGAAGGAGGGAGGGGCTGCAGCTCTGCCTGAGGACAGGGGGGAGGGAGCAATATCGAAAAGACTCAGGTCACAAAAATAAATGTATTTGAAATATCATTGTAATTGTTGATATATTAGAAAGTGGCAAAAGAGATGATTAAGCACATGGTTGATACAATGTATAACAAGATGCTGTTTCTGCTTATCTTTTATCTTTTGTTTTTTCTTTTCTGTAAAAGTTGAGAGATTTGGAGGGATTTCTACCTCCAGCACAATGGAGATGCCAAAATTTTTGTATATCCACTTACCCTTTCCCATAAATGTTTAAAAATCAATAAAATTCTTTTTTTAAAAAAACTGTGCGATTATTTTGTGCTGAGGGAGAGTGACTGGCCCAGTCACCCAGCAGACTTTCATAGCTAGGGAAGGATTTGAACTCATACTCTTGTTTTCTAGCCTTGTGCCTTAACCACTAGACCAGGCGTGTCCAATCTGTGACCCATGAGCTTCATGTGGCCCTGCAAAGCTAATAATGCATCCCCAGATGATCATAAATTTTTAACATTATGTGATTTACATACAGTACATTCATTTTATTATGCATTTTATATTTGTCCCAAGACAATTCCTCTTTACTCAATGTGAGTGAAGCAGGCCAAAAGGTTGAACACCCATGCACAAGATCAAACTGGCTCGTGATCAAATAAGCCAACTTTATATTTCTTCCTTTTACTTCTAATAGTCTTAATCTCTTAATTCAATCAAGTGATGTTTTTTTTAAACAAAGTTTTATTGGTTTTTTTAATATTTTACAAAGGGAAAAGGTAGGGGATAGGTTACAAATTTTGGCAACTGCAGTGTGCGGTAGGTGCGCCCCCCCTCCATACTCATAGTATACATTTGCACATAATTCATTATTAGGTAGTAACATAATAACATATAGTCAGCATGTAAGTTCAGTTAATAATTTCGAACAGTTTATGTCAGGTGGATTTTCTTACTCATTTTTGTGATCTGAGCTTTCTCAATGTTGCCCCATCTCCCCCCGCCGACAGAGCTCCGGCCCCTCCCGTGTCCTGTGTATCTGGTGGAGGATCCTCAGGTTTTTCTAGGAGTAGTTTGTTTTTTTTCCATAAATGCCTGTGCCTCTATGGGTGTATTAATTCTAACTCTTGTCTCCTCCCAGAATATTAGCATACCTTCAGGCATCAACCATCTAAACCACACCCCCTTCTGGCATAGTTTATTCGCTAATTGCGAATAGTTTTTTCTTTTTTCTCTTACTTTCTTGGGGATCTGTTTCAGAATGGTTATCTCCTTATCTTTGTATGTCAGGGCTTGCCCCCGTTGTGTGCTCAGAATTTCATCTCTTGTGCTTTTTCTAAGGAATTTAATGTGTACCTCCCTGGGAACATTGTGTATCCTAGCATAAACTGAATTCACTCTATATACCAGGTCTATTTTCCACCCCATCTGTTGCTTCTCTTTCTGGATGTAGTCAGCCAAAATGTTTGTCATGATGTCCCTTATATTTTCATCATCTGTCTCTATCACATTTTGAAATCTAAGATAAAAGGACATTCTCTCAAACTCTATTTTCATCTGCTGGGAGTCAAGTTCTTTGTTTCCCTTCTGCATCCCTTCCATCCCTTCCCTCATCTCAGCCGCCCCACCCTCCAAGAGGTCCAATCTCTGTGAGTTCTTATTAATTTTGGCCTGGTTCTCTTTAATTTCTTCTTTCATCTCCTGCAGTTGTTTCTTTATTTCCTCTTGTCCCTGTATAATTTGCTGAAACATTTGTTGAAAGTCCATCTCCAGAGATTTGGGTTGCATCAAAGCTGTTATTTTTGATTGTGTACTAGGACTGGAGGTTGCAGATGTCCGGGCAGAGGCAGCAAAGCCAGGCTTTCCAGGAGGTGGTTTTTTAGGTGGCATTCTTTATACCATAAAGAGTTCAGTCAGTATAGAGAATGGTCAATCAGAAAGGCAAGGCAGCTAAGAGAGTCCAAGAGACAGAAGGTCCAGGCAGAAGAGATTCCCTTTAACAACCCTAACAACTCTAACGAAAAAAAAGTCAGCTGTTTAAATCCTATTTTCGGCGTGAATCGGAGAGGCGCGGCTGGAGGGAGGGGGAATTCCCCCCCTCCCTCAGACAGGCGGCTGGAAACGATTTAGCTCTTTGCCCCAGGGAAAGGAGGAGGAGGGGGAGAGCCAACCAATGATGTCACGCTCCTATTAAGTGAATTAAGTGAATTTTCGGACTTAAGCCCTAAAACAATGATGATCTGGAAACTTTGAACATTGAACTTTGAAAACTTTATTTGTTGCCTCCAAACCCGAAGCTGGCAGGGCAAGATGGCACACTTCCGTTGTCTTTATGAAATGTGAAATCTGACACCACCTTTGAAACTTCAGGCTTCCAGTCTTTGTCTCCGTGTTACTCAGATAAGTCTCTTGTGGATTGCTGTTCTTTGAACTCCCTGGAGTGGAAATTTTGCTCTATTACCAGGGCCAGTGGAAACGAGAAAGTTCACGCCTCACCGCACAGCAGTCGCATCCTTCTAGTTTCTTTTTCTCCGATCGGCATCATAGCGAAGACGCCGGAGCGTCTCCCCATCGTGCTCCCCGGTGCCTGGAGCGAGGCGAGGGACCTCCCGCCGGCCGCCGCCGATCCAGGGATCCCCCGCGGTGCCGCCCCTTCGGCAGGGCGCCTCTACGGGGCGTCCTGTGCCCCCCAAGGAGTGGGAAGCCCACCAGGGAAGCGGGGGGCGAGCAAGGCTTGCTCGTCGCCATCGGCCGCCGGAACCGGAACTCCTAATTCAATCAAGTGTTGTTATAGGATTTAATTTCTCTTCAATTTTTCTTTATCCTATTACACAACATTTCTTTTAAGGGTTTAACCAGCTTCTTTTGTAGATCTAGTAAGAAAATATTTCCCAAGTCACTCTAAATTTATATTTTCCTTTTAAGTTTTCAAACATCAGGGAGTTTCTTTTGTATATCCAAAAAAGGGTCTTTTTTTCAGATTGTTCTCTTGGCTTGTCATTTGTAGCTCCACTTCTGATACTTTCTCTGTCTTGTTAGATAACATTTGCTATAAATCTGTCATTTACACATTGACATCTTCTGGACATAATCTATTCACAGAATCAAACATCATTACTGACATTGTTGATATTATAGCTACTAACGTCTGGCTTCATTCTTTAAAGATCTCCTTTAATGTTTCCGAGGTTGTTTTTTGTCATTTTGTAAACCCCAGTATTAACTGACATCAATAACAGGCTTATATTTTTTTCCTTCTGCTCAAAATCTATAATCCCTCTTTAAACTGATGTCCACCTTCTAAAATCCCAAAGTAACTTACCTTTGTTATCTCTTACAATAACCAGAATAGCCAAAATAATTCTGTTTCCCACGTTTCCCAATAGAAACTATTTTTATAGTAAATTCTAAAATCTTAGCAATATTCCAAATTTATCTGAATCCGGCCCACAGGGTGCTTAAATCCGGCCCACGGGTCTGGCCTGGAAATATCAAAGGACCGGCCCACGGTGCCTCTGCTGGCTGAAAACAGTCCGTTTTCAGCCAGCGGAGTGCTATAGGAGGCAAAATGGAGGGCTAAAACGAGGCACAGGGGAGCTGCATGCAAGCCCCCATGCCCCATTTTGGCCAGTAAAGTGTTGCGGGAGGCCGTTCAGGCCAAAAATGGGGCAGAGGGGGTTGCGCGCTGCCGTCCCATGCCCCATTTTGGCCAGCAGGGTGCTGCAGGAGGTGTTCATCCTGTCTCCTCCCGCCGACCCGTGGAGGAGAACAACAATGCTGATCTGGCCCTCAAAGAAATCCAGTCTGACACCCCTGTTCTATTTTGTTCTGTTCCTGTCCTATCCTTATCCAAAGTGGTTCTGAGGTTCCTATTCTTTGGTCTTCTATTTAAAAATAAAATAAAATAATTAAATATATAACTCCTAGATTTCACTGTCTTCGCTGCAGTTGTCAGTTCCATTTTCATTATACTTCCCCTGGAACTTGTTGCCTTCATAATTTTTAGTCTGGTACAGATATTTATGTTTTCTCCTTTCTTTATTGTAAAGTCCCAAGGCTAACACACACACACACAAACCTTTTCTTGGAAAACCATCTTTCTGGCCTACATCACTTTATCCCACTTTGCCAATCTTGTCAAAATATTTCTCAAGATACTAAAAAGTAGTGGAGACAAGTCTTTCTTGAGCATAAGAAAAGTATCAGTGAACTGAAAAAGCGGAGAGGACAGTAGAAGTAATCTACTGATCCAGGCTTACCTGGAATTCTTCTTGATTTCTAAGCAGCTGACAGCGTTCCTTTAGCAGTTCCTCCAGTGCTAATTCTGGTTCCTGACACTCTCGCACACCTTGGGGGAAATCTGTTACCAGACTGGAAAGTTCGAGGTGGCATACCAGTCAACAAGAGGAGAAGAAATAAGCAAAGTTTAGAGGTGGGCAAATGGGAAGTTAATAATTTCTAAAAAGAAAGGAAGGAAGGAAGGAAGGAAGGAAGGAAGGAAGGAAGGAAGGAAGGAAGGAAGGAATTAATTAATTTGGGTGTCCTTTATTCATTCAGCAAAAGATAACAAAAGGGAGAAAAGAATAAAAGAAACAGAAGAAAAACAGAGAAAGGAATGCAACATATTGTATCATGGTATATATTGATCATATGCAATACGTATTGATCATATATAGTACAGGAATGGATAAGAAGCCATATTTTTTGTTAGCTGTTTTTGGTTTTATTTAGCCATTTATTTATTTATTTATGGCTTCATATGACCTGCCAATTTGCAAAAAATTGAATCTGGGCAGTGTACAATAATAAAAACAAAACTTGAAATAAATAACAGTCAGGGCGCATCAACATATATTCTACTTTCCGGGATGAGCTTCTCTAACATTTTGTCCCTGATGGCTAAGGGAATAGCCACTTCTTCAAAGTCTTCTTAAAAGTTTATCAGGATCAGGGCCAGTCAAATCTCGGGGTGGCTCAAAAGTCTTGTAAGCTAGCATGGCTGGGCCAGCTGAATCTTGGGTTTTAAATTAAAATGAAATCTGGAGCAAGGACACAGCTATATAGACATAATATTTTATGTTGCATTTGGCAGATCCTTCGTAAAATGTAACATGATGAAAAATCCCTGTGAGCTAATCTTGGATAAAAAACCTAATATCCATGTAATATATTAACAAACACAATCATGGCCTCAAAGAATGGAGAAAGAATTGCTTCCACTCATTGCTCCTCCCAGCCATTCAATAATCTTAGTCCCTTCCCTACTCAAATGATAAGCAATATTTTATAATTACAAAATTGCCTGTTTTTACATGTATGTATGTATATATGTATGTATGAATGTATTCAGCCATTTCAGGTGAACCGGTTGTTAAATTGCTGGCTGGCCCCACCCCTTCCTGCCCTGCCCCTTCCAGGAATCCCCACGCAGGTCTACTAGGCAAAAATGGGACGGGGGGGGGGCACTCCACGTGGCCCATTTTTGCTCTTACAGGTGTACAGGAGGCCGAGTACTGCCTGTCACACCCCCTGGCCACGCCACCATGGCCACACCTACCCAGCCGGTCGTTAGGGCAGAGAACCGGTTGTTAAATTATTTGAATTCCATCACTGTTGTATGTATTGCATTTGTAAGCCATTCAGTGTCCATTGGCATATGTATCTATAATAAATTTAAATAAAGAGCCAATTAGGTTTAGTGGTGAAGGCACTAGGTTAGAAAACAAGACACTGTGAATTCAAGTCCCCATTAGCCAGCTAAGTGACTTTGAGTCAGTTACTCTCTCTCAACACAATCCACCTCACAGGGTTGTTGTTGTTGTTGTGGGGAAAATAGGAGGAGGAAAGTATATTGGAAATAATAGCTACCTTATTTGTAAAAATAACAAAAGCGGAACATAAATAAATAAATGAATAAATAAATAATTTTTCATTCAATTTCTATATCCTCCTTGTCTCAGTCAATGACTCTGAGCGGCTTACAATTTTATATATATGGCTTACAATAATATATATATTATAGAGAGATCGCTTCCGGCTTCCGAAGGCGACAAACGTTGGTCCGCTGTTCGCTTCCCTGGTGGGCTCCTCTTAGGAGCACAGGCGGTCTTGGAGGGACCACCTGCCATAGGGCGGCTTGCTGGAACCCCCCGGATAGGCGGCAACCATGGGGGGGGGGGGTTTCCAGTTTCGCCTCAGGAGCCAGGGAGCGCAGGGGGTGCATAGCAGCACCTTCGCTGAATGGATTCCGGAAGGAAATAACTAATTACATGCAGCGGCTGAAGTGCTGGAGGTGAGAAGTTGGTTCCAATCTCCTTAATCACTTTTAATTGATGAGCAGCAGCTTTTTGTAAATTGTGGATTCAATCTGTTTGAAGTTGGATTGGAGGGGGGTTTCTTTTTTTTTCTACCCCTCTCAGGCAAAGTGGCATTTGGACTATCTCTCAATCTCGGAATGGAGAGAGAGAGCAAAAAGTTGAATTAGTCACTTGAACTAACTATGTGAAAAGATTTATATCACAATTGCAAGAGGTGATTGCTGAGTTGTTTTGAAAACTTTATGGAAATTTTTGATGTTCTGCTCCTGGTTCCCTGTGAAAGGGGGAGCTAAGATGGCCTGCTTCCATCTTCTTCTTCCCTCTTATAAATGAAGTCTGCCGGAACAGAACAGGAAAGTTGACTGGCTAACTTACCTTCAAATCAAAACTAAATACAATAAAGATACCAAATTATATGACATTGAAACAGAACCACACGAATTGGATAAAATCATTCATAGCCCAGATAGAAAAATGATAGGGAGAATATATAAATTTCTCCTGAAGTATAAAATGGAAGAGGAAATTGTGAAAGAACAAATGATAAAATGGCCGCAGAACTTTGGATATAATATTGAATTAGACAAATGGGAAAAATTTTGGGGAACAAACTTAAAAATGACACTCTCAGTTGCATACAAGGAAAACCAGTACAAAATGTTTTATAGATGGCACCTGGCACCAACAAGGTTAGCTAAAATATCATCAAATACCTCCCCAAAATGTTGAAAATGCGAATCGATACACGGAACGTATTACCATTATGGTGGACCTGTGAGGAGGCTAAAAAGTTTTGGAAAAAGATCAAAAATTGGCTGGAGGCAATAACGGGAGTTAAAATAGAATGGAAACCGGAAATCTTCTTATTAGGAATAATGTCTGCGAAATACAAAAAAGAAATCCAGTATTTAATACTACCTATAATGACGGCGGCAAGGATTGCCTATGCCCAGAAATGGAAAAACAAACTAACTCCAAGTGAAGATGAAATAATAAGAAGGTTATGGACTGTGCTGAAATGGACAAACTAACTAAAGAAATTCAGGGAAAAGAAGAATCAGAATTCTACCAGATATGGGATAAATGGTATAGGTGGATGGAAGAAAGAAACAAGAATCAATGAAAGAATGTAACAAAATTCAAAAATAATAGTTATGAGTAAAATATGAAAGTTAAGAATGGTGAAACCCAAATAAAATACAATTGAATGGGGAAAAAAATAATAAAAATAAAAACTTAGTTAATTTTTGGTGATCAATAAGTAGAACTTTGTAGATGCTTATAGAATGTTTTTGTTTTTAAAATGTTTATTCGTTAACAGATAACCCATCATGACAATAATAATGAAATAATAACTCTAACTGGTAAAAACAATTTGGATATAAACTATAATATGGGACCTAGGGAAAAGATTTATTAATTTTATTAATATTTTTTTTGTTTAGATTTTGTTATAAAGATGTAATCTCTCCTGGGTATTTATAAATTCTAGTAATAAATTTTTGCCTAGATTTATTATAATATAAATATAATTTATTCTAGACAAAAGCACGTTTAAACAAATATAGTTAAATGAGAATGATGGTATATTGATGGTATAAAGATTTTTGATTTAAAATGTACAATCCAATATGAATGAAGTATAAAGAATGATTGTAGTAACGCACGAAATTTATTTGTAACCAATCGACATGCCTTCTGGAAGATGTAATGAAGAATGTTTTTGTGTGTGTTTTTGTTTAATTAAAACAATAAAAAAAAGAAAAAAAATGAAGTCTGCCTTTTGAAACTACCTTTGAAGAAAGTCTGGCTTTATATTACCTCCCCTGAAGGACTCCTGAAGTTTCTCCTGTTATGTGGTGTTTCTGGATTTGGATTATTTGATTTTTTGTGTGTGTGTGGCTTCTTGGCTAGGAACTGTGATTGAGGATTAACTTTCACTTTTGGATTTGCCTTTCTTCTCGGACTCGCTCGGCTGCGCGCTTCGCAGACGCCATTTCTTTTGCAAAAGATTTATACTCATCTCTGAACTCAGAAAATGGGGCCCAAAAAACCATCTTCAGGCAAAGCAGCCTCGGCACCTACATCCAGCCCAATGACTCAACAGACAAAAAATTCATCATTTTCACAACAAGAAGGGACTGGAGAGAGTTCAAAAAATTTATCTGTTATCCAAATGTTCCAGGCTCTTATGAAGGGACAAAATGAGTTGAAAAAAGGAAGTGGCAGATTTTAGAGAAGAGCTCAAAAGCGTACAGCAATAAATAACAGAAAATAAACAGAGAATTGGTGTGCTGGAGGAGGGTGCGGTCGGGCTGGGGGAGGAGGTTAAGGCAGTCCAGAAGGGGAATATAGAATTGGAAAATTTTATGGCAAGGATAGAACTTGAAAGAATGTCATTCTTTCTCAGATTCCAGAACCTACTAGAGACAGAAGATGAAGATCTTAAGGATATCATGAGTACAATTTTAGCAGAATATATTAAAAGAGATAAAGAACAGTTGTGGTGGGATATGGATTTGGTTTACAGGATTAATTCAGCATATGCCAGAATACATAATGTTGCAAGGGAAGTACATGTTAAATTTCTTAGGAAGACCACGAGGGATGAGGTGCTAGGGGCCCAAAGGGGGGGACCACTAAAATATAAAGACAAAGAAATTACCATTCTTAAGCAAATTCCAAAAAAAATAAGAGATAAGAGGAGGAAGTATTCCTCCTTATCAAAGAAATTCTATAATAAAGGAATTTGGTTTAGATGGTTATTGCCAGAAGGAATGTTGATCTTCGAGGGAAACAGAATTAGAATTAACACAGTTGTGGAGGCAGAGGCCTTCATTAACAAAAACACAGTGCCCTCCTAGAGGACGAAAATGTAAGAGGTAGTGAAAAGGCGACAATACACAAGACATGAAGGAGGGAGGGGCTGCAGCTCCGCCTGGGGACAGGGGGGAGGGAACAATATTGGAAAGACTCAGGTCACAAAAATACATATATCTGGAATATCATTGTAATTGTTGATATATTAGAAAGTGGCAAAAGAGATGATTGAACACATGGTTGATACAATGTATAATAAGATGCTGTTTCTGCTTATCTTTTATCTATTGTTTTTTTACTTTCTGTAAAAGTTGTGAGAATTGGAGAGATTTCTACCTCTAGCATGATGGAGTTGCCAAAAAATTTTTGTATATCCACCTACCCTTTTCCCATAATTTTTAAAAATCAATAAAAAAATTTAAAACAAAAATTAATACACACACACATACGCACACACACACTCTAATATATATATTTTACAATAATTAATATAATTATATAATATAAAATATAAATAATAATTACCATTTACCAGTAAGTACTAAAACACATTTTAAAACAATAAAAACTATAGTTTCGTTCTCAGGAATCCATCCACTTAAGTTTCATTATTTAGAGCAGTGTTTTTCAAACTTGGTAACTTTAAAAGAAGTGTGGACCTCAATTTCCAGAATTCACACACACACACACGGCAATCTGACTGTGGAATTCTTGGAATTGAAACACCCACATCTTAAAAGTTCCCAAGATTGAAAACAATGTTTAGAGCAATATATCCAGAGTTTGGCAAATCCCAGTGGTTCCCACAGAAGGAAAGCACCGTAATAACTGGTGAAGAGGCCAGAGTCTCCTGCAGCTCTTATAATGTTATCCTTGCCCTTTTTTGGGGGGATCCTCCTCTTCCTTGCGCTATCTGTTTGACACACATAGTCCTTCGCCTGTTCTGCAAGGGACATTATCCCCACATCCAAATCCCACTTCTAACTCTTTGAACTTCACTCCTGTTGATACCTGCACAGGGCTCCCAGGACGTGCTCATGGAAGGTACTGTGTTCAGATCGGACCAGAGCCACCAGTTGCTGAACCATGCCCATGGAACAGAGAGTCTCTGCAGGGAGAAAAATGCAGAAGGTGTTAACTCCTCAAATGAAAGTAAAATTTCCTTTATAGCAAGGGTCAGCAAACTCTGAAGAGACCAAATCCCAATATAGGTAATCCTCAACATATAACCATTTGTTTAGTAACTGCTCAAAATTACAACTGCCCTGAAAAAAAGTGACTTCTGGCCATCTTTCACACAACTGTTGTGTGTTGATCACGTGATTTTGATCACATGATCAAAATTCAGGCACTTGTAGCAAGATTGGCTGAAATGTATAACAACGTATCCCCAAATGGCTGGAAATGTAATCAAGTACCGGGCACCTATTACCACATTCAGTGAAAATGTAAAAAGTGAAAGAATTTTGGTGAGATATCCAGATGTGGTTGGAAGAAAAGACTGGATAAAAGTTAGAATTCAAACCAGAGTTACTGTATTTTTTGGAGTATAAGACGCATCTTTTCCCCTCAAAATAGAGGCTGAAAATCTGGGTGAGTCTTATACACTGAATACAGCATTTTTAGCCTCCCGAAACCCCGCCCCCTTCACAAAAATGGACGTGCAGAGGGTTTAGGAGGCTTGCAAAGTGCTCAGGAGGGCTCAGGAGGGCAAAAAAAAGCAAAATTTGGGTCATTTGACCCCCCTAGTCCCCAGGAGCACTCTACTAGCCTCCCAAAGCCTTTGCATGCCCCCCTCTTTTTTGCAAAAAATGGGCTGTTTTTTGCTCATTTTTGCCCCATCAGCCCCCCCCCCCCGAGCACTCTAAGAGCCTCCCAAAGCTCTGCATGCCCCCCCACCTTTTTTTTACAAAGAACGAGGCATGCAGAGGGTTTGGGAGCTCTGCAAAGCGCAAACACTTTTTTTTTTAATGTACCTCTTGAAAATCATGGTGCGTCTTACTCTGTGGTGTGTTTTATAGTCCGAAAAATACGGTATTCTTAATAGGAATCATAACAGAGGATCAATATATCTAATACTACATATTATAACAGCAGCAAGAATGGTATACACCCAACAATGGAAAAACCAAAATATACCTTCAGAAAGGGGGATAATAAAGAAAATATTTGTATGTGCAGAAACGGATAAATTGACACTAGAAATAAAAAACAAAGGAAAATCAAAATACCATGTTATATGGAATAGATTTTACCAATGGTTGGAAATGAGAGGTGGAAGTTGGAACAAGAATTAGTATTTGTGAATATGGAAAGTGATGTAATATATGCAAATACAAATGAGTATATTGAGTAGAATGTATGTATGTATGTATGTATGTATGTATGTATGTATGTATGTATGTATTTGTGTTACAACCCCTGGTATGCCTAATTTATTTATTTATCAGTACAAATACAACATATATATATATATATATATATATATATATATATATATATATATATATATATATATATATATATATATATATATATATATATATATATATATATATATATATATATATATATATATATATATATATATATATATATATATATATATATATATAAATTAGTAGTGTAACATAAGAGGACAATGATACTTGTGTTTTATCTGTATACTTATACTTTAGTATGTATGGCAGAGATAACGCAGGTGGGTTGCACTGTGTCTGATATTTTAACAAAAAATTAAATAATTTAAAAAAAATTCAGACACTTGTCAATTGGGAGGTTTGGATGACAATTGCACTATCCCGGGTCATATGATAATCATTATCCCAGGTCATGTGATCCCAGCGGCTTCAGGCAAGCAAAGTCAGTAGTGCAAGCCAGTTTTGGCTAACGACCATAAGATTCACTCAACAATTGCAGTAATTGTAACCACTGACTTCCGCTCCTTCCGACAGAAATTGAAGACACACCTGTTCCGACTGGCTGGCCTGGCATAATTTTAACGTCTACCTCCTGGCATACATATTTCTTACTGGTTTTTTAGGGGGATTGTTCTTTTAAACTTAATTTTATAGGATATTGGGGTTTTAAAGTCTGTACATTTTAAATTATTTACTTAGCAATACAGTTCTGTATATCTTTTTATCCTCCTCTTATTTATGTATCTATCCACTTAATAATTTTAATTGTTTAAATTTTATAGTCATTTACGATGTATTTTGATATGGACTGTACACCGCCCCGAGTCCCTTTCGGGAGAGGGGGCGGTCTATAAGCGCTAAGAAATAAATAATAAAATAAAATAAATTTGCTTAAAAACTGTGGCAAAAAAGGTTGTAAAATGGGGTACAATCGACTTAACAACAGTTTTCCTTAGCAATGAAAATTCTGGGCTCAACTGTGGTTGTCAAGGTTTATCTGTACCTCTTTTTATATGGTTCACAAGCCAAAAATGGACAAGTTGGTGGCTGATCACCAGGTCTGAGTTGCAGTCATTCTTAGGGCAAGGGGCGGGGCTGGGGGGGGGGCTTTGCAATGGAAGCCTATCAAGCAGCCTTCTTGTTGGTTGGCTGCTGCCCTCCAATGGCTACCGAGTTTTCAGCCTGCACAATTACCAGCTGTGCCTGCAAAGGCAGAGGAGAGATGGGATGAGACGTAGTGGGGTGGTGGTTAAAATGTAGTATTGCAGGTTAACTCTGCCAACTGCCAGAGGTTGCTCCTGACTGCCTCAAGGTTGACTCAGCCTTCCATCCATCCGAGGTCAGTAAATTGAGGACCTAGATTGTTGGGGGCAGTATGCTAACTCTGTAAACTATTTAGAGAGGGCTGTAAAGCACTGTGAAGTACATGTAGTCCTCAACCTACAACAGTTTTTAGTGACCATTCAAATTTACGGCACTAAAAAAAGTGACTTATGACCATAGTAGCTTCCCCATGATCACATGATCATAATTCAGATACTTGGTAATTGACTCATATTTATGACTGTAGCAATGTCCTGGGATCATGTGATCCTCTTTTGCGATCTTCTGACAAGTTTAAGTCAATGGGGAAACCAGGTTCACCTAACAACAGTTAGAAAAATTTTAAAACTATACTGATTTACTTATCAGTCTGAAAGCAGCCTTTGTCTCCTGATTCGCACACCATTCAAGTGTCTTCAAAGTGTCTAAAATCCATGGAGCTACTCCCAAGCATGAAAGGCTGATGATTGCAGTGACTGGGAACAGAAGCACAATAAATGGGGCAGGAATTGGCAACCAGATGAGCACATTTCATGCTAGCTTAATTTCCTGCTCGTCAAGGGAGATAAATTTTTATTTTTCTCAGAGCTGGAAAAGACCCTCAGCCTCGTATTTCAAAACTCTATTTATAAAGAGTTATTCTAGGACCAGCCAAAGATTGATTCAAACATGTCCCCCCCACCCAGTTCTTCCTTTATTAACAATCTCTGTATATAACGCTATTCTTTGTAGACTGTGAAAACTGCACAGGAAAGATCGAAGCTTTTAAGCAATCCTTAGGCACAGCTCAGTGGGTGCCCACAATCATAAAAGGTAAAGGTTCCCCTCGCACATGCGTGCTAGTCGTTCCCAACTCTAGAGGGCGGTGCTCATCTCCATTTCAAAGCCAAAGAGCCAGCGCTGTCCAAAGATGTCTCTGTGGTCATGTGGTCAGCATGACTCAACGCCAAAGGTGCACAGAACGCTGTTATCTTCCCACCAAAGGTGGTTCCTATTTTTCTACTTGCATTTTTACATGCTTTCGAACTGCTAGGTTGGCAGACGCTGGGACAAATAAAGGAAGCTCACTCCATTATGCGGCGCTAAGGATTCAATCTAATGCCACGGGCCAGATCCAGCCCTTGTGGTGCTTAGATTTCGCCTACGGGGGTGTCTTGGAAACAGCAAAAGACAGGCCCGCAGTGCCTCTGCCAGCAAAAACTGAGCTCTGGAGGCCCTCTCAGATCCCGTTTTCACTGGCCGATGGCTGCAGGAAGAAAAAATAAGGAAAGGAACATATAGCTCTGAAACAAGAAATATTTCTGTTGGATATCATACCAGAAAAATATAATAAAGGGACTATGTATGTAAACTACATGTGTTAACAGCGGCGAGAATTGTATTTGCACAACACTGGAAAGGTGTGGAGATCCCTACAGATGAGAAGATAATTCTTTAAAATACTAGAATGTGGAGAAATGGATAGATTAACACTTGAAATTAAAGAGTAGGATGATACGGAATATTCTGATACATGGGATTTATTATATGTTTATTATTAATATGATTTAGTATTAATAATTAAGTATTAATATTATGTTGAGAAAATACTGTTATATCATAATACAATAACTACATTATTATTATTATTATTATTATTATTATTATTATTATTATTATTATTATTATTGCTCTAACTAACAAGACAACACACTGTTTATATATACATTGAAACTGTTGCTCTTTATTTATATAGTAAAAATAAAAAAATATTTAAAAAGATAAGGAAAGAGGGGAAGGAAGGAAGAACGAAGAGGGAAGAAAATGACCATTGTCTTACCTGAACGGTCGTTCTCATGGCGCTGCGGAGAGTCCAAGGATGGGTTAACACAGCCTGTTTGCCCATGGACTGAGTAGATTTTTCCCCTCTGGCCACGCCTCCTTTGCCTCTTCCGGCTCAGTTTTAAAAACGAGGTCTTGTCCGACGAAGACGTCCTCAGCTCACACCTGTGTAAAGATACAATCTCGGAGCTAAACAATTACCCTGGGAGGGTCTTGGACTCTCCGCAGCGCCATGAGAACGACCGTTCAGGTAAGACAACGGTCATTCTCCATAGCGCTGCTTGGAGAGTCCAAGGATGGGACATGCCCAAGCTATGGTGTCCCAGGGCGGGAAGAAGTGACATTGTCCGGAGCCTCAATAACCTTCTGTAACACTCTACGGCCAAAGGAGGCTTCGGCAGAGGCAAAGGAATCGATCTTGTAGTTTCTAATGAAAGCCGTGGGAGACGCCCACGTGGCCGCTCTGCAAATGTCCAGAATAGATGCTTGAGTCGCCCAGGCCGCGGTCGTGGCCGCACTTCTGGTGGAATGTGCCGTTACACGAGGTGGAACCGGCTTGCCCTGGAGGTCATATGTCATCTTAATGCAAGCTCGCAGCCACCGACCTATGGTTGAAGATGACACCTTGCGACCCAGCGAGCCTGGTTGAAAAGACACAAAGAAGGCCTCGGAGTGCCTGATGTCCTTAGTTCGTTTCAGGTAAATGCGGACTGCCCTTCGCACGTCCAATTTGTGCCACCTGCGCTCCTTGGAGTGTTGAGGGCTGGGACAGAAATTCGGGAGGATCACCTCCTGAGACCTGTGAAAATGAGAATTCACCTTCGGCGTGAAGGCGGGGTCTAACCGTAGGATGACCCTGTCTGGGTGTATGATGCACAATTCTTCCTTGGCTGAGAAGGCCGCAATCTCAGATACCCTTCTGGCTGAGGTAATGGCTATGAGGAAGGCAGTCTTAAGAGTCAGATGTCGAAGAGAGACCTTCCTCAAAGGTTCGAAGGGAGCCGCTGTCAATGCCTGCAGTACAAAGGGTAGGTTCCAGGTCGGGTACCTGTGCACCACCTGGGGTCGAATGTTGTAGGCCCCCTTCAAAAAGCTCTTGACCTGAGGATGGTGACTCAGGGATTGAAGTTGGTGTCTGGCTAAGATGGTGGATAACGCAGCAACCTGGCGCCTGAGTGTGGCTGGCGCCAGTCCTTTGTCCAAGCCCTCTTGTAGGAAGTCCAATAACTGAGGGATGGACGCTTCCACACTGTCAATGTCCCGTTGGCTGCACCAGGAAGAAAATGCAGCCCAAGTCGCGTCATAAATGCGAGTAGTGGCCGGACGTCTGGAAGCTTGGATAGTTTTAATGACGTTGTCTGAGAGGCTCTGGTCTTTCAGAAGCTGCCCCTCAAGTGCCAGACGGCTAACTGCAACCATTGGGGCTCTGGATGGTTGATGGCCCCCTGACGCAAGGATACCTGGTCTGGAGGAATTTTCCACGGTTGTTCCACAGACAGATCGACCAGGTCCGCGAACCAGGATCTCCTGGGCCAATGTGGAGCCACCAGAATGAGCTCCGCCCCCTCCTTCAGCAGCTTGTAGATCACCTGCGGGATCAGAGGGAGGGGCGGAAACGCGTAAAGAAGACCTGGAGTCCAGCTGGACCTCAGGGCATCCGTCCCCTCCGCTTGTGCTGACTTGTAGCGGGAGAAGAACCGCTGGAGCTGTGTGTTTGCCGCCGTGGCAAACAGGTCGACCTGTGGGAGACCAAACCTCCTTACCACCTGTGCGAACAGGTCCGGATGAAGTTGCCACTCCGAGTTGTCGATGGTCTGACGGCTCAACCAATCCGCACTCACGTTGCTGGTTCCGGAGATGTGATCCGCCCTCAGCGACGCTAAGTGGATCTCTGACCATCGTCCTATGGCCTCCGCCTCTGACATGAGTCTTTTGGAGTGGGTCCCTCCTTGCCGGTTCACGTGAGCCTTTGTGGCCACATTGTCGGTCAGTAGCAGAACGTGGTGCCCCTTCAGCTGTTCTGCAAATCTCCTCAGCGCAAGCCGGGCTGCCCTGAGTTCTAGCCAATTGATGCTCCGGGCTGCCTCCGCGCTGGACCACCTGCCTTGCGCCAACTGACCCTGGCAATGCGCCCCCCAACCGTAGAGACTGGCGTCGGTCGTTGCCACGATCCTGTCGGGTTCTCTGAATAGGCAACCCTTCTCCACTGCTCGAGACTGCCACCAACTCAGAGACCAAGTCACTCTTGGTGGGATACGAACTTTCCTGGTGGAGTTGCTGATCTTTGCTCTTTGCATTGGAAGCAAGAACCATTGCAGCTCCCTTGCATGAAGACGTGCCCAGGGAACTATGTTGAGGCAAGAAATCATGATCCCTAACAGTTGGGATAGTTGCACTACCTGCCAGGACCTGTTCCTGCGACACAACTGGATTCTGCTCCTGAGGTTGCGGATTCTTTCCGGGGACAGGGACACCTGGCAAGATACCGAGTCTATTATGGCGCCCAGGTGTTGGATGCGTGTGGCAGGAGTCAAGTTGCTTTTTTCCATGTTTATGGAAAAACCGTGGTCCTGTAAGGTGAGAACTGTGATGTTTACATCTCTCACCGCTTGTTGATGAGTCCTTGAGTGGATGATGATGTCGTCCAGATAGCACTCCAGGCGGACTGGAAGCTTGCGCAGGTGGGCCGCCACAGCTGCAAGAAGCTTCGTGAACGTTCTGGGTGCAGAAGAAAGTCCGAACGGAAGCGCCCTGTATTGGAAGTGCTTTCCGTTGTAACACAAGCGCAGGTACTTCCTGTGTGCGGGATGGATGGGTACATGCAGATACGCCTCCTTGAGATCGATGGAGGTGAGCAGATCCCCTTGTCGCATGCAGCTTAGGATCGACTGAAGAGACTGCATTTTGAAGCGCTTGTAGGCCAGATGTCTGTTCAGGCGCTTCAGATCTAAAATGGCCCTCCACCCCCCTGAATTCTTGGGGACCAGGAAGAGAATGGAATAGAACCCCCTCCCTTCCTGTTCTGGAGGAACTGACTCTATTGCGTTGATCTGCAGAAGATGATCTATTTCTGCCTGCATGAGAGCCCTCTTTACAGGGTTCTTGGATAGTGGGCAGCGAACAAAGGTCCGCGGAGGGGAGGACAGAAACTCCAAGGCTAAACCCCTCCTGATGGTATTTAAGACCCACTTGTCCGAGGTTGTTTCCTCCCAACGGTCTGCATAGAATTGCAGGCGGCCCCCGATGGGAGGAGACCCCAGACGGTCACTTCCCACGTCTAAACTGACGGTTATGGGAGCCCCCACGAAAGGGCTTCCGAAAGGACCCTTGATTGGATTGTCTGCCCCTGGAAGAAAAGTTGTTTCGTTCCTGGGACCTGTCAGAGGACTGGTTAAACTGTCTTTGGGAGGAATAGGAAGAGGAGGAGGCCTGGGCACCTTCCTGTGTCCGAAAGGCCTGTTTCCTGAACGAGCCCTGACCTTTCCTGTCATGCTTCCTGAAGGTGGAAGGAAGAACCTTCCTCTTATCCTTTGTCTCAATCAGGAATTTCTCTAGGGAATCCCCAAAGAGGTTCTCTCCCTTGAATGGAGCTGAAGCCAGCTTCCACTTAGCCTTCATGTCCGCCTGCCAGTGCCGAAGCCAAAGCAGGCGGCGAGAAGTGATGTTGGACGCTAGTGCCCTGGAGGCGAATTTCGCTGCATGCAGGGATGCATCAGAGGCATATTCCACAGCCGTAATGATCTTGTTAAGATCATGTCGCCAACGAGATGCTTCAGATGGGGGCTGAGATCTGAGTTGGCGCAGCCATAATAGGGATGCCCTCGTAAAGAACGAGGCAGAAGTGGAGGTTTTGATCGCCCAGGCAGCCGCCTGGTGCGTTTTGAGACAAGCCTTTTCTGCCCTCTTATCCTCTGCCTTTAACCCTTCTAATAACTCGGCCGGGAGATTAGAATTAGAGGTCAGAGAGACCACAGGGGCATCCACTTCTGGAGGTTTCAATACATCCTCCAGCCTAGGTTCTAAGGGATACAGAGATTTGTCTGCGCCACTGGGGTTGGCCAGGGTACCTGGCTGTGCCCATTGGCGCTGGATAACCTCCATGAACATGTCAGGGACTGGTATCAGTTCTGGGTCAGGGGTTGTTTCGCTGAACAGCCCTGCCATGAGGTCCTGGGAAGTAGAAGGGACTTCCTTGTCCTTAGGTTTGGCACCAAGCTCAGTAGAGGCTCTGGCCTTGTGTAAGATGGACTTGAATAAGGATGGCTTAAAGAGACCAGTGAAGGAGGGCTTGTCTGGAGGCATATCCTCATCCTCCGAGAGAGCAAAGTCCTCAGCAGTCTCCTCCTCCCACGTAGACACCTCTGTGGTGATAGAGGTGCCCGGGGAGTCGAGGACTCTGGTCCTCTTTTCCCCCAGGGGGCGAGCAGGCCTAGAGGCCTTGCCACCCCTGCCTTCCTGTAGCCTCATGGCTTCTACCACACCCTGGGAAATAGCCTGCGTGATGAGATCCCTCATTTCTGCTGACATAGCTGGGCCCTTGTCCTCTACAGGCCTGGATTGGTCATAGGCCTGTCCCCTGGCCCCCCTAGGAGGATCTCTCTGATCCTCTGCATGAAAACAACATTGAAAGGAGGGGATATCCTCCCTGACTGAAGAGCTAGGAGAACCTGGGAACCCAGAGAGGCTGCAGGGGATCCTGACCTGGAATCCCTATCACAGAAGGATGGGGATCTATCTCCCATTTCCTCCCCCTGCTCTATCTCCCTCTGAATGGGTGGGGAAGGAACTGGCCCAGCCTCACTTGGTAAGGGTGCAGAGGGAACCTGGGGCCTAGCAGACTTGTCCTTTAGGGAGTCCTGCCCCTTGTCCCCTTGAATTTTGGGGGCCTTGCTCCCAGCTGAAGAGTGGGAAGCTTTCCCCCCAGCGCCCTTGTTTCCCTTTCTCCCCTGGCCTGAGGGATCTGGCCTACTGCGCTTTGCAGATGGCCCTGCCAGCTCCTCCCTTCGCTCCAAACCTTCATCAGCCATCCTTGGTTGATCTTGAGTCGAAGAGGTCGCTGCTGAGGGAAGGGCAGTGGACGCTGGCCCGCCAGCTCCAGAAGCGTCTGCAGACTCAGATGGGAGGCTGGATCAGGCACCAGGACACTCCTTGCCGCTTCCCCTTAGGTGGCTGGGGAACTTCAGGCTTGCTGAAGACCCAGGCAAGCCCTCGCAATCCTCCGCGGCTGTCTGTTTGAGGCGGAGAGGCTCTGCTGCTTGCTGCTGCTTTCCGGTGGGTAAAATGTCTCAAAAAGATGGCCGCCGGCTCTTCTGCGCGCCAAAAGCCTCACTTAAGGTCCAGGCGCTTCCCATTGGCTGCAGCCGAAAAGCGCGCCAAAGCAGCGCTTTTCAAAATGGCCGCCGCTCTCCCGATCGGCAAAAGACGCCGTTTGGAGAAGCAAGGGCTTTTTAAAAAGCCTCTCCTCCAAAACGACCAGGGAAACACGGGGATTGCCGTCCTTCCCTGCGCTCGCCAGCAGACGCCGGACGAGCGGCCTCGCTTGTTCCCCCAGCTGCGACTAAGCAGCTGTGGAACCGATCGCTGCCTCAGCCTTGCTTTAGCAAATCCTCTTCTTGGTCAAAAAAATAGAAAAAAAGGAAAATAAAAAGTCAAAATAATAACACCTGGGGAAAAATCCTAATAACAACTAACTCTTAACACATAAAAATACTCTAAAATTACTATTGGAGAACCCAGCCTATTTGCTCAAAGCTGAGAGTTCCCCAAAACTAGTCCTATCGGGCGGACTGAGTTTTTAAAACTGAGCCGGAAGAGGCAAAGGAGGCGTGGCCAGAGGGGAAAAATCTACTCAGTCCATGGGCAAACAGGCTGTGTTAACCCATCCTTGGACTCTCCAAGCAGCGCTATGGAGAAAAAGAAGGAAGATTATGAGTGAGTGAGGGTCTGAGGGAAGTCTCGCCTTAGCACTTGGCCACCACAGGTGCCCCTCGACACGAGTGACATTGAGCTGGCCACAGACACCCACCCGGGTCCCCCCCCAAGGTCAAACACAACCCTGATGCAGCCCTCAATGAAATCGAGTTTGACAACCTGTCCTAATGCATCCAATAACTGCTAGCAGGGCTCTAGAACCGTGATAGCAAACCTATGACATGCATGCCCAAAGTGGCACGTGAAGCCATGTCACCCGGCACGGGTTTGTCTTCTGGGTTTCTGGCACGCATGGGTGTGAGATGATCACCTGTCTTTTGCACGTGCAAGTTCGGCTTTTCCAGAGTGCAGCCCCAACGAGTGCACATACACACGCATGTTTCTGCGTGACCTTTTCGGCACTCAGTGCCAAAAAGGTTCACCATCACTGCTCTAGAAGGTCTTCACAAGGTAATTTCTGTCTATTGGAAGAAATACAGGCAGTCCTCATTTAATGATCATAACTATGACCAGCAACTTGGTCATTGAATGAAGTAGTTGGTAAGTGAAACCCTGACTGTGTTTACGATCATCAGCTTTCAGGTGCTTTACCGACTGCAAAGGTTGTAAATGTGAAGATTGGTCGTAACTTTTTCATCATTGCCGTAACTGTGAATGGTTGCTAAACGAGGCAGTCACTAAATGAGGATTGCCAGGAACCTCCAAAAAGTCAGTCTGTTCCAGGAAGAAACGTAGGTTACAAGATCCAAAGTAAGTACCGCAGACTTCATTCCCACCAAGAGTGAAGATCTGATTCTCTGGAAAATGGCTGGTTTTATTGGTGGGAACAATCCTGATAAAGAAACTATGGGCCAATCAGAACAAGAAGCTTTCAACAGTCATGACCATAAAAAAACACAGACCAGCAGAACCAGGAGATTTCAGACAGGTAGGTTAAAGAGATCACGAAAGAGACAATAAAGAATTAAACATTTAAAGACTGATTCCTAAAACGAAGCAGAAGAAAGTGAACTACATAGCAAAACCCTGCAAAGGACAGCAACTCCCTCCCTGATCTTTTTCACCCATATACCCTTTAAAAAAAGACTCTGACCTTTCTGTTCTGGGTGGTTTATGAGAAGATTCTGGAGGAGGAAGGCCGATTTCACCTTCAGTTTCTGTACATTACTCTGCATGGCCCTCATGAGTACGGAGAAGCCATCAAGGCGCAAGAATTGCTGTAGGCCAGCTTCTTGGGCTCTTACTAAGCCTGGTAAGCAGAAGGAAATATGAAGAAGGATGAGAATGAGCAAATGCAGACTGAACAATCAGTTGACTGAACAATGAAGGGCCAAGATGTGGATGACTCCACACAATTCCAACCCAGTTCAACATTCACATCCCATCCACTTAGCCGTATTTTTCGGACTATAAGATGCGCCGGTGTATAAGATGCACCAAGATTTCAAAGAGGTAAGTAAGAAAAAAAACATTTTTCTCTCCCTGGCCCTCAGGATCACTTTGCAGGCTTTAGCAGGACTGGGAATAGGCAAAAATGGGGTGGAAAATGTGCCATTTTCCACAAAAATAGGGGCATTTTCCCCTCCCCCCCCCCAGCCCTGCTAAAGCCTGCAGAGTGTTTCTGGAAGCTGGAGGAAGGGGAAAACGGCCAGTTTTTCGCCACTCTTTTCACAAAAATGGGATTCGAGGCGCCAAAAATGGCTGTATCCGGTTTATAGGACGCACCAATATTTCCACGCTCTTTTAGGGGGGGAAAGGTGCATTTATACTCCGAAAAATACAGTATTTCATCTCCTGATAGTATAACCAAGAACAAGAATTCCATTACCCATGAATCAGGCTCTATAACTACATCTTACAACATTCATTAAATGCCAGAACAGCCATGACACTATACAATTATCCGAAACCCTGGTATTCACTCCTGCTCACCTATCACCTCCAGGCCATACTTTCCTGCAATCAATTTTAACATTGGAATTAACTCTCTAACATAAATTCCACTGTCAAGAGCATGATTTTCAAATGACAAATTTTGGGTCCCTGAGCTGTACATTCCAAGTTTGCTCCAGGCATCTAATAATGGCTTGTTTCAAGAAAACCCCAATAGGCCAGGGTATCTTAGTATCTCAGCATTCTGTTCAGGCATAAGCACAAGAGGCAATTTGCAACCAACAGCAGCATTCTCACGGAGTGTGTGTGTGTGGTGCTTTGATTTTTGCTGCCTGATTTTAGAATACTGCTAGCTGCTTTTGACAGTGTCTTGGAAAGAAGAACAGAAAAGGAAGTTTAAGGTAAGAAAGACCTTTACCTCCAGATGATGTTTTGAACTATAACTCCACAGCCTCTTTTAATAATTATGATGGTTAGAACACATAGGAGTGGTAATGCAAAATGCCGTAACGTTTGCCACACTCATGTGTGCAATGACCGAAGACTCATTAACATCCCAACTGCTAAAAGTGATAATAGATAAAAGTAACACATATGTGTTAGTCATTCCTGACTCTAGGGGGTGGTGCTCATCTCCGTTTCAAAGCCAAAGAGCCAGCACTATCCGAAAACGTCTCTGTGGTCATGTGGCTGGCATGACTAAACGCCGAAGGCGCATGGAACGCTGTTACCTTCCCACCAAAGGTGGCCCCTATTTTTCTACTTGAATTTTTTACGTGCTTTCAAACTGTTAGGTTGGCAGAAGCTGGGACAACTAATGGGAGCTCACTAAGTTATGCCGTGCTAGGGATTCGAACCTCTGATCTTCTGATCAACAAGCTCAGCATCTTAGCCACTGAGCCACCCCATCCCTAAAAGTGATAATAACTCTAATCATATTTTTAAAAGCTGAAACAACTGGATGGTTGCCTTACTGATCAAGAAAGTGGTGCTATGGAAGCACTAAATCTTCCTCCTTCTTTTCCCTATCATAAATGGTTCCATTACTTGCTTGCTTGGCATTTATACATGCATGCATGCATGCTATACATACATACATATACATACATGCATGCATACATACTTCCTATTTCTTAACCATCCACCTCTCTATTTTACTGTTGCCTAAGTAAATAAAAACACTAGATTTCTTTCTTCCCCTGTTGCATAGCTAACAGCTGTGCTGGGATATATACTGGGATAAGCCTTCTATAACACTTTCAGCTTGGCTCTCCATTCACTAAGCAGCCACCGTTCCCCACTCACAAGAAATGGCAAAGAGCGCCTTGATCCGAACAGCCTCGCTGGGGTCATGATCCAGCAGCCGTAGCAGCTTCCTCATGCAGCCCAGCGCCAAGGCCTGCTCCTGAACCATGGGCACATTCTGGGCACAGGTGCCCACCAGATGGGCAGCTCGCCATCG
Source organism: Natrix helvetica (assembly GCF_964273705.1). Classification (NCBI taxonomy): domain Eukaryota; kingdom Metazoa; phylum Chordata; class Lepidosauria; order Squamata; family Natricidae; genus Natrix; species Natrix helvetica. The sequence continues at coordinate 25,360,946 of NC_138554.1, read as the reverse complement.
CAGTTCCTGCTCTTCATGTTCCAGGTATCGGTGGGCCAACAGCCGCATGCCCTCCAGTTTGCAGAAATCTGGAAGATGATTGAAAGCAGTACAGGTAGTCCTTGACTTACAACCAATCACCTAGCAATAGTTCAAATTTATGATGGACCACCAAAATGCATTTATGACCTGGATACAAAGTTCTGACAAACACCCACACCCACTGACGGTCACATGATCACATTTTGGTGCTCAGCAACGAGACTGCATTTATGGCCATTTGCAGCAGCTGAAGTTCATGTATCCACAATTTGCATTGCTTTTTGTCAGAAATTGCTGTTTTCTTCCAGCAAAAAAAAAAAAGCCATTGCAGACAATGGGTTTCTTTAATAACCTCATATTTGCTGAACAGCCATAGTGATTCACTTAACTACTGACACACAAAAAGTTGTAAAATCAGGTCAGTCACTTAAAGACAAACATGACTCCAGACCTGATTAGAGTTATTACTTGAGGACTGCCTGTAACCAAAAGAAGACAGTGATACTGGCAGAATACTAGCTAACTTCTTCTGGCCTTACTCACTCTGTTATAGCTCAAGGAGTAAGGATACAACTGCTTTCTCCACTTGAATGACCTCCAGATATGTGGACTCCAACTCCCAGAATTCCACAGTAAATATGCCTATGCTGAGAATTGTGGGAATCTGTAGTTTTACTTTTGTGATTCTCCAGTGATTTCCATAAAATATTTTTCATATTAAGGATTATACATGCCAGTCAATGAACTGCACCCATGTGCACTTCCCATCCCAAGGTCCTTTGAAGTCCACCCAGATTATATTGCCTCAAATTGCCCCATTGCAAAGTGCAATTTCTCAGAAATAAAACAAAAACAGGTGTTTGATTTGATTTTATACATGTAAAGCCATGAAAAATCCATCCCTTTAAAAATTCCTTTCCCAAATAGGTCTTCTCAATCTGCATTAGCAGCATGGTCATAATCCCTGTAGCTATAAAATCAGTGTACGGGCTGGCTTTCAAAAAAGTTATCCCTTCTGACTCAAGCCTTCTGTTACATTTTCTTTGGGAGGTGCTGATGAAAGCTTTCCTTTTCTTAGACAAGTGACCATATGGTGGAGAGAGGAGGGCAAGAATTTTGTTCAGCTCAACAGGTTTGTCTTTTTTATTTCTTATCTTGCAATGGTTTGGCTTGGCTGCAATCATTATTTTAAGTGAATGTTTCCCAAACTTTTAAGAAGACACATGGACTTCAGATCTTAGAATTCGTCAGCCAGAAGTGCTGGCTGAGGGAATTCTGGGACTCCACATGTCTTAAAGTTGCTGAAGTTGGGAAACCTTGTGCTATAAATGAACTTCCTTTTAGAAAGATATATGCTTCCTTTGCTTGAAATATGAATTGGAATCGGGAAAATACTGCAGTATGGACCTCTTCTACTCAAAATAACAATTTTTCACATACACAAGATGAGATTGCTTTTGTACCTGCAGCATTATCCAAGTTTTCACACAACTCTGCCAGTACACTGAGGGCATTTTCCCTTTGGTCAAGATCTGAATGTGTTTCCTCTGAACTTTCCCCACGTTCTGATCCTGGGCTTAACTCTTCCAAAATACGCAGACATTCCTTCATTTGCTCCACTTCATCCATCTGCCCACGAAATGCCTCCACCATGGCTTCCTGCAACCACTGTCTCCTCTGGGAAATTGGCCATTAGGTGGAGTGGAGAGAAGAAGAGGAATGAGAATTGGTAAATAATCTTTTCGTGCTTGTGTTGCCTTAAATGCCATGTTTGAGCTTATTTTTTCTCTCTCAGAGCAACATGCCGTATGAAGATGGTGGTACGAACAGTTGTCCCAAAGGCAATATAACAATACAATCACCAGTGAGTAACTAAGTAAATTACACACACACACAAACTGGTACAACTAAATAAGAACCAGGGAAAAAAATCAACAATAATCCTATTAACTAAATTGATTTGAGAGAGAGAGAGACAGATCCAATATTATCATGTCTAGGGATAGATTAAACCCAGGTTTTCCTAGGAAGTCTCAGTATGTAATTTAGGATGATAACATCTCATTTCCTTGCTGAGGGCATCAGAAGTGTTTAAATGCTTAGCTTTCACCTTTCCCACAATGAATACTATTAAAAGTAATTCTGCCATTAATGCATAGAAAAGGTTTGTTAAAGATGCATACTTTAATTTTTTTCTTTCTTCTTGCACATAATACAGGCTGATAATTAACATTACCATAGTCATCTCTATATCAGTGTTTCCCAATCTTAGTCATTTTAAGATTTGTGGACTTCAACTACCAGAGGAGGTATTCTGGGAGTTGAAGTCCACACATCTTAAAATGGCTAACGATGGGAAACACTATCTAGATTTAAAGATAATCTTTCCTCTAGGAACTATACATTCTCTCTTCTATTTCCCCCGCAAAACCCAAACAAACCCACGAGGTACATTCTGTTAACTACCCCAAGCAAGCTTTCCTGTCTAAGGACAGACTTAAATCCATGTGTCCATTATCCTTGTCCAACTTCCTGCTAGAATATGTAGGCCCTCTTTTTCACATCCTACTTCCTGCCTGGATAGTCAGGAATCCCTTATGTCTAAACATTGGACTCGATTCCCTCTCCTGAGGAGCCCAGCTGCACACCTCATCAGACATAGGTGCCGTCTGACCAGGTTCGGTGTTACCCGCCATGACCGCCATCTGCAGCAGCCCCTGCAAATTGCGGGGATGCTCGCGCGGTGGCTGGTTCCCATCTGTACCCCCTTCAGCCATGGTTGGGGAATGTGGACGCAAGTCACCAACGTGGAGGCAAATCACCAACACTGTAAAAGAACTGTAAAGAAACAAACAGAGAGAAAGAAGAATAAGTGGAAGAGAAAAAAACACAGGGAGCCTAACCACAGGATCAGGCACATCTTTGCTCCAGTCCTTACTTTTCAGAAATACAACTGCTCTCTTTATAAGCGAAACCTTCACCCAAGTATTGCAATATAAGTGTTCTTCACCATGTCAGCTTGCCAGTCTTAAGTTATCCTTAGAGACAGAAGACTTAATTCCATTCCTACTTCTCCCACACAACAACCCAAGTTGTCTGCTAGGGCAGAGATTCCCAATCTTGGCAACTTTAAAATGAGGGAAATGACACATGGACTTTAACTCCCAGAATTCCCCAGACAGCATGGCTGGCTGGGGAATTCTGGAAGTTGAAGTCCATGCATCTTAACGCTGCCAAGATTGGGAACCCTTGTGTTAGGGAATTTAAAAAGCCACAACCATAACCATAAAATCAAAGGCCCGTCTCTTTTTATGTGGTGAGTGATGCACTATCTTGACTTTTTTGACCCGCAGACAAACCTGTCAACAATCAATAGTACATCTCCTAGCATTTACTTCATGGCCACTGAGCATTAAGTCATTATCAATGGAGCCATTAATCAACTATTAACACAAAAGTGATCATAGAAGTCCAATTTCCTGCTCAATGCAGAAATCCAAATTAAATAATCCCAAAGATTATTGGGATTATATCAAGATTCATGAAAAGGAAGCCAACACTTACTCTGAATAGGTAGCAACTCTATTTTTTGGCTGGATTGTTGAGTCAGAAGTTACATATCTCCAACTACCAAGATACTCTAAAATACTGTCTTCTAATTTTCTATTGCTTAGAGAATCGTAACTAGCTTTTGCCCACTAGATGTCAGCTGTGGAGACTTAGCTAAATATTTTCAGGATTTCTTTCATGGGAAAAGGGTTGAGAACAGGATGCTGTCCATAAACAAAAATAACACTTTGGAAGATATGAGAATAGGAAGAATAAGAATAGAATACAGATGAGAAATCTTGTTCTGGAAAACCTGCACAAGTTCCACTCTAGTATACGTATACAACACCAGTGAGGAATTCAGCTCATTTATTCTACCAATTTATTCATTTTTTATCCTGCTTTTCTTTTAAAAATAATTCAAGGTGGCAAACATGTCTAATCCTCTTCTTTCTTCCTGTTTTCTCTACAACAACATTGTGAGGAAGGTTAAGCTGAGAGATACTGGTCCAAAGTCACCAGCCAGCTTTTCTGCCTAAGGCAGGACTAGAACTCACTATTTCTTGGTTATTAGCCTGGTGCCTTAACCAAACTCTCTCTCCTGAGGTAATCCAAGGGTTAAATCAGGTCAAGAGTGCACTAGTTCCTATCCCCAGTCAAGCATTACCGTATTTTCTGGCGTATAAAACTGCTTTTTAACCCCCAAAAATTATTTCAAAAATCCGGGGTCGTCTTATACGCCGGGTATACCAAAAAACCAAAATAAAAGAAAAAGCAACGCCGCCAAGCAAAAAGCTGCGCCGCCACCAGCACAGAGGCCGGCCTTTCAATTGATAACCTCGGCGCTCCTCGCCTGGGCATATGGATGGATGAGCACTGGGATGGCTTAGTAAGGTCTGGCTAGAAGTCTGGAGGAGGAAGGCGCTGAGCTCAAACTACGAAAGCCCAGCAGCGCGGAGGCCTTCAGCCGGCTCGCGGGCGCCTGAAAGTAGGGGGTCGTCTTATACGCCCAGTCGCCTTATATGGCGGAATATACAATATATATTAGAAATTTTAATTGTTTCAAAATGTAGACCAGCAGACAAATTTTGCTACTTTGGTTCCTAAGTCATGCATGGATCCAAATTGATAATTGTAAACTCTAAACCAAGATCTGGGAATTATTGTGGAATCACCCCAATGAACCCCAAGGCCATTATTTTAGGTACTTGGTGTAGCATAGGGGTGTCAAACACAAGGCCAGCATGCTAGATCCAGGCCACAGGGTGGTTAGGATTAGCCCACAGGGCTGCCCTAGAAACAGCAAATGAGTGGCCCACGGTGCCTCTGCCGGTGAAAACAACGCTTGGGAAGCTCCATTTTCGCTGGCAGAGGGCTGCAGGGGGCCGTTGCAGCTGAAAATTAAGTGACGTTGAGCTGGTCATGCCCACTCTGGCCACGGCTGCCCCCCAAGGTTAAACATAACCCTGATGCGTCCCTCAATGAAATCAAGACCCCGATGTAGCATAATCTCAAAATTACAGGTCCTCAACTTACGACCACAATTGAACCCAAAATTTCTGTTGCTAAGTGACACGTTTATTAAATGAATTTTGCCCCACCATAAAGCTTTCTGGCCACAGTTGCTAAGTGAATCACTGTGATTAGTAATATCATTGTGTATAATGTAACTGTCATAAATATGAGTCAGTTGCCAGGTGTCTGAATTTAAATCATGTGACCATGGGGCTGCTGAAACAGTTGCCAAGTTTGAAAAAACGGTCATGTCAATTTTTTTTCAGTACTGTTGTAACTTCAAACGGCCACTAAATGAACTGTTGTAAGTTGAGGACTACCTCTACTTTGGACATCTCCCTTGCTCTCAGCTTAATCTACCTTACAAGACTGTTGTTTCAAGGCTGAAATAAGGAAGTGAAATAATTATGTACAGAGGAGGGCAGACTATTTAATGAAAAAATAAAAGCAATAATCCATCCTATGCAGTTCTTGCTCCTAATAAAGGAGAATATTTGTAGCTCAGGATTGACATGAGGTGTTCTTGGTGCTCTCTGAGCTTATTTGTTTTCTTACAGACATTTCCTTATCCAAACTAGATAACACCATCAATGCTAGTAAGGAGTGCAGTTTGCTGTCAGTTTATATTCTAATTCTATAGAATATAATTATATAATTCTATATAATATAGGCAGACAGTAAACTGCGCTGCAGGTAAAATCATCAGTGCTAGTAAGGAGTGCAGTTTGCTGTCAGTTTATATTCTAATTCTATAGAATAAAATATAAACAGACAGCAAACTGTACTCCTTACTAGCACTGATATTACTTAGTTTGGTAATGAAACGTCTGCAAGAAAACAAGCAACTCAGAGAGCACCAAGGACCCCCAAATTCTTGCTCCGGTTTTCAAAAAAATTCCAGAAATCTTTCTCCCAGCTGCCTTTCCTGAAACTCTAGGAGTCTACAGTTACCAATCAGAAAGCCCCTAGCTCTAGAGCCAACACGATTAGATGGGCTTTAGGCCTTTCTCTCCGTGGCAACGACTTCTCCCGGGGGAAATGTATATTACTGACCTACAGTGCAGGACTGTTGTGTAAGGTTTACAAATAGGTAATAATCGCTGTGAATGTTGGAAGGCCCCACACCCGTTTACAACCAGGGAGCCGATATGACATGGAATCGGGGAGAGGAGGAGAAGCTTTCCACTAAGTAATTGAAGACTATAGGATTTTTCCGGACAAGCCAAAGGGAGTTTGCAGAGGAACGGCGATTTGCCTTTCTGAGCCCTGGCATTTTCTGGGACTGGCATTTTCCTAAAGGCCAAAAACAGGTGACAACCTGATACAGGCTTCCAAGAAATGGACGGCCCGAGGAGACCCCAATTTTCCTGCCCTCTTTCCTAAGCCCCAAGATTAATCCTTTTCCCCCTGGGTGGGGGTGGGGTTAGAACCCCTCTTTTCCCTTCATTCAAACCTCCCCCTTTTCTGGGGGTGGCCCTTCCTCTCCTCCCTGTCCTCGTCCTTCCCTTGTCCAGGTACCTTTCGGCGCTGTCCGTTTTTCCACGTTGATCTGCCCGCTTCCCGCCGGTCGCCCCGAAAAGGACACGCGTCTCTCGCCAGCTTAGCTTGTGCGAGCGGCCATCGACAACCACGTGCGAAGGAAAGGGCGGAGACTGGGCGGAGGAGGGGAGGGGACTCGGGAACCCCTAGTGGCGGCTTTCGGGAATTACACCAGACGCCGGTTCCGCTTTCGCAAGCGGCGACCTCCTAGCGTCGGCGTAGAGGCGTGGCGGATGCTCTCCGCAGACTCCCGCCAAGGAGGAAGCCCTGAGACCCTAAGGGACTAAGTGGGTGGAGGGCGAGGAGATCCGCGGGCATATGCCAAGTTTCAAGGGGTCCCAAGTTTTTTGCTTATTCTTGAACGCGCCCTCCCATTAAGTTTCTCGTTAAAATGAGATTACCTTTTTTTGCCATTTTTTTTATTGTGGGGCAGGCGGGCACACATTAAACATGAGATTCTGTTGCCTGCTGTCAAAAGAAAATATATAGTATATACCTACTCATACACATATCACACACACACACACACACACACACACACACACACACACACACACAGAGGAGGGGGCTTCGTGGTATCCGAAGCAGAATATTCAATCACAGATTTGTTCCATATAGCATCAACCTTTTAAACTCTCAAGCTTCCTCTTTCAACTCTATTCAAAATGGAGTAGATTAAGTGAGTGTATGTATGTATTTATGTGTGGGTGGTGTAGGTCTATCTGCTTGCCTGCCTGCCTGCCTACCTACCTACACCCATACGTATGTATGTATGTATGTATGTATGTATGTATGTATGTATGTATGTATGTATGTATATATTTGTGTTGTATTTGTACTGATAAATAAATAAAGGGAGACTAGTATAGATATATTTCGAGCTAATTAGCTCTCATCAGCTAGCCATACCCTTACTCGGATTTGAACCTGGGCTGTATTATATATTAGGCAGGAGTCTTAGCCACTGAGCCACAGGCTCTCCTCCTCATCAGTTGAGCCAGGGAAATAGGTATTTATTTGTGTTACAGCTAGCTGATGAGAGCTAATTAGCTCGAAATAGATGTATACTAGTCTCCCTTTATTTATTTATCAGTACAAATACAACACAAATATATAAAAAGGCATCTATATCTATATCTATATCTATATCTATATCATCTATATCTATATCTATCTATCTATCTATCTATCTATCTATCATCTATCTATCTATCTATCTATCTATCTATCTATCTATCTATCTATCTATCTATCTATCTATCTATCTATCTATATATCGGGTGGGATTCAAACATTTTACCGGTTCTGTGGGCGTAGCTTGATGGGCATGGCAGGGGAAGGTTATGTAAAATCCTCATTTCCTCCTCATCAGCTGGGGCTCAGGAAGCAGAGAATAGATGGGGTTGGAGCCAGTCTGAGGTGGTGTTTACTGGTTCTCCGAACTACTCAAAATTTCCGCTACTGGTTCTCCAGAACTGGTCAGAACTTGTTGAATTCCACCTCTGGTACATGTATATATTAATCACAGTCCATTTTGAATACAAGGCTGAAAGAGCAAGCTTGAGTGTTCACAAAACTGATGCTATAAGGAACAAAACTGTGACTGAATCTGGATGGTCTGCTTCAGATACCACGAAGCCCCTTCCCAGAAATTAACAAGGAAAAAAGGTAGTGAAGAGGATGTGTAGCGTCCCAGATAATATTGCGGCCTTATGTGCCCTGTTGGAAGTCAGGTAGTCTGCAACTTGCAACAGTTTACTCAGTGACTAAGGTTACAACAGCTCTGAAAAAAAGTTACTTATGATCATTTTTCACACTTATGACCATTGCAGCATCCCCGTGGTCACGCGATTTACACTCGGATGCTTGACAACTGACTCACATTTATGGCAGTTGCAGTGTCCTGGGATCACGTGATCCCCTTTTGCAACCTTCTGACAAGCAAATTCAATGGGAAAATCAGATTTACTTAACACACCTGTTACTAATTTAACAACTGCAATGATTCACTTAACAAAGATGGCAAGAAAAGCTATAAAATGGGGCAAAACTCAATTAACAAAGCAACATAAATTAGGTTGAGGACTACCTGTAACACAGCTGGAAGGGATCTTGAAGGCCTTCTAGTCCAACTCCCTGCTCAAGCAGGAAACCCTATACCATTTCAGACAAACGGTTGTCCAATTTCTTCTTTAAAACCCTTCAGTGCTGGAACACCCACAACTTCTCAAGGCAAGCCAATCCTCTGATTTAGTGTTCCCACTGTCAAAAGATTTTTCTCCTTAGTTCTAGGTAGCTTCTCTCCTTGTTTAGTTTCCAACCATTGTTTCTTGTGTCCTGCCTTCTGGTGCTTTGGAGAATAGCTTGACCCCCTCTTCTTTGTGGCAGCCTGGCAAATATTGGAACATTATTATCGTGTCAACCCTAGTCTTTCTTTTCACTAGTCTAGACAGATCCAGTTCTTATAATCATTCTTAATATGTATCAGCCTCCAGCCTCCTAATCATCTTTCTTGCTCTTCTCTTTCCAGAGTCTCAACATCTTTTTTATATTGCAGTGACCAACACTGGGAACAATATTCAATAATAATACAATACAATACAATAGTAGAGTTGGAAGGGACCTTGGAGGTCTTCTAGTCCAACCCCCTGCCTAGGCAGGAAGCCCTATACCGTTTCAGACAAATAGCTATCCAACATCTTCTTAAAGACTTCCAGTGTTGGGGCATTCACAACTTCTGGAGGCAAGCTGTTCCACTGATTAATTGTTCTAACTGTCAGGAAATTTCTCCTCAGTTCTAAGTTGCTTCTCTCCTTGATTAGTTTCCACCCATTGCTTCTTGTTCTACCCTCAGGTGCTTTGGAGAATAGTTTGACTCCCTCTTCTTTGTGGCAACCTCTGAGATATTGGAACAATGCTATCATGTCTCCCCTAGTCATTCTTTCTCTTAAGCTAAACATACCCAATTCCTGCAACCGTTCTTCATATGTTTTAGTCTCCAGTCCCTAATCATCTTTGTTGCTCTTCTCTGCACTCTTTCTAGAGTCTCCACATCTTTTTTACATCGTGGCGACCAAAACTGAATGTAGTATTCCAAGTGTGGCCTTACCAAGGCATTATAAAGTGGTATTAACACTTCACGTGATCTTGATTCTATCCCTCTGTTGATGCAGCCTAGAACTGTGTTGGCTTTTTGGGCAGCTGCTGCACACTGCTGGCTCATATTTAAATTATTGTCCACTAGAACTCCAAGATCCCTTTCACAGTTACTACTACTGAGCAAGGTATCACCTATACTGTACCTGTGCATTCCATTTTTGTTGCCTAAATGTAGAACCTTACTCTTTTCACCATTGAATTTCATTTTATTAGATAGTGCCCAATGTTCAAGTTTGTCAAGATCCTTCTGTATCTTAAGCCTATCTTCTGGAGTGTTGGCTATTCCTGCCAGCTTGGTATCATCTGCAATCACTCGGTAAGACTATGATTCCAATCATAGTCTTACCGAGGTGCATGTACTGGATATTGAAGCATGGGAACTCAGATTTGGGGAGCAGACCCAAACTGTATACATCCAGATAAGCATGAATTTAGGCGGCAGTAAAACTTACAGCCAATTTCCATCATCCCCAGTCCGGAAGGAGGATTGTGACAGATTTGCATGTCTAGTATGAGAATGGGATTTGGAGTCTATCACATCTTGGAAGTCAAATGTAATGTGTTCAGTGTGACTGAAGGATAATGTGAACAGTGCTGTAACAGTTTCTGAAAGAAGAACTAGAAGGTAAATTCCATATCAAACACAATATTTATTTATTATATATTTATCCCCCTTTTATTAGTTTTATAAATAACTCAAGATAGTGAATGTGCACAATACTCGTTCCTGCTCCTATTTTCAAATTATATTTCCTATTTCCACTGCTCATAAAGTCTGATTATTATTTGCCAACTTGGGTCATAGGCTGAGTCCTATGGCTTGACAGTCCCTCACACAAACACATAGGTGTGATGCCTTATTGGATCCTCAAGGCAGAAGCTAGGTGGATTTTCATGACCATCCCTTACAAGATGCGTATTGCAACGGATTAAGACAAAGGCATCTTAGTGCTGATTGGTGCTATTTTTTTGTTTCCCATAATGTTGGAGTCTATTTAGATAGCTAGCTTAGTACAGATAGTCCTTGATTCACGACCATTTGTGTAGTGACTTTTTGAAGTCATGATGGCACCGACAAAAGTGTGTTACAACCAGTCCTCACACTTATGATGGTTGCAGAATCCCAGCATATTGTGATCAAAATCTTGGTGCTTGGCAACTAGCACATACTGTATATACAACAGTGGCAGCATCCTGGGGTTATGTGATTGTGTATGTGACCTTCCCAGTTAGCTTCCAACAAGCTTACTCAGTCGTTGAAGCCAGATTCATTTAAGAACTGTGATTCACTTAACAACTACAGTGATTCACTTAACCATGTGAGAAAGGCTTGTAGAATTGGGCATGTTCACTTCACCACCTTGAAATTCTGATTTCAAGGATTATCTGTACACAGGAGTGGGCTAGTATGGGTTCGCCCAGGTTTAGGAGAACCCATAGCTAACATTATGGCTGGTTCGGAGAACCTCCAATCCCACCCCTGGCTGGCCCTTCCCACCCCACCCCTCCCAGGAGTCCCCATGCAGCCTGTTTTGGATGCGAGGTAAGTGCAGGGCCCGTGCAGATGTTCGGGGAGGGGGAAAGATGGGCTTCATGGAAGTTTCAGGAAGCCAGAAATGGGTTTTCTGGCCTCTGAAGGGCCTCTGGAACCCTGGGGAGGCAGTTTTCACCCTCCCAGAAGCTCAAGGAAAGCCTCCAGAGCCTGGGGAAGGTGAAAATGCCCCTCCTCGCTGTGATGCAGGTAGCCAACTAGGCCACGCCCACCATGGCCATGCCCCCTCAGCAACCAGGCAGAGAACCTGTTGCTGACATTTTTGAAGCCCACCCCTGCCTGTACATGGTCCTGCTTGCATGGGGAAGACTGGTAATAGCAGCTATGTCCCAAGACACTCATGTAGGGTGAAGATTTGGGGAGAGCCTTAGGAATACACAGATTGTAGAGGAGCTGGGAAACTAATAGAAGAGGGGGTCAACTTATTTTCCAAAGCACCAGAGAGCAGGACAAGAAATAATGGATGGAAACTTACCAGAGAGAGAAGCAACCTGGAATTAAGAAGAAACTTCCTAACAGTGAGGACAATTAACTTGTAGAACAGCTTGCTTTCAGAAATTGTGGGTGCTTCATCACTGGAGGTTTTTAAGAAGAGACTGGACAGCCACTTTTTTGAAATGGTATGAAATGCTAGAGCAGAGGGTTGGACTAGAAGACTCCAAGGTCCATTCCAGCTCTGTTCTTATTGATTGAAGGGAAGTTTGAGAGCCGCTGGTCTGGTGGTTAAGGTACCAGTCTGAAAATCAGGAGACTGTGAGTTCTAGTCCCACCTCTGGCATGAAAGCCAGCTGATTATTTTGAGCCAGTCACTCACTCTCTCAACCCAACTCACTTCACAGGGTTGGTACCAAATATGGTAATAGAGACCATTAATTAATTAATATTATAATTCACGAATTGCATTCCAAACAGTAAGACAATGTAATCGATCATAATTGTATGTTTTTGGGGTATCCACTATATTTTCAGTTGTAACTTGATTTTAATTTGAAATGAAATTCATCTCTCTGGAATTCATATTTTACAAGCTGCCCAGAGTCTGCTGGAGGACCATCTTAAGTCATTTAATAAAATAAATAAATTAATGTCTAGTTTTTCTAAACAACCCTGCCATTGACTTACAAAAACAGGTCATTCAAGATCATTATTCCAAAGGTTGCAGAATGCAGATGTAAGATTAACCAAGAGCATTCTCAATCTATGTCATTTCAAATGCAGAAATAACCTTAACTCTTCTTGATTTCCTTTGGCCTCTTCCAAATGTGATTGAATTTGGAACCAAACCCCAACTTCTGATGAATCGCAACATGTAAAAGGGCTAGTTCTTTCTCTTGTAACTGGAGAACTGCTGGAAATACTTCAAGATGCAATCCTTCTCCGACCTCTTCCATTCTCCATTCAGACATAAATATAGAATTTTATTAGACTAATGCTTTACATTTTCTAACATCTGATCCAGTTGTCCCAGGCTGTTCAGAAATTGTCTATCCATTCATGTGTACCATACTGGCAATGACAGTCCAATGTATACTTATAAAGCATCAACTTTGAGAAATGTTATTTAGCTGGATTAGTAAATAACTCATCTTGAAGATGGTGGATTTGTACTGTATTTTATTTCTTAGTTTTTGTTATCCTGCCTTTATTATTTTTACAAATAATTCAAGGTGGAAAACATACATAATACTCCTTCCTCCTACTGTTTCCTTCCTCACAACAACCCTGTGAGGTGGGTTGGGCTGAGAGAGAGTGACTGGTCCAAAGTCGCCCACCTGGTTTTTCAAGTTTAAGGCAGGACTAGCATTTACAGCCTTCTGGTTTCTAGCTGGTGCTTTAACCACTAGACAAAACTAACTGTCTAATATAGGTTTCTTGGTTCCCTGGCTCAACCCAACATAGGTTTCTTGCTGCATACATCTAGCTTTGCATCTAATGCCAAGTACTCAAACTCTAAATTTCAGGAACTTGTTCTTATTCTTAGGTTTTGCATTACTTGTGTGTTTGGGTTTACATATGTTCGTACATTAAGAAGCAAAGAGAGGTTCTTCCTTCCAGCAACTTTAGTAAAAATAGTGGCCTAGATTTTTAGGTTGAATTGAATCAAACAATCAAGCAAAGATGAAAGAAAAATGAAAAAGAAAATCAGGGGTATTTCTGCCTTGCAGTCATCTTGAAAATTCATTGTATCTTTTCACCAAATGTCAGCTGTTGTTTTTTCTATTTCCCAGATCCTTCCTTTCTCTATTACTTTATTCGTAGTTGCAAAAGTATGTGTCTTAATGCTCATATGTATGTAATACAGGATGCAAGGGGGAGTTCCTGCCTCCCCGCCAAAAAAGTTTCTCCTTTAAGAAGCATTTTTATTTCTTTTCTTTTTATATATATTTTATTTTCAAACAAACCCACAAGACATATAACATAAAAACCTCTTCAACAGCATACAGTGTGTTGATTGGTTACAAGGTCTTTCTGCGTCCTTTCCATAGTCATCACTTGAGCTTTATCAAAATTCACATATTGTCAAATATCTTTGTATACATTCTTATTATACTTCATTTGTTTGCTTATCACTATTGTTTCTCCATTTTAAACAAGGTATTCTAAATATGTATCCATTTATATTATAATGATTCATTATATCATCTTCAATATATCCAATAATAAAGAATTTTTATATCCTATTCTAAATCATTCCATTATTTTAGCATTGATAACATTCTCTAATAATTTTCAATTCCATGTTTTTTCCATTATTAGTATCATCAATTTAATATACATGTGTACAAATTGTTATAATTGTTAAACATCCATTAAGCATAGCTATTGTTACATCCTTTTTATATGAAGCATGTTAAATTTGAAATAAATTTATAATTTTATATTATGGCATTTCATTACATCATCCTGAAATCATCCAATGATATTACATCTTTATATTCTATTCTATATAGAATTATTTATCTTTTATAAAAAGGTTTTTCAACATCATCTCCATCATCCTCATTTACAGTTTGTATAAAATTTCATATTACCAATCTAGTATATGTAGATGCTTTATTAACATTATTAATCATTTATTTGGCTACAGCTATTATTACTTTGTCTTATACATAGTACTCAAAATTTAAATACATTTAACTAAATTTTATTGTAACATTTCATTTCATCATCCTGTATCCTTCCAGAAATAGTGCAGTCCAATATCTCTTGCCATTTGTAGTATCTGTATTCTAAGTGTTTTCTTGGTAAGTCTTATGTGGACTTCTCTTGACAACTTGTTATTCATTGCATATCTTATAAAGATTCAAAACCCTCTATCTGTTCCTTTCATGAGTTTGACTTTGGTTATCGCTGATGCTTCTGCCGAAATTACTCTCATTGTTTCTGCCAAATTTTCTCCCCTTTCTTCATCTATATTTTGACATCTGAGATAGAGTTCCAGTTCATCAATCTCTCCTTTCCGTATTTCGCACTTATCATTTCCCTCCACTCTCGATTTGCTGACAGTGTCAACAATTTTCTTATCACTTTCATATGTCTCTCTGGTTTTTTGAACTCTGTCCTCAAATTTCATCATTGTTTTATAAGTATTCTCAACTCTTCCCCCTGTACATTCTGTATTTTGATCTATAATTTCAAGTCTCTCCTCAATTCTCTCTCTGATTATTAAGACTTTTTGAATTTCTAGCATAATTCTTTGCAATGTTAGTCCCCTTTCTTCTTCATATTGGGCCATTTTTCCAGGTTATAGACACTGCCACTAAAACATCCAAGGTAGGTAGGTAGGTAGGTAGGTAGGTAGGTAGGTAGGTAGGTAGGTAGGTAGGTAGGTAGGTAGATAGATAGATAGATAGATAGATAGATAGATAGATAGATAGATAGATAGATAGATGATAGATAGATAGAGTGGGTGGAGAGGGAGGGACGGAGGGAGGGACGGAGAGAAAGAGAGAGAGAGAGAGAGAGAGAGAGAGAAAATTTTGAATTCTTTCAAGAGACTGGTTGTAAGTCAGGAACTATCTTTAAATCTAGGCTGCCAAATCTGTCAATGGATGACAGAAAGAAAGACACTAAACATGAAAGCTTGATTTTTTTTTTTTAAAAAAAAGCAAAAGACTAAATTTGATTTTAAATTTATGCCTGCTGGATGGAGGACATGAAGACAAAATGGAAGACATATTCTCCTTTAGCTGGATGTTCAGGAACTTATAGTTATCCCATGTTACTCTCATTATCGAAGCGGGAATTTAGGAAAAGTCTAATTAAATCCAGGTGACTTTGTTACAGTGCAGGATGGATCCAATCTTTATTGTTATCTTTTAGTCTCAATATTTATATTTATGATAGGTTAACAGGAAATCATACAGAATAAAACTGAATTTATTTTCAAAGGGAGAAAGAAACTACCAGTATACAATTGTTATTTACTAATACATACATACATACATACATACATACATACATACATACATACATAATACATACCACATATTGGATATGCATCTATTGTATTTAAACGTCAATCTGTTCTATATTTCTCCTTTGCTTCACTCATGTTTGTTTCAATTCTCGTAGACCTATGCCCGTAATTATGAACCTATGACGTGTGTGTGCAACATTTTGGGTGACAAATCAGTGTTCACCAACACCCAACCCTATTTTCATGTGATATTTGGAGGCTGCTGAATATGGCTTCCTATCCTCAAGTCTTGGCATGGATATTTTCCAATGAAACAGACTGAAACAGGAAGATCATTTCATTAAAAAAATTTCAAATCACTCTGATTAAAAAGAATTCCTCTCATTCAAGACAGCCTCTTGATTCTCAGCTTACATTCTGCTTTATAGTTAACACATTATAGAAAATGCAAGAGAAAAGCTGATTGGACAGGACAAAAGTAACTTCCCTTTTGCATAGGAAAGCAGTTAACATGTCAAACATGTTACATGTAAGTCTATTTAAATGAGGTCTGATGAAAGCAAGAGCATTACATTTAAGATGTTGATGAGGAAAAAAAGTCATAAGAATGTTTGGAGTTCATAGAGAGAGACAAACCAGATACAGATAATCCTCGACTTACAACAGTTCATGTAGCAACTGTTTGAAATGGCAGTGAAAAAAGTGACTTATGAACATTTTTCACACTTACGACCATTGCGGCATCTCTATGGTCATACAATTTACATTTGGATGCTTGACAACTGGCAGAGAAAGAATGGAGCAGAAGAAGGCTGTGAATGAACTAGAGCAATCTGGCTGAGGAATTCTGGGAGTTGAAGTCCACAAGTCATAAAATTGCCAAGGTTGGAGACCCCTGAACCAGAGCTACCAATTACAGGTACAGGTAGTCCTTACATCAGTTCATTTAGTGACCATTTGAAGTTACAGCGGCACTGAAAAAAGTGGCATGATAGTTTTTCACATTTAAGACTGTTTCAGCATCCCATGGTCACTTGATTTACATTTGGATGCTTGACAACTGGTTCATATTTATGATGGCTGCAGTGTCCCAAGGCCATGCGATCAACTTTTGCAGCTTTCTAACAAGCAAAATCAAAGGCGAAGCCAGATTCACTTAACAGCTGTGTTACTAACTTAACAACTGCAGTCATTTACTTAACAAATGTGGTTTAAAAAGGCCTTAAAATGGGGCAAAACGCACTTAAGACACTTCTCACTTAGCAACATAAATTTTGGTGCTCAACTGTGGTCCTAAATTGAGGATTACCTATACCAGTTAACACTAACAGACTTTCTCTTATCAAAAGGCAAAACTCCAGACATCCTTTCCTATCAGTTTAGGAATGTTAATCCATAAACAGTTTTCTACATCCCAGCCTGAAAATGGTTTTATTATTTTAAAAAAGAGAAAAAATATGTCAAATTAAAATGCAAAATAACTCTATTAGCAAATATAACAATAATACGAAGTCCGTGTTGTATGGCCCTCACTGCAGAGCCTATGCAAGCAGAGTGTGTGCTCTCCCATGGTGTGTGGAGGCAGTGGAGGCCATGGAAGAGCATTCTCTGAAGCTGCTTGAAGAACCAAAGCCTTGTTCAACTCGGAGCCATTTCAAGTAGATCGCAGGGGGCCTGTCAGAAAGAGAATACCACCTGAAGGTAAGCAACATATAGCAGAGCCTGGGGAGCGCTGGGCTTGAAGATCTCAAGTTGGAATTAGGAAAGTTTTTAAAGAAATGGCTGAGGCGGAAAGTTGCAGCTGTGATGAGTGTAACAAGACCAGTAATGAATAATGGAACATACCGTTGTCCTCAATTCAGGTCTGAGCCTGGTGCTGAAGCCAATGGAGAACACCAGACATGAGGAGCAGGTATTGTTTCCTTTTATTGAAGCGCTCCAAGAAAAGGGGTCGTGGCTAGAAAATGCCAAGGAACCCCGAACAATAGAATTAAGAAAGCTTTATACATTTTCACTAAAGCAAAAGGCAGGATATATAAAACAAATCATCTAATAATCTAACAATTGTCCTATTGGTCTCTAGCTGTCCCTATCCTTAAACCTTGCTAATGAGTGCTCCATGAGTTATCTAATACACATTGTATTTGCTCCAGACATCCCTATTCCTAACTTCTAGTTGAGGTCTGCAAGATGTCTAACTCTTTGTTACAGTTATCAGCCCTCTGGCCACCTAGAATGGAAGTGCTACACATGCATATTCTCTCTGTTTCCTTTGCTAAAGGACAACCCATCACTACTGTCTAGCAACAAGAAAGTTACAAGAAATGTACAAGTTAGAAGGACACCTTGGAAGGATGCTAGCTAAGACGCACATAGATATATAACCTTTGCTAGCCTCATTATAATAGTAAATCATGTTTTGATAAGAAAGCTTATTAGCATAAACATGCAATGTGTGAAGAAGGAGGGTAAGGCAGAAGAAACCAACCAAAAGACACATGTCAAGGTACCAATGACTCTTCCTTAGGGTGTTTAACTTCCTTATCATAGATGTATAAATTTATATATTGTTGATTGTTCTGGGCCTTGGCTCCTTTAGCTGCAAAGACCCTTTTGCTGGAGTACTGCAATAAAAGAAGCTGAAAATGCCATTCCTCATGGCTGGTCTTTATTGGCTTCAGTGCCAGGCTAGGACCCGTTTTGGGAATAACAGGCTGTGGGGGCAATTGTGTATGCGCTTTGTGGAGCAGCACAAGGCAGCCTTTTTATGGGGTAGCAGTGGCGCTAAGGCTGAAGTCGAGGCCTAGGCCTCGACTTCAGGCCCAGCCTTAATGCTATTGCCAAGTGGCACTATTCAGGGTAATCTAGAGGTGGGGGAGATAGACAATTGTTTCTCTTTTACAATACAATAGCAGAGTTGGTCTTCTAGTCCAACCCCCTGCCTAGTCAGGAAACCCTATACCGTTTCAGACAAATGGCTATCTGTTGAGTACTGAGGAGCCTGGCCAGCAGAGGGCGTTCGGAGGAAGCCCTCTGATTGGCCAAGGCGCGCGCTCCAGCCGGCGGGAGAATTCAAGGTTTCCTATTGGTTCTACCGGCTGACAGCTGTAAGTATAAATAGCTGTCAGCCGGCTCGCGTTTTGTTCCGTTGTCAGTTAGCCTGTTCCTTAATAAACCTACGTTGAACTGACCGCTGCCTCAGTCTCCTCACTACGAATCTAACACTGGCGACGAGGACGGGCGACACGGACCCCTTCATCGTGCCACCAATGGCTACCTCCGCCGCTTTTTCGCCTTTCAGGCCAGAGGCTGAGGCTTGGGAAGCGTTTCTAGAGAGGTTTGACTGCTTCCTCATAGCCCATGACCTCATTAATCTCTCTCAGGAGAGAAAACGCGGCATCTTCCTAAACTATTGCGGCGCGGAGATGTTCGCCACTGCTAGGGCTCTCGCTGCCCCAGAACCAGCAAACTCGCTGCCGTGGGAAGACCTGATGGCTCGCCTCAAACATCACTACGAGCCCGCACCATCTCGTTTCGCCCGGCGACAGTACTTTCGACGGTGCATACAAAAAGACGGCCAAACCATTGCCCAGTACGTTGCTGCTCTGCGGGCTGAGGCGAGTCTGTGCGAGTTCAGCGATTTAGAAGAAGCGCTGCTGGAGCAGTTCATCTATGGCCTCCGCGACGTAAAATTACATCGCCGCATCCTCGCACGACCAGAACTAACACTAAAAATCGTGGTCGATGATGCCAGAGCCTATGAGATGGCTGACCAATCCACCCCGGATTTCAGCCACCTCAGCCAGCACCCTCATGCTGTTGGTGTACCGCCTTCTCCGTACTCGGCTTCCACCGCCTCCTACGCGCAATCCTCAGCATCTACCTTCCAGAATGAGGTCGATCTGGCCGTCGACCGCCTACAGTCACTCGCCACAAGAGACGGACGTCAGTGCCTGAGTTGTGGCGGCCGCCACCAACGATCTCAATGTCGGTTCCGTCAGTCGCTTTGCCACAACTGCGGCCGAAAAGGCCACCTGGCCGCCGTCTGCCGCTCCGTGCCTCCTGACAGACGGTTCCCGCACCAACCTCCTCAAAATTCCCGTTCTCCAGCCAATTTACCTGGCCGTCGCCAAAATTCCCTCACCGTTGGCGACCCGGCCACTGCTTTTCCTGAATGGCTGGTGGACTCGGCCTCTTCCTCTGCGGAGGGCCGAGGTAAGCTGTACCTCCCAATAACCTTAGAGGGGGTAACAACTTCCATGGAGGTGGACACGGGCTCAGCTAAATCTATCATGTCTTGGGACACACTTCACAATTTACTACCTAAAATCCGGCGCTCAAGCCTATTTTCCCCAGACTGTCGACTACGAGACTATCAGGGAAACCCCATTGAATTGCTGGGTTGGGGCAGATTTAATGTTAACTATGGTTCCCGCCACGCCAGGCTTCCGCTCCTCATAGTGAAAAACCCTCTATCCTCTTTGCTGGGCCTAGATTGGTTTAGGGCACTAGGGCTCTCTATAGCGGGGGTGCATTCCTTACTTCCCTCTCCTCTTCCCTCTTCTAATTCTCTCTCCGCTCTCCTAACTGAATTCGCTGACGTTTTCAGCCCCTCCCTGGGTTGCTATACAGGTTCCCCCATTTCCCTGAACCTCGACCCTACTATAGCCCCCATACGCTTGAAGGCTCGCCGTCTGCCGCTGGCTCTTAAAGCCAAGGTAGACGCGGAACTAGATAAGCTTCTCCGCCAAGGCATATTGGAACCCGTGGATTTTTCTCCATGGGAAACTCCAATAGTAGTTCCCCTTAAGTCCGACGGATCCGTGAGGATCTGCGCGGACTTTAAATCTACATTAAATAAAGCCCTGCAAGCGCACCCCTATCCTGTGCCCGTGGTGCAGCATGTTCTGCACACACTAGGCAACGGGCGCATTTTCGCTAAATTAGACCTCGCGCAGGCGTATCAGCAGCTGCCCGTTGACGAACCCACCGCGCTTGCGCAAACCATAGTAACCCACCGCGGGGCTTTCAAATGTCGAAGGCTGCAATTCGGAGTCAGCGTGGCCCCGGGGATTTTCCAAGGATTAATGGAGCGCCTACTCCATGCCATTCCCGGGGTCACCCCGTACTTCGATGATGTCTTAATTGCAGCTTCCGACACTGCGAGCCTCGTGCAGACGCTGCGCACTGTCCTACAGCGCTTCCGCGCTGCGGGACTCCACTTAAAGCCCGAAAAATGCCAACTGGGGGTCTCTGCTGTAACCTTCCTAGGTTACCGCATCGATGCCGCGGGCATCCACCCCGATCCACAAAAACTTAACGCCATCCTAGCTGCCCCCCCACCCCAATCTAAAGCAGAGCTACAAGCTTTCCTGGGGCTTCTTAATTTTTATGCTTCTTTCATTCCCCACAAAGCTTCCCTGGCCGAGCCCCTTCACCGCCTCCTGGACACCAAAGTCCCTTGGAGCTGGAGCAGTCGCGAAGCGCAAGCGCTCGCGGCTGTCAAGCAATCCCTCACTACTCCTCCAGTCCTCGCCCAGTATGACGAGTCCCTTCCACTGACTTTAGTTTGTGACGCCTCTCCTTTTGGGGTGGGCGCTGTTCTTAGCCATTCCTTTCCTGATGGCTCGGAGCGGCCCATAGCGTTTTACTCCCGCACCTTATCAAGGCCTGAGCGCAATTACAGCCAGCTTGATAAGGAGGCGCTGGCTGCCGTTGCGGGAGTAAAGCGCTTCCATCACTACCTATACGGTCGTCACTTCTCCCTCATTACTGATCACAAGCCCCTTCTGGGTATCATTGCCGGGGATCGACCCACTCCTCCCATCCTCTCCCCGCGCATGTTACGGTGGCTTGAATTCCTCTCTGCCTATTCCTATAATCTTGCCTATCGCCCTGGCGGTCATATAGCCCACGCAGACGCTTTGAGCCGCTGCCCCTTGCCACTGCCCATTAGTGACCCGGCTCCTACGGTTCAGGTCTCCCTAATCGGTGACTTGTCCCTTCCTATGTCCGTCTCGGACATAGCTGCGGCGTCTGCAACCGATCCTGTCATTATCCGAGTTATGGCCGCCGTAACTCGAGGATGGGCGGCTTACTCTACGGACCCCCTCCTCTTGCCTTTTTTCCGCCGCCGCTGCGAGCTTTCAGTGATGCAGGATTGCCTCCTCTGGGGCTCCCGCGTCGTTATTCCCTCTTCCTTGCGCGCCTCTGTGCTGTCTCGCCTCCATGACGGCCACCCAGGCATTGTCCGAATGAAGGCCCTTGGCCGCGGATATGTCTGGTGGCCGTCTATGGATGCGGACATCTCTTCCTACGTTCAAGGTTGTTCTGCCTGCCAGCGAGTGCAGGCTGCCCCCCCCACCGCACCTCCCCGCGAGTGGGAACAACCTTTCGGCCCATGGAGTCGACTGCACGTCGACTTCATGGGTCCCCTTGATGGCCATTCCTTCCTAGTCGTGGTAGATGCATGGTCCAAATGGGTTGAGCTATTCCCCATGACCTCTACCACCTCCGCGGCCACTATCCGCGTTCTCAATTCACTTTTTACAACCCATGGGCTGCCCGATGTTATCGTTTCCGATAACGGGCCCCAATTCGCCTCCTCCGAATTCTTATCCTTTCTCACCTCCCTGGGCATCCGCCATGCCCCAATTTCACCATATCACCCGGCCAGCAGTGGCCTGGCGGAACGTGCGGTCCGTTCTGCAAAAGATGCCTTTGCCCGTATGGCAGCACTACCCTGGCCTGACCGCATTCACACGTACCTCCGTACCCAACACACCACCCCTTGTTCCTCCACGGGCAAAGCCCCCTCCGAGCTACTCATGGGTCGTCGCCTCAGGTCTACTTTAGACCGCCTGCATCCTCTCTGTTCTTCCCCCCCCTTTCACCCTTCCACCTCCCCGAGATCCTTTCTAGTGGGGGAGGAAGTTTTCGCCCGAAATTATGCGGGGGAACCCAAATGGGTGCCTGGAAAGATCTCAGATGTAACAGGGCCCTGCTCTTACAGGGTCCTCCTCAACGATGGGAGATCTTGGAGGCGCCATGTAGACCTGTTGCGGCGACGACCGGCAGAAGTTCCCGGAATTGCAGCCAGCGGACAGAAACAGCCAGGCCCTAACAACGCCGCCTGCCGGCCCAACCGTACAAAAAACTCTAGCTCCGAGTCGTCGCAGGTTGCCCCCGGTGCGTTTGGTTCCTTACCTGTTCTGACGCATCCATCTCCTAGGGTTGGGCCTGTCGCGGCCGCTCCTCCAGGGCCTCGTCACACGGGCGGGGCCGACACTCCTTCCTCCTCGAACGCCACACCAACTATGCCAAGGCGTTCCCAGCGCGTGCGCAGACGACCAAGATATTTGGAAGATTACGCATGCGCCATCCGGGGGAAAGGGGTGTTGAGTACTGAGGAGCCTGGCCAGCAGAGGGCGTTCGGAGGAAGCCCTCTGATTGGCCAAGGCGCGCGCTCCAGCCGGCGGGAGAATTCAAGGTTTCCTATTGGTTCTACCGGCTGACAGCTGTAAGTATAAATAGCTGTCAGCCGGCTCGCGTTTTGTTCCGTTGTCAGTTAGCCTGTTCCTTAATAAACCTACGTTGAACTGACCGCTGCCTCAGTCTCCTCACTACGAATCTAACACTATCCAACATCTTCTTAAAGATGTCCAGTGTTGGGGCATTCACAATTTCTAGAGGCAAGCTGTTCCACTGATTAATTGTTCTAACTGTCAGGAAGTTTCTCCTCAGTTCTGAGTTGCTTCTCTTCTTGATTAGTTTCCACCCATTACTTCTTGTTCTACACTCAAGTGCCTTGGAGAACAGTTTGACTCCCTCTTCTTTGTGGCAACCCCTGAGATATTGGAACACTGCTATCATGTCTCCCCTAGTCCTTCTTTCTATTAAACTAGACATACCCAGTTTCTACATATATTTTAGTCTCCAGTCCCCTAATCATCTTTGTTGCTCTTCTCTGCACTCTTTCTAGAGTCTCCACATCTTTTCTACATCGTGGCGACCAAAACTGAATGCAGTATTCCAAGTGTGGCCTTACCAAGGCATTATAAAGTGGTATTAACATTTCACGTGATCCTGATTCTATCCTTCTGTTTATGCAGCCTAGAACTGTGTTGGCTTTTTTGGCAGCTGCTGCACACTGCTGGCTCATTTTAAATGGTTGTCCACTAGGACTCCAAGATCCCTCTCACAGTTACTACTATTGAGCAAGGTACCACCTATACTGTACCTGTGCATTTTGTTTGTTTGTTTGTGTGTGTGTGTGTGTGTGTGTGTGTGTGTTTGTGAGTGAGTGAGAAAGAGACACCAGCAGTGAGGAATTTGTGAATTTTTGACACACCAAGCCCAAAAGATTCACCTACACTTTGCAATATGGAAAAGGCTTCAATCTGCATTTTGGTACCGCATCTCCGAGAGCCTCACTTCTTCCTGAATAAAATTTTTGTCACCCATCACAGATGAAGAGAAGATACATTGGCTCAGCAGCACCAAGGATCTTTGGGACTGATCTCAGGCAAAATATGCAAAATTATATGCATGTGTGGAACAATTACAAATGTTTCTTTTACATTGATGCAGAAATATGCATCAAAATCATATGCAGAAATGATAACTGTTGACACTCAGAGCAATTTATTAATTTAACTTCCCTGCCCATCTGTCCCAACATCACCTTTGATTTTAAAGTCATGATTCTAAAAATCAATTGCTTATTAGGAATGCATTTTATCTTCTCTGTCCCATGTTTGCAATGTTATTTTTAGTAAGGACTTCTTGTTTGATTGTCTAATTTATTTTCCTTGTTCATCCCCACTTCTTTTTCTACTCCTGTTCCTTCCATGAATGAAAAGCTTTGTTTGGAAGCTTCTTAGAAATCCATTTGTTGCATCTCTTTAAAAAAATTGTGATTTTTGATGATAACCTCAAACTGGCTAAGTTTCCCAGGAATTACATTTTATTCTGTTCCAATTGCATTCTGTTTTCTCTGTCCTTTTTAGGGAACTTTCAGAGTTATCAACTCAGTAAAAACAGAGGGCATCAGTCTGAAAAAGACTGTTTTGTTCTAACAGGTAGTCCTCGACTTACAGCAGATGATTTATTGACCGAAGTTGCAACAGCACTGAAAAAAGTGACTTATGACCATTTTTCACACTTACAATCATTGCAGCATCCTTATGGTCACGTGATTTACATTCAGATGCTTGGCAACTGATTCATATTTATGACGGTTGCAGTATTCTGGAGTCATATGATGCCTTTTTGATAAGCAAAGTCAATAGAGAAGCCAGATTCACTTAGCAACTATGTTACTAATTTAACAACTGCAGTGATTCATTTAATAAACGTGGCAAGAAAAGCTGTAAAATGGGGCAAAAGTCACTTCAAATTTCTCACTTAGCAGCATAAATCCCGGGCTCAATTGTGATCATAAGTACCTGTATACCCATGAAGATCTGTGGTTTGCATTCCTCATCCAACATTGCAATTATAAGGAAAAACTGTGTGATCTCGGATCTCTGCCCAAAACCAAAACAGCAAGAAGGAAAAGCAAAGAAAAGCATAATTAGTCTCAGCTGAGCTAGCAGTGCTTTTCAGTTGGGTTGCAAGGTAAAACCAAAGGGAGTTATTACTGCAAAACTGTTCCCCCCTTCCTGTTTTTTCTGATTAAGAATAGAACCCCATTCTGGGGCAATAAGGCCTCTTCAAGGTATTCTGCTGCAATTGTCTGAGAGCTGAAGGCTTCAAATACCTTTTTTTCTTGTAAGTTTCCATCAAGTCATGTTTGGTAAACCATTAAACCATGCTTTCGTGTTTTTTGTTGTTGTTTTTGGCAACCATGCAGAAATACTGTAATACATCATTGCTTAAATCCTTTGGATTGCTTTTTTTTTAGTTCTCAAGCTAAAATTTCCTCATGGTGTTCTCTCCAAGCATTAACGGCTTAGCCTTTCATGGTCAGCTAAAGTTAACTGCAGTCGTTCTCCTACCGTAGCTGAGCGTGCAGTTTATAGAAGTATTGATCTAAACACCAACTACAACCCACTTAGAAGCCAGAAAGGCTTTGCTTTCATTTTATTATTATTATCATCAAATAATTGATCCTCTATGAAGGCCTTTTCATTGAAGGACATGGACTGTAATCTATCCTTCAGATCCAATGCAGGTTGGCAGAAAGACAGTGTTTTTATTTTCTATTCCACGCCAAAGTGACTGGATCAAGCTTTTATGCCTAAAGGAAGACTGGACCCTGGGTCTTCCCATTCTTATCTCAGCATCCTAACACTAGACCATGCTGGATCTCAGTTTCTTTATATAGGAGAGATTACATGACATAAAAAAGGTAACAGATCTTGCAGTTTTCTCTCACACACATTTTTACTCCCTTCTTCCCTCCCTCCTTCTCCCTCCTCCCTTCCATCTGTGAGCACAGACTTGTGTCCAAACACATGGACACAAACACACAAGCACTGCCTCCCCCTTACAAATCAGCATTCATCTCTTCCTTGCAAAAAAACTCATTACATATTTGTAGGCATTTGTGCCCATACCCATATGTAAAAGCTTACATGCATACAATATTCCCTTACCAGAACAGAAACCTGCAATCTGCAGCTGAGTACCCTGCTTTCTTCCCATGCTCCTCATCCATTGCTCCCAACCTTCACTAAGCCCTCCCACCCCGCAGCCCCACCTATCCCGTCAGAAACCTTTCCCCACTCCCTTTCCCCACCCCAACCCCGCCCCTTCATCCCCACCCCTTCCCCCCTGCCTGGGGAGGAGGCGCTGCCTTTGTTCCGCCAAGGGTTAACCTGGATTGTGTCTGTCACCCAGTTGCCCGGATGCTGATGTAAGGGGAGAGCTCGAGAGATCCCTTCAGATTGCAGTGAGAGGAGGCGAAGGACCAGCCTTGGAGAAGAGCCTCGCCAGGAACATCCTTCATCCACAGCATCGTCTGGACCAGCTGAATGATGCTGGTACCCGGGCTGTAGCATTCTTCCTCCTTCTCTACCCTCCTTTTCCTGATGCTGAGAGCATCCCCCTCCTGCTAAACCCATCAGGATGCCGGCCTCGGTATTGTCCCTATAGGGGGGCACTGGGGGGGCCTTGCCTCGCCTTGCTGTACCCCTTCCCATCCCACCACCCCCTGTTTCTGATTGTTGCTCAGAAGGGCGACAGACAAAAGCCATGTCCGGTGGCAAAGAAGCAGGTGGGGTCCACCCTTACCAGTCGCAACAGAGCCAGCAACATGCTCAGTATGTGGGGCCCTATCGGCTGGAGAAGACTCTGGGGAAAGGGCAGACTGGTGAGTCTCTGGCAGATTTGGAAGTGGGGTCTGGAAAGAGAGCACCAGTTCCACAGGGTGGGCATGGTATGAGTAGCTCAGCAGCTGAGAAAATTGCCTTCATCTTGGCCTCGGATGTATTTAAAGACAGAGGATAATGAAGGAACATCTGGGGTGTTTTGACCAAACGGTCCAGGTTAATTTGGCCCACCGGGAGGAATAAAATGTGGTGAGGTGGTAGGTGAGTGGAACTGTTGATCCTATGACAGGCTAAAGGTGGGACTGAGAGGGTGGGGAAGCATAGGGCTCCTCTGGAAATTCATTTGAGGTTTGTTGGGTGAAGGTGTTAAGAGAAGGTTGTATTCTACTTTCCTAGAGGTTTGGGGACGGGGGGGGGGGGGAAGGGAAGTAAATGTGTGCCCTGCTTAGGATAAACAGCTTTTTGGTAGGTAGGTAGGTAGGTAGGTAGGCATGGGGTGGGGTTTGGGGGATATCATTGGAGATGTCGAAGGTGCTGGTGGTGAATCTTAGAAGCAAGATCGTGTTAATCTTTGCTGGAGTATAGTTAGAGGAGAACATCAAATGTTTCCCCTGTTCAGGTGTATTTGGCATGCTCGTAATCTGCAAGAAATAACATTGTAATAGTAAAAAGGCATAGGTTTTTAAAAGGCTACAACTATATTAGTACTTAGCTGGAAGTGTCGTTAGATTCCTCGAAGACACAATGTGTACATGGTCACAGAGAGATGTATGTTCTGTGTCTTTGTAAGAGGTGTGTGTGTGTGTGTGTGTTGTGTGTGTGTAGCACAACCACTTAAACAGAGAGGGGAAGGTAAGCCATGGATTTCATGGTTGGGTCACTTTTAAGGCTGCTTTCTAGGCTGCTTTGCCAGGCAATTGGGGCCTGAAGGAGAAGGTGTCAGAGGTGCAGCTGATGCTTAAAAAAAAAAAACTGCTGCATGACCAGGCTTGGTTGGGGAGGAAGGAAAACCCAAAAGAGGGAGGGAGAACCCAGCACAAAGATCTAGGCTAGGAAAATAATGGATGGGGACTTGGACATCCTGATCGCTCTCCATCTCGGTCCTGTGGGGACTCTGGATCTGAGGGTGGTGAAGACTGTTGTGGGAAGGCCTATACATCTCTCTCCTCCACCATCACCTCTTCTCCTGCTGCAGCACTCCGTATGAATGGAACAGGGATTAAAAAAAAAAAAAGCCCTCTCTGCAGGGATGCTGATTCGACTGTGCGGGTTTATACGATGGGCTTGGTTACAAGAGCGACTGCTTAAATAAATGCCCGAGAATGGGTTTTATGGAAATCTGCCTTCTGTAGCTCCTTGCCTTCTTTCTTGGTCAGGCACTGGAGGGAAGATTGGAGCTGGGGGGGGGGGGAATCTATCCATCTCTCTGCAATGATGCAGGAAAACTCAGACCACAGGCCTCTCTCCCGGGTCCTTTAATTTCTGTGTGTCTGTGGGTAGAAAGAGCGTTGAGGCTTCAAAAGGGAGTGGGGGTGGAGGGGAGGTGGATTTCTGCAGTGGCCAAAAAAAAAAAAAAAAGAAAGAAAGAAAGAAAGAAGAAGACATCCTGTCTGTATAAGGGGCCAGGATACGTTTGCGTATTTGCCAGCGTATGTGTGTGTATGCATGTTGGGGAGTTGTTATTCCCCCCCCAAAAAAATTGTTATAATAAAGATCTGGAGCAGGTGGATAAAAGAAACAGAAGAGGCAGCAGGGAATAAGGAAGGGCCAATTTTGCTGAATAATCATTTCTTGACTGTGGCGGCAGACAGTTTATACGAAGATGATTAAAGAATATCCCTATGAATGGGCAGATGGATGGATGTTGTTCTTGGCCTGGAGGTGGAGAGTGGGGGTGGGGGTGGCAGGGTTAGAGACCAGGTTGTTTCTAATAGCCCAGAAACTGGGAAGCAATTGGGGAATGTAGTAGGGCAAATGGATGCCTCATCCAGAGAACAGAGAACTTAGATTCATTTTACTCTGATGATATCGGCATGGATTCCCATCCATTTATTTCCTTGTCTTAAGGAGTTGAATGTTTGGTAGGGAAGGAGACGGATAGGCAATAAGTGAAGCTCACAAACAAGAGACATGCCCAAGGTCATCAAGGAACTATTGGCAGTAGAGATGCAAATAAACAGTGGTAGATATTTCGGTGTCTCTGTGATGACCCTGTTTAGTTATGTTTTTCAATCCCAAATTAAGCTGGGATGGTCCAGCTGGACATGGGGTGTATGATGAATGGCCCGTCTGCCCGTGCAATGAAGAATCATTCAGATATGGAGAAAACCGTTTTGCAAACTTTGCAAAAGAATCTGTGTATGATATGGGTGGTAAGCATGGCTGCGCTGAAAAAGTTGTTCTAAAATTATGGAAATATTCCAATAATAACGAGAAACCTCACCTTTTTTTTTGCAATTAGAATCCCTTAAGTAGGTTTGTTGCATGCTGTCTGGGCAGGGATGCAGCTGGTAGCTTGCTTATCTTGGATTTAGGAAATATATCAGTTATGAAACCCCAGTAGATGAGATTCTATGGAAGTCAGTCATACTTCAGTCCTATTGAAATCAGTGGGAGCCCATGTTATTAGTTACTTTTTATTAACACTTTTTAGTACTTCAGAGAAGGTATAGTCCAGATTGCTAGCCTTTGTCTTACCCATGTCACAAACAGCATTCCTTAGCAATGATAAAGATTACAGAGTTTGGGCCCATGCTTGCTGATCTATCACAAGTGCAACAAATCTTAAATTAAACTTATCCTGAGCATGTTTATGTTATTCTGTGTAAGCTAGGATCTTTAATTAAAACATTACTTTGCAAGCCAACATATTTCCATGTACACAAGCAAGGACTGAAAACAGACACTTGGGGATGCCGACAGCCTGCAAAATGTTGTCAGTTTTGTATTTCACCAGAACTAAAGCATGAATGATGATACTGGAACAAAACAAACAGATGTGTATCTGGAAAATCTGGTGGTCTTAGGGGTATTTGCTAGATGTGGTTTTGAAATTCTTTGTTCCTCACTCCAACCCAGAAGCAAAACTTTTTTCTTGCTCAGAATATGCTTCCCAGCTATGATTATTTCCCATGGATATTTTAAGCTTTGTATGTATGTTCATGTTATGTATGTTCATATTATTTTTGGGGGAAAAAATAATAATTACCAACTTAGGCTCTTCTTATTTATAAATTTAGGTTGGAAAGGCACTAATAAAACTAAAAATGAGCTTTAAGTTCATGTTAGGAAATCTCCCCCCCCCCCCAAAAATAGAACATGGAGATTTCTCTACCTCCCTCAAACTTTTGTATAAATTTGATAAGGATACTTAAAGATATTTAAATGGGAATCTATCATATGGGGAAATGGCCAAATTAGCTCAGTGATTTTTTCTGAGATATATTCTGTACCTAGTAAGCTAAATACTTATGGAGATTCTCAATCATCCAGTTCATGGTTGTTCCAAAAGTGGTTTTCAAAAGGCAACTGGACACATTGCACCTCATCCAAGAAGCTTCTTGAACTGAAAAAGCTTCTTGGATGGGAAGTGAAACTTTTTTCAAAAAAAAAAAAAACCCTAATATTAATGTGAATGTTGTTGTAAATGCTGAAAGCTGTTGCACAGAGATATTTGTACCCAGATGATACACTGTTTAAGGAAAGATGAAATGTTTATATGTTGAAAAATTAAAACAATTTAAAAAAATTATAAAAAGAAAGAAAGAAGAAACTAAATGTTCAGTTGCCTTTTAAAAAGCACGTTTGGGACATACATCTAAATAGTTTTAGTCTCTTAACTCTTATTATTTATTTAATTAAAATATTTATGCGTTCACTCATCATGAAACCAGATCCCAGGAGGACTCATGACCATTATATAAAATAACATCGAACAAAGAATAAAACCAAATAAACAAAAACCCCTCAATAAAATTAGTCTTTCCTCCCATCAATATATTGTTTGACTCACAATAAGATGTGATTTTTTTTCTATTGATATATTTATTTGTTAATCCCATATTTCCTATAGGAGCTCAAGGTGGCACACATGGTCCTCCTTTACCTCTTTATTTTTACCTTCTCTACAACACTGACAAGGTATCTTAGACTTAGGATGCTACCTGGCTTGAGTCAGCAATGAACTTCAGCCTGAGTGGGGAGTTGACCTCTAAGTCCTATGAATCCTGTTCCACCATTTTTGATTTACATCCTGCCTTTCAGCGATAAGACCTTCAAGGTGGCATTTATAAGGTCATCCTTTATTCTTTTCCTCACAGCGACAACTGTATAAAGTAGATTGTGCTAAGAAAAAGTGAATGCTGTAGTTCCCAATTGCCCACTGAGTTCACTGGGTGATGGGGGATTTCAGACTGAACCTCCATGCTCCCAATCTAATCCTTTTATACTAGTTGAAAGTCTGGTCCTCTGTGTAACCAGCCTTGCAAATAATACCACCAATATTATGTCACAAAATATATCAAATCATGGTGTACTGCTGTTTCGATGTGTTAGGAATAGTCATTTTTTTCATTGTAGCTCCTTCTGGCAAATTGCAATCCTTTTTTCTTCTCTTTCCCTCTGGTTGCCTCTTGAGAGGATGTGTTTGGGTACTTTGAGTCAACTGCATGTATGTTATCCTTCAGGTTTCAACTGCAAACTCCAACCGAAATCTCGCAAAGCAGAACAGATGTGCTTATTTTACATGTGGGTAAGAGTGTAAATTCTACAGGCTGGAATGGTGCGGAATTGGGCAATGACATTTCACATACTGTTGCTCTCAAAGGAAACTATGAAAAGTATAGTGGACAATATGTTTGTGGGGGTGGGGGCATTGCGTGAACACTTCCTGCAGGCAAACATAGCTCGTTATCAATAAAAGAGAATATTTATAGCTCAGGGTTGAAATGAGGGATCCTTGGTACTCTCTGAGCTTGATTGTTTTCTTGCAGACATTTCATTACCCAAAGTAGTTAGGAAACAACCAAGCTCTGAGAGCACCCAGAACACACACACATCCGATAGCTCAATTATATAAGGAAGTTCAATTCCCACCACCCCAGGAGATACTCCAATACACCCAGCTACAAGGATGGGGAAAGCTAAAATTATAAAGATGTCCACAAGCCAAACTTTGGTGACTTCATGAAGACTATCTTGTTATGGGACAGGTTTATCATTGATAGTTTTGTTATGATTGTTTTTACTTCCAAATGTAGTTTATATTACTGATAATCCCCATAATTTCCCATCCAAGTATTAATTAATTCGAAGTCTGCTTAAATCCAGGGGCTTCTACAGGGACAGAGTCCTTATTAGGCCAACAGAAGTTGTATAAAAAGAAGTTGTATAAAATCCCTAGAAAATGTTTGATCTTCAAGTGCTTCAGTTCATTTGTGGTGGATTTTGGAGGCCATTATATTACTAAATATAGGCTACACGGAGTGATGGAAATCCTACAGATACCTAAGTTTAGACTGTGCTAAGGACTCTTATCAAAACTTGCTGAGAAAGCAAATCCAGAAAATGGTGGTACATTTTGTTTTCCAAGGGATCAATTCCACCTGTTAAGTGAAAGTGAAATTTGATAAAATCAGTGAAAGTTAATTCTCACGCAGTCAAACGTAAACTACAGTATCTAACACTATATCAGACTGTTTCCAAAACAAAGAACAGATGGAAACTATATATCCCACCCCAAGAGAATTGCTTCTAGCCCTTTATGTAAAGCAGGTGGGAGAAACAGCATAATATATTGAATTATTATAAATAAAAGTCATTTATTAGAGTTAATATTATGGCTTCTTATCTTTTGATAAGCTTTGTATGAGAGGTTAGTAAACTTCCTCAGGTTCCCTAGAAATAAAATCTGTGGGCAAAACCAACCCATGATGATTAACAAGAATCCAAACAACAATAAATCTGTAACAGGAAGTAAAACTAACAGATGTTATTAAACATTTGGGAAAAAATTATCTATATAAATGCATAGGCCTGAATGCTAAGGCATCATATAGAAGCCCCTTTATTTCTTAAACTGCAAGCCAAGAAAAGGCAAATGTAAAGTATGCATTTGTTTTTCATTTTTATTTGGTTTGGTTTGGTTTGAGAAACCCTGAGAAAATTTCCTGCACAAATACAAATGTACATATAATTTAGTAGAACCAAATTAATGTTGTAGATGTTTTCCAACAAGAAACTGATCCTGTCCCCATTCCTCCCATAAAATGTACAGGTAGTCCTGGACTTACAACCACAATTGAGCCCCAAATTTCCCCATGTTAAGTGAGACGTTTGTTAAATGAATTTTGCCCCATTTTACGATCTTTTTTGCCTGTTAAGTGAATTACTGCAGTTGATAATTTAGTAACCCTGCTGTTTAGTGAATCTGGCTTCCCCGTTGACTAATGCTTGTCAGAAGGTCGTAAAAGGGGATCACGTGACCTTGGGACACAGCAATGGTCATAAGTATGAACAAGTTGCTAAACATCTGAATTTTGATCACATGATAGTGGGGATGTTACAAAGACTTTAAGTGTGATAAATGGCCATAAGTCACTTTTTTCATTGCCGTTGTAATTTTGAATAATCACTAAATGAACTGTTGTAAGTCCAAGACTACCTGTAAACTATTTTTTTAAAAAAACTTGTTACCATCTTTAATGAAATTGCTTTGGAAGTAGCATACATTTCCATGATAAACATTTTTCAAACTCAAGTTCCCAGAATTATTGTAGCTCATTAGTGCCAATATTGGAATCTTATCTTTTCATATGGCAAATAGAATTAAGAATACAACCATGAGAGAAAAGAGAGCCATCGCTTTGGACAGGGCAACTCCCACAGTAGCATCTGCTGTTTCAGAGAAGGATGCCTGGCATAACTGATGAATAGATTTCTAAGGTTAAAAAACAGTAAAGGGGTCTCTGCAGATTTTTACTCCACCAGTCATTGCTCATTTCCGTTTCAAGACCATTGAGCCAGCGCTGGCTGAAAAGGTTCCCAGTCATGTGACTAGAAGGATGTCATGGAGCATTGTTACCACTGTTACCAAAGTGGTACCTACTTATCTACTTGCATTTGCATGCTTTTGAACTGCTAGGTTGACAGGAGCTGGGGCAAAGATGGGAACTCACACTGTTGCGTGGCACTCAGGTCTCAAACCTGGGCTACCGGATTTCCAGCCAGCGTCTTAATCGCTGAACCACCCTGCCACCCCTAGATTCCTAAAGACACTGTCAATATCACTGCCAAAACAGCCCCTCCTCCTATCAAACACCCACACAAATAAATTTGGCAGTGGTGTCAATCTCCCTGTTGAGAGCATTAAGAGGAGGAAGGAGTATTAAGTATGTTTGCTGTCTAGAGTTAATTGTAAAAACAATGAAGTGGGATATAAATAAATAAAACCACAGCAATAAAATCATAACAATTTAGAGAAATTCTTTGGAACTCCCTTAGTGCTTGTTGACTGAGCTTGATGCATGCAAGTATAGTTGCTGCTAATGCTGCACTGTTGGGCAAGCAGGGGACCACTGCATTTCTGCAGTTCTTAGGGGTGCAGGGCTGGTACTTTGGGGATGACGACAGCAGTGCCTAAGTGAGTACAGTTTTTAAAAAATCTGATATATTTTAATCTATTAATAATATATTGAAAGATAAATAGGTTTTTCTAGGGTCTTTGAACCAAACAGCTAACATCTTTTTTAATTAACACAGTTCTGTAACAAGCAATAAAAGAAAATGCAATACAGATCCATGCATCAGAATTTGCAAAGGGATCCTTAGCAAGAAAGATAAGGGAGTTACAAAGATGAGCTTGTTTAAATTGATTAAATATTGAAAACTACGTTAATGGGATCTTGACCCCTTCCCTTTCTTCTCAGGTTTCATTAATAATATAGGTGGCCCTCATTATTTGTGGGGGCTCTGCTCCAGCCTAACAAACACAGAACATGAAACCATAGATCATGAGACTATGAAAAAACACCCTACAGGCAGGGAAATTTCACCCTTTTTTAAACATGCAGAAAAATACACAAAAACTCATCCGACCGCATCCTCTAAACACAACCCTGCCAAAATCAAACTGCAAATATGCTAGGCCGATGAAGACTGCATATTCTAATAAAAAGATAAATATTTAATCCAGCCTCATATCCCAACTTTATGGATGTGATAGCACCCTAACTACCCCATATACCAATGCCTGGGAGATCTGGGCATTGTAATCCAAAATTTATTTGGAAGTGACCAGTTGGAGGAGAGGTTGTTTTAATGTGTTTACTTATGAAGATAGCAAAAGGCACCAAAATAATATTTAGCAAAATAATAATAATAATAATAATAATAATAATAATAATAATAATAATAATAATAATAATAATAATAATAATCCTCTGTCCTGATATTTGATGCTGTGACCAGTGCCTACAAAGAAAATAGGATCATTGTCAAGCATTAAAAATTAAGCCTTCCCCTTATTTAAGCTCAAATGACATGTAGGGGTTTTGCTTTGTTTTTTTGGCATGGAAGTGGATTAACACTGCTATATTCAAGGATTTTTAAAATTCTTCCTACTATGGTCCACAGCCCTGGAGTTCCCAGTGGATCTTACGCTGCTTAATGTCTTAGGATCATCCATTTTTGGGCTAACACTTGCCACCTGCAGTACACCCTGAGGAGCAAACTTTTTTTAAAGTACTCATAGATTACTTTTGAGTGTAACCACGTGTCTTTCCGTTCTGACTGTTCTGCAATGGTTCCTCGCGTCCTTCACCTTCCATGTTGCAAAGTTTCCAACTATGGGCCAGGGATGGGATGGTGGTGAAAGAACAGACACAAATATCTTGGCAAATTGCAAAGCATGGCTGCTGGATTTCATATAACTAAGTGCGCAAATGTAAGACCACATTTGGAATATTGCATCCAATTTCGGTTGCCATAATATAAAAAGATGTGGAGACTCTAGAAAGAGTGCAGAGAAGAGCAACAGAGATGATTAGGGGACTGGAGGCTAAAACATGCGATGAATGGTTGCAGAAATCGGGTATTTCTAGTTTAATGAAAAGAAGGACTATGGGTGACATGACAACAGTGTTCCAATATCTGAGGGGCTCCCACAAAGAAGGGAGAGTCAACCTGTTCTTCAAAGCCCCTGAAGTTAGGACAAGAAGTAATGATTGGAAACTAATCAAAGAGAGAACCAGTAGTGGGATTCAGCCAGTTCGCACCTATTCGGGAGAACCTGTTGGTAACTTTTTAAGTAGTTCAGAAAACTGATTGTTGGAAGAAATCTCCTTTTCTTTTTTTCCACTTTACAGGGCTAATCCTGTAAGGAAGGCAGGAAAGAAACATTCTAGTGTTGTTTCTAGCCTAATCTTTATTGACCTGCTTACAGAAACTGCCTCTCCGGTTAACCCTTCTTACATTGTAACAACTAAGGCGAAGCACGCATTGACTGAGTGACCTTGAGTTGGCCACGCCCACCCAGTCATATGACCACCGAGCCCCACCTACCCAGATGGTCATTAGGGCAGAGAACCGGTTGTTAAATTATTTGAATCCCACCACTGGAGAGAACCAACCTAGAACTAAGGAGAAATTTCCTGACAATTAGAACAATTAATTAGTGGAAGAGCTTGCCTCCAGAAATTGTGGATACTCCAACACTAGATGTTTTTAAGAAGAGATTAGACAAGCATTTGTCTGAAATGGTATAGGGTTTCCTGCTGGAGCAGAGAATTGTACCAGAAGATTTCCAAGGTGCCTCCCAACTCTGTTATTCTGTTATTCCTCTGTCTCCAGATCAATACTTCTTAAATTTGGTGGATGTAGGGGGGGGGAGTATTATTGTTTTTACCATTTGTATATTGGTTTTTTATTTTTTGAAAGCCTCCCAAAGTCATTGAGAGTGAATGAGTGCCATATACATTCTCTTCAATAAAATAAATATTAAATAACTAAACTTGCACTGCTAGCTGGGGAATTCTGGGAGTTGAAATTCACACACCTTAAGGTTGCTAAGGTTGAGAAACATTGCTCTAGATCAGGGGTGTCCAAACTTGGGAACTTTAAGACTTGTGGACTTCAACTCCCAGAATTCCCCAGCCTGGCTGGGGAATTCTGGGAGTTGAAGTCCACAAGTCTTAAAGTTCCCAAGTTTGGACACCCTTGATCTAGATCAAGTGCAGTTGCCCTTCTTTTAGTTTTCCTGTGATTTATCAGGGCTGTTTATTTTAGGCAGGAATATCACAGTCTAAGACCCAATCTGACTAATTTGATAGTGCTGGTTTGATATATAGATGTGATACACTAAGAATAATAAAATCATACAACTGGAAGAGGCTATTTAGTATATTGAGTGCAATCCCCTGCTCAGCACAGAAACACAAATTAAAGCCTCCTTAATGATTGGCTGTCTTCCTTTCTCATATACCAGTTATGTTAGACAATTGCCAGTCTGTTTGTCTGTCCATTTATTTATTTGTTACATTTATTTGTCAGCTGTGTCGCCGTGAGGCACTCTGGAGGGTATGTATTTAGAGACTGGGAAAAAAATAGTTAATGTGGAAATTCACCGTTCCCATTTCTTTATATCCCATCCCAATGATGTGAATTTGAACATCAAGGTCAAAGAAGGGCTATAATCAGGGGTGGGTTCCTACATGAACTGGTACCAGTTTGCTTCACTTACGTTGGCCACATGTTGCTCATGCATGCACATGTTCACTGTAAATGGTTCTGCGCATGTGCGAAGACCATTAAAAGCTAATAAAAAAGATGCCAACAACAGCCTCGGAGACCAGGGAACCAGTTCGGGGGCATAGTCAGCCTGGGTCGCTGCCAGTTCTGTGAACCAGGCTGGATTACCACTACCGGTTCGGCTGAACTGGGCCAAACTGGGTCAAGCGACCACTGGCTATAATTTACCTGATATTGAAAAAAAGTTGTTTTTATGGGCTTACTATAACATTCTGTGTCCTTCAACCGATTCAATTTTACCACCGATAAAACTTATGGAATGTTTTCTAATTGCCTTTTGGCAAACTATATTAATTCATTTTTAACATGAGATTGTTTTTCTTTTCATTAAGTTGGTAAACAAAGCCATAAAGAAGAATATATCTTCAGAGCTTCAGAAGTCAGTGTATGAAGCTCTGTTAGGTATTAAATATGTCTTCAGCTCAAATTAAGACTGGGGTCCCCAACCCCTGGTCTCTTGGCTGGCACTGGGCCAAAGCACGCCAGAAACTATGCTGTCCAAACAAATGAAGCCCCATCCATGAGATGCAGGCAGTACGCAAAACCATTCCCCCTCTAGTCCGTGGAAAAACCTCTCTCCACAGAATCGGTCCCTGTTGCCCAAAAAGTTAGAGCCACTGCATTAAGACTTCCACTTATCCTTTCCCCAGTAAGTGAGTATGTATTGGGGCATAATTATATTACAGCCTTTAGCAGATAATTTATTTTTGTTCCTAGTGATATCAAAGCCACAGTTAGCAGTTTAGCAAGAAAAAAAAGTTTGATGGCCCTGTGAGTAGCTGGCAGAACTTTTTTAACAGTTGAAGAAAAAAACTCAGCAATATCAACATAAGTAAAACATATTTAAAAATGGAATGTGCAGGTATAAATGCTATCCTCTCAAGACGCTACATGTAACGGCAAGAAAGGAAACCCAGTTGGTCAATCAAGGTATTTCCAATTTCCCTTTCAGATAGACATCAACATCAGTAGTGGCCAAGGATTATGGAAATAAAAGTTGGACATATATGGGGAATAACATGGTTGGGAATTATTTATACAGATCTGTGAAAACATTCAGTTTTGCTAAGGAATAACCAACC
Source organism: Natrix helvetica (assembly GCF_964273705.1). Taxonomy (NCBI): domain Eukaryota; kingdom Metazoa; phylum Chordata; class Lepidosauria; order Squamata; family Natricidae; genus Natrix; species Natrix helvetica. Next base: position 25,322,033 of record NC_138554.1, on the reverse strand, counting down.
TAATGTCATTTAAGTATTGTAGACTACAGGGTCCATTAGTGGAGCCAAAAGATCTAGAAAGTGTATACAGTATCAGCTTGCCTTCTGTAAATTTGCCAAGTTGGAGTTATCTCATTGTTTATCTGTCAAAAAGATTTGAAGAGACTAGTGATTTTCTTAGGACCTTGTGTCCCCTGCTTCTTCTACTCCCTAGCATTCCTCCTTCTCCAATTTGGAAGGAGAGAATCTGCAAAGAAGGCTTTTACCAGGGCAGGTGCAGACAAACAAGTGCCCTACATCAGCTGCGTCTACCAAGGTGAAGGATCAAGGATTAGGGAAATTTTAGTTCAAACGTCTAGAGTCCGCTGGACTGTCTAATTCTGCTACAGGGATTTACACTGACTCAATTCCAGAAGGATCTGGGTCCCTGCCAACATATACTCATAGAGGATGTATCCAAGGCCCCTGAGCTGTGTGATGCCAGGGAGTGAATGCGTAGTTTGCAAATCGGGACTTGGTGCACAAAACAACCTGGTAGTGAACCTCGGCCATGACCCAGGAAAAATGCAATGTGAGCACTTACTATAGATGCCACTGTGTTGAGGGACAAGCTAGATCTATGGGCTGATTCTGCACAAAAAGGAGCAACAGAGAAAGAAATGAGAAGTACTCCCTCTCCAGACTAACCCCAAGGCACTAAGCAGTGGCAATATTCACCCTGAACCATAAATCAGCCAACCTGATTTTAGTTTAGCATGCTGTGTGAATGCACCCTATGTAAATGGTGCAGCATATGTTCATACTACAAATGGCTATATCGCAAACATCTAGTTTAACCACAAGGTCTCTGGCAGAGATCCAGGAAGGAGCAGGGCCAATAAACAGGAAATGTCTGGTCTGACTTGACTAATATTTCTCTCTCTTGCATTTGTAAAATGCAAAAATGTATGTGAACGTGACTGTGTTCAACGGATTCAGTTACTTTCAAGCAGAGGTGGTATTCTACCGGTTTGGACTGGATAGCCTGAACCAATAGCGGAAATTGCAGGTGGCTCCCCCCCCCCCCCGGCTCTATGGCATCCCATTTAGGTCAATTTTTTTTGCCAAAAGCGGATATGCTCTTGAAGGATCTGCGGAGGTGGCATGTGCACTAACATTTGTGAATTGGTAGGGAAGGTAAGTGTATACCACTCCTGCTTTCAAGGTTGGAAACCCAATGAAACCCAATTTCCACAGCCATGATTTTGTTTACACTAGAGCAGGGGTGTCCAAACTTGGGAACTTTAAGACTTGTGGACTTCAACTCCCAGAATTCCCCAGCCTGGGGAATTCTGGGAGTTGAAGTCCACAAGTCTTAAAGTTCCCAAGTTTGGACACCCCTGCACTAGAGTACTCTCTTGGCCTGTATTTTGGATTTTACAGATTCTACAGTGGACATGGACACAGTAACAAAAATAGGGATAGCTAGTTCAGAAAAAACTGTGAAAACATGACTGAGGCAAAACATGGCAAGATCTGTTTTCTCTTGTTCCAGAATTCAGCACAGAACAATGGCTCTAAATTCCAGAAAAATAAATTCTAGTAAAACATTAGGAAAACGTTCCTAACACTAAATGTAGTTTGATAGAAGTATCAGTGATAAAGAGATTTTTTTTAATTAAAAAAATGTTTTTATTTTTAATTTTCAAAACAAACACAACACATCCTTCTTTACATACTGTAGAAAGTGTATCAGTTGGTTACAAAAAGGCTTTCGTGCATCTCTTCCACAGTCAAAAAACATAATTCATATTAACTCAAGTATTTTAACTCAGATATTTATACATGTTACCATCAGCATACCTCCATTTTCATTTGACTATAATTGTTTAAACATCCTTCATCATAAAATATACCAAGATTTAATACATAACCACATACTGGCATTTCATTTACTATTTCTAAAATCCTCCAATAACACTGAATCCTTATGTCCTATTCTAGCTAAACATCCATAACATTTAATAACAAAGTTTTCTAATCCTCCTTTCCAAATCACTGTTTACAATTTACATCCAGTTTCCTTATGTTGTACCCATACCTGTATATATGTTGTTATCATTATCTCTCCTTTATTTAACTATATCCTGCATCATAACATTTTCCCCCTAATAATCAAGACTTAACTGTGTCTAACTTAGTTCTTTTTTATTAACCTTTATATAGAATCCAAAAGCATTTCTAATTTTCCTTTCATGGGTACCATTCAATATTCATATCCAATTATTACTTATCATAACCCTACACATTGTATACATTATTATCATTATCAATTATTTTTTAACTATATCTATTGTCACTAAATTTCATTAAGTTTAACTAGTTTTAAGTTATACTCTTCCATCTATCAACCTGTATCTTTCCAGTAGCAAAACATTCTCATATCTTCTGCCATTTGTGGTGTCAGTCCTCTAATCATCTCCTTAATCAACTTTGTATGGACTCCTCTTAGCAACTTCTTGCTATAAAATCTCTCATGTAATTTCGATGCCCTTCTTCTGTTTCCTTAATCAGCTTATCTTTGATTGTCGGTAGTGTTATCAATGATATTGCTAATAAAATTTCTCTCTTTAAATCCATAAATTCTTTTGTTTTTTCTTCTTCTGTATCTTGCCATCTGGGGTAGATTTCCCCTCCATTTAATTCCTCTTTCAGTATTCCAGTCTTTCCATTTTCAGAGACAAACCAATCACCATAAATATCAGCAATTTTAATTTCTTTATATTCATTTTCCTCTTCGATTTTTAGGATTTTAACCATCACTTTTTCCACTTGATAAACATCTCCAATTTCTTCATCATATTTTGCTGTTAGATGCTCCAAGTCTTCCAACTTCTTCTCTATCCTCTCATATGTGTTTGATAATTTCAGTATTTCTGAGAATATCTTTTGCAGACTTAAAATTTCTTTCTGCTGATGAAATTGTGCCATTATCTCCAGCTAACAAACACTGCTGCTCTAGCTTGGAAGGTTTTAACAAGATTAAGCATAGATTCACAATAAAATTTTATTTTCACCTTCTCTTTGAAGATATGCTTCAAAGGGACATCTGTATGCTTTTCTTCTTATCACTCTCTATAAACAAGCAGTAAAACCTTGGAGTGCCAAGCCAGGATAATCAGTTTCCAATACACATACCTCCAGCCTCCGAGTTGCAGTGTTATTGTTGCAAATTTCTTTGTTTCTTTTTGTATCTTTTTTGTATTTCAAGTTAAAAAAAATCCGATTCTTGAATGAATTAGAAGAACACCCACAGTAATGAAAGAGGAGAATTTTAGTCCATAGTTTACAAAGAATAATAAAAGAAAAAAAATAGAAGAAGAAAACTTAATCCATTCGTTTTAAAAGGCTTGCATAAATTCCATCCATGAAGATAGCATTTAAAAAGTAAGATAACCCACTGTCCAAAACCATTCCAGATTTAATTCTGCCGCTTATTTCTTCTGTTCACCAATTTAAATTAATTTTAAGTTTTTTATAGACAGTCTCTTTTAAAATGGTAAAAATTCCTCACTAGCTGGAAATACTTTCTCTTCCCGTATCCTTTCGTTTTGGAGCCACTCCGACTTCATCAGCCTAATGGCTGGATTTTTTGTCGCCGACTTGAAGAACTTCTCTTGAATCGATCAGGGACTTCGCGATGTCCCTGAGATCAGCAAGACATATTCTTTCTGTTCACTGTCTCTGCAGGATGGTTTAGGTCCGTTTGGACCACCCAGCGGAAAAAGTATTGATGGCGATCTCAGAGCATTGAGATTGCATGTCATCTCGTCGCAACATTGGCTCCTCCTCCTGTGATAAAGAGATTTTTGGATCCTCTTTCCTGGATATAAAGGTTCCTCTCGCACATATGTGCTAGCCGTTCCTGACTCTAGGGGGCAGTGCTCATCTCTGTTTCAAAGCAGAAGAAACGGAGATGAAGACGTCTCCATGATCATGTGGCCAGCATGACTAAATGCTGAAGGCACCCAGAACACTGTTAGCTTCCCACCAAAGGTGGTTTCTATTTTTCTACTTGCATTTTACATGCTTTTGAACTGCTAGGTTGGCAGAAGCTGGGACAAGTAACAGGAGCTCACTCCGTTACACAACGCTAGGGATTCGAACAGCCGAACTGCTGACCTTTCTGACAAGCTCACCATCTTAGCCACTGAGACACAGTGTCCCACAATGCATTTAATATAGTGGATGTATTTAAGAAGAGGCTACTAGCCATCTTTCAACAAGACTTTAATTTGGGTCCCACACTGAGCCAGGGGATGGATTACATAATTCAGACAGTCCTGTGGCTCCTTGTATGTTATTCCAGCTCAGGCAATGAAACTAATTTGGTAAAGTGTAGCTCAGTTAAGCATTTTCATTGACTCACAATTATAGAATCATAAAATAAGGGCTGCAGATAATATAGTCCAAAAGTTTCCAGCCTTGGTAACTTCCTGAGGAATGGCACTCAGTACCCAGAATTTCCTAGCCAGCCTAGCTATTGCTGAGAATTCTGAGAGTTGGTCAACATTTCTAGAATTTTCCATGGTCAGGGAACACTGATCCAGTCCAAGCCCTTATATGCAGGAATCGGTATCAACAGATGGCTGCCCAGCCTTTCAGATACCCCCATCAAAGGTTATCATCCCCTCCCAAGACAATCTAATTCATTCGTGAACAGAACTTACCAGCAGGATATTTTTCTTGATGTCCACTTGAAATGTACTACTTTATAGCTTAGACTCATTGTCCTCGTTCTTGTCCTGTCTTATGTCATCTCTAAGAATTTTGACAGAATATTTGTCTGGTTTCTACAGTAACAATCCTTCCGATACTTGAAGGCAGCACTCATGTCTTTCTCCAATTTATACCCAAGTGAAACATTTCCTGTGTCTCCTACTATATTTCATAAGTTTTTTCCTCTTATAGCCTTCTTTTTATCTGGCTTGCTCCAGTTTGTCACTGTTCGTCCTAAAACATAGCATTATGGGGGCGGGTGCAGCACGCAACAACAAAAAGGTTAGCCCTCCCTGGTTTAACCAATACAAAATAAAAAGAAACAACAAGTTTTTCCTCCCAGCTCTGTTCATGTTGTATAACTAGGAACACAGCCTATACAAATTGTTGATTCCTGTCTCTCTTAGTATACCGGCTAAACATGCAGCTAGTGCCAAATTGTCACTAACTGCAAACTATGTCATAGACCAGAGAGATGAATTATCGCTTTCTGTCCTCAAATATCATGTTTTCTTCTGTAGGAAAAGAGAATATTGCCAAGAAGGATTCCACGATGACATTATCATCCTTGGTTAAATGCAATAGACTTCCCCTTCTTTATTAGTTTAAAATTTGAGGTATACAAGTCAAATGTTTTAAGTGGAGTGCTCTGCAAATTCATTGTCATCCATTTAATTAAAAACAACCACAAGCTTAGGAGCAATTTTGGCTTTAAAATCTCCACTGAGCCTTGATGATGATTTTTCTGGAAGCCATGATTTCTCTCATCCTAATCTACCTCACAGGACTGTTATGAGGTAAAATGATGGGAAGAGAAGAATAGAACCATGTATACCACCTTGATTTCCTTAGAGAAAGGGTGGGAATGAAATGTATCTCATTTATTTTAAAAAAAAGAACTACTAATTTTATGAGTTTGCTCAAAATATTGTAAGCTAATAGCTGGTGCCTGGTGGGTTTGTTTGCAGAGTTGATACCTAAATACTAAAGCACAGGAGCAACTAGTTTAGGGATAGTTGAGGATCTGTGAGTTGGATCCAGTCTAATTTTACAATATGATTTTGATATTATATCAGAATTTCATTATATTTCAAACCGGGAGGATTTATGGTCTGATTTATGGTAATTTCAGGAAACAACTGCCTTAACTTCACAGAATCCGTTTGATGTTTTTAGTCTTTTAAGTGTTTACAGCATTGCAATCATTGAAAAGAGAAGCAAGAGGCAGGAAATTTAAATCGATTGAGGATCCATTCATAACCTTTGAGAACGTAAGAAATCTGACAGCATTTCATCTCTCTTTTGTGAATGTTGAGGCACTTATCTCTAACTGCCATCATGCTGTGGCCAGCTTTAAATAAAAGTAAGAATGATAGAAATCCTCCTGAACATCAAAATAAGGGTGGGTTGTTGTTGGTTTTTTTGCAATATAATCCAGACGTAGAGATCATGCTTTTGAGTAGAAGTGGGATTTTGAATTTCTGCTCTCCGTCAATGTGATCATGATATTCACGTGTTTGTTTTGCTACTCTGGTCCTGCAACATCAGTTAATGTCTGAAGGATATCTGGCAGTGATGAGGTCCTACCGGTTTGGACTGGTTCGGCTGAACCAGTAGTGGTTTGGCGGCCTGGGTCGCTGGAACCGGCAGTGACTCAGGCCTGCCAAGCCCTTGAACTGGTTCTCCGGGTGGCACCATAGGCACCGCCATTTTGTTTTTCACTTCTGTGTATGGGCAGAACAATTTTTTTTGCACTGTGCATTAAGCGCAAGCGCCTGTGGGGGGCACAGTGAGTGAGTGAACCGGCAGTAGTGACTACCCCTGATCTATGGCAACTATCATGCTATATAGATAGAGATTTCTTTATCCGTGTCAGGTCATTATTGCCTATACTGAACACTCTTGTCAAACACAGAGAAATGCATGCATAAAATAAGGGCGTGGGAAGGTTTTCCACAAGTTTTCTACTTCACCGTTTTCTTTATACTAAGGGAATAATAATGGCTTATTGTCAATATTTCATCAAGTTGATTAAACATTTGTGCCATTTATATGTATGCTAATCTTTGTAATAACAGGTTGTCCTAGACTTATAACGGTTCATTTAGTGACTACTCGAAGTTACAACAGAACTGGAAAAAGTGACTTATAACCACTTTCACACTTGTTGCAGCATCTCCAAGATCAAATGATCAAAATCCAGATACTGGGCAATTGGTTCATATTTATGACAGTTGCTGTGTCCCGAGGTCATGTAATCCCCCTTTACAACCATAAGACCAGCAAAGTCAAGGGGGAAGCAAGATTCATTTAGCAACTGTGTTACTAACTTAACAACTGCAGTGATTCACTGAACAACTATGGCAAGAAAGGTCGTAAAATGGGGCAAAAGTTACAAAAACTGTCTCATTAACAACAGAAATTTCAGGCTCAATTGTGGTCATAAGTTGAGGAGTTCCTGTATTTCTGTAATTGTCACAGAGGGTGTCATGGAAATAAGTTGAAATGCTTAATATGTTTGTTTTTTGTGCTTATTCCTCACCAACCTTCCTCATTCTACTGGTTCTTCAGATGTATGGCCTCTGGGAGATGAAATCCACATATAAAGAAAATCTTGCATTATTATTATCCTTCATACTGTGACATTTGCATAAGTAAATTTCAACCATAGGAATTGAGTTCAGTCGAAGATGAAAAAGACATAGCTGAACTGGAGTTTAGAACCTGTTTTTTCCACCTTCATGATTCTGGCCAAGGTTTTTCACTTTTAATCACCTCTTTTATCTCCACTAAAGACGTAAAGTACCAAGCTGTCAAATGTAAGGGCAACGGCTCTATCCCATTATCAAAACATGTAAACAACAATATATTTTTCTCCTTTTATAGAGCTCTTAAGAGCAAGTTGATAAACATGAAGGCAGCTTTCTCTGTAAATGTCTTTCCATAGATTTAATCAGCATTCTTTCAGATTCAATATTTTGAGCCTCGTTGAGCCTTTCCTTATTTCTGAATTTAAGTGCTCCCATCCATCCTTGAGTTGGCAGCAAACTATACTAATGTAGTTGTCCCCTCTGCCCGCTCTGTTCCCAGCCACTGGCAATTATCTGACTTCTCTCTAGAATACAGGTAGTCGTCGACTTACAACAATTCATTTAGTGACCATTCGAAATTACAATGGCTATGAAAAAAGTGACTTATGACAGTTTTTCACACTTATGACCATTGCAGCATCCCCCCCATGATCACATGATCAAACTTCAGGCGCTTGGAAACTGACTCATATGTATGACAGTTGCAGTGTCCCAGGGTCATGTGATCAGCCTTTGCGAACTTCTGACAAGCAAAGTCAATGGGGAAGCCAGATTCACTTAACAACCATAGTACTAACTTATCAACTGCAGTGATTCACTTAACAACTGTGGCAAGAAAGGTAATGAAATGGGACAAAATGTACTTAGCAGCTGTCTCACTTAGTAACAGAAATTCTGGGCTCAATTTTGGTGGAGGACTACCTGTATCACCATTATTTTCAATTCTTTCCTGACCTATTGCATTTAAACATAGTACTAACTTCAGTGATTCATTGAACAACTGTACCAAGAAAGGTCATAAAATGAGGCAAAAGTCACTTAACAACTGCTTCTCTAAGCAATAGAAATTTTGGACTCAATTTTGGTCACAAGTCGAGGACTACCTTTATAGGCAGTGGTGGGTTGCCAATTGTTTTTACTACTGGTTTCTGTGTGCGCCTACAATGCTTCTGCACATGTGTCCAGGCGGGTGGGTGGAGCCTCCGTCCCCGCTACTACTGGTTCACCCGATCCGGGAGCAGCCCACCTATGTTTACATGGTTATAAAACTTAACACAATATTATGCAAAATTGACAACTTTAAAATGTTGTGGACTTCAACTCCCAGAATTCCCCAGTCAACAAAAAACACTGACCTAACAGATTTAGTAATATTCATCTTGGGCAACGCTGGAATAAGTGGGAAGCAATTTTGCATCACATCAGCTAAGATGTCTTATTTCTGAGATGGAGATGAGATGAATTCAGCATAATGGCAACATAACAGAAGTTGTTACCAAGGCAATCTTGTGCGAGGTTTAGATGCAAACGGGAAAGAAAGTTTTTTTTAAACATGTAATGGTCATCCTTGCTATGAGGATTGCTCAAGATAAAGTTGCAATTCGAATTCTGCATCTTGTAGAGAAGTAGGGAATATGGAAAAAAGTGGCTAATGATGAAAAGATACTATATTTCAATGAGAATTGGAAGTGTCTTTCCCATCCAAGGGTGGGATTCAGCTGGTTTGGACAGGTTCGAATCAACCGGATGCTAATTTTGCATCTGGTTTGCTGAACAGGTAGTTGGAAGGACTGGCTGGCCCTGCCCACCCTTCCACTCCCCTCCGAGGAGTCTCCATGCGGCCTGTTCATTATGCCAGGTAAGTGCAGAGCCTGCAAGGAGGCTCTAGGAGAGTGAAAAACAGGCCTCCGAGAAGTTCGGGAAATCCAGAAACAGTCTTGTTTCCAGTCTCCAGAGGGCCTCAAGAGCCCAGGGGCGGCTGTTTTTGCCCTCCTGGAGCCTCGAGAAAAGCCTCCAGAACCCAGAGAGGATGAAAAACGTGCCTCCTGGAAGCTCTGGACGTCAGGAAACGGGCCTGTTTCCAGCCTCCAGAGGGCCTCCGGAGTCCAGGTGAGGCTGTTTTCACCCTCCCGGAGGCTCGAGGAAAGCCTCTGGAGCATGGGGAGGGCAAAAATGCCCCCCTGCTGTGGTACAGATGGCTGAGTAGGCCACGCAACCAGGAAGAGAACCGGTTGCTGAAATTTTTCAATCCCACCTCTGGCCCTATCTCTAAGTATCCCTATACTCTGGATTAATTCCAGAGTATAAGCATTTTCCTTGCAAGCTAATAGTGTTGTGAAGGACTTCCTAATTTCCCAAGCAGTACTACATGGGTTTTATGCCCCCTGGATGAGATAGCACTGAAGCACTTATACACGTACTTGGAAATATATACACCAACTTTTCCCCATGGAACACACACAGATTTGCTTTGTAAGTATAGTATTATTGCAATTTATAACATCTTTCATGGATGCACAATTTATAAATATAATAGGAATGAAGAGATGAACCCTACCTAAATATCTGTGGAGATTCTTAGTCACATCATTGATTATCCCAAAGGTGCTTTTTCAAGAGGCAAGTTGACTTTCTTGTTTTTTGTTGAAAATGTTTTATTTCTCATCCAAGAAGCTTTTTCAGCTCTGACTGGATGGTGGGGAATGGAAGGATTTATATTATTTGCAGATATGGTTATTAGCATTCTTTTAGACAATAGTTAAGGCCACTTGGAGGTTTATCTGTGTTTGGAGGTTTATCACATTTGCACTACTCAGGAGACCCTGAGGACACAGACAAACCTCCAAGTGGCCTCAATGACTCTCTAGAAGGATGCAAATGACCAGCTGTCTAAAAGGAATATAAATCCTTCCATTTCCCACCATCCAGTCAGAGCTGAATAAGCTTCTTGGGTGAGAAGTGAAAACAAGAAAGCCCAGCTCCCTTGTGGGAAAGCACCTTTGGGACCTGTCTAAATAGAAGGTTTGAGAAGCGATCCTTCCACCATTCTTGTATTTTCTGCATTATCCCTCTAACTTCTCAGCTAACTCTGCTTCTGTTTCATTCTCTTCCATACAGCAAAAGTTCTATTTCTATGTCTCACGCCTCTCTGCCAAGTGTTAAACTTTGAAGGGACCTTAAGTAAAATGCAGGATTTGGTTAGAGTGATCAAATTTCAAAGCAATGACCCAAGAACACCAGGTGGCTGTGCATGGCAATTCTTTCAATTTCTCACATGCTCTGAGACCATTCATGGGTTTTTGTGGGAAGTTGTAGGAATCAGTAAACATAGCATATATATAAACATATACCCAAGGATTATTTCAGTCATAGAAATCGGACCCATGTATACTAGTTTGACAGGGAAAAAATGGAAGACTACAGGTAATCCTTGATCTACAACCACAACTGAGTCCAAAATTTCTGTTGTTGTTAGCTATTAAGTGAATTTTGCCTCATTTTCCAACTTTTCTGGCCAAAGTGATTAAGTGAATCACTGCAATTGTTAACAGTCACACGGTTGTTAAGTGAATCTGGCTTCCCCATTGATTTTGTTTGTCGGAATGTTGCAAAGGTGATCAAGTGACCCCAGGACACTGAAACTATCATAAATATGAATCAGATGCCAAGCATCTGAATTTTGATCACGTGACCAAAGGTATGCTGCAATGTCATAAGTATGAAGAACAGATATGTCATTTTTTTCAGAACCGTTGTAATTTTGAACAGTCACTAAATAAATTGTTGTAAGTCGAGGAATATCTGAATTCTGGAGATAAGTCCGTGGTTGGAAAGAGAGGGGGCAGAGGGGGCAACTACACCAGTGTAGTTTGCTGCCAACTCAAGAATTGATGGAGAGTTCTTGGACTCAGAAATAAGGAAAGTCTCAAAGAGATTCAACTTTGAATGGTCACTAAATGAACAGCTGTAAGTCGAGGACTACCTATAATTGGCAATTCCAGTTCATCCACAGCCTTCTTCTGCTCTATCCTTTCTCTGCCAATGCATGCAGCTCCTCATCTCTGAAGGCTACCAAGCATGTGCTAGTAAACAGGCACATTTGAAGGAAGTGCTATGGCAGAGATTGCAATGAATTGACTTCACAAAGCTTTGGTACATTGCATTACGGTAGAACTCTAGTGCCTTTTTGTTTCCATAGGTCTGGTGAAGCTGGGCGTACACTGCATCACAGGGCAGAAAGTTGCCATTAAGATAGTGAACCGGGAAAAGCTTTCTGAGTCTGTACTGATGAAGGTAAGCAAGTCGTATTTCTAGGTGTTACAGCAGCGGGTTGAGGGGTGGGTGAGGGAGATTGGAGAGGATGGAGAAGACCAAAAGAGCGAGGCACTGAATCCACAGAGAAATAAATGGCATGCTATGCTTTCTATGCATCTCATCGCTGCCTCTCACCTTCCTTCCCGTGAGAAGGTCGAAGTCTGATAAAAGTGGAACCCTTAGCAGAGATATTTAATTGATTCATTGTCTGTATTAGAGCCCTGAAGGAAGTTTCCAGTCAATTTCTAGCCACTGGGAAATTTGCAAAATTAATGCAATCTCTCACCAGGTTGTCAAGTGTAAGAGAGGCAGCACAGAGTGATGTTACTGAGGTGGCTTCTTCACTAAGAGCAACTTCATAGCAACCCCTAGCTGTCATTGAAGTTATATTCATCCTATCCTCATTATTGCAATCCCATCAATTTGGCCCAGCAATGGAGGGATGTGTATAGAAAGCGTTCTAAGTAACTGATGGGATTTGGGAGTTAATGATGATATAAGCATCCTGCAGAAGCCATGGCTTTTAGGTGTTTGCACCCTACATTATGACTCAAGCGCACACTAATGTCATTTGTGCAAAAACTCATGACACTTATGTCCTTTTGGAATCCTCAGGGCTTTCGGGGAGATGGGGCGGTCTATAAATCAAATAAACTTAAACTTTGTTAAGTTCATCAAGTTGTTAGTGGAGAAGGAGCAGTGGGGATTTTGCTGCCTAACAAAGGATGTGCAAAACATAGGCAGATTCTTTAAAATGTATATGATCTCTATGTGAGAATGGCACAACCCAGAACAGAATCAAGGTTAGATAACACTCCCATTGGGGGGCTCTAATATCCTTATCCTGGCCTATTTGTCCAGACCATCTCAGTCTGTATCACCAGAGCAAATCTTTTTCCTTGCCTTTGATTTGTTTTGCAAAGTGGAGTAATTTCATGGGATTGGTTCAGCTGAAGTATTTTTCTGTCTGGTAGTACAGATTTCCCCTTCCTGAAGTCTGTGCTAATGTGGGAAAAAAAACCACCATTGAAAAGACCCTCCAAATACCAGATAGCTTTAGCGGTAACATAAAGCAAATGGTAATTTGGTATTATTATTATTATTATTATTATTATTATTATTATTATTATTATTATTATTATTATTATTATTATTATTATTATTATTATTATTATTAGTTTTAATTGGGGCAGCTGCATCCCTTTTTAAGTCTTTTGGAGGAAAAGAGTACCTGAAACTGTCACGTGTAGCAGAGGAGAAGCGTACTAAATCATTGCATGCTCTTAGTTAGTGTTTGGTAAGACCCGATCAAATAGCCAGCACAGGAAAGCAAAACAAACCACAGAAATATATTTATATATATAAGGGGTTTATATCAAATTGAGTGCCTTGTGTCTGCCAGTTAATATTCTGGCAAGTACTTTAAGGACAAGCTGACTAGCTGATAAAACACAAGTGGGTGACAGATAAAGATCTTGCCTGTAGGCTCTGAGCAGACTAGATGCTCACTTTCTGTAGCATAGTGATAGACTCAAAGGAATGAATCTTTATTTTCACCTGTAGAGCATTTGCGTCAGAGGTGGGTTGCTGCCGGTTTGGCCCGGTTCGGCAGGACCAGTAGTGGAATTCAGGCTTGGGTCGCCGAACCGGCAACAACCACGCCCTGGAACTGCTTCCCTTGCTACCGCTTGGCCGCTGCCATTTTGGATTTTAGTGACTGCACATGCGCAGTTCACCGTAAATTGTTCTGTGCAAGCGCGCAGAACAATTTGCAGTGAACTGCGCATGCGTACGTGGGTTGCACGCAGGTTGCGAATCAGCAGTAACACTGGCAGCAACCCACCCCTGATTTGCATGTCCTTCCAGCTTCATCTTAGTCATAAGTCACTTTTTTCAACTCAGAGATGGTTGGTTTTAAAAAAAATGGAATAGAATAGAATTCTTTATTGGCCAAGTGTGATTGGACACACAAGGAATTTGTCTTTGGTGCATATGCTCTCAGTGTACATAAAAAGACAAGATACATTTGTCAAGAATCATAAAGTATAATACTTAATGATAGTCATAGGGTACAAATAAGGAATCAGGAAACAATCAATATCAATATAAATTGTAAGGATTTAAGCAGCAAAGTTACAGTCCTGCAGTTGTAAGTGGGAGGAGATGGGTGATAGGAACAATGAGAAGACTAATAGTAATAGTAAATGCATCCTTAATGAATAGTTTGACAGTGGTAAGGGAATTATTTATTTAGCAGTGATGGTGTTTGGGAAAAAAACTGTCCTTGTGTCTAGTTGTTCTGGTGTGCAGTGTTCTATAGGGTCGTTTTGAGGGTAGGAGTTGTAACAATTTATGTCCAGGATGCGCGGGGTCTGTAAATATTTTCACAGCCCTCTTTTTGACTCCTGCAGTGTACAGGTCCTTAATGGAAGGCAGGTTGGTAGTAATTGGGTTTTGTTTTGTTTTTTGCAGTTCTAATTATCCTTTGAAGTCTGTGTCCGTCTTGTTGGGTTGCAGAACCAAACCAAATATGAAATATAAATAAATAAAAGAAAACATTTGTAGCTTGGGTTTTTGATTTTGGCAGTGGTTTGCTCTCCAACCTTGTTTCCATTTAGTTTCTGAACGTTTCGTTACCAGACTAGGTAACATCAGCAGCCGGATTGTCTTGTCCTATTCCTCATCGCTACTGCTGACGTTACCTAGTCTGGTAACAAAACGTTCAGAAACTAAATGGAAACAAGGTTGGAGAGCAAACCACTGCCAAAAATAAATAAATAAAAATTCCAGGTGACCTTAGTGACTCCTTAATATAGGAGTCCCTAAATATTCCTCTTTGTACAATTCAGTCTTCAACCAGTTTTTACAATTATAAAAAAAGTACAGTAAAAAAAGAGAAGTAGTTTAGCACAACAATTTGTTATTGGGAAAGGGAAAAAATTAATAAGGCAACAAAGCAACATACAGTAGCTAATTAAAAGTTTTGTGAAGTGAACAACCTGGTGAAGATATCAGGCCCCATGATAGGTGAGTATGGGGTTAGCATCCTTGAAAATAATAAACATAAAATATTTCTGCGTGGTCCTCATATTTTGAAATGATTGGGTGCAATTCCCTTCCCTTCCCCTTCCCCCTTCCCCTTTTCCAATGTGGCATGGTGCTCTATTCTGGAGCCCGTGGATAAATCTCAATATCTCATACATTTGAATAAGATTAAATACGCTAAGACTACATGACCCAACACCCAGTTTCTTTGTTAGAATAACTGTTTATGAGACATTCATGATTCCCTGTGTCATAGCTATTCACTATTCATACAGAAAATGTTAGTCGTCTGCCCTTGATTACACTAGAATTTCCCCCTCCCGGTGATGGGGTTTAGATTGACTTCCAGATGAATTTCTAATCCTAAATGATGCAATCAAGACCACTACCTGATCCAGCACGCTACAATATCCCTGCTTGATTAAAAGACCCCTCAAGGGAATAGGCAATTTGCATGCATAAATTGCTTCCTTTTCTTTCCTGTTTGTTTATTTATCAAGTTTATACACCATTCCCACAAAAGTGACTCTGAGGCGTGTACAACAGAAGTGGTATTCAGCCGGTTCTCTCTGATTCAGGTGAACTGGTAGTGACGGCTGCGGAAGGCTCCGCCTACTCACCCTGATGTAATGTGTGAGCGCTGCGCATGCCCAGAAGCACAGATGAGGTGCATGCAAGCTAAGCGAGCTCACTCACATTTGCGGACTGTTAGGGAAGGTAAATGAATCCCACCTCTGGTGTACAACAAATCTAAAAAAGTTTATTAAGAAATATCATACTATCATTATTGCAATAATTACTAAAAACATCAAAAAAGCTCAAAATTATTTTTTTATTTATAAAATTTATATAGCTACTCATCTTATCCAATATGACTCCGGGTGGCACGCAAAAATAAAAAAAATGAACATATAAAAACATTGAATTTGTTTATCTATCTATCTATCTATCTATCTATCTATCTATCTATCATCTATCTATCTATCTATCTATCTATCTATCTATCTATCTATCTATCTATCTTATCTATCTATCTTATCTATCTATCTATCATCTATCTATCTATCTATCTATCTATCTATCTATCTATCTATCTATCTATCATCTATCTATCTATCTATCTATCTATCTATCTATCTATCTATCTATCTATCTATCTATCTATCTTCTATCACAGGATTGTCAAATTCAAGGCCTGGGGGCCAGATCCAGTCCATGGGGTTCTTAGATCTGGGTCGCCCTGTCAGCAAAGGACCAGCCCACGGTGCTTCTGCCAGCGAAAACAAGCTCTCAAGCTCTGTTTTCAGATGCCAGATGCAACCCTTTGCCAGTGAAAGCGGAACTCGGGAGGGCTGCCGTCATGAGCCACGCCCACCCGTGTCGCCCATTCTTCGCCCAGATCAAACAAAAAGCCTAATGTGGCCCTCAGTGAAATCAAGTTTGACACTCCTGATCTATTACATCCTGGACATCAACTTCTCCCCTCAGAAAGACACTATGGGGCATTGCATGCCAATACAACTAGACACAAAGAGTCTGCACCCCACTCCCACTCCCAGGCCATCACTCTGCTAAACATCTAATCCCTACTGCACTGTTTTACGCCTAAGAATATTTTACCATGTAATCTCTAACACATTACTATTATCCTTCTCATCTTTCCTATTACCTACTTCTACTGGCATCTTATGACTATCACTTTGTTGGTTGTATCTTATGATTTATGATTGTATCTTATAATTTATCATTTTGTTGCTTATATGTTTATTGAGCGCTTATGCACCGGAGACAAATTCCTTGTGCATACAGTCACACTTGGCCAATAAAGAATCTTCTCTTCTCTATGAAAAGAAGGAGTACTGTGTTCCAATATCTCAGGGGCTGCCGCAAAGGAGAGGGGGGTCAACCTATTCTCCAAAGCACCTGAAGGCAGGACAAGAGGCAAAGGATGGAAACTAATCAAGAAGAGAAGCAACCAGTGGCAGATTAAGACTCACTGGTGCCCTAAGCACTGACAAATCTTGGTGCCCCCCCCTCCTTTGTACATACTGTACAAATCTTCATTGTTTTTTCTTTCTTTCTCAACTTTGTGGTGCCCCCTTGGACCTGGTGCCCTAAGCACATGCTTAGTCTGCTTAATGGCTAATACACCAATGGAAGCAGCCTAGAACTGAGAAGAAATTTCTCAGTTGTTGACGGTTAGAACAATTAATCAGTGAAATGGCTTGCCTCCAGAAGTTGTGAGTGCTCCAACACTGGAAGTTTTTAAGAAGAGATTGGACAATCATTTGTCTGAAATGGTCCAAGGTTGTTTTTTTACCTGAGCATGTAGTTGGATTAGAAGACCTCCAAGTTCCCTTCCAACTATTCTATTCTATTCTATTCTATTCTATTCTATTCTATTCTATTCTATTCTATTCTATTCAATCCTTTTCTATTCAATCCTATTCTATTCAATCCTATTCTATTCAATCCTATTCTATTCAATCCTATTCTATTCAATCCTATTCTATTCTATTCTATTCAATCCTATTCAATCCTATTCAATCCTATCCAATCCTATCCTATCCTACCCCTACCCCTACCCCTTTCCCTATTCCTATTCCTATTCCTATTTATTTCTATTTCTTTCATCAAACTTCTATATAGCCTATCAGGCACAAGTAACTAGGAACGGGACTTGAGTTCAAAGCACTAACAGTTTATTACATGCTATCTATATACAAGAATCTGATCTATTAATAAGTGTTAACATACCGTATTTTTCGCCCTATAAGACGCTCCGGAATATAAGACGCACCCAATTTTAAAGGAGGAAAATCTAGAAAAAAAGATTCTGAACCAAATACTGTAGTAAAATATTTTATATCAACTGTATAAAGTTAACAGCAGTTTAAGAACAATTTTATGTCCCCCATTTTTAGATGACCCAGGCAATGTTCCTTCTAATTTTTTTTCAGTGTGAGCAGAAAAGTATAGTATTTGAGCGGCACATTTTTATGCCTGAGCAGCACCTGAATTTTTTTCACAGGTGTCACCTAAGACAACAACAAAATCAGTATTATTTGAAACTCAAAGTTATGTTTATTCAAGGTACCCGCTTAATTAAAAGTGTTATATAGTATCACTTAATAACTCTCCTGCTTAGTAACCAAAATGTTGGGTCAGGAACTCTGGCATTGAACATGCAAGTCTTAAAGCTGTCAAGTTACAAGATCCTTGCATCCCTAACCCTTTAGGAAAAAAAACCCCAAGGGGTCTTCAAACTTGACAGCTTTAAGACTTGTGGACTTCAACTCCCAGAATTCCTCCTCCAGTCATGTTGTGGCGACGTCATCTGCGTGGATCTGCTCCATCTTCGGTTTTTTTCACAGGGGGCAGGGCTGCTGCTGAAGATGCCGACGACGAGCCCTTGCCGCCACAAGAATAACAGCTGCCTCTTCTTCCTCCTCCAACAGCACCACCACACTTGGAGTGAAGCCGCCAAAGCTCCCGCTGGCACCCCCACCCATGGCATCGGCGGCGGCGTGTCCCCCTCCACTCGGAGCATCTGAGCTGGGCACCGTGTTACCCTGCTGCCCCCTCCTCCTCCACCATGCTTTTGAGAAGCCATGAGGCTTTTTTCCCCCTGCTGCCCTCCGCCGCCTTCCTACTGGCTCCCGCCCGTGGCAGCGGCGGCGGCGCGTCCCCCTCCACTCGGAGCATCTGAGTTGGGCACCGCATTACCCTGCTGCCCCCTCCTCCTCCGCCATGCTTTTGAGAAGCCATGAGGCTTTTTTCCCCCTGCTGCCCTCCGCCGCCTTCCTACTGGCTCCCGCGGCTCATGGCTCCTCAAAAGCACAGCAGAGGAGGAGGGGGCAGGGGTAACAGGGCTCAGCTCAGATGCTCGGAAGAGAGGGGGAGGCACCGGCGCGGCTGCCATGGGCGGGAGCCAGTAGGAAGGCGGAGGAGGGCAGCAGGGGGAAAAAAGCCTCATGGCTTCTCAAAAGCACGGCGGAGGAGGAGGGGGCAGCAGGGTAACACGGTGCCCAGCTCAGATGCTCCGAGTGGAGGGGGACGCGCTGCCGCCGCTGCCATGGGCAGGGGCGCCAGCGGGAGCTTTGGCGGCTTCACTCCAAATGTGCCGCCGCTGCCATGGGCGGGAGCTTTGGCGGGAGCTTTGGCGGCTTCACTTCTCACTGTCAGGAAATCTGCCGCAGCGTCGGGCAGCAAATGTGGTGCTGTTAGAGGAGGCGGAGGCGGCAGCAGATATTCCAGTAGCGGCAGGGGCTTTGAAGGTTTATTTTAGCCGCAGCGCCGGGCGCAAGCAGCTAGGATTGGCCGCCCACAAAGGACCTCCCCGGGCTTGTTTTGCTGAACTAGAGTCAGTCACCCCGCGCTCACCAAAACAAGTCCGGGGAGGTCCTTTGCGGGCGGCCAGTTCTAGCCGTCTGCAAAGGACCTCCCCAGCCTCCGGCGCCTGTGACAGTACAAACCACCGCGCGGCAGTTGGAAACTGCTGCGCGGTGTTTTGTTGCCGCGCACCTTAGAGGGAACAGTGGACCCAGGTGGCTACATTCGGCTTATAAGACGCACTCAGATTTTCACCCTCTTTTTTGGAGTAAAAAAGTGCGTCTTATAGGGCGAAAAATACGGTAATTCACCGGTGGGTGGGTGTCTTTATGCGATGACAAACTTTAGGGGACATCTTCTGAGATAGGTGTCTGCAACCATTCCTTCAAGGTATTGTGGTTTCACAGGCTTCATGAATCCATCACCTGGCAAGATAATACGGCCACTCATGATTCAAAGAATTATCATAAGACCAGAGAAAGTGGGGGGGGGGAGAGAACCGGTATATGGAGAAAATAGCAAAATAATGTAGTAGGAAGAAAGAGATACGAATATGAGTTGATGGGAAAATCCTTACCTCCATCTGCCCCAACTCTGCATCCTAGGACACAAACAAAATTAATATTTTATTTTATTGATTTATATATTAAATTTATATGACACCCATATCACTGTGACATTTAAACACTCAGAATGGGACAATTTGCAGTGGCCAACTCATCATGCAGAAGTGGGTTGTTGCTGCTGCTTTGGCCTGGATCAGCTGAACCGGTAGTAGCGGTGGTGAGAGGTGTGCACACAAGCGGGTGCAGGAGCACACCGAAACCGGTAGTAAAAAGATTAGCAACCCATCTCTGTCACCATTGCCAATTCATTGCAGGACAAATTGCCATGGTGGGGGAATTTAACAATTCAATTTGATTACTTAAAATAAATAAATAAAACATTTTAATGTTTGTCATTCACATTTCATTTTGTCCCCAATTTTGCATCCCTTCATTAATGATTCTATTCTACCATTTCTTTGATATTAGTGCAACTCTTGTCCCTCAGCGAGTTGTCCCATGGCAAGTTGGTCGTGGCAAGTTGTCCCATGATTAGGTGGCCATGACTAGTTGGTTGTGGTGACCTGGCTGTGGCTAGTTGGCTGTGGTTAGTTGGTCATGGTGAGCTGGCCGTGACTAGTTGGCCATGATTAGTTGGTTGTGATGAGCTGACTGTGGCTAGTTGGCTGTGGTTAGTTGGTCATGCTGAGCTGGCTGTGGCTAGTTGGCTGTGGCTAGTTGGTCATGCTGAGCTGGCCGTGGCTAGTTGGCTGTGGCTAGTTGGTCATGCTGAGCTGGCAATTACTACTTTGCTGTGGTTGATTGGTTGTGGTGAGCTGGCCATAGCTAATTGGCTGTGACTAGTTGGTGGTGGTGAACTGGCTGTGGCTAGTTGGTCATGGTGAGTTGGCCGTGGCTAGTTGGCTGTGACTAGTTGGGTGTTGTGATCTGGCTGTGGCTAGTTGTTTGTGGCTACTTGGCCACGGCAAATTGTCATAGATCCATAAATACTTTCTCTCTCTTTTTTTTCCATTGTAGGTGGAACGGGAAATTGCTATTCTGAAGCTGATTGAACACCCTCACGTACTCAAACTTCATGATGTCTACGAGAACAAAAAATACTTGTAGGTATTTATTGGCAGATGGCCTCCCACTTGCAAATGGGGCCCTGGATACATACCTGCCAAAGGGAAATACAGGTAGTCTTTGACTTACAACAGTTCATTTAGCGACCATTTGAAGTTCCAATGGCACTGAAAAAAAGGGACATCTGACTGTTTTTCACATGTCCATTGCAGCATCCCCATGCTCATATGAGCAAAATCAGACACTTAGCACTGACTCATATTTATGACAGTTGCAGTGTTCTGAGGTCATGTGGTCACCTTTTGCAACCTTCTGACAAGCAAAGTCCATGGGGAAGCCGTATTCACTTAACAACCATGATACTAACTTAACAACTGCAGTTATTCACTTAGCAACTATGGCAAGGGAGGTTGTAAAATAGGGCAAAACTCATTTAGCAACTTTCCCACTCAGCAACAAATATTTTAGGTTCAATTGTGATCAAAGTCAAAGACTACCTGTAGTTCTTTCTACAAATTAGCACATACCCACCTGGAATATTATCATCTCTTTCCATAGATTTACTTGCTAAGGATTTTACATTCAGGAGAAATATGGGGCCTTCTTTCCAGTCATACATATAGCTATAGGAATTACAACTCCAGACTTATAAAAATATGAATTGATACATAAATGCATAAATGCAATAACACAGAGAGTGAAATCTACTAATACATAGCAAGGGCAATGTGAAAATTGTAGTTTGAGTTTAAAATTATTGCAAATAATTGCCAAAAGCTACTAATTGCACAATGTGTTGAAACAGCCCTGGATTAGCACAATGTGTAAAGTCATTAAACCATCCATCTTCCCCAATCACCATGGTTCAATGCCCCTTGCATGTTCTTAACCCCATGTTCCCTGCAACAAACCTACATGAGATACCACTCAGGTGTTATTCTACCTTCCCAAAACCTTTTTCTTGATATTTGATGTTCTTATGACATATAAAAAAGAGCAGGATTGGCCATTGAGGATTGCTTCAACATTTGCCATGGGATAGTATCATTTCCACACTTGCAACAGAATAGTTTAGTGGGCTCAGAAGAAAAGGGTGAAGCATCCATGGTTCTACGAACAAAAAGGAACAGCTTGACATTCAAGAAGAACAGACAGAAGGCTCCCATCACAGCTGGCCACCTGCTTAACGTCTGCTGTCTGAGGCAATGACCTCATCTATCCAAAGATAGGGCCAGTTTTGATACCTCTTCTTGAAGGCAGACCAAGTTAAAATGGGATAAACAAGAGCCAAAGACATGTGGTTTTTATGGAGCTGTTCTGAAATGGATTCTTAAACCCCCCCCCCCAATTCATCCCAATCCAATTACACACTTTACTCCCAACAGATTGTGGCTACCCTCCACCCTCATGCTCGAATTTATATGTGGCATTCTCTGAATGGGGAGGGAGGGAGGATAGCGGAAGACAGGAAATAGCCATTTCCTCCAATTTTGCTAAAGTAATTGAAATTCAAAAGCTTGGTTTCTGGAAAGGTGCAGGACCAATAAAAAAGAAAGGAGTTGTGTTCCCATCTGCTTCTGAAATTCCTGGCACAAAGCAACGGTTTCCTAGGTGGAAGATACTTGTATTTCCCTTGGGTGTGAATGCTGCCAGAATGGCAGAGCCACTGTGTGTAAGGGAGGGGGGAGGGAGGGAGGGAGGGAGAGAGAGAAATTGCAGGATAGCTGTCCAACATACCAGGCGGTGCCAGACCAGTTGCATTCTCTACTTATAAGCTTTCTTTGTCATCCTCTTCTGAATCGATGGGAGGAGATATAAAGAGAGAGACAAAGCCATGGGATAAAGAGAATGCATGAAAGAAAAAAATATGTATATGTGCATTAGGGCTAAAATTGGGGAGAGGTATTATTAAACTAGCTTTCCCGCTTCCATTTTAAGTCGTGTAGCTTATCTTTGCCCAGTCTGACTGGTGGGTGCACTGGTTGGCAATAATATGAAGTGCAGTTTATCACAGCCAATGGTTTTCCAAGTTATGTGAGAGCCTTTTTTGTATATTGTTATTAAAATAAACATTTATTTATTTTATTCATAAAAATTCAGCCAAATGACATTGGGAATGCCACATTTCAGGTTCAACTTTGATATGTTTCTAACTTTGATCCTTGAAAATTCTCTCTTAATCATAATCCTCCCTACTTATTTACTCCACTGGAAGGTTAATTGACTTTAATGGGAGTGATTCCCTTGTAGATACTGGTATACTGGTATGTCAGTCACTGGAATTCAATCCCATCAACACTGCAGAATTTCAAATTAACTTTAAAATTAAACATGCCCAAAATTACAGTGTTTCTCCTGAGGAAACAGACTACTGTCCCCGTGAAAAACAGCAATATAACTGTATGTCGAAATGCCAAGTGTGAGAGTTGTACTCATGCACAGGTAATCCTTGACATATGACCAATCGTTTAATAACCATTCAAAATTACAGAGGATTCCAAAAATGGAAGTGTGGTTTTGTTTTGAAGTTCTGATGTCCCACATACACACCTCCTCCTCTCCACCACAGTAAAATGGCTGCATTTAGAAATGTTTGCAGCGCCCTATGGTCACGTGACTGAGTCTTATGGCATATATTTTTTTGCCAGAAACCAGCATTATACTTCTGGTTTCATAGTGATCTCAAATGTGTTTTTTCAAAAAGCAACTGGGCTGTTTTTTTCTTGAGGAAGAAGAACAAAATCCTCATCCCATTCCATCCTGCCCCTCCTTCCCCTGCCCAATCACAACTGATGCCATTTCTTGGATGCCATTTCCCTCACAGCTTCAACCTCAAACTGTCCACCGTAGACCGCACCCCATTCTTAAGAGGTCTGTAAAGGGGGCGTGCATAAGCACACCCAGCGTGCCTACCGTCCCTGTCTTACTGTCCCCCATTTATCTGTACTTTCTTCCTTTGTTCATGTTTATGTTCATACCTATACTTGTTATCTTGTAGGTGTTTGACAAACAAACAAACGAATGAATGAGAAACAAAACATTTTGTTCCTTTTCCTCAAGGAAAAAACAGTGCAGATGCCTTTTGAAAGAACACCTTTGAGGCAACTGGATGACTGAAAATCTTCACAGACATACTGAACAATGGGTTTGCTTAACGACTGTGGTGTTTGCTTAACGACTGCCGCAAAAGAGGTTGTAAAATCAGGTCCACTCGTGTGTTGACCTGCTTTATGTCCCTTGTGACTTACAACTGAAATTGTAGGCTCAATTACAGCCATAAGTCGAGGACTACCTGCATTTGGCTGCCCTTGCAAGAAACCTTTTAGGCAGCCAAGGCCAGATCCTCCTTCAATCAGAGCACACCCAGCTGCCACCCAGCTAGCTGTACACAATATTTATTAAACACAAGTCTTTCCTATAAAAAAATGTAGTTCTGGCTGGAAGGAGCTGTGCTCATTCTCTGTTTGAGTTATGTAGCAGTTGGCGGTTCAATCATGGTGAAGCAATATAAAATATTTTGAATTCTTCATCTCTCTCTTTCCCCGCCTCCTTCTTTCTCTTTTTAACTCTCGGGATCAAAGTGTTACATCTCTCTTTCTCTTTTCCATTTTCTTTGCAAAGAAAATGGTTTTGCCTTGGTTCGAATGGATTCTGAGTTTGCTCCCATGGTGGTCTGATAGATTTTCAATTTCTTTTTAATTATTGTCCTTGCTTCTTGGTCATGCTGTCTCTGGACTTCTAATGTGTTAGGTACCTCGTCTTGGAACATGTCTCAGGAGGCGAACTTTTCGATTACTTGGTGAAGAAAGGCCGTCTGACCCCCAAGGAAGCCAGGAAGTTTTTCCGACAAATTGTCTCAGCTTTGGATTTCTGCCACAGCTATTCTATATGGTGAGCTGACTGTTGTGTTATTATGAGCTATTACAATATCTCATTTTGTTCCTGCAGGAAAAGAAAGAAAAACATTTTTCTTTTGAGTTTATTTTTCTCAATTGTCTTGTGGTTCCCACCCTTTTGTTATTTGTGTTCTATTGATTTTTTTTTTTATTGTGTGTCTAGTTTTTATGCTACCGGCCCCTTTGAATTATCATTGATAAAGAAAATCAATGCTTATTATAGTAATTATTGTTCCTTCTCTCATCCCTGGATCCTATTGATAATTGAAATGCCAATTTACTCTTTTTGAAGTACATGTTTTCCTACCCTGTTTCCCTGAAAATAAGACCTCCCCTGATAATAAGCCCTCCCCCAAAAATAAGCCCTCCCTGTAAATATTGCAACACAGCAACAGCCACGAGGTGACCACGCTTGCCATCTCCTGCACCTCAAAAATAATAAGACATCCCCGAAAATAAAAACAAGCCCTTATTTTGGGGGTCAAAAGAAAATAAGACCGTGTCTTATTTTTGGGGAAACATGCTAGGTCACTAGATGATCACTGGTTTCCTCATCTTTTGATCCAGCATGATATGTAAATATTGGGAGTAGATGCTTTTTCTGACGAAATATAATATCTAATAAATGCAGTGGTTTCTAGACCTTCATAGCTTAAGTCCCATCCAGTCAAAGTTCTAAAGATTTCATTAACATTTCAATAACTTATCCTACATCCCATTTATCACTTCTTTCCAGGCTCCTAGGAATCAAGAAAGACACATTGAGTTACCTCTGAGTATTTAGCTTTATTGTTTCTCACACATAGGCAGAAGTCTTGCCAAACTAAAGCAACTAGTTGCACCACTGTAGATATACAGCTAATCTCTGGGTTCCCAGTTTTCATTTAGCATCCATTCAAAGTTACGAGATAAGCGCCCCCTAGTGTTTATGAGCAAGTCCCAAAATTATAAATGTTGCAGTGACACAACAGTTGTTTGCCCTTATGAATGACTGCAGGTCTGCAACATTCCCCCTATTCCCCGTTCCCCCATTCTCCACAACTGCTCCCCCTCCCATCCTGCCGCTCAGGAATCACTTACCTTACAAGTGATACTTTGCTTTTGAGGGAGAGTTGATGGGAGCTCCTGGGTGCCGTAATATCGTTCAAGTTCAGCCACCTATCCTCTTTTGCTGTTTGTTGCTCTTAGGCTATCAGTCAAGTCATGGAGAACATGAAATTGGTCTTCTTAATAGCCCCACAGTTCTATATTCCCTCCTGACTGAATTTGATCTTACCGTACTTGTTTGGTGTAGGCCTTTATTTAAACTTCGAAGTTGCCTCTATTCCTGGCTTCATTTAACTCAGGATATGTATAGTTTAACCTTGTTTTTTAAAATAATTTATGTTGACTCCTGTGGCTTTGTAAAAGCATATTTCTGAACCATGGGTTATACATTGTTTTGAATGTATGAATAAATCGTTGGAAGGAATATTAGCATACAGCCCATCTGAGAAAAATATTTTCCAAACCAATAAATTTGGTAAAATCACAGTTCTAGTTTGCAGCTTCATTGAGGAGGAAGAATAGACAAGATTGAAAGGTGCTAATTTGGCACTCTTGGGATTAATACTTTCAGAAGTTGCTAATCCAAATACATCAGACTACACTGCTTGTTCTATACAGCACATAGAGAAACCTGTTGACTTTTAATGCTCCCTCCAAAAGTAAGGGAAACTAGTGAAATATCTGATGTATCATGGGTGTCAAGCTAATAGCCTTTGACTGTGTTCATATGACATTCTAATTTAAGACTACCAAATCTGAGTTGCAAAACTCTTGACAACCAGACCTTCTACTATTTAATATTGTTTAATATTGTAGTATAGGCTAAATCTGGTAGCCTAACCCAAACTCATAGTTTTCTTCCCCATGGTTTTCTAAATTTATCAAATTTTATTGGAGCATGCAGCATAATAAACCATTAACATAAATTATAATACAGATTTGCATGATGCATTAGAAGAAACTGAGTTCATTAGTTGTCAGTCTTATTATGCAAACCATGTCTTATTCCTCTGGGCTCAAATAATGCTAAAAATCTTGAGAATGCTTGGGGTCCTTGAGTCGCAATAGATTTCATAATTGTGGAGCCGCAAGTCATACAATATTCAGTAGAGCACTTGCATATCACTCAAGCAAACAAAATAACCCTTAATCTGTACTTCAGCACTGTTTAAAGTGGGAAGGGGGAAAGTACTTAATACTGATCTAATACCTCCCACTGGGTTGAGAGCCATTCATGTAATAACTTCAAGGGATTTAGTGGTACAAGCTCACACATGTTTGTGTATGTGCATGCCCATGAGCTCTGCCACTGATCAATCTCCATGGGTTTTCTTTGGACCCCTTCAGCCACCGAGACTTGAAACCTGAGAATTTATTGCTGGATGAGAAGAACAACATTCGGATTGCAGATTTCGGCATGGCCTCCCTGCAGGTCGGAGATAGCCTGCTGGAAACAAGTTGTGGGTGAGGCATCTTCAGAATGGAGTCATGCTGGCCTGTGATGCTGAGGGAAGTGGGAGGAAGCAGCCACATGGCTCCTTGCATGGGTGGATCCACACATTATTGCAGGAATACCAATGTGTCCAATGTAGTGGACATGTAAAAAATGAAATGGGAAGGAAATATATGCTTGGGAACCTAGGTAAGCTGTTCCTTTAGATGGAAATGCTGTAACACAATACTATAGTCATTGAACTATAAGTGAATCAGAAATATCTGCTCTTACTTAACATTTGGAATGTGAATTACTCCTTTGCTTGCAAGCAGAGAGGCAAATTCATCAAAGATTTGCCATATGTAGGACAGCAAAAGTTTGCCATCAATGAAAATATAAGTCATATATTCTTGGAAGTGGAAACTCTTTGTGAAGCATCCTCCCATTCAACCCCAGATGTATGGTCTTAGAACATACACAGGGGATGAGATGCAGCCAACAGATGTAGCCAACTGAAGTTACCGCACCAACCTTGGCTCCTTTGTGCAATGATGGTGCTTTTTTCTTAAAACGAATGACATCTGTTAAGGAAATTGATTCCGTAGTGCCAGAATCCCTACCAAGATTTTTCCTTCCTCACAGCTATAAATTCCTTTTTAAAAACTCATTCCCACAATTTCTAATTGTGTAAATGTCAAGTTTAGCTTGGTCTTCAGATTTCCAGGCTAGGAGATAGGGATTTCATTTGATGGTTGTCCTCAAAGAAGGGACATATTTGTCTCTAGTGGGAAGGAAGAAAAGATTCTACCACTTCTAGAGATGTGGGGAAGTTGCCAGTGGTAAAATTCAAACTTTTTTACTACCAGTTCTGTGGGCGTGGCTTGGTAGGCATGGCAGGGGAAGGATACTGCAAAATCCCTATTCCCTCCCCACTCTGGTAGGGAAGTGGTCTTTGCCGGTTCTCAGAACTACACAAAATTTCCACTACTGGTTCTCCAGAACCTGTCAGAACCTGCTGAATTCCCCCCCCCCCCACCCGGCCCGGAAGTTGCTGAAGAAGCCACATGTATTAGACGTGGGATGGCCTAGAATGGTCTTCTCTATACCACATGAGTTCAGCTGCAATTCTGAGCAATTCCTATTTAGCAGGATAATTGGCCACTCCAGAATTGACTCAAGGATGCCAAGGAAGGTTTGTCCTGGCACTCGAAACCCACCAAACATCTAAAAGTCAAGGATTTCCACAACCATCTTAGACTGGGGAGGGTGGTATATTTCACAGGCTTCTCCTCACATGCTTGTTGAACCCATGGCCCTATGGGTTAGCTTTCTTCGGCATTTCACTCTTCCTATCTCTCTGTCTTTCTCTTTCTTTTCTGCCCCCAATGCTGGGCTGCAGTTCTCCTCACTATGCATGTCCAGAGGTGATCAAGGTAAGGATTCAGGCCTAGTGCCCTCCCCTTATCTTTGTTGGTATCTGATTTCTCCCATCCCATCCAATAGATAAGGATAAGGAGCCCCACAAAATATGCTTTATCCTGCTTCAATTGGCCTTTCAATTGGAACAATTATATATTATATACTTACAACTTCCAGCACTCACCCTTCGCCATTAGGATCACTGAGAGTTGTAAGTTAAAAAGATCCAGAGGGTCACCCCTCTGAAAGATGAACACACCTGAGCTTCAGAGCATGACACAATATTTCAAAAAATTCAAACATATGTTTTTAATAATTTAAATAACATATATTGGATTGAGTCGAAATTGCACCCCAGAACAAACATAGAAGGTAGAAACTAAATATTTTTAAGGATATGTAGGTAGTCCTCGGCTAATTGAGCCTGGAATTATGGTCATAAGTCATACCGGTCATGTTTACAGGTCACCAGGTAGATGTGCATGATTTTACAGCCTTTTTTTTTTTTTTTTGCAGTGGTTGTTAAAGGAATACATTGCCCACAATGGGCCTTTTTTGTTCAGACCAGCAGTAAACACCACTTTTTGTCAAAAACCATTGGTAAATTTCTGTTATGTGACTGTGGGACGCTGCAAAGGCTGTAAATGGAGGCCAGTTGCCAAGTGCCCACAATGTGACCACATGACTGCAGGGAGGTGTGTGTGTGTGTGTGTGTGTGTGTGTGTGTGTTTCTGTCAGAACTTTGTATCCATCAAAAATTTAACCTGTCATAAATCATGGACTACCTGTGATTGAATTCTTTTAGTTATTATAATGAACTTGTACATATGCACGCACTTTCATGCACCGTGTATATATACAATTCCAGTATCGTCAAAAATCTGATCCAGAAGATTTATACTGATTTCCTTCTCCCAGCTAGTAAGAATATTTTGAAGTTATAAGAAATAATCTCTGCATTCTCAAGAACATTGCCGGGGATCTCAATTTTCTGTTTTTGTGTGGCTATGTATGCACTGAAACTTAGATTCTGCTGGGCACTATTCTAATTTAAAAAAAAAATACTGGAAAAGCCAATCACAGGAAATCAGAGGAAAAGAAATCTCCATGTCCACATGGATTTCCAAGGAATGTCAACCTAATATATGGTGATAAGATTTTGCAAACTCTCCTTAATCAGAAAGTAATAATAATAATAATTTGAATTTATTAGCCGCTCCCTTTCCAGACAGGACTCGGGGCGGCGTACAATGGAGCATATAGAACATAAAACATGTGTACAAACACATAAACATACATATATACAAAGACACACATGCACGGAGGAGGTAAAATTACAACATTTAGACAGTTAAAAATCACCATTAAAATACCCCAATTGTAAGAAATCCAATGTACAATTAAAATTTAAAATTTAAAAAGACAGTCAGGAGGAGTAAGAAAAATTACGGTTGAGCCAGGCCAGATAATTGAAAGAGGTGGGTCTTCAGCTGTACACGGAAGGAGCGGAGATCGGAAGTAATCCTGATGTCACGGGGGAGGTCATTCCACAGGGCTGGGCCCATCACAGAGAAGGGTCTGCTCCTGGGTGTCGCCCCCCGACACTGTTTGGCGGACGGCACCCGGAGAAGTCCCTCTCTGTGTGAGCGAATTGGTCGTAGGGATGTGTGGGGCAGGATGCGATCCTGCATGTAACTAAGTAAACTTTCCCCTCAGTATTTGGAGGTCTCTTCCCCTTATCTCTCTTCCCAAATGGGACAGAGTGAAGAACAGCTACCATTTTAGTGGGTTTTTAAAAATGATTATTTCATATTATATGCCAGTAATGGTTATTCCCCTTTGCAGTTGCTCTTAATGCTTGGAAAATCCTCCCGCCCTCACTTCAAATGTCTTATTTTTCATTGATTCCTGAAATCTTCTCCCCCCCCCTTCCCAAAACTAATTATCAAGCCCCCAATCTCTGCTTCTTGCTCCTTAGGGGGAGAAGTACGATGGACGTCGCGCGGACATGTGGAGTTGTGGTGTCATCCTCTTCGCCCTCCTGGTGGTAAGTTTGTCCCAAAAATGTTTGCTCACTCCTGGCAGAGAGCATTTAATCCCTCATTTGGTTCTATTGTCTTCTGTCCATTTAAATCAGGGGTGGTGAACTATGGCCCTTTTATGACTTGAGGACGTCAATTCCAAGAATGACCAACTCACCAACTGCAGGTTCACTTAACAATCATGACAAGAAAGAGTGTAAAATGGGGCAAAATTAACTTAAGAAATGCCTCACTAACCAACAGAAATTTTGGGCTCAATTGTGATCGTAAGTCAGGGGTGTCCAAACTTGGGAACTTTAAGACTTGTGGACTTCAACTCCCAGAATTCCCCAGCCAGCCATGCTGGCTGGGGAATTTTGGGAGTTGAAGTCCACAAGTCTTAAAGTTCCCAAGTTTGGACACCCCTGTCGTAAGTCGAGGACTATTTGCAATTGTTACAACTTTCATTATTATTTATTAAATTTATATACAGGTAGTCCTTGATTTATTACCACAATTGGGCCCAAAATTTCTATGCTAAGGAAAAGGTTTGTTAAGTAAAGTTTGCCCTGTTTTATGATCTTTCTTGCCACATTTGTTAAGTGAATCCCTGCAGTTAGTCAGCAACATGGTTGTTAAAGGGATCTGGCTTCCCCCCCCCCCCCCCCACTGACCTTGCTTGTCAGAAGATCGCAAAAGATGATCACGTGACCCATGGACTGCAATGGTCATAAATATGAGTCAGTTGCCAAGCATCCAAATTTTGATCACATGACCATGGGGATCAGCAGTGAAATCCTCTGAGGTCTGCTACCAGCTCGCTACTGAGCGAGTGCTTGCGCCCACGAGGCATGCCCGTGCAGCGCTAAAAGAGGAACGTTTTGAAGCTTTCAGAGTCTGCAAAGGTCAGTAGCGGGGGGTGGGGGGTGGGGAATCCACTGTGCCACGTGATTTAGATTAGCTAGAAATCAGGAAATGCAACGATTCTAACTAACATAAATTGCACATCACAGCTGATTGTCACCGAGCTGATCGTCGGAAATACTGGTTTGCCCAAACTGGTAGCATTTTGTACTGCCAGTTTGGGTGAATTGGTCTGAACTGGTAGCATTTCACCCCTGATGGGGTTGCTAAGTATGAAAAACAGTCATAACTTACTTTTTTCAGTGCTGTTGTATGTCACTAAATGAACTGTTGTAAATCAACAGTAAGGACTACCTGTACTGGCCAATTCCCAGTGATTCCAATTGTTGTCCTGAAAATGTTTGACCTGAGGGGGGGTGGAGGTGGAAATGAAAGGGAGAAAGAAAGATTAATAAAGGAGATGAGGGCGAAAAGGACAAATGTTACACACCTTCATATTTAAACAGTGTTTTGGCATTTACATCTAGTCCTTGACTTACAACTACAATTGGGACCAGCATCTCCATTGCTTAGCAAGGCATTTGTTAAGTGAGTTGTGCCTAATTTTATTGACCGTTTTTGGCCATGGTTGTTAAGTGAATCACTGCAATTAAGTGCATCATGTGGTCACTAACTTTGGT
The DNA here is from genome assembly GCF_964273705.1 of Natrix helvetica. Classification (NCBI taxonomy): domain Eukaryota; kingdom Metazoa; phylum Chordata; class Lepidosauria; order Squamata; family Natricidae; genus Natrix; species Natrix helvetica. The sequence continues at coordinate 25,290,021 of NC_138554.1, read as the reverse complement.
CGCCACGTTACAAAAAAGATGTTGAGACTTTGGAAAAAGTGCAAAGAAGAGTAACTCAGATGATTAAAGGCATGGAGACTAAAATCATAGGAAGAACTGTTGAACTGTAGAGAAAAGAAGGACTTTTAGGGGTGACATTATAGCAACATTTCAATATTTGAAAGGCTGCCATAAAGAGGAGGGGGACGACAACCTATTTTCCAAAGCACCTGAGGATAGGACAAGAAAAAATGAGTGGAAACGTACTAGAGAGAGAAGCAACGTGGAATTAAGAAGAAACTTCCTAACAGTGAAGACAATTAACTCATAGAACAGCTTGCCTTCAGAAGTTGTGGGTGCTTCATCACTGGAGGTTTTTAAGAAGGGACTGGACAGTCACTTGTCTGATATGGTCTAGGGCAGTGATGGCGAACCTTTTCAGCATTGAGTGCCCAAATGGGAATGCGCGAGCGCACACATGAGTGCACATGCACGCCGGAGCACCTAAACCCGAAGACCAGCTGGCCAGTGTGCATGCCAGTGGTGTGATACAACCAGTACGCCCTGGTACAGGCATACCGATGCCTGCTGGGAGCACCAGGTACCATTCCGATAAAGTGCTCCGGAGGGCCCACCTGCCTGCCGGCTCTCCTTACTGCTATTTGGGCCGATCGGGGAATTTGTGCACACCGAGCAGCTGGAGCATTATGGGCAGTGGGTACACATGTGGGTGCTGCACGTGTGCATGTGGTGGGCACCCGGCCCTGTTGCACCGTACCGGTTGCACCGGGATCTGGAACCCAACACTGGTTTATGCGTATACCGGAAATCAGAAGAGCTACTAGTGACAGCATGCGTGTCCACAGAGAGGACTCTGCATGCCACCTCTGGCACATGTGGCATAGGTTTCCCATTACGGGTGTAGGGGCTCCTGCTGGAGCTGATCCAGGTGGCTTCTACAAGAAAAGCCAATGAGTAAGCTGAATTTGAATCAGAATCGGAACTGAGCTGGAAGAGACATTGGAGGTCTTCTGGACTAAAGGACCTGGACTAGGAGACCTCCAAGGTCCCTTCTAGCTCGATTCTGATTCTAATTCAGCTTCCCCCATTGGCTTTGCTTGTAGAAACCATCTGGGGAGGTCACAAATGGTGATCCCATGACTTTGTAAATACATGATGATTGCCAAATGCCTGAATTCTGATTACATGACCATGGTTGTAACTTCAAACAAATAGTTGTAACTCAAGGACTGCCCGTAACGTTAAGCCAAGTAATTCCTGCAAAACCTGAAATCTGAAGGACCTTCTGGGGTGTCTTAATTTCTTTCACTCTTTTCTCCCGCAGGGGGCGCTACCCTTTGATGATGACAACCTACGACAGCTTTTGGAAAAAGTGAAGCGTGGGATTTTTCACATGCCCCATTTTATTCCGCCAGACTGTCAGAATCTCCTGCGGGGCATGATTGAGGTGGAGCCAGAGAAACGTCTCAGTGTGAGTCATCCTGTCGTCCCCAAGACTGGGAGGAATGGAGGGAGGAGCAGGCTTGGAGGGTGAAGTGGAGCAGGATGGAGGGCTCTGGGTAGCACCATTTCATATTGCAAGCAGGAGTCCCCACCACCACCACCACCCAGAGATAGGCCACTCTCGGATTTATATTTAAATAGGATAGCAGTTGTCATAAATTTCTATGAAACAGTGGGAATAGAATAGAATAGAGCAGAGCAGAACTGAGCAGAAGAGAAGTGAAGTGGAGAGGAGAAGAGAAGAGAATAAATACAATGGGACAGAATAGTTTTTTATTGGCCAACTGTGACTAGACACACAAGGAATTTGAGAAGATTTGAATTAGAATTCTTCCCCAATATGGTCGATTTTATATGATCTATTTGGATCAAAATTTAATTAGGATCTGATTGAAACAATTGAGCGTAGGTAATATTGTTCTATTTTGAGACTCAGTTAATGTTTTATGTTTATTTTAATATACTGAATGTCTGAAGATAAGGGCATCTTATTATTAACACATGTTTTAATGTGAGTGATAGTGATGGATAGAGCAGTTGTGGTTTGTAACTTTAAATTTAATCTTTGCAAAAAGAGTCTAATGTTGGTTTATTTTTCTCTATATGATGGTTTTAGCTGGAACAGATTCAGAAACACCCGTGGTTCTTGTGAGTATTTCCAGACTGTCTTTGATTTCCAGATGATTCTCTCTTCCCTTGTTTGACGAAATCTCAGTATAGAACAAGATCTCAGTATTTTTGGCCTTCACTTACCAGAGGTGAGGGAAGATCTTTAAGAGAAACAAAGATATGAGCAGAAATTCCAACATCCCACTCTACCACTGTCATTGTTGTCTAGATCAGGGATCTCCAACGTTGGCAACTTTAAGACTTGTGGACTTCAACTCCCAGAATTCACACACGGAGAATTTGGGCATTGTTCAGCATTAAAAACCCACAGTTTTTTTAAAAAAATAATCACTATTTAACCCTACCCCCACTCTGTGGCAAAATTAGAATCAAACAAGTTACTTCATTGCCTCCAAATGCAGAACTATGCTTTCAAGGCCTTGCAGAAATAAAACAGGGTGGGAGCCAATCCTATTTCTGGGGAAATAATGTTCCAGAGGGAGGGAGCACCACAGAGAAGGCCCTCTTCCTAAGTCCTACCAGGTGTAATTCCTTAACAGTTGGGATCCATAACATGCTCTGCCTTTCTGCTTTGGTGGGCTGGATAGTTGTAAGACTGGGTAAATGGCAAGAAGGATATATCCTATTTCTAAATCTTTATGAACTTGATGTTGAGAAATCTACCAACTGTTTTCACTTCCCTGAAAATGAGCCTTTTTAGAACAATTAATCAGTGGAACAACTTGCCTCCAGGGGTTGTGAATTCTCCAACACTGGAAGTTTTTAAGAAGAGATTGGACAACCATTTGTCTGAAGTGGTGTAGGGTTTCCTGCCTAAGCAGGGGGTTGGACTAGAACAAGTCCAAGGTCCCTTCCAACTCTCTCTTTCTAATGGCTTTTGTCAGAGGTCTTGACTCTTTTATCCCACTCCTCAAGATTTTAACAGGGTGATGTCTTTTTTAAAATCGGTTTTACACACGATTTCTTCTTCCAGGGGAGGAAAGAATGAACCAGAACCAGAACAACCAATCCCTCGGAAGGTAGCGATCCGGCGGATTCAGTCAGTCAGTGAGCTGGACCCTGATGTGTTGGATAGCATGCACTCGTTGGGATGTTTCCGTGATAAGAACAAGCTAAAGCAGGAACTGCAAAATGAAGGGTGAGGAACTGGAGTGCATGGTTGAATGGGGCCATAAGAAACTTTCTTAAGCTTTGCTTCTTATATCTTTGAATCCCTAGTACAGGTCTCCTGTGTGAGCAGAGGGTTGGACTAGATGACCTCCAAGGTCCCTTCCAACTCTGTTACTGTTTACTGAGGAGATGCAGTGTTCCAAATCTTTTCATGAGATTTTAAAAAGATGGTTTGTAGTCTTATTGGAGGAACTGTCTATGGGGATTCTCAATCATCCAGGTCACGGTTGTCCCAAGGATGTTTTTTTCCCCCAAAAAGACAACTGGCCATTGTTTTTCCTTGAAGATGTTTCGCTTCTCATCCAAGAAACTTCTTCGGTTCAGCTCAGTTTAAAAAAAAAAGTCCAGTTGCCTTTTGAAAAAAAAAGCATGTTTGGGATATTGAAGGAACTGTGCTTTTGTAGAGAAACTGGAATAATCGTCTCACCATTTTAGCTCCCATGATTGAAAAAATAAAACACTTGCAGAGTGTAGTTAGGATGGATGCACTATAAGAGAAGGCGTCTTATGAAGGAGGAAATAGAACTGCTGTTTCATTTGTGATGGATATGTAGACAGAAGGCAGGAAAGATGGGAGAAGAGGCTAGTTAGGAAACATATACAAATAGTTGGAGAGAAAAAATGGACTGTTGTCTTTTCTATAGTCAGGCAATAAACCCATTTTTATTCTAAGCATAAGCCCTCATTTTTCCTTTCTCCATGTCAGAGAAAATCAGGAGAAAATGATTTATTACCTTCTGCTTGACCGCAAAGAGAGATATCCCAGCTGTGAGGATGAGGACCTGCCTCCACGCAATGATGTTGGTGAGATTTTGGGGGAAATTTTCTCTAAGCACTTCATCAGGACCACAAAAACAGAGCAATGGTGCTTATGATTCAAGGCACCTTGGCTACTTGAAGGCAGGTGGGCTTGAAGACAGGTGGGCCTTAGGTAGACCTCAGCTTCCAGAATTCTGGGAATTAAGGTCTACCTGTCTTCAAGTGACCCAAGTGTTGAGAAACACTGACTCAAGGGATGATAAGCATTTCCAAGTTTTATTCTTCCCTCAATATTTCATCTGACTGAAGAGAGACGAGAGGGAAAGAAGAAAGAGGAAAGGAGAGGAAGATTGGGAGGGATAGGAAGAGGAGGAGAGAGAGCATGAAGGGGAAGAGGTAGGAAGGAGTAGGGGAGAGGAAGGAAAAAAGAAAGTAGAGAAGGGAGGGAGAAAAGGAAAGGAAAGGAAAATAGGGTGGCTGCAAAATAAAATAGGTGTATGGCAGGGGTGTCCAAACTTGGGAACTTTAAGACTTGTGGACTTCAACTCCCAGAATTCCCCAGCCGGCTGGGGAATTCTGGGAGTTGAAGTCCACAAGTCTTAAAGTTCCCAAGTTTGGACACCCCTGGTGTATGGGATGGTAAGCAAAGCAATCCCTATCATAAATTTTAATTTTTTATACGGAAAAATGAATGCTTAAAAGTGTTAAAATGTGACAAGAATAATACCTATGAGAATGTATACTTGTAAATGTGTGTACGAGACTACAAAATAAAAAAATCATTTTACAAAAAAAAAAAAAAAATTCATCTGACCGATATGGAGGAAACAAGAAATATGACCAGCAGGTAAATTCATGTCAACATACCTTTGGTTTAAAGCTCTACTGTTTGTAGATATCTTCTGTCCGTATACAGGTAGTCTTCGATTTACTTCGTTTAGTGACTGTCTGGAGCTACAACAGCACTGAAAAAAAGTGACTCATAATCTGTCCTTCAACTTAAAATAATTGCAACATCCCCACAGTCATGTGATCAAAATAAAAGCAAATTCAGACACTTGGCAACCTGTGTCTATTTGCAACAGTTAGCAGTGTCTTGGGCAGTTACCATTTGTGAATATGGATCCAGTTAGGATGTTTCACATGGGTAGATTTAACTTAGATTTTTTAATCAATTAGGAGAAGCTTGCTCTGTGCCTGAACTCAGTGTCTAAACTCAAAATATCCAGAGTCCTAGTATCTCATCTTCATTCCCAATTCTCTTCTCCTGCTCTTTCAAAACAATGGTGGTGCATCTATGGGTGGATAAATGGGTGGCTCGTTTGGAGCTAGCTCCCTCTCCTGTGGCACACCTTGGGAAGTACGCAAGCATGGATCAAACAGAACTAGCGAACAGGCAGCCAAACTACAGGTAGTTCTTGACTTACGACCGCAATTGAGCCCAGAATTTACGTTCCTAAGTGTGTTGATCTCCCAAATATGCTTTTTTTTTCAAAAGGCAAATGGACTTTGGTCTGGGTTTTTTTTTTTGCCCCATTTTATGACTTTTCTTGCCACTTTTGTTATGTGAAACACTGCAGTTGTTAAATTAACAACAAAGTTGTTAAGTGAATCTAGCTTCTCCATTGTTGTTGCTTGTCAGAAGATCACAAAAGATAATCACACGAACCCAGGACACTGCAACTGTCATAAATGTGAGTCAGTTGTCAAGCATCCGAATGTAAATCATGTGACCATGGGAATACTCCAACGGTCAAGAGTGTGAAAAATGGTCATAAGTCACTTTTTTCAGTGCCGTTATAACTTCAGCCACTAAATGAATTGTTTTGAAGATTACCTGTAGTACCTCTACATTAGCATTGTACTCTCTTGGCTAATGTAACATCCCCATAGGCTGAATGAATGGTGGATGGCACTGGATTCGAAGGATTTATTATTTTGAGTATGGAATGTTTCTTACATAAACACCAGCCTCCAAAGTTCACCCGAAAGGGAAGGCTGTGTTGCATCCGTCTCCTTTCCATATTTCAGACCCTCCTCGAAAGCGAGTTGACTCCCCTATGCTGAACCGACATGGCAAACGCCGACCTGAGCGGAAGTCCATGGAAGTCTTGAGTGTCACAGATGGTGGTTCTCCAGTCCCAGCCCGACGGGCCATAGAGATGGCACAACATAGTCAGAGGTGAGTTTGTGCCCAACTATGGATGTGTGTGTGGAAGATGGGGAAGGACCTTCAAAGCTGGCCTTTGGAGATTGTGCTGTCTTTCCAATGTGCTTCCTGGCCACTGAAAATGGAATTTGCAAAAATTTTAAGGGTTGGCTAATCTCTAAGACTGTTCTGGGAATGAAAATGCACCTTTAAGGTAAAGATTGGTAAGGCCACACTTGGAATACTGCATTCAGTTCTGGTCGCCACGATGTAAAAAAGATGTGGAGACTCTGGAGAGAATGCAGAGAGGAGCATCAAAGATGATTAGGGGACTGGAGACTAAAACATATGAAGAACGGTTGCAGGAACTGGGTATGTTTAGCTTAAGAGAAAGAATGACTAGGGGAGACATGATAGCAGTGTTCCAATATCTCAGGGGTTGCCACAAAGAAGAGGGAGTCAAACTATTCTCCAAAGCACCTGAGGGTAGAACAAGAAGCAATGGGTGGAAACTAACCAAGGAGAGAAGCAACTTAGAACTGAGGAGAAACTTCCTGACAGTTAGAACAATTAATCAGTGGAACAGCTTGCCTCCAGAAGTTGTGAATGCCCAAACACTGGAAGCCTTTAAGAAGATGTTGGATAGCCATCTGTCTGAAACGGTATAGGGTTTCCTGCCTAGGCAGGGGGTTGGACTAGAAGACCTCCAAGGTCCCTTCCAACTCTACTATTGTATTATTGTATTATTACCCAAAGTCAATTCTTGCTAACTACAGGGGCACATCCATAGCCCTGTGGAATGACCTCCCCCCGGATATTAGGACCACTACTGACCTCCGCTCCTTCCGTGTAAAGCTCAAGACCCACCTATTCCAAATAGCCGGCCTGGCTCAATCATAACTTCATAACGCTCCTGATGGGTTTTTTAATTCAGTAATTTTATTTAATGGGATTTTAAATTGTGTTTTTTAATTGTCTTTCACTTATGAGTCTACCTCCTCCATGCACATGTATATGTCTTTGCTCTTTATGTATGTATGTTTATTTTTATCTATATTTTATCTGTTTTGATTGTACGCCGCCCCGAGTCCTTCGGGAGAGGGTTGCGGCTAATCAAATAAAATTATTATTATTATTATTATTATTATTATATAGCATTTTTGGCAACAGTATGGAAACCTTCTACCATTTTCTTCTTCAGCTTTTCTGATTAGTTTGCAGCTTTAGGATTTTCTGGTGTCTTCCATCTAAGTCCAAATCAGGTTCGATTCTACTTAGCTTTGAAGTACCTGCTAGATACTGCCTTTAGTTGCACCTAAGTATCTCTTTAAAATAATGAAGTTCCATACCTGGTTACTTTCTGGTTTTATTTACGTTGTTTCCATGGCAACAATATGGAAGTATGCAGTCTTGGTGCCCTCTGAGCATAGTTGTTTGCTTGATGGTGCCACTTAGTCAAGTTATGAAACATCTGCAAACAATCAACCTCAGAGAGCATTTAGGATTCCACGGTTCAGACCCAGATTTCTATGGATAATGTTTTAATGAAGTGAACGCTGTCCCACTTTACAAACTTTCTTGCAAGAGCTGTTAAGTGAATTGCTGCAGTTGTTAAGTTACGGTTGTTAAGTGAATCTGGCTTCCCCGTTAACTCTGCTTGTCAGAAGGATGCAAAGGGGCACTGCAACCATCATAAATATGAGTCGGTGGCCAAGCGCCTGAATTTTGATCACATAACCATGGGGATGTTGCAACGGTTGTAAGTGTGAAAAACGGTCATAAGCCCCTTTTTTTTTCAGTGCTGTGTAACTATGTACCGTAAGTTGAGGACTATCTGTAGCTTGTTACTGCTTTCTTTCAATACTTTTTTTATTCCTCATCTAGTTTAAATCACTGGCGTATTCTGATAGTCTCTTACTGTGCAGATTTTAATTGCTTGATTATGTCCCATCAGGTCATTTTTTAATATGTAATGATCACATAGACCCGTGATGGCAAACCTATGGCACACAGAGCCATCTCTGCGGGCAGGAGAGCCATCGTCACAGCTCAGGTCCACTGCTCATGCTCATGCACCTCCCACCAGCCAGCTGATTTTTGGGTTTCAGCTGCACATGTGCATAGGGGTGGGGTGCATGCAGGACATGTACATGCATGTATGGGGTGTGTGGAGGGTGCACATGCATGTGCAGGGGCAAGGGGGAGCACGGGGAGATGCGGCACGCCCCTGCGGCCCGTTTGTTGGTCCCAGGAGGCTGCAGGAGGCCTGCTAGGCCCAAAATAGGGTGTGGGGGATGCGGCTTGCATGTATGGGGGGCAGGGGAATTGCAGGGGGCTGCATTGCGTATATGCGGGGGTGTGGGATGTGCGGGCGGGGGGGTGTCACACACACTTTCTGCACGTGACAACAAAAAGGTTAGCCATCACTGACATAGACTGATCTTCTCCAAAGAGTGGTGCTGTGGCCTGGAGGCGGAGCTCTCACCTCACAATCAGAAGGCTGTGAGTTCAATCCTAGGTAGAGGCAGATATTTCTCTCTCTGGGGACCCTGAGAATATAAGGATTCTGCGGTCATTAAATGAAGATGATAGACTGATTTTCTCCAGGACAATCTGTCCCAACTTTCAAATCTTCCAATTGTGCACCCATCACCACTGTTACTGTCCATTCCTGCTGGTTGTCTTCTTTTTTTTCTCTTTTTTTCCACCTTTCCTAGCATCAACAGCTTCTTCAGAGAACTAGATATTTGCATAATGTTCCAAAATGTAGACCTACACTATATAAAATGAAGTTTTGTGTGTTACGTATATGTATATATATTGCACAGCAAGTACAGGTAGTCATCAACTTAACAACAGTCCCTTTAGTAACAGTTCAAAGTTACCAAGGCATTGAAAAAAGTGACATGACCGTTTTTTACACTTACGACCATTGCAGCATCCCCATGTGAGGTCATGTGATCAAAATTCAGGCACTTGTGCAACTGACTCATATTATAAGGGTTGCAGTGTCCCGACTCATGTGACCCCCTTTTGCGACCTTCTGACAAGCAAAGTTAATGTGGAAGCCAGGTTCACTTAACAATTGTGTTGCTAACTTGATAACTGCAGTGATTCACTTAATAGCTATGGCAAGAAAGGTTGTAAAATGGTCACTTATCAAATGTCTCACTTAGCAACATAAATGCTGGGCTCAATTTTGGTCATAAATCAAGGACTATCAGAACAGCAAAGATTACTAGTAGAGAACACCAAAAAATTTCAGGATATACAATATGTATTCTCAAATCCTTTGCTGTTCTTCGCAGGTGATATCCAAAGCTTCTTAGGCTTATTCACTTGAATAGAATAGAATAGAATAGAATAGAATAGAATAGAATAGAATAGAACTTTTTATTGGCCAAGTGTGGTTGGACACACAAGGAATTCGTCTTTGGTGCATATGCTCTCAGTGTACATAAAAGAAAAGATACATTCATCACGAATCATAAGGTAGAACACTTAATGATAGTCATAGGGTACAAATATGCAATCAAATCATACTAGGAAACAATCAATATAAATCGTAAGGATACAAGCACAAAGTTATAGTCATGCAGTCATAAGTGGGAGGAGATGGTTGATAGGAACGATTCTTTAGGGTACCTTTGACTGGGAGTGGGGTGGGTGGGGCTGAAGGCGTTTTGTAATGCTGTTTTGGAGTGATGTTTCACATGTACCCCATCCTCTTCTCTGTGTTTCCCCACCTTCTTCCTTTCCAAGATAGGACTAATCTTCATGTGTCTTTGCCCTCACAGGTCTCGATCTGTAAGTGGTGCTTCCACTGGTTTATCTTCTAGCCCCCTCAGTAGCCCCAGGGTGAGTATATCAGCTAGGCAAAAAAATATTGTTTTCTTAAAATGGTATGCTGGCTAAAGGATGCAGCAGAATGTTTGCAGCAGAAGATGATAAAGACAATGGTGAACAGAGTGAATATTAGATTTCGGGAGGGTGGAAGTTGGGAAAAATGATCCCTAGATTCAGCACTCTTGTTGACGCTCCATCCTGCACTCAGTTCCAAATGCTTAGGTGCTGAGGAAACAATTGCATTAGTTTTCCTGGCAGACGTGAACTGTAAAGAAGATGCATCTGGAACAACTCACTTCCCACCCCATTTCCATGACTACATTTCCATGCTAGGGAAAAGCCACACCTGTCGGCTCGTATTGGGGGAAGGTACAGAATAGGGAAGGAAAGGTGAGGTATATGTAGATCTTGGATGGGGAAAGTCGGAGATACTTATTTAAGCAGGGGGTAGGATTAAAGGGCAGGGCATTGCTGACCAATTTGGATTTAGTTATTCATCTAAGCAATCAGTACATAGTTGATTTGCCAGTGGATAAGAATATAATTAGTTTGGCTGGCAAGAGAACAGATCATAACAGTCTTTCTGGTATAGAATGGAGATCTTGGGAGTTATAGTTCCATATGCCTGGAAAGCAGTGGTGGGTTGCAAATATTTTTACTACCGGTTCGGGTGCACTCCCCCCGCGTGCGCAATGCTTCTGTGTACGCGGAGAAGCGTCCAGGTGAGTGGGTGGGGCATGGCGGTGGGGCCTCCTGCCGTCGCTACTACTGGTTCGGCCAAAACGGGCCAAAACGGGAGCAACCCACCACTGCTGGAAAGGATTAGGCTGGGGAAAGTAGACTCAAATTTGAGCAACCAAGGATGTCTGCAGGATTTAGACAAAAAATGGTAGTGAGTGACTGTAATTGTGTGATCAAACGTCACCTATGTTTTAATGCGCGTTACATATAAAAGCAGGCAGAGCTTCGATTGTACTATCTTGACTTTTTAAAGCCGTAGCCTGCAGACACTTTGTGAACAAATAGCTGGGCCCGAAATGCTTGTTTTTGGCTTGTTAGCAATAGTTGCAGTGTTGGGAGATCCAGATGAAGACTATCATGTAAAGGAGATTCACTCTTTCTTCCACATCACAGTTTTTTCCTGCCCATAATTTATTCATTTATTCATCAAATTTCTAAGGCCGCCATAACAGCTCTGGTGGTGTACAATAATAAAAGGAATACTGGAATGATATGAGCCATGAGAACAATACATGTCTGGAAACAACAACAAAACTCATGAACTGAGTACAAAACTTTCCCAGAAAAGGCCCACCACACACTCAACTCCCTGGCCTGGAGGAAGCAGCAGAGGTTTCTAATGTTTGCTTAGTTGAGATTGAGGTAGGGGATTTATGTTTCTCTGGGAAGACTGTTCCTGAGGGCCCTGCTTCCTGGGTCCTATCAGATGGCACTGTTTGAACAATGAGACCTGGAGCATTGGCAGAAACTACAGGAGGCAGATCGTCCTTCTAAACTAAAGGTTGCAGTCAGATAGCAGAATCAGCAGACAAGCCATTTGTAAACTGCTGGAACTCAAACTGGTAAATGTCATGAACATCGCCAAGACATAAATTAGGGTTGTTGGCCATAGATCAGCCCAAGATTCCATGTACCAAGGAAATCAAATAGCAGAATGTTATAAGGGAAAATCAGCAATGATTTATACCATCGAGTCAATCTGATTCTCCCAGAAATACTTCCTGCTTAATGTCAATTAATGCTGACGCTCTTCAGTTCCACTGGAGTCACATTACAAAAAGTTCAGAATCTTTCCTCTCCCCACCCCTCCACCCCAAATCCCATGCCCTGCACTGGATTCTGAATCTCTCTTTTGACTCTCTGTGTGCCCGTGTCTTCACTGTTGTCGATTTAGAGGTATCACAGATTATTTCTCTTTTGAGCCAGACCCCTTTCCAGACAGAGCTGGAATCTCTTTTCTTATCCACAGTTGTTCCTGAGATCGTTATACATCCTGAACCTCTTCACCTTCACCTGATTTTTCCCCACTCAGATTTATTATATATCCTGATCCAGATCACCCTTGTTGCTACTGATGTACAAATGGCAGTGTTTCTGCTGTTTTAACTGGGATAATTCCTTCTATATATAAGGGGTCATTGGTGCTCTCTGAGCTTGCTTGTTTTCTTGCAGATGCTTCATTACCCAAACTAGGTAACATCATCAGTGCTAGGAAGGAGTGCAGTTTGCTGTCAGTTTATATTCTAATTCTATAGAACCGTGATGGCGAACCTATGGCACGCATGCCAGAGGTGGCACGCAGGGCCCTTTCTGTGGTCATGCATGCCATCATGGGCTGCTCTTCAGGGTTCCCTCGCAGGCATGTGCGATGGCCAGCTGGTTGTCGCACATGCACATGACAGAACCCGGAAGAGAGCAGCTGTCTGATGCGCATGCATGCAACAAAACCTGGAAAGCAGCTAGGTGCCTCGCGCATGCTCACTGGCCATCTGCCCTCTGGTGGGTTCTGGTGCTCCAGCGTGCACACTGCAGTTTTGGCACTGAGTGCTGAAAAGGTTAGCCATCAGTGCTATAGAATATAATTCTATAGAATATGAACTGACAGTAAACTGCACTCCTTACTAGCACTGATGATATTACCTCGTATGGGTAATGAAACGTCTGCAAGAAAACACCCAAGCTCAGAGGGCACCAAAGACCCCTCATGTCAACCCTGAGCTACAAATATTCTCCTTTATATAGAATACTTTCTTTATACGTACAGATATCTGCTACTCAAAAGCCAAGTTCATGCATACAGATAGTCCTCACCGCATAAGCACAATTGGGACCAAAACTTCTGTTGCTAAGTAAAGTGGTTGTTACATGAGTTGCACCCAATTTTATGACTTTCCATTACTCTTTAAGTGAATCATTGCAGTTGTTAAGTGAATCCAGTTGCCCCCATTGACTTTGCTGGTCAGAAGCCATCTGGGAAGGTTACAAATGGCGGTTCCAGAACCTCGGGATGCTGCAACTATTGTAAATACATGCTAGTTGCCCATTTTGATCACGTGACCTTGGGGATGCTGTGTGTAAGTGCAAGGACTGGTTGAAGGTCACTTTTTTCAGTGCCATTGGAACTTTGTACAGTGGCTAAACAAACGGCTGTAAGTCGAAGACTACCTGTACAATAGTCAACAATGCGTTTGTATTATCTCTTGTGGCACTTGAAGTGTTAGTTTTATTACTAGCTGAAATTCTGCAATGAACCATGATTATCTCTTCAGTAGGAAACACAGCTTTTTTTAAAAGCAGATAATTATGCCATAAAATGTCAAGTACTCATCCTGCGCTTAAATGTTAGAAAGGTGTATTTTTATTACCAGCATAATATATCTCCGGCAGTTGAGAGAACCAGCAAATTTCTGTGTGCCACATAATAAAACCACACAGAAAAGGGTGGAGTAGAGAAACTCCTAGGGTTGGTAGTGTCTCTTTACAACAGTTTGACTTTTGAGATTTATCTGGGAAAAGGTTTAGAGCTGACAGTAGGCATTCTGTATGAAAAATGGCCAATTGGGAGAGATTGAAAAATGTTGGTCTTGTTGAAAGGCAAACTCAGTTTGTGAAACAAGTGATACAGAAAAGATTAAGTGGCAAAGTCTGGACTTATTTCAGGGGGACAACCACATATAGTTTTGTGGTAGATTCGGAGATGTTGTCTTTGCCACAGCATGGATGAAGACATATAGACAAGATGGGGTAGGTGAACAAAGATATTCACCTAAGAGCTTGAAGCAAGTTGCTTCCTTAAAAAAAGAGTGGCATGTCCAAGCCACTCAAAAATCTGGGCCACGTTGTGAAACCCTGTTTGGGAGTAGACTATGAGATTGTCACCTGCCATTGCTCACTCCCATCTCACGGCTCTCCCCTCCTCACCTTTCTCCCCTCCCATTTCTCCCCACACCCAGAGCCCCATCTTCAGCTTCTCTCTCCCATCACCTCCCCCTGTCCCTGTGAAGACTCAGACGCTTCCTGCCAAGGGCAGCCCAGCGAGGGAGGGGGCCCTCCAGAGTCGATGTTCCACCCCCTTCCCTCTGCCTCCCAACTCTCCACCCCCTCACCCACCCTCCTCTCCCCATTGCTTTTTCCCCTCTACTAAACCCCCACCCAAATCTGTGCTGCAGGTTACTCCCCACCCCTCCCCTCGGGGAAGCCCCCTCCCCACTCCGCTCGGCACTCCTGTGCACACGCCTAAAGAGAGCCCCAGCGGCACTCCGTGCGGGACGCCCCCGAGCAGTCCTGGTGTGGCCGGCGTGGCATGGAAAACCCGCTTGAACTCTATCAAGAACAGCTTCCTTGGTTCCCCACGCTTCCATCGTCGGAAACTGCAAGGTGAGTGTGTTATACTTTCCCTGAGATGATGCGCGTGCAATGGATGTTTATAGGACTACAACTTCTCCACTTGCAAAAGACATGCCCAAATGGCGCATTCTATCTGGGAAGGTGCTGGAGGATAAGGAGGAAGAGCCGCATCAGAATTGAGCATGGCTGAAGACCAGTGTTTCTCAACCTTGGGCATTTTAAGATGTGTGGACTTCATGCTGGCTGAGGAATTCTGGGAGCTGACGTCCACACATCTTAAAATACTTAGAAACACTGCTGTAGATAATCAAGAAGAAAGCCACAAGTGTGGTGAAGAGCACAGAAGTAGAATTTGAATGAGGAATGCATAAAATGTCCATATATAGAATGTGTTAAATGAAGGAACACAATCTTTAAAGTTAGGAAGTGGTACCTTGATACTGTCTTTTACCAAAATAGATAATAATTTATTTTGCTCAGGTGCCATCCTGCTCAAGTACTATTTAAGGAAGAGATGAAAAACTTTGGTGGCCCTCCAGATGTTGCTGAACTAAGTTCTCAGATGTTCTGGCCAGCGGGATGGGTTTCAGAGAATTGTAATATAACAATATCTAATTTTGTATTATTCTGGGAGCCTTCCCAGGGCTACCTGTAAATGATTTTAAAAGAACCTGGGACCTTTTTATGTCTGGAATGTCTGGGTGCCTGGAAACTAATGAAGGAGAGAACCATTAATCAGTGGAACGACTTGCCTCCAGAAGTTTTGAATGCTCCAATACTGGGGATTTTTAAGAAGAGATTGGACTGCCATTTGTCTGAAATGGTATAGAGTTTCAGGCCTGAGCAGTGGGTTGGACTAGAACACCTCCAAGGTCTTTCCAAGTCTGTCATTCAGTTGATCATTTCTCAAAAAAGAATGGAAAAATGAAAGCAATTTCCTGTTTTTATACTTGGCATCTGGTAGCAAATGAATTGCTTTGAAAAGTTGCAATTGGTAGGAAATGAGAACAGCTTCTTTCCATTTAACATTTACTCCTTTTTTCCTTACAGTTCCCACACCAGAAGAAATGTCTAGTCTTACACCAGAATCATCCCCAGAGTGAGTATTAGAAGAGACCAAGAGAAGGAAGGAGAATTCATCCTTTCCCCCCCCTTCCATTTATGGTTCTTACAAATGCTTTTCCAAATGTTTATATTATCCCAGAATTAATGTGCTTAATGTGCACTAATATGGGAAGTTTAGATTTCTCCCTCCTTCTCATGAACGTACAGTACCAACATCACAAGAATGTCTGTCCTTAGAACTCTACAACACATGGTAGGAGAAATACCTTGAACCACCTTCAGTGGAGTCAAGCAAAGCGTCCTTCCAAGGTTTATTTCCAAACTGCGTTGCTTTCCTTGTTCTGCTTTCCTTCCTTTGCAGGCTTGCCAAGAAATCCTGGTTTGGAAATTTTATCAACTTAGACAAAGAAGAACAAATTTTTGTGGTCATCAAAGACAAACCCCTGAGTTCCATCAAGGCTGATATTGTACATGCCTTCCTCTCAGTAAGGACTCAACTGGGAAAAAAGGAGAGGGCTGGGATTGATCCTGAAAAATTAAATGGAGCTGTTGGTAGGATGAGGTCCTGTTGACACCGAGGGCAGAAGGGTGGAGAAGGCTAGAGTGAACAGGACACTAAAGGAAGATGCTTTCCATTTGATGTCTATAGCTTGATATTGCATGTCTTCATTTAATCTACAGATCCCCAGCCTGAGTCACAGCGTTATATCCCAAACAAGCTTTCGGGCCGAATATAAATCATCGGGGGGGCCCTCCGTCTTCCAAAAACCTGTTAAGTTCCAAGTTGACATCAGCTATTCCGAGGGGGGAGAGGCACACAAGGACAGTGGGATCTACTCAGTCACCTTCACTCTCATCTCAGGTGGGTAGCTGGAAATCCTCCCTCCCAATTTGAGTCATCTTTAGGAGTCATAATGATTTGTGGAAAATTTACAAACATTCAAATTTTGCAGTTCTGATTAAAAGTATACAAAGCCAAAAGAAGCAGGTTCCAGGTGTGTGTGTGTGTGTGATATCTACATTGTGTCTTTTGGCTTTAAGTTTACAGTTTTCTAACCATTCCAGAAGAAACAAAGTAATGTGAAGGGAGCAGTAACTCCAGAGGCAATATTGTATCTTCTCTAACATCCGGAGGTTTTTAAGAAGAGCCATTTGTCCAGATTTTAATTATCACGACACAAAAATTATGTTGAAATTCTAGAAAGAGTACAGGGAAGTGCAACAAAGATGATTAAGGGACTGGAGGCCAAACATCTACGACAAATGTTTGGAGGAACTGAGTATGTCTAGTTTAAGCAAAGATAAGGATGAAGAGTGACTTGATAGCAGTCTTTCAATATTTGAGGGTTGACTTATTCGCCAAAGCCCTTGAAGGTAGGACAAGAAGTAGAGGATGGAAACTTATGAAAGAAAGATCCAAGCTAGAACTAAAGAGAAATTTGGGGAAATGGCTTTCCTCCAGAACTTGTGAGTTCTCCATCAATGGAGATGGTTTCTAAGGAGAGATTGGACAGCCATTTATCTGGAATAGTGTAGAGCACTGGTGTCAAACTCGATTTCATTGAGGGCCACATCAGGATTGTGTTTGACCTCAGGGGGACAGCCAGGGTGGGTGTGGCCAGCTCAATGTCACTCATGGCGGGGACGCCTGTAGTGGAGCGCCAAGCGCTCTGCCAGCAAAAACGGGCTCTCAAGCTTGGTTTTTGCCTGCAATGGCCTCCTGCAACCCGCTGTCAATGAAAACAGAGCTTGGGAGGGTCACAGGTGGCCCTCCCGAGCTCCGTTTCCGCTGGCAGAGGCACCACAGGCCAGTCCTTTGCTGTTTCCAGGGCAGCTCATGGGGTAGATTTAAGCACTCTGCAGGCCGGATCCAGCCCCTGGGCCTTGAGTTTGACACCCCTGGTGTAGGGTCTCCTGTTTAAGCAAGGGGTTGGATTAGAAAACCTCCAAGGCCCCTTCCAACTCTGTTATTCTGTTCTGTTATGTTCTGAAAAGACTCATTTTTCCTACCTGTCCTGAAAATAGTGCAACCCATAATCCTGAAGGGACTATATGTACTGCACACTTACATACAGCAGAGATAACGGTCTCTTCCGACTATTGGACTTGAGTGGCCTCCTACTTTTAGACCCTGTTTTCTGGAATCTCTGGAATCTGTTCCATTTCTGTTCCTACTTCTGCCTCTCTAGGTCCCAGCCGTCGGTTTAAGCGGGTTGTGGAAACGATTCAGGCACAACTACTCAGCACACATGACCAGCCTTCTGTGCAAGCCCTTGCAGGTAGGTGTTACTATATGTCATTGTTTTGTATTCATACAAACAACTGACTGTTCCTGCTTGTTTTTGACAAGAGTTAGGTGAATTTCTAAGGCTGCGTGCAGAGGATTCAAAAGGACAATTTGCAAAGCGTGTTGGAGCAAATGGAGTACTTCTCTCTGAGATGTTGAGGCAAATGCATCATCTGGAAAGCTCACTGCAGCTTCTTTAACAGCTTTCCTTGGCTGTCTTTGTGTTTACTTGTATGTATGTGCATGTGTGTCCATACACTATTGTTTCACTTCACTTCAGTGGCATCGTGTTGGGCATGTTGACTTGACTGAGCCTTTCCGTGCCTTTGGGACAACCTGGGAAAATTATTGAAGTTTAAAAATGCAACTTTCTCAAGATGTTTACAAAATGCCTTTTGAATTCTTTGCCTTAAAATATATTATCTAGGATCACTTACCGTCTTGAGGAAAAGCTATCTATGTAGTTACTAAGAGCACCAAATTGATGATACATTATCATCCATCTATCCATCCACCCACCCACCCACCCATCCATCTTTAAAAGGAACATACTGTGAGAGTCCACTGAAGAAGAGTGGGGAAAGATGAGGCTAGAGGCTCTGAGGAACGTCCAACACAATTTTATTCAAAAGTAACTGCAACAAGCAATACAGGAGAGAATCGGCGTTCCTCTGCCTGACAGCTATTTATACGAAGAGCTGTCAGACAGAGAGACCAATCAGGGAAGCAGAACAGCCCGCCTTCAGCCAAGCCGTGCCTGATTGGCTAAGGCGCGGCATGGCTGTTGCTAGCTGTCAACAGAGGGAATCCCCGGTCGTATGTCGGGGAGGAAAGGAATATAGCACTCCTTCCCCCCTAGCGAGGACGCATGCGTGACAGCGGAGCATGCGTAGTTGCTAAGATAGGCAGGGCGGCGTCGGACACGCCCAGAACGCCTCAGAACTGGGCAGACCGTCGGAGGAGGAGGTGGTGTCCGTGGGAGCTCCTCCCTGAAGGGAGTGGAGCTCCGGGCGCCATCTTGAAGGCCTATCTCGGACGGAGGCGGAGGCGGAGACTCAGGAGCTGGTAGGCAGGGCCGGGGTGGCGCGGCCGCTGGCGGGCTTGAGTCAGGGAATTTTGAATTACTATTAGGGAAAGGCTGGCCTGATTGAGGGAAGGCCAAGGCGGGGTGCAATGTTGGAACTGGTAGCCCAACGGGGGCTGGAACGCTGGAAGGCTGTGGAAGGCGGAAGGCGCCAGGCCCAGTCGCTGTTGGTACGTCTTGCGGCATGGGCAACGGCCACGATGGAGGGATCGGTTGCGGCGTCAACCCCAGGGCCTGCGGTGGAATGGCAGAGGCTGACCCTGCAGGGTTGTTGTGTGGATCCGAAGGTTGGCGATGCCTTAACTGATCCACGTGGCGGCGCCAGTCTGCACCGTCGGCGGTCCGGACCCTGTAAGAGCAGGGGCCAGTTACAGAAGTGACGGTGGCAGGCACCCACTTAAGATCCCCTGAGAAGGCCCTTGCCCAGACTGGATCGCCCTCAAGGAATGAACGGGGAGGGGGTCCCAGGTTGCTCGGCTGTGCCTCAGAATAGGTTGGGTGCAACCTATCTAAGGTGGTCCGCAGGCGCCGGCCCATCAGCAGCTCAGCAGGGGTTTTTCCTGATAGTGGGCACGGGGTGGAATGCTGAACCAGGAGGTAAGCAGCCACCCTCGTGGGCCAGTCGCCCTTGTCCATTCGTCCAAACGCGTCCTTGGCCGAGCGGACAGCGCGTTCCGCCCGGCTGTTGCTGGCCGGATGATAGGGGGCGACTGGGGCGTGCCGGATGCCCTGGGAGGCCAGAAATTCCTGGAACACGGTGGACGCAAACTGGGGCCCATTGTCCAACACAACGACGTCTGGCAAGCCGTGGGTGGCAAACAGGCGCGTTAATGCTCGGACAGTGGCCTCGGCTGTGGTGGAGGTCATGAGAATGAGCTCCACCCAGTGCGAGTAAGCGTCCACCACGACCAGGAAAACCTGGCCTCGGAAAGGCCCAGCGTAATCCAGGTGGAGGCGTGACCATGGGCTGCGAGGAATCTCCCACTCCCGCGGCGGGGCCGCCGGAGGCGCTGGACGGGAGACCTGGCAGGTCGAGCACCTGGCTACCCAGGTAGCTATCTCGTCGTCCAGACGGGGCCACCAAACATAGCTGCGCGCCAGCGCCTTCATGCGCGCTATGCCAGGGTGGCCCTCATGGAGGCGAGACAGCACCTGTTTGCGCAGGGTGGGTGGAATGATCACCCTGTCCCCCCTACAGGAGGCACCCACTGTGGAGGGACAGCTCTAGCTGCCTGGCTTTGTAGGGGCGGTGGTCGTCCGACACCAGCCCCCCAGGCCATCCCCGCAGAACCCAGGTCATCACCTGGGAGAGGGTGGGGTCGGCCAGAGACGCTGCTGCCACATCGCGGCAAGGCGAGAGTGGCAAGGCGAGGTCTGCAATGGCCAAAACAGACAGGCAAGGCACTGTCTGCGGGTCGGAGACGGGCAAGGGGCAGCGGCTGAGGGCATCAGCGTGCCCCAGCTGCTTGCCAGGGCGGTAGACCAGGGCATACGAGTATGCCGCTAGGAACTCCACCCAGCACGTCATCCGGGGTGACAGGATGGGAGGGGTCGGACGGTCACCGGCCAGAAGCCCAAGGAGCGGCTTGTGGTCAGTGAAGAGCGTGAAATGCCGTCCGTAGAGGTACTCGTGGAACTTTTTAACCCCGGACACGGCAGCCAGAGCCTCCTTGTCGATCTGGCTGTAGTTTCTCTCCGCTGGAGAGAGTGTCCGGGAATAAAAAGCTATGGGGGCTTCCGAGCCGTTGGGGAGGACGTGGCTCAGGACAGCCCCCAAACCCACGGGGGAGGCGTCACACGCTAGAGTCAGGGGCATCCTGTCACTATATTGGACTAGGACTGCCTCTGACGTCAGCATGTCTTTGACAGCCGCAAACGCATGCGCTTCGCGGCTGCCCCAGCGCCAGGCCACAGATCGGTCGAGCAACTGATGCAGCGGCTTGGCTAGTGACGCCTTGTGCGGCAAAAATGGCGCGTAGAAATTTAAAAGCCCTAAGAACGACTGCAGCTCCGCCTTAGAGGCGGGGGTGGGGGCATTCTTAATGGCTGCGACTTTAGCAGGGGTGGGGTGGATTCCGTGGGCATCTATGGAGAAGCCTAGGAAGTCCACTTTAGGCACAGCAAATGAGCATTTGCTGCGCTTTAATTTGAGACCCGCGCCCCTACAACGGTCGAGGACCTTCCCCAATATTTCGAGGAGTCCTGAGCGGCTGGACGCAGAGATCAGGACATCGTCGAAATAGGGTACAATGCCAGGGAGCCCATGGAGCAATCGCTCCATGAGGCTCTGGAAGATCCCCGGGGCTACGGAAACGCCGAATTGGAGGCGGCGGCAACGGAAAGCCCCTCGGTGGGTGACGATAGTCTGCGCAGCCGCCGCTTCGTCATCCACCGGGAGCTGCTGGTAGGCCTGCGCCATATCCAGTTTCGTGAAAATACAGCCCTGCCCCAGGGAGTGGAGCAGGTGCTGTACGACAGGGACTGGATAGGGGTTTGCCTGAAGGGCCAAATTGATGGTGGATTTAAAATCGGCGCAGAGGCGTATGGAGCCGTCGGCCTTCACGGGGACCACTATTGGGGTCTCCCAACGTGAGTAGTCAACAGGCTCCAATACGCCCTGCGCCAGCAAACGGTCAATCTCCTCATCAACTTTGACCCTTAAGGCAAAAGGCACCCTGTGGGCCTTCAGCCTAATGGGAGCAACCTGGGGATCTAAGTTAAGAGAGATGGGGGTGCCCTTGTACAGCCCCAGCTGGCCATCAAAGACGTCCGCATAGGCGGAGATGACAGCGGCTACGTCAGGGGGCGTGTCTGAGATGGCGTGCACCCCCTGCACTGAGAGACCAAGGGCGGGGAACCAATCCAGCCCCAGCAATGCGGGGAGGGGCTTCTCGACTACTAGGACTGGCAGGCAACCCGAAAACCCCCCGTATTCAACCCTAACCGTATAGCAGCCCAGGGTTGGGATAAGTGACCCCTGATAGTCCCTTAGGGCCATGGGGCTGGCAGTCAATTTGCGTTTTAGGACGCCGGGGCAAAGTTTGTTAAAGTCAGCCCAGGCAATTATGGAGCGGGACGAGCCGGAGTCCACCTCCATCACGCAAGGCGCGCCCTCAATGAGGACTGACGCCTTGATTCTGTCCGCACCTACGAAGGCCTGGTAGATCGCCTCAGCAGGGGTGGCTGCTGGGCCTGGCTCCACGGCGTAGCAGCTGGCTCTCGTGCGCGGCTGGCGGCGGGGCTGCTGCGGTCCTGCTGTCATCTGCTGGCCCGTGGCTCCTTGGGGTGGTGGTGGAGGCAGCACAGCCCGGCAAACTTGGGCCAGGTGCCCCTTTTTTGAGCACCGGCGGCAGATGGACGCCCGGAACGGGCAGGCTGCCCGGTCGTGGCTGCCCCCGCAGCCTAGGCAGGCCGTCACAGTCCGGCTCGCAGGTCTCGGATTGCGGCGTCTCTGCAGCTCCGCCAGACGGGCCACTAGCTCTTCCTCTTCTTCGGCCGGGCTGGGCAACGGCGCCAGTTGATCTATGAGGCAAGTGCGTGCTGGAAGAGACGGTAGCTGGTGGCGGTCCATTTCGGCGGTGGATTGCTCGGACAACTCCACCGCCCGTGCCTCAGCAACCGCCTCGGCCAGGGTGATTTCTGGCCGAGCCAGGAGGCGCCTCTTCAGCCGGAGGTCCTTGACCCCGCTGACGAATTGTTCCACCAGGTTGTCCTCCAAGTCCAGGAACTCGCAGGGTATGGCCGTGGTCCGCAAGGACTGGAGGAACTGGCTGACGTCTTCGTGCGGCTTCTGGACGCACTGGCGGAATGCGTACCACCGGGCAATCTTTGACGGGGTTGGGGCGTAATGCCCCTTCAGCTTGGCCATTAGCGTATCCCAGTCGAGATCGTGGACTGGTAAAGGGGCTGCCAATGCCCGGGCGGCGTTGAACATCGGGGTTCCGCAGCTACTGAGGAAGAAGCTGCATTTCTCCTCCATCGGAATACCCCGTTTTCCGTTGGCTCGCAGGAAGCACTCGAAGCGCTCTAAAAATCCAGTCCATCCTTCTCCGTCGGTTCCGAAAGGAGCGAACGGAGGAAGCGATGACATAGCGGCTTGAAGTTGTGCGGCTCTGGGAGCTAAAACTCAAGCGGCAGTGCGAAGAGGTCGGGTTCCGTCAGGTTCGTCGCCTCAGGGCGATCCCACCTTCGTCGCCAGTGAAGAAGAGTGTGGAAAGATGAGGCTAGAGGCTCTGAGGAACGTCCAACACAATTTTATTCAAAAGTAACTGCAACAAGCAATACAGGAGAGAATCGGCGTTCCTCTGCCTGACAGCTATTTATACGAAGAGCTGTCAGACAGAGAGACCAATCAGGGAAGCAGAACAGCCCGCCTTCAGCCAAGCCACGCCTGATTGGCTAAGGCGTGGCATGGCTGTTGCTAGCTGTCAACAGAGGGAATCCCCGGTCGTATGTTGGGGAGGAAAGGAATATAGCATCCACCAGTGGATGTTAATATATTTCATAATATATACTATAGCATAATATATTTTTGATAGGTAAGTGAAGCCTCCAGAACCAAAGGACTTTGGGATCCCCATGGTGGCGAAGCAAAATAGGGAAGACTAGTTGCCTTGAGAATCTGCCTGTAGAAAGAACAAGAGATTTTCAGTTGATTTATTTGGCTACAGGGTTGCTGAACTCATCTTTTTCTGATCCAGCATCTTCTGCCTCTACTCTCTGGTCCTGGAGTGATTCAGCCTCCGCCCCCACACTCTCTGTGGGGAGGGGACCAGGCCCTGTGGAAAAAGGACAGAGGCCTTGAGAAAGGAGTTGGATATGAACTCTGCAAGTGTGTGTTTCCTTTAACAAATGGACCTAGGTATCACTTTGAAATCAGTGTCTTAAGTCGTCAGTAAAGGACACAAAGAAGATGAGGCCCATTTCTGGACATTTGGTGTGGGGAGGGGATGCTTGGTGGTGAAATTAACCTAATCTTTGATCTTCTTTCAACATTTAGATGAAAAGAATGGGCAGCAGCTCCGTTTCCCTGGAACCCCAACCCGCAGCTGCCAGCCATCTCGCCGCTCTGAATCAGACATCCCAGCCGAACAACATCGACATGGCATCCCAACCGAACAACATCGACATGGCTCCAAGGACAAGAAGCTTGTCTCCTCTAATGGGACTCAAGTCCAGCAACCACAAACTCCGTCTCCACAGCAGCCATGACATATGGAGCAGGAGAGCAGCACATGGGTGGCTGGGGGAGGGAAAAAGCAGCTGAAAGAAGCCACCTCCAGCCCCCTGGAAATAGCTAAAGCCACCCCTAATGGACAGGAGGAGCCAACCAGCCCCATGGATGGGTCAAGGCCCACCAGGGACGCAAGGGACAGGGTGGGAAGATGGAGATTGGTCCAGATTTAATGACCCCAACTCACCCTGGGGCAAAAAGTGGCCATGTTGGGAGAGGCCCATACTGTGAACTTGTAAATAGCTAACGAAGAACAGAAAACAGAACAAATCCACAAAAGAACAAGAGGTGGGCGGGAAAACACAACATGGAACCGGAAACAAAGACAATGGACTGAAGGGGAAAAAAAGGAAAACACACATGAAGAGAGTAACCGGGCAGGAGCCGGTGGGGGTGAGCGACTTAATCTGATTCCTTTAGTGGGGCGGTGGGGGTCTTTATTTTCTCGAACCCTTTCAGACCCCCTCCTCACTTTCTTGCCTTGAGACTTATTTTTCTCCCCCCTGCTTTTTCTTCTGTAGTATTTACAATATCATGGTGGCATTAAGCTAAAATTATGAGACAGAGCTAGTAGGAAGATGTCCTGTGTAGGAAAAAAATTAAAAGTTTCCATTCCCGTTTCTTTTTTTTTTTTTCTTTTTGATTTTTTTCCCCATTTTATGTAACCGGTCAATGTTTTAAAAACATTTTCATGAGTTGGGGTGAAAATATTTACCAGAATTCTAATAAACATTTTGTTACAAGACAAACTTTTGAAAAATTCTCCCCTAAATCTGTATTTAAAAAACAACAACACACGAGCCAAATCTAAATGTGAAATGTGGAATCAAATTAGAAATTCGGGATCCAGAAATCCAGACTACGTTGTGCTTATACTATAGTTTATTTACTGGCAGCTGGCATTTTGGACATTTGCTCAAAAGAGAAATGGGAAAAGTAAGTAGATAAAAGAAATAAAAATGCCGAATGCCAAGAATTACCTAAAGCTTCAATAATAAATACAGTACAGTTTCAAATCGCAATTTTTGGAAAATCAGCAAATATAACCTGTGCATGGCCAGGAATAGTCAATAGCATTTAAAACGAGCCATCTGAGTTTGCAAAACAATTGTAGCACAGTGTAGTTATATTCTCCATTCTTACTCCAACTTAGGTTCTGAACGAATGTGAATGCTCTTTATTCCAATTAAATGGATTTGGGGAACTTTCAGATTTGGTTTTTATTGTGCACTTCTCCTGCTTTGTATCACAGCTCTTTAAGGAGGTCATTGGCAGATTTTAAATTGTGTCTGTATTAAGGGCAAAATAGCTATTTAAGAGAGGAATTCTTTTTTTTTTTCAGTTGTCCCTTAATTTATAAAAGAAAGATGAATATATTTCATAACATCCCATCCTATTCCGTTTTTGCCTGTGTCCTTCTACTGCTAAAATTAGGTTTTTTTTTAAAAAGAATTTCTATAATATCTGCTGGCTGGCAATATCTCAACAATTGAATATACCCACTGATCTCAGCTTCTCATTGGCTCTGTCTCATGTAATTTTAGCGGTCCTGACAGAACACTTTAACTCTTAAATGGGCTATATACAATCCAACTCCTTTCCCATGGCCTCTGTCCCTTTTTGCAAAGGGCCTGGTCCCCTCCCCACACAAGGTTGTCCTGTGTTTGAGTGTGTGTGTGTGTGTGTGTGTGTGTGAGGGGGGGGTTGAGAAGGAAATAATGATGAGTAGAGCGTACTGTGTTATTGATTGAAGATAGCAGGAAGTGCGGGGGGGGGGATGTCTCATAAAATAGACACAATTTGGATTATATGGTTGCAGTTGCCATCTTGACTTCTTTAAAAAAAATTGGCAACCCTCTCCTTGCCCAGGATGTCCCTGGAAGGCAAAGGAGTGTGAGGACACCAGAACCTGCCGCCTCAACATTGTCAACATTTGAACAAGGGGCATTGAATGACATTAGGACCTGCTGCCTCAACATTTTAATGAGAGGCAAACTTCACAAAGATTAGTAACTGGGATGGAGAGATGGGAGCCAAAAAACCCGTAAGGTTTCATAACTCAATGGGCAGCAAGATATTCATCCTTGATCCTACAGCTTGGAGCCTTGAGGTAGGGTAAGTTGTGGGAAGTCTCCAAAATCAATCCTGTTTCTTTTTCCTCCTTCCCATCCTGTTCCAGCAGATTCTTTCTCTGGGAGGGGAAGCACAGGTTGTAAGGAGAGGCATATGCCGGTGTGCACATGAACTGGAGAGAATTAGATGTGATGCACATCTTTTCTGCCTCGTTTCCTAGCTGGGTCTGCCCATCTCTTTTGTGAACCCGTTCTTATTGTTTGTATATACACACCCATGAAAATTCACACACACACACACACACACACACACACACACACACACTGATATCTCTTCCCTCATGTATCGATGATCACTCAAATTCTTTTGCTGCCGAGAGCTGAGTGGTAGTGTCAAATATGGATAAAATCATCAACAAAGTCTTATCAAGAAAAGTGACCTTGGCTACCTTGGGGAAGGATCGGTGATATCATTTCTATGCTATAAACATGGATACATTCTGTAATTATTTTGCTAAGAAAAAGCTCACACATCCATCATTGTAAGAGAACCTGCAATTATTTCAGGTTTTCAGAGTATAATCAACAAGAGATGGAGCTATCCAAATCAAAGGGGCATCTGAGTTGAGTTTTAGACACATAGTCCAAGCCAGGATGTTAAATGTACAGGTAGTCCTTACTTAATGACTATAACTGGGCCCAGAATTTCTGCTTAAGTTGTTGCGGTTGTTAAGTGGGTCACTGTGCGACTTGATTTTTTACGACTGTTTTTACAAGCAAATTATGTGGTCATTAAGCAAATCCTAGGTGGATTTTTTTTTTTTTGCCAGGACATAGGAAAAAGTTAGCAAATTGGGGTCATATGACTGTGGGACATTGCAACCAGACATAAATGCGAATCAGTTGCCAAGCTGCCAAGAAATGTGATCACATGTCCACAGGGAGGCGGTCTATGTACATTAGTTGTAATTTAAGGATGGGTTGTAAGTAAATTTGTGGGTGGTCCGTTGTAACATCAAATGGTCATTAAGTGACCTGTTATAAAATGAGGACTGCCTATGCAGGTAGTTCTCAACCTATGACCACAATTGAGCCAAAAATTTCAGTTGTTAAGTGAGACGATTATTAAGTGAGTTTTGTCCAATGTTATGAACTATCTTGCCACAGTTGTTAACTGAATCACTGCAATTGCCTAAATCCGTGATGGCAAATTTATGGCACGCGTGCCACAGGTGGCTCACAGAGCCCTCACTGCGGGCACACGAGCCGTCACCCCAGCTCAGTTCTGCCGCGCATGTGTGCCTCCCACCGGCCAGCTGATTTTGGGTCTCTGCCACCCATGTGTGGAGGGCATGCATGGGGGTCATGTTCGTAAGCACAGGGGGGTGGATCACAGGGCAGGTTGCGCGCACATGTGCAAGGGGCAGGGTGCACATGCATGGGGGGGCGCATGCATGCATTGCATTATGGGTGTGCACGCGCATTTTTGGCCCCTGACACCAAAAGGGTTACTCATCACTGGCCTAGATAGTAACAAGATTGTAAAGTGAATCTGGCTTCCCCAATGACTTTGCTTGTCAGGCATCACCCCAGGACACTGCAACCATCATAAATATGAGCCAGTGGCCAAATATCCAAATTCTGATCACATAAGCATGGGGATCCTGCAACAATCTAAGTGTGAAAAAAGACCATAGGACACTTTTTTCAGTGCCATTGTAACTTTGAACAGTCACTAAATGAATTATTGTAAATGGAGGACTACCTGTATGGATGAAACTAACGACCTTATCTTTAGGAATTTAAGGATAGATGTAAGTGTTTGCCAGGAATGAGGAAAGATGAGGTATGGGTATAAAAATGGGCAATGAAAAGCAAGGCTGTATGATTGGACTATGAGCCCAGATCAATGTGTTGTGAAGGATGGCACCCTTAGAATCTGTGTTGAAAAGTAGTAGATGGTATATACATTTCTGCATAAGCAGGGTTAAGGACCTTTGCAGGTGCAAAGGTTATAGCCGTGAAAGGGGCTGCAGAAAGTGGCATACACAATGAAAAAAATAAGACAAAACAGAGTTTACTTGCAAAATAATTCACTATATTTATAAATCCATTAACAAGAAAATTTCCATTAACAAGGAAAGGCTGGTTCCTGGATTCTGGGAATTGAAATCCATAGGTTGTAAGATTGCTATAACAGGAGTTGTCCACCTCTGTGTTAGAATGTGTCTGAAGAGATGACATTGTTTAGGGAACAGTCCATTTAGAGTCCATCATCTTTTTAAAAAGATTCCAAGTATACTTTGATTTAGGAATGGTTAATTCTCTTTACTGTCCCTCTCCAAAGAATCATGGAACTATTTAGTATCCTTTGATTGCCAGAATTTGTTTTCACACTTGAAAAATCTGTCTGGGATGTTTTCCCGCTTTGCTAAAAATGTATTGTTATCGTCAAACATTTGTCAATCTTCAGTTGGTTTTATAGGTTTTATCTCCAAATCTTTCTGGAAGACACAGCCTTTCTATTTTCTACATAGTTAAATATATTCAATATAATATTAACGCTGCATACAAATGCACCAGACCTGCTATGATCTGAGAGAGAAAAAAAGAGAGGAAAGATTCTTCCGTGAACAAAATAGGAACCAAAAACTTTACATTTATTAATTTTCCATCACAAAAAAACTGAAATTGGTAAATATAGCAATTAAAATAAAAATTGTCAGGGAGGAAGATAGAAATGTTTGCCCCCTTTGTGGTAAAGTATAATTTAGGCAAAGTTTTTAAAAAAACATAAAAGGAAGAGGTAAGCTTCGGATTTTCAGATCTGGCTTCTAATGGGATAATTCAACTTCATTAAATATTAGGAAAAGCAAGTTCCTTTTTGATCAGAGGAAGGACGCTGAAAGTTGTTAACTTCTAGGAGATATAAAGAAACTGTATTCACTCTGACCAATATAAATCTAGTGTAGATATACACAGTTTAAGAAGTTGGATATTTTAAGAAACTGGATAGTATCATTATCTTGCATGTCTCAAAGAAACAATTCATGCATATGTAGGTATAACTATCCTGTAGGTTTTAACTGTTTAAACCGGTTTTAGAAGATAAGTGCATTTAGTTTAGTAACAAGATCTACTCTGCAAAAAGGTTGTGCAGCATTGTGGCTGCTTTCTTCATTTGTTCTCATCCATGGCTCTGCTGCCAATGATTTTTATCTATACTAAGGAATCAATAATCCTACTAGGAAGGAAAAAAACAAGGCTTCATTGCTTTTCAGTTTGTAACAAATTCTTCCATCAAGCTGGTTTGGGCAGGTGAGCTGGCCAATTGAGAACTTACTAGCAGAAAATTAAATAGATTTTTTTTTTAAAAAAATCTATTTAAAAAACAAAAGAACAAATGCAGGAGATGACAAATAGATCTTCCAATGAAAGGCACTGGGGCTAACTTCCCTGTCAGGAAAAAAAAAAAGGCTGAATCCTTATAAAGGATGCCTAGGATACATCTCCTCTACCACAGAATTATATGGATCCAAAGGATGGCCAGATAAGAAGACTTTTCAAATAAAAAATAATAATAGGTCAGGCAATGTTTTGGGTTGTCTTTCCCTCACAGCCAAATGTTGAGGACCTGATGCAGTGTTTTTCCACCAAAAAAAGCAGGCCTGGTGCATAGACAATTTCATCAAGACGCCACCTTCTTCTGGGGAACGAGATGAATCAGAGCGAAAGTGTTTGTACCGATATCTGCACACTCGGGAAATTCTCTTCTGGATACCGGGGCTGTACATGGATCGAGCATCCGCCGATGTGCTGGAAATCCACCGCAAAAAGTCCGAACAGCAGGAAGAGGTCCATGGCCAGGGCCCATTCGCAATAGGCCGCCTCAGAATGCAGTTGCAGGAAAAACAGAGCAACCGCTGAAGTTGAAGAGTCAAGGCATCATAATTTCCAGCTAGTAGAGTCAAATTTACCATAGAGTGGGAGAGGGAGAGGTATATTCCAGGAATAGCTTGATGGGAAGTGGAGGAGGATGGTCTTTTGTGGGAAAACACAAAACGGTTTTCACAACTGTCTAGCAAAGCCACGGATAGGTAACGCATGGGTCGCCTATAACCCTCAGGCCCACTTTTGGGCTCCAAGATTATACAGGTAGTCCTCGACGTATGACCAAAATTCAGCCCAAAATTTCTGTTGCCAAGTGAGAAATTTGAATGTTTTGCTCCATTTTAAAATCTTTCTTGCCATGGTTGTTAATTGAATTAAATTAGTAACGCGGTTGTTAAGTGAATCTGGCTTTCCCGTTGATTTTGCTCGTCAGAATGTTGCAAAAGGTGATCATGTGACCCCCGGGACACTGCAACCATCATAAATATGAATCAATTGCCAAGCATCTGAATGTTGATCATGTGAACTTAGGGATGCCACAACGGTCATAAATGTGAAAAACATTCTTAAGTCCCTTTTTTTCAGTGCCGTTGTAACTTTGAAAGGTCAATAAATGAATGATGTAAGTCGAGGACTACCTGTACCACCAAAACCAGCAGCAAATTTTAGCAACCCAGTTCTTAGCACTTTCTGGGGAAATGTCCACGCATTTAAAAAAAAAAAAGAGTAAAAATATTTTTAAACCAGATTCATCCTCCTCCTCCTCCCTGAAAATCAGGGGCCCCAAATTTGGATCGCAGCCCTTACAAAGATGTCAACCATCACTATCCACAAAAGTCCTTCAAGGTGAAAACGTTTCAAAATGTTAAAGTATTCTTTTCACAGCTATAAGTTTGTTTATGTTGTTTAAACGAGCCAGAAATGACTGGATTCAGTTAACACTTCTGTAAAGCATCCCTACTACAATCCACAAGACCTGGAGTTCATGATTAAAAAGTAAACCATAATGTCAGTGGTGGGTTGCCAATTTTTTTACTACCGGTTCGGGCGCGCTCCCGCATGCGCAGAAGAATCTGGGTGGGTGGGCGGAGCCTCCCACTGCTGCTACTACTGGTTCGCCCGATCTGGGCCAAAACTGGGAGCAACCCACCTCTGCATAATGTGGATTGGTTGGTACTAAAGCAAGGTTGGTACTAAAGCAAGGCCAGATTACAATGAGAACCTATCTATTCCTTCAAAAAAAAATTAAACTCAATTGCATTTAGTTAGTCTAGTCAAATGAGCAAGACTTGCCCTTTTCCAGCTTCCCAAGGATAAATCTGCTAGTTCAAGGCAGAAATGATTTTGCTCATGGCCCTCTTGCGGCCGGAGGACAGGTCATTTGGCTAAATGGGAAAACAAATGTACAAGACTATGAGTTTAAGGGACACGTCAAGATCCTGGCAGGGTTACTTTCTTACACCAGCCCTGGGGAAAGTGTTTCCAGGCTTTTGATAAAAGAGTTTTCAACGCCATTTCCTAAAGATCTATGGAGATTCTTAGTCATCCAGGCCATGGTTATCCCAAAGGTGCTTTTTTCAAAAGGGAACCGGACTTCCTTTGTTTTTCCTTGAAGACATTTTGCTTCTCATCTGAGACCCAAAATGTCTTCAAGGAAAAACAAAGGAAGCCTGGTTCCCTTTTGAAAAAAGCACCTTTGGGACATTCCCTAAGGATCTGAAGACCTCTCTAATCTTGCAACACTCCCTAAAACATGTTTGGAGAAAATCTCATGAGGCTGGTCCCTCTTCCAAACCAACGGTGGGCTTTAAAAATTTCAGCAATGGGTTCTCTGCCTGGTTTCTGGGTAGCTGTGGACTAGTCGGCATCCTGTACCACAGCAGGGGAGCAGGGCGTTTTCTCTGAGAGGACGAAAACTGCCTCCCCCAGGCTCCAGGGGCTCTCTGGAGGCTGGAAACGGGCCAGTTTCCAGCCTTCTGGAACTTCCGGGAGGCCCATTTCCCACACTTCCCTGAGCCTCCGCATGGGTCCTGCACTTACCTGGCATCCAAAACAGGCCATGTGGGGACTCCTGGGAGGGGAGGGGCAGAGTGGGCAGGGATGGGATTTGGAGGTTCTCTGAACTGGCCATAACATTAGCTACGGGTTCTCCTGAACCCGGGCGAACCTGTAGCAGCCCACCCCTGTATCCAAATCAATCTTCGGGCAATAGTAATAAGGATTTTACCTCTCCTGACCCTTCATCCCTGAAGAATGCTATCTCCAGCTCCACCATCTCTTCCCCGACACCCCTATTCCAGAACTGTAATTCCTCCCCATCCACCGGCCCTCCCCTTTGCTCCAGCTGTACCAATCTCTTATTCAGGATACTGGAAATAAACAAGGCGGAACCACAAAAGCTCAGAAAGAACCGGAGTGGTACAATCCAGGATCCTCCATGTCTTGGTTTCACTTTGCGGGTCAGAAAAGCCTGGATCCAGAAGTAAAGGTTGCCAATCACAAAAGCCAAGAAGGCGCCTGTCACATGGACTTCCAGTTGGTTATATTGCTGCAAAAGAGGGTCACTCCATGTCTTTAGATGGTGAGAAATAACATAATAGGTAGAACATAATTATATGGATTGTGCAATCAAATAACAGGTAGTCCATGGTTTACAATGGAGCTTAAGATTTCTCTTATTAAGTGAGACATCTATTAAGTGAATTTTGCCCCCATTCTATGACCTTTCCCCCCCACAGTTGTTAAGTGAATCATTGCAGTTGTTAAGCTAGTAACACGGCTATTAAGTGAAGCTGGTTTCCTCATTGACTTTGCTTGCAGAAATGTCGCAAAATGTTGTCACATGACCCCGGGACACTGCAACGGTCATAAATATAAGTCAGTTACTAAGCATCTGGATTTTGTTCCCACGACCATGGGGATGCTGCGACAGTTGTGTGAAAAGTGGTCATGAGTCACTTTTTTCAGTGCTGTTGCAACTTTGAACAGTCACTAAATGAACTGTTGTAACTCGAGGACTACCTGTAGTATACATTAGAATAGTGTTGCTTCCCAGCTTCAGGTGCTAGAATTGTCCCAGAGGGAAAAACTCTTAATAGGTTTTAGTGCTAATTTAAATTAAAGATCTCTGTAATGAGAACCCATTTGGTGCAGTGGTTAAAGAGCTGGGTTAGAAACGGGGAGATTGTGAGTCCTTCTTAGGTGGGAAAGTTGGCTGAGTAACTTTGGGCCAGTCACACTCTCTCAGCCCAAGCCCCCCCATGGCATTATGATCATGGGAAGTATAGGACAAGGAATCCACCTTGACGTAGATAAAATAAAGGTGGGATAAAAAGGTGAATACATCCTTTCCTTTTTTGATGTGCCAGGGTGTTCACAGAAAAAATTGACAATAAGGTTATCTTATTTCATCTAATCTCTTAAATAAAAATAGTTTTTTCTCTTCTCAGAAGTGACTCTTGCACTGGGCAGGAGAATGGTGCTGTTGTACAGGCATTCCATGAGTTACAACCATCCAATCAATCAATCAATTCAGTTTATTACTGTCATAGACCAGAGATCAGAACAAATAAAAATACTCAGTGAATATCCAATTAAAAATTCTAGAATAAAATAACAGATTATATATATATATATATAATCCAGCATACCTCTGGAACGCCTCAATCAATTTCAACCAAACTTGGTACACAGATGACTTACTCTCTGGAAAAAAAATACTCTGGGGGTAAGACACCCCTAACATCCTGTGTTCTGTTATGATACCGCCTGTTGTGCCTTAAAATGGCTTCTACTGTACTGCTGTAAAATGACTTCTACTGTACTGCTGTAAAATGACTTCTACTGTACAGCACAGTGGAGTTGCCATGGTAACGGCTTCAATGTACTACACAAGGGGACTCCCTCTGGTAAGGGGGAAAATCCAACATCAGAAATTATGTTTGGTCCAGACATTTCCCCCCTATAAATAAATACCTGGGCAACGCGGTATCAGCTAGTCTATGATAAAATCCAGTCTGTCAATTACACATGATCTAACTATACTAAAATTACAATCCATAAACTGTGAATTATAACCATTCATTTAGTGACTGTTTTAAATTACAACAGCACTGTTGCAAAAAGTTACAACTAATCTTCAAATTTACAACCACTGCAGCATCCCCACAGTTACATGATCAAAATTTGGGCATTTGGCAACTGGCATATATTTACCCTGGTTACAGTGTCCCATGGTCACACAATCTCTATTGCTTCTGATATGCAAAATCAATGAGGCAAGCCGGATTCCAATGATTCACTTAACAACTGCAGTGATCACTTAACAGCCATGGCAAAGAAGATCATGAAATCAACCACAACTCACTTAACTTGCTTAGCAATGGAAATTCTGGTCACAACTGTGGTCGTAAGTTGAGGACTGCCTATAGTTTGTCAGCCCCTATCCCAAGTATCATGGTGGAGTCCAAGTGGAAAACAACCATGTGAATGGGGGAGGGATGCTAATTGATGCTACTTCTTATGCTCTGTAACCAGTTGCATAGTTTCCAGAACAATAGCAAGAGAACTTAGACCAGTGATGGTGAACCTTTTTTGGCTCATGTGCCATAAGTGGGGGGAGCGCAGGGGGGTCATGTGCAGTCGTGCCACACCCATAATGCAATGCGCGACCCCCCAGTGTGCATGTGCGCACTACAGGTGCAACCCCCCATTTTTGCATGCTTTTTTCACCCTCCCCAGGCTCCAGAGGCTTTATAGGAGCATGGGGAGGGCGAAAACAGCCTCCCCCTCCACCCAGGAAGCCCTCCGGAGGCTTCAGGGACCTTCAGGAGGCTTCCCTGAAGCCTTCGGAGCGCTCAAAACGACCGTCCAAGCAAACTGGAAGTCACTTCCGGTTTGCTGGGAGGGTCATTTTAAGTGTTCCGAAGGCTTCAGGGACCATCAAGAGGCTTCCCGGAAGCCTTCGGAGCGCTCAAAACAACCCTCCGAGCAAACCGGAAGTGCGTTCCCGAACTTCCAGTTTGCCCATAGGGCCGGTTTTTGCGCTCCGGAGGCTTCAGGGAAGCTCATGAAGCCTCTGGAGGGCCTCCGGGGGGAGCAGGGGGGACTCCTTTCACCCTCCCCAGGCTCCTATAAAGCCTCTGAAGCCTGGGGGGGGGGGCGAAAAATGTCTTTAAAAAAGGGTGAACTCAGCTGCCAGCAGGCGCATGCGCGCTGGCCAGCTAACAAATAGCTCAGCGTGCTACCTGTGGCACGCATGGCATAGGTTCGCCATCACTGACTTAGACTTATATCCTGCTTCACAGTGCTTTACAGCCCTCTCTAAGTGGTTTAGAGTCAGCAACCAACTTCTTGCATCCTGCAACTGCTGTTGCTTTCCATTTCCCCCCCCCCCCAAAATTTGGGTCTTCGTTTTACTGATCTCGAAAGGCCGAGTCAAGCTTTAGCTGTTCAAGATTGAACTCCTGGCAGTGGACAGAGGCAGCCTGCAATATTGCATTCTAACCACCAGGGCCTTGAATTAAGGCGGAAGGATTTTTTTAGGTTTATGCGATAGTGTTGAAGAACCCTGACTTTCTGTCTATGGAGATTCTGTCTATGATATCTGCCTAGATTTCTATCTATGGAGATTCCTTGACTTTCTCTTCGCCCTGCTTACATTTCAGTGGCAGCTTACCTGGAAATTCCCCACTAAGGATGCACCAAAGGCACAAAGTAGGCCTAAAATAAGTCCAAGTAGATTCAGACGGGAATGATAGCCATAATCTCGGACTTGTCTGTACTTTAGAAAGCAGACCACCATACCTGAAAATAACAGTGGGATAAGATTGCTATCATTTTTGTTTGTCAGATAGATTTATAGCTTAATATGCAGATCCATTGTTGTTAGACACATCCCCAAAATAATCTGCTGCTCTTTACATAGGTCAGCATAAACCCCTTTCTTCCTTCCTTCCATCCATCCTTCCTTCCTTCCTTCTTTCCTTCCTTCCTTCCTTTCACAATGGTGAATGACCCACATTCCTTGAAAGACAGCAGAGAAGAAGTAATTGCAATGGTGATTGAACAGATCATGCTGATTGGTTCAGACGTTATGCCAAGCCATGGTTTCTTTCATTCATTGAAAAAAAAATCACCTTTGTTTGGTTTGTTCGATACTTAAGCATGTTGAAAAACTCACTCAAGAAACACCAACAAATGGAAATAGTGCCTCTTGTAGACAATATAGTAGAACTGTGCATAGTTTAACAAAGCAGAAATGCAGGAGTCAGAAAGCATCTTTTCTGAGTAACAATTTGTGTTAAAAGGCATAAACTTGCCAGAGCTGAAGTTGAGCTAATGCCTTTTGATTACATTTGTTATTCAAAAAAGGTGATGCCAAACTTTTGATTTTTTTAAACATGGAAATAATTTGCTGAGCATTTTATTATTTCAAAGCTAGTATAGTATAGTATAGTACAGCAGTGTTCCAATATCTCAGGGGTTGCCACAAAGAAGAGGGAGTCAAACTATTCTCCAAGGCACCTGAGGGTAGAACAGGAAGCAATGGGTGGAAACTAATCAAAGAGAGAAGCAACCTAGAACTGAGGAGAAATTTCCTGACAGTTAGAACAATTAATCAGTGGAACATCTTGCCTCCAGAATTTGTGAATGCCCCAACACTGGAAGTCTTTAAGAAGATGTTGGATAGCCGTTTGTCTGAAATGGTATAGCGTTTCCTGCCTAGGCAGGGGGTTGGACTAGAAGACCTCCAAGGTCCCTTCCAACTCTACTATTGTATTGTATTGTATTGTATTGTATTGTAGAGTAGAGTAGAGTAGAGTAGAGCAGAGCAGAGCAGAGCAGAGCAGAGCAGGAGATAGAGGGACCTTAGAGGTCTTCTAGTCCAGCCCCCTACTCAAGCAGGAGAACATATACCATTTCAGATAAGTGACTGTCTAGTCTCTTCTTAAAAACCTCCAGTAATGGAGTACCCACGGTGTCTGAAGGCAAGCTGTTCCACTGGTTAATTGTTTTCACTATTAGGAAGTTTCTCCTTAATTCCAGGTTGCTTCTCTCTTTGATTAGTTTCCTGTCCTCTGGTGCTTTGTAGAATAATTTGACTCCCCCTCTTCTTTGTGGCAACCCATTAAAGGTAAAGGTTCCCCTCACATATATGCGCTAGTCATTCCTGACTCTAGGGGGCGGTGCTCATCTCCATGTCAAAGCCAAAGAGCCAGCGCAGTCTGAAGACATCTCCGTGCTCTTTTGGCCAGCATGACTAAACGCCAAAAGCGTATGGAACGCTGTTACCTTCCCACCCATTAAGTTATGTTAAATCCCTGGTTGCATCCAAGACCAAGAATCCCAAAGTTACATAGATATTATGTAAAGTGTTCATCAAGGACAATTTACATATGCCTACATCTATGCGATGGCTCAGTGGCCTAGATGCTGAGCTTGTTGATCAGAAAGGTCGGCAGTTCACCGTTTCAAATCCCTAGTGCCACATAATAGAGTGAGCTCCCATTACTTGTCCCAGCTTCTGCCAACCTAGCAGTTCGAAAGCACGTAGAAAATGCATGTAGAAAAAATAGGAACCACATTTGGTGGGAAGGTGTCACCGTTCTGTGCGCCTTCAGTGTTTAGTCATGCTGGCCCCATGACCACGGAGACATCTTTGGACAGCGCTGGCTCTTTGGCTTTGAAACAGAGATGACTACTGACCCCTAGAGTTGGGAATGACCAGCACATATGTGCAAGGGGAATCTTTATCTTTATATCTATAGAGATTCCAGGGGAGAATTACTTTATAATTACAAGATAAGAAAGGAGACTGGAGAACTAGTCACAGTCTGAGGGGGCTACAGTAATTTTCTTTGAAATGCAACAATGTAGCTTTGATATAAGAAAAGTGCCAAGACTAATTGTTATTCTAACAAGCTGACCTTGTACTCAACTGCAGAAAGAGGAAAGATAAGGAAAGAGTCATTTGAATTTGCTGCCTTTCACTAAAGACATACCAGTACATTCTACTGGCATTAACACTTCACTGGAAACATTGGCCCAACTAAAATGCTACAATTAACTGAGCCAAAGAACACATTAATCAACCATAGCTCTGGATTCCCCCAACATAATAAGCCCTAACTTTGTGAAAAGCTTGAGGATTGTGTAACACATTTTGGTATTCTAAAATCATTGATTGTTTCTTTAAAAAAGGAGCTCTACAGAAGAAATAGATATGGGGAAAAAAACAGTTTTAACAAGTCACCCTGGCTTCTTCCGAAAGAGGTGAGAGAGGTGATCAAGATTCCCATACTCAGGAGTATCCATTGCAAGAAAGGGCAGATTAAGCCTGCTTAATTAATTGATTGTTGTATTAAGATATTAACTACATGGTATTATAGCAGTTTACAGTATGAGGAATAGGTGGAGAGAAATACCTTACCTAAAAAGGCTCCTAGATTAAGAATTTGTCCAAACACGCAACTCTGGGGTGGATAAGCACCGCATGTGCTGAGAAACGAGAAATTAGGAAATTTCACATAACTAGGTGCAATTTTAGAATCTGTTCCCCTCGTTGCTTCAACGTCCCATCCCAAGATGTTATATTCAAAGAGGCCAAAGACTGCCTTCTCCAGGCTTGTGCTTAGGTTGTATTAGATTATAATTCTAATTAATTTTATTATTTACTCCTGCAGCAAAGTTTTTTTTTAAAAACCAATACTTTATTTTTCTAATATATATATTTGTTTTAAGGAATGTTTTCTGTGTAAAAGAAAGTCGGCACAGTCTATAGCTTGGGCCAAGGGTCTCCAAATTCAGCAACTTTAAGACTTATAGACTTCAACTCTCAGAATTCCACAGCCAGTCATACTGGCTGAGGAATTCTGGGAGTTTTAAGTCCTCAAGTCTTAACATTGCAATTTTGGAACCCCTGGCTTAGGCTAGGCAGATAAATACCCTCTTTTATCTGATGGTCCTGTTTGCCCTCCCTCTCTCCTGCATCTTTTGAAAGGTAGATAGTTTCTACTCCACCTTTGCAATTTTCCCAAGATCAAACGTAAAAGTCAATTACATTTAGTCTAGATTTGCCAGATTCTTAAGCAAATTTGGATGAGCAAGGTGATTAACATAGATGTCATATCTCAACTGGCATGTGATTTATTGACACACATTAACAATAAAGTACAGGCAGGGCCGGATTTAGATGAAAAGAGGCCCTAGGCTATTCCATTTATGGGG
This sequence comes from Natrix helvetica, assembly GCF_964273705.1. Taxonomy (NCBI): domain Eukaryota; kingdom Metazoa; phylum Chordata; class Lepidosauria; order Squamata; family Natricidae; genus Natrix; species Natrix helvetica. The sequence goes on along the minus strand of NC_138554.1, from coordinate 25,250,736 downwards.
CCCTTTCACCTCCCATTTTTAAGTTTGTAAATTACATGAGAGATAATAAAATACATCATTACTGTGATATATATCAATATATTAAATGAAACATGTTGTAATTGGTACTAACCTTTATAAAAAATGTGGCACGGATAATAAATAAAAATAAAAGCCCCCTCTTGATCTTGAGGCCCTAGGCTGAAGCCTAGTTAGCCTATAGGAAAATCCGGCCCTGAGTACAGGTAGCTCTCGGCCTCCCAAAAAACATTTGTTCAGTGACTGTTTGAAGTTACAACAGCACTGAAAAAAGGGATTTATGAGCAGTTCTCAACTTATTACCATCACAGTATCCCCATGGTCATGTGATCAAAATTCAGCCGCTTGGCAACTGCATTAAAACATCAATAAGGGTTGTAAAATCTTAGGCTCATGTAATCACCATTTGCCACCTTGCCAGACATCTGAACAAGCAATGCAATAGGGGAAGCCAGATTTGCTTAACGACTGCATTATTTGCTTCAATGCAGTTATTTGCTTAACTGTGGCAACAAAGGTTGCAAAATTGAGTATGGCTTACAAAACAATTACAGTACTTAGCAATGGAAATTTTGATCTCCAGTATCCATAAGTTGAGGATGATCTGTATTGTTTTCTACTTAGAGACAAAACCCTTCTTCCACCTACCCAAAGCCCTTTCTTATCTGTCCATTTTAACCTAAATCCTCAGTTTTTTGCTTGCTTACATTTTTACCCTTTTTGATTTAGGACAGCTATCCTGAGTCATGGCAACTTCCAAGTATGTGGACTTCAACTCCCAGAATTCCACAGCCAGGCATGGCCACTGAAGAGAATTCTGGGAGCTGAAATTCCTACCAGAAATTGCTAAGATTGGGAAACACTATTTTAAATCATTAAGTGACAAAAATATAAGTAGGGGAACAACTTGGAGAGGCTGTTCTATAAAACAGGGTCAACTACAAAAGAAAAAAAAAAGCCTTCACCTCTACCAGGGATAACTTGGCCTTTATGAATTAGAGGAGAACAGGATCAGAACAGAAGAAGATTCTGTGGAAAATTGTGGGTTGGTGACATAACCTCTTCCACCTGCCCCACAAAAATACCTGAATTTGGATTCCCCTCCCCCTTACCTGATATATGGAAACACTTCTGTGACGTTGACGGAGCCATTTGTAACTGCCATGGCAAATCTAAAGAAATGGAAACCTGGTAAGACAACTAGAACAATCTTATCAAAACCTAGCTTGTTATTCCTAGTTAACTTAGACAATATATTGCAGGCACATTTGGGTGAGTAAAAATAGACAAGCGATGGGTGTGACATCCCCATGGAAGGCCCGTTATCCTTAACATGCACTTACTAAAGTAGGCAGGTTTTTTTTGTGATGCCATCTTCATGTCCTTTTTCCCACTACATGTTTCTGGTTCATAAAGCACATTACAGCTGTGCATACCTTAGTAGTGTGTTTTGGACTGTGCGTGAACAGAGCAGCTTGTTCCACATGGAACTTTGTCCCACCATTAAAGTTACCATTTTTTCCCACACTCGTGCAAAGAACAAAACAAAAAAAGTCCCAGGTAATGATGAATACAGTAGCAGAGAAATTTTCTGTCTGAATGAAATCCAAGTACATTTCTTCAGTTTTTCTTCAGCTACAGATAGTCCCCAACTTACAACTATTTGTTTAGTGCCTGTTTGAATTTAGAACAGCACTGAAAAAAGTGACATATGACATTTTTCACATGACTGTTGCAACATTCCCATGGTCACATGATCAAAATTTGGATGCTTTTGGCAACTGGTTCGTATTTATGATGGTTTCAGTGTCCCGGGTCATGTGATCATCTTTTGTGACCTTCTGACAAGCAAAGTCCATGAAGAAGCCAAATTCACTTGACAACTGTAATACTAACTTAACAACTGCAGTGATTCACTTAACAACCATGGCAAGAAAGGTCGTAAGATGGGGTATATTTCACTTAAAAACTATCTTGCTTAGCAATAGATATGTTGGGCTCAATTGTGGTCAAAGATTACCTGTATATAATACAGATCATCCAGCATTTCCCCCAGCAATGGTTTCTCAAATATATTTATTTTTTAATATAAACCAGCTTTTTCTAATTTGAAGCCCTCCAAAAATCAAGGTTTGATGGGATTTCTAAGAATGGAGATAAATATCTGGAGTCCATATGTTAATATTAATCTACCAGATGAGCTACCAAGGAGAAGGACAAGAACTTGTCACATAGCCAACATTATACGGAAGACATTTTGACTCAGCATAATTTGCAAACCTTGTTACTTCAAATATCTGTGATTATTAAAGGCAGCACAATTTGGGGTTCAAGCTGTAGCTCTGCCAGTGACTCCTTAACAATTGAAGCCTATTTAAAACTTTTGCCATTTTTTGAAGTGCTAGAGGAACTGCACTGCCAAACAGATGTAACAATTCCCACTGAATTACACAAGTAAGCCAGTTTACTCCACTTATAGAGCATTTTAACAGAAAGATTCTTTGTGGAAAGATGATCAAACTGCCTAATTAAAGATTAAAAGTAAGCCCTATTTTGTACCATTAAAACATTACAACTGAATAGGCTAAGGCAAGCCCCTGCTTGCTTTTCTTTGTTAACACGTACATCTTATTAAGCAACATATTAAGCATCATATTGTTCCTTCAACAAAGGAAATTAACAGGAAACCTACTTAGAATGGCCCCGATCAAACTATTGTAATAGTTAAAAAAGAACGGGAGGTAGCAGATTTAATTATATGTTAGATATACCTTATTTCAGAGAGGCAAAAGGTCTCTCCTATAATAATATGTCAGATCTTTTATAAGAATCCATTTTCCTAGACCCCAGAGAAAGAACAAAGATTCCCATCCATTGCTATAAAAACTTTTCTGCCGAAGTATGTCTCTCTTAGTAAACCAGACCAGGTGAGCTAATTCCACTTCATTCTACAGCAACTTTGACGGAATCTTGCAAGTCTAAAGATACAATTCTCCCCTTTATTAGAGCCCAAGAAACTAGAGAGGGTCTCTTTTCAGCTCTTGCCTCACCTACTATTCAACTGTGGCAGTGGTGGGTTGCCAATTTTTTTTACTACCAGTTCACCTGCGCTCGCACACAATGCTTTTGCGCATGCACAGAAGCATCTGGGCAGAGCCTCCCACCACCGCTACTACCGGTTCCCCCAATCTGGGCTGAACTGGGAGCAACCCACCTCTGAACTGTGGGCTATGCTCTCTCCTATCTGACCATACTTGGCAACATGTCCTCACGTAGTTCCCCACAATTTTCCTCATGAGGCATGAGTCCAGGAAGTCAGTTGGACTTTTCTGCTACCTCTGAGCTTCCCATCCCCACTCCCAACACAAAATTTAATTTGTGCTTCCCTTCCAGGTACATGCCTGAGCCTCAACCTATTTGCCCCACCATGCATTTATTACTCACACAACCCAGAAGCCACAAATGCCCACTGCAGCCAGGAACACAGGAAGCACAGGCCAAAGCAACATGGTGAAATTGTACCTGAAAGCATTAAAAAAAACAAAAAAAAAAACAAACAAACATGAGAAGACCATTAACTGTGGCCTCAAATTCCAGGAATCACGATTTGAGGGGGAACAAAATAGGAGCAACCAGACAAGAGCCTGGGACATAAGACCATATCCCCCAATTCTATGGACCTGGATAATAAACATTAGATAAAATAATTACGAGCCAGTTTTCCTCCGATTCTTAATTGAGTTCATTGAGAAGATGGTTTCCTGAGCCTTCTACGTCCTCAGCCCTCTGCAAAAGCCTTCTGACTTGCAAGTGGATGCCACGAGATTTAAAGAGGGAAAGCAGGGAGGTTTAAATCTCTAGTTACAAGTATATGGGTAAAGGTTTAAGGCCATTCCTCTGGCTCAACAGCCAACCAGCAAGGGCAGGCTCCTGCCAAGAATGAAAACAAATTTTTTTTTCCTCCTCATATCTAGGGACCATGAAAAATTGCGCTGAAATCGAGGTATACTAACTGGGAACTGGCACAGTTCTGCTTACTATGCTGTTAGACAACATGCAAAGGTGTCCCGTTAGGGGCTTGAGAACAGATAATGGGAAAATTGGATACTATACTTGATTAGCCCAAAAATGCAGAAGGAATCAAGAGATTCTCGGCTTGGTTTCTTGTTTGAAACTTTGGACTTAAGGAGTATGGAGAATTTCCTTACCCTGGAATTATCTTTGCTGTAGTGTTCAAGGTTTTTTTTCCCTCCCTGTTCAGGATCACAAATCTCTCACAGAAGGAATGAAAGTATGCCAGCGTGTTTTCTAATCACACACCCAACACTGGGCTACTCAGTTGGGGCAAAGGGCACTGACAGTGATATCAATTTGAGACTTTTGTCCCAGCGAAAACTTCATTATGTATGTAACTGACAACAAAAGCAAAATGTATATATACTATATCAAGCCCTGATGCTCCTTTAAGAATAGCTTCATTTATTTTTTCAGGAGGGACCTTCTCTGTACTGGTAGATTCTAGATAAACTGGAGCAAATCCTACAGGCCTCAGTCAATATGGTCACTAGCTATGGATCCTAAGGATTTGGGAATTAAAATCAAGACTTTTTAGAAGACTCTTCTGTTGGGGGATCTATGAGAACCCAGATTCTTGTAGAATGAATTAATTTTGCATGAAGGCATTTCAGCAGCCAACCAGAGAAAATCAAAAGAAATGAAGTAAAAATATAGATTAAAAAACAAGCCCTACATAATTTCACAGGGAAGAAGTTCGGTAACTTAATAGATTTAACATCCTCATTCATTGCAATTGTTGAGCTTCTAGCACAGGTGTTTAGAATCTGGGAACTATACTAGAGGACTTAAGCAATCATGGTCCCACAATGCAATCTTAAAGGGCAGCAGAGATGAAAACCAGCCACGATTCATTTCCATTTGCTTCATTGTGTGTAATCTACTTTTTGGTTGTGTAGCCCTCCCAAAGCCTGGGAATCTGCCTCTTTGGGAGAAAGTAGTATTCTGTTAGCAGGTTTGCTAAAACTCTGGGTTTTTCCACTATTCTTGACAAATGACTATTATTTATATCTTGAAGAGGTGAAAGGTGAAATGCATTCAAATAAACAGGAAGGGAAGGATTTGTCTCTAAGTCACCGAATCCCAATTCCATCTACAGCTTCCCTAACCTGGTTCCTAGTAAGTGCCTTGGATCACAATTCTCATTGTCCTTGGTAGCAGAATGGACAACCTGTGGATTGAAGATGATGGGCATAGTACTTAAGTCAAAGGAGGCAAGAATGCACCAAAATGGAGAAGGCTGCTTTTAGTCCAACCTCTTCTCACCAATACCCAAAGAGATATTTGACTTAGCAACATTACTCCCTTTCCATAGTGGTAAAATTGTGTTCTGGGGGCTAACTGATTTTTTATTTATTTATTTATGTTTGTCACTCATGTACAAGATAACAGGAATAAGAATAAACATGAATAAGAACACAGGAAATGGGTACAAATAGATGGTAATAGTAGGACAGGGACGTCAGGCACGCTGGTGCGCTTATGCACGCCCCTTACAGACCTCTTAGGAATGGGGTGAGGTCAACAGTAGACAGTTTAAGGTTAAGTTTATGGGGGGGGGGGTTTGAGGGATTTTGCTCAAGGAATGCCACTCACTGTCCTTCGTGCAATATGATGTTACAATGACTTGGTGCTGGCACCGATATAATCTGCAGCTTACATGAAGCCAGTGATTTTTTCTTGAAGGAATGTAGGAATCTTGAATGTAAGAAACTGGATTTGCAGCAACACGTGGAAGGCTGATCCAGGTAAAAAGATGGTGGGACACATTTTGTCACCTACGAATCAAAAGACAGTGACTTTAGGACCCGAAAAGTGAATGTCTGGGTAGCCAAATAATCTGATTTTTAGGATGTGTCATGGCAGCTAAATTCATGCAATGCATTTTTCTGGGGGGGAAAAATCAATGGCTGAATTTGTACAGTATATTAAGCTGAAACCAAGTGTTAATACTATAGTTAGTATGTATGTATGTATGTATGTATGTATGTATGTATGTATGTATGTATACACACACACACACACACACACACACACACACACACACACAGAGGGGTGGGCTGCTAAGGGATTGCCACCCCACCATGACCCTCCCAGGAGTCTCCACGGGGCCCATTTTGGATGCAAGGTAAGTGCAGGGCCTGTGTGGCAGCTTGGGGAGGGGAAAAACAGGTCTCCCGGAAGGCCTCCACAGCCTGGGGGAGGCAGTTTTTGCCCTCCCAGAGACTCCAGGAAAGTCTCTGGAGCAGTGGTGTGTCTCCATTTTTTTTTACTACCGGTTTGCTCATGTGCACGTGCAGAAGCATCTGGGAAGGTAGGAGCCCCCCCACCAGTTCTCCTGATCTGTGCTGAACTGGCAAATAACCACCTCTGCTCCAGAGCCTGGGGAAGGCAAAAACGACCCCCCCCCACCCGCCATGGTGCAGGAGGCTGACTAGGCCACGCTCACTATGGCCACACCTACCCAGCAACCAAGTAGACAACCCATTGCTGAAATTTTTGAAGCCCAACTGTGTGTGTGTGTGTGTGTGTGTGTGTACGCATATACATATACACACATATGCATAAACTGAGCTAATTGTGGGTTATTCTATAAATCTGGCCATAGAAATGAAAAGCCAGGGCTAATACTAACTAAATACTACTAAATACTAAGGAATGGAGAGCTGGATGTTATTATTGTGTAATGTGATTAGCATGATTTGGGTGAGTGTGTTACAAACCTAGTCACTAGAAATTGCCAACCATTTTTCTGTGTCTTATATTGTTTAGGCTAATTATACCACCAATGTGTTGTTTTATATTGTAATACTGATGGTGAGGGGATGGTGTTGGTGTACAATGTTTACTGATGAGTCTCAAGTGTTTCATTTGCTCCTCTTCCCCATTGAGCCAAGGTGGCACAGTGGTTAGAGTGCAGTACTGCAGGCTACTTCAGCTGATTGCTAGCTGCAGTTCGGAATTATAATCTCACCGGCTCAAGATTGACTCCTCTTTCTGAGGTGGGTAAAATGAGGACCCAGACTGTTGGGGACAATATGCTGACTCTGTAAACCATTTAGAGAAGGCTGTAAAAGTACTATGAAGTGGTATATAGGTCTAAGTGCTGTTGCTATTACTTGGGAAGGGGAATGTGAGTTTTTGGGGAGTTTGGCTAAACCAAATTTCCTTAAATGTGGGAAATCGGGGCTTATTCTAGTTAGCCAACAAAGGAGGACTTGAATCCTCATTTGACTTTGGTTATTAGACTACAGTTATCAATGTAAAGAAGCTGCACAGACAGAGAAGTTAAACAAAGCGAGGGTGTTCAAAACAGTTTGCATATTTGAATAAAACAAACAAAACTTCAAGGAGAGACTTACCACCAGCTTCATTTAACAAACTGTTTTGGAATGTGCTAATTATTCTGCTGGATAATGTCTAGACTCTCTATCTTGCAGATTGTAAGACTGTCCTTAGATGGAAGAGTTCTGGAGGAGCAAGAATTTTGCACAATATTTCTGCAACTGAGTTAAGGAGAAAAAATACTGCATAAAAATGACCCCCCCCCCCCTCTCCTGCTGGATAGCAATCAAGAGAACAGTCCACTAGGGCTAAGATCCACTATGTTTAGCAGGCAAAATGTTAGGAGTCTGATAGCACCTTTTCCAACTAACATATTTTATAAAAATGTATAATCTTTTATGAGTTGCAACTCACTTCATTAGTTACTCAGAGTGGCTAGACTGATGTGAAATTAACGATTGTTATGTTAAAAACCCAATAGGTTTGTTGAGACTTCATAAACCACCTGAGACTTTTTGATGTATGACCTCAGCAATGTCTTGCTCAATTAAGGTATTCCCACCCTCCTCCCCAAAATAATCACTCTCTGAGGTCTGCCCTAGAATGTTCTGGATGGTTAAAAGGAACAGCTGAGAAAAAGTAGAAAGTACAGCTGGTCCTCCACTTACAACAATTCATTTAGTAACCATTTGAAGTTACAACAATAAAAAAGTGACTTATGGCTTTTTTCACACTTATGACTGTTGAAGCATCTGCATGATAATGTGATCAAACTTCAGACGCTTGACAGCTGACTCATATTTGGGATGGTTGCAGTGGCCTGGGGTTGTGCGATCACCTTTTGTGACCTTCTGAAAAGCAAAGCCAGCAGGGAACTCAGATTCATTTGACAACCATGTTACTAACTTAATAACTGCAGTGATTCACTTAACAACAAGAAAGGCCATTAAATGGAGAAAACTCACTTAACAACTGTTTCACTTACAAACAGAAATTTTGGGCTCAATAGTGCTTGTAAGTCAAGAGCTATTTGTATATTCTTCCCCCACAAGAATTGTATAAGCCAGGGGTGTCCAAACTTGGGAACTTTAAGACTTGTGGACTTCAACTCCCAGAATTCCCCAGCCAGCCATGCTACAACCATGCTGGCTGGGGAATTCTGGGAGTTGAAGTCCACAAGTCTTAAAGTTCCCAATTTTGGACACCCCTGGTATAAGCCATGCAGAATCACTGAAAGTGAGTGGGTGGCCATATAAATTATCTAAATAAATAAATATATAAATAATCCTATTGTCTGCCAAAGTCAAGGGAACATTTAGGGTAAGGGTATTATATTGTTGGAGGAAAAATAAATTAAAATTCATACATAGAAATATAGCCAGGTCAGTGTTCTCATGTGTATCTTGTACAAATATAAGGGGAGAATTTGGAAAAATAAGAGAAAATCCCAGCTTTCATATGCTTTATAAAGAACCATGTTTGCAAAAGCAGAACTGGAGATTTAAAAAGAACAGGCATTTTTAAATTATCCAGTATTTTTTGTTTCTTTTCTGCCAGTGCAACAATTAGGAAGGGAGAAGATTGAAGAAAAGCTAATGACAACAAAGTTATGTCCTCTTCAGTTATGTGATGAGCTGAATGTCTCTGGGATAATACTCCCTAATTATGATTTAGAGCTTCAAGCTCACTGGGGAATTCTGGGAGTTGAAGTCCACCCATCTTAAAATCCCTAAGATAGATAAACATTATTAGGGTCACACAACTACCACCCCTACACAGAACAAGAACAGGGACAGGTTTTATAGTGCCTGAAGGACATATAGGCTTTTCTCCTTTTGGTCCAAATTATGGACCATACATGCTCTGGCAACATTTTTTAATCCCAGGCCCGTGAGTGAAAGAAGCTTGCTATTTTTAGTTAAATTGATGTTAAAGCAGGGGTGAAATTCAGCAGGTTCTGAAATTCAGCAGGTTCCAGTAGTGGAAATTTTGAGTAGTTCGGAGAACCGGTAAATACCACCTCTGCTTGGCCCCAGAATGTGGTGGGAATGGAGGTTTTGCAATATCCTTCCCCCAAGAGTGGGGGGGGGGGGGAATGGAGATTTTGCAGCATCCTTCCCCTGCCATGCCCACTAAGCCACGCCCACAGAACCGGTAATTTAAAAAAATTGCATTTCACCACTGTGTTAAAGCACTATTTTCTCCTTATTGTGACAGTCCAAGGGCAGCCTCAAAGAGTACAAAATTCTTTAAGCTTTGCCACCCATCATCTTGGGAGGGAAGTGGCGGTGGGTGGAAACAGATGCCGGAAAGCGGACAGCATTGGGAATAGCAAATTTGATGGCAGTCAACTCCTGGATGGTTGAAGAGCACTTTAATTCATTCATGGAGAAAGACCATAAATGTTTTTCTTCTAGTGAAGAAATATCCTATGTTAGTCACTAAGAAATGCTAACAGGGGTGATAGGGAGTGGCTAAGAAACTGAGGTAATATACAGTTTGGTCTAGTGTTTAAGGTTGCTGGCCTAGAAACCAGGAGACAGTGAATTCTAGTCCTGCCTTACACATGAAAGCCAGCTGGGTGACTTTGGGCCAATCACCAGAAGACTGTTAGTTCTAGTCCCGCCTTAAGTTTGAAAGCCAGTTAGGTAACTTTGGGCCAATCACCAGAAGACTGTTCTAGTCCCGCCTTAAGTTTGAAAGCCAGTTAGGTGACTTTGGGCCAGCCATTCTCTCTCAGCCCAACACATCTCACAGGATTATTGCTGTTGTGTAGAAAATAGGAGTAATATATATTTTCTCTGCCTTGAGCTATAGTTATATTATAGATTGGGTATTGAGAAGGCAGACACAGGCTTATAGTAACAACAGCTCTTTATTAACAGTAGAACAGTATATACAATCCAGCAACTGCTTGGTCTGACAGCAGCCCTTTTATAGGGAGCTGTCACACCTCTCAACCAATAGGATTGAACCTCTGTTCCCGCCAGAGGACCTTGGTGGAAACCATGGTAGTTAGAGTGAATATCTAACACCCCTCCCCTCTTAGTTGGGATGTTTCTATTGGTCACGTAATCACGCAGGTAGGCGGGTTTTTGTTTAGTCCTACCAGACCTGTGCAGTTCATTTGGAACCGGTTCTTTGGACAGCTTGGACGGACCTGTCTGCTCTCCAGCTCTGCTCTGTGGAACCTCCTGGAACTTTTCCCAGGCCGCAGCTGGAGCTTCTGGGATTTGCTCGTTTGAAGCTCGCTGTGGGCCTGCAACAAATTCAGATAAGTCCCCCAGTACCCTCGGGCTTGAGCTGGCTGTAGAAGGAGTGAGCGGTTGCTCCTTTTGGGTAGGGCTTTGGCTGATTTGTTCAGGAGTTGCGTCTGGTGTTCTAAGTGTGGAGTTGGAGAGGCGGCAACAGAGTTGGTCAATATGCCTCCTCCAGTTTCTATCATCCTCGAGCTCTAACAGATAAGAGCGAGGCCCGGTGATGCCTATCACCGTGGAAGGGATTCACAGAGTTCCCCCGGCGTGGTTGTGGGCGTATACTGAGTCCCCTATGCTAAAGTTCCGAATCTTGCTTGTGGAGTCAGGGGACGATGTGGAAGAATAGTTTGGGTGTAGCCGGTCTAAGTGGGACCTTAGCCGGCGTCCCATGAGAAGCTCGGAGGGGCTTCTCCCGGTAGTGGCACTTGGCGTGATGTGTTGGATTAACAAATAGTGATCAACCCGTGTTTGTCAATCCCCTGGGCCCATCCTAGCGAGGGCTTCTTTTGCAGATCGCACCATTCTCTCCGCCTGACCATTGGAAGACAGATGGAATGGCGCGACCAGGGCATGCCTGATTCCCTGACTTGCTAAGTAGGTCTCAAATTGTATGGCTATGAATTGGGGCCCATTGTCAGAGACCAAGATGTTGGGCAGGCCATGCGTGGAGAAAAGTCTCCGTAGCACCTTGATGACAGCTTCTGCCATGGTGGAGGTCATCAGGACTACCCCTAACCATTTCGAGTAAGCGTCCACATCTACGAGGAAAGTTTGGCCATGAACTGGGCCAGCAAAGTCAATGTGCACCCTAGACCAGGGTGCTTGAGGACGCTCCCACTCCTTAGTGGGCGCCTCTGGGGGAGCTGGTCTGGACTCCTGGCATGGTGTGCAGGTAGCCACCCATTCTTCCATCTCCCTGTCCATGTTAGGCCACCATACATAGCTCCTAGCCAAAGACTTCATCCTGAGAATGCCAGGATGCCCCACATGTAAAGCTTCCAATACTGCCCTGCGCAGTTTGCTTGGAATAACCACTCGGTCCCCCCACAGTAGACAGCCATTGATTACCGACAACTCATCACGTTTTGTAAAATACAATTTAAATCAGCCCCAACAGGCCCCTTGGACCACCCCTCCACACCCAGTTCAAAATTTGTTTGATGGTGGAGTCCTTTGCAAAATGACGGGCAACGTCATTGGACGAGACAGGTCCAGTGTCCAGGCAGTCAATGAGCAAGACTGGTGTCTTGGGAATGGGGTCGGCAAGAAGTTCTGGTAGGGGACAGCGGCTCAATGCATCTGGGTGTCCCAGAGTGGAGCTCCACCTGGTCATGCATGGTAATAACGATACCGGGGTAGGTCGGTCCCCAGCTAGTAGTCCCAGCAACGGCTTGTGGTCGGTCACAAGTTTGAAATCCCGGCCGTAAAGGTACTCATGGAACCTTTTGACTTCCGCCACTGCAGCCAGAGCCTCGTGGTCCATTTGGCTGTAATTTCTTTCCGCTGAAGACAAGGTTCTCGAGTAAAAAACAATAAGGGCTTCTGTGCCGTTGGGCATGCGGTGGCTGAGGACAGCACCAATGCCGAAAGGAGATGCATCACAGGTTAACACCAACGGCAGGGTCTGGCTGTACTGGACTAGAAGGGAGTCAGCTATCAGTAGTCTCTTGACCATGGCAAATGCGGTAGCCCCAGGACCACTTTGCATTCTTTGCCAGAAGACGGTGAAGTGGTTCAGTAACGGTCGCTTTCTGTTTAAGAAAGACGCTGTAGAAATTAAGGAGCCCGAGGAATGCCTGCAGCTCGGTTTGAGTGCGGGGTGTGGGGGCTTCCTGGATTGCTTTTATTTTTTGTGATGTCAGATGAATCCCAGAGCCATTGATCATGTACCCGAGGAATTCAACCCTTGGTACATTAATTTTGCATTTTTCTTTTTAAAGCTGGAGGCCCTTTTCTCTAATTTTGGCTAAAACCATTTGAACTCGTTTTAAAAGTTGCGCCTCGTTTGCAGCCGATACCAAGATGTCGTCAAAATAGGGGATGACTCCTGATATCCCCTGCAAAAGTCGTTCCATGATGCTTTGGAACAGTCCAGGGGCGATACTAACACCAAATTGTAGGTGGTGGCATTTGAATGCACCCAGCGAATGTAGTAGGTGCTGTACAATGGGTACAGAGTATGCGCTTTGTTGTAGCGCATTGTTAATTGTACATTTATAGTCCACACAGATGCGGAATGACCCGTCAGGCTTGAACGGGGTCACAATAGGGGTCTCCCAGCGAGCATGGTCGACTGGTTCTAGGATTCCCTGGCTCACGAGCTTGTCAATTTTCCTGTCAATTTTAGAGCGGAGAGCGAAAGGTACTCTCCTGGGTTTCAGTCTTATTGGCGCTATGTTGGGGTCCAAGCTAAAGAAGATTGGCGTCCCCACATACTTACCGAGACCGGTACCGAAGACATCCTCGAACTCCTTAAAGATGGCCTCGGCGCCGTCTTCCTTCACGGAGTTGATCCTGGTCACTTCCAACCCGAGGGCTTGGAACCAGTCAAGACCCAGGAGGATCTGCAGGTTGTTGCTGGCCATGGTCACGGGGCTTTGCACAGAACTCCTTGAATCGCACCTGGAAGGTGCCCTGGCCTACGATGGGGACCTGGTTCCCCTGGTAGTCTCGCAGGCTGATGTCAGGGGTGTGAAGGTGCTGCTTTTTCAAGCTCGGGATGGCTTGCTTCAGGGTCGACCATGACATGATCATTAATGACGATCCAGTGTCTATCTCGAGCTCACATGGAGCGTCCTCTATGAGGACAGTGATCTTCAGTTTTTTTGGCTGCCTGGTGCGGACTTGTCCTATCGCAGTGTGATAGGTAAACTTTGTTTCTCTCTCTGGGCACCCTTGTGGTTTCTGCCAGGCCCCTGGGGTGGGCCTCTGTTAGCGGCTCGGAGTATTTTTAGGCTGCCATGTGTTGGCAGGGAATTCGCTCCGGCACACTTTGGCAATGTGCCCCTTTCATTCGCAACGCTGACAGGTTGCGTCTCAGAAACAGCAAGTAGACCGGGCATGGTCTCCTCCACAGCTTGCGCAAGGCGGAGAACATGAGTTGAATTTTTGCGCCGGCTTCGTGCGGCTACTGCGCATGCGGTAGGTGTCATCTTCTTCACTGTCAGAGTGTTCGGGCTCTGCGGCCTCATGGTGGACGTGCATTTGTTTCTGCGTGGCTTGTGGCACGTTTTGCTGGCGCTGCAAGGTCTCCGTTGACTTGTATGCTGATTCGGATGCTTTGGCCTCATCAAGTGCGATCTGCGGAGACAGATTTGATCTGGCAAGCAATCTTCTCTGCAGATTAATGTTCCGCACACCGCAGATTATGTGGTCTAATATTAAGTCGTCCACGTCACGGAACTCGCAATAGGCTGCTGCCTTACAAAGCGCTGCCACGTACTCATTGATTGATTCGCCCTCTTTCTGGTTCCTAATATTGAATTTGTCGCAGCAAACATGCCTTGATGGTTTGGGCGAATAGTGGGTTTTCAAAGTCTGTTGTAATGCCGCCCAGGGAACCGCTTGGCTCCAACAGGTTCTTCGCTGTTTCAAAAGCCTCTCGGCCACGGTACCCCAGAAAGAGGTTCTTCTTTCGGCTTTCAGGGACGCCCGTAAGGTCTTTTGCCTTGAGGAAGCATTCAAATCGTAACATATACGATTCCCAGTGTTCGGCCACCGGGTCATACGGAGTTGGCGTGACATGCATGGCCATTTTCATACAGAGGGTGATTCGAGTTTGCCGCTCAAAATGGTCGCTCGATGCCGCGCCGATAGCTCCGGGCTGGATTTACTTGCTGGATTCGCTATTCTTTTTTGCCTATTTGCCTTCCAATCCCACCTTCGTCTCCAGAGTTAGATTGGGTATTGAGAAGGCAGGCACAGGCTTATAGTAACAACAGCTCTTTATTAACAGTAGAACAGTATGTACAATCCAGCAACCGCTTGGTCTGACAGCAGCCCTTTTATAGGGAGCTGTCAGACCTCTCAACCAATAGGATTGAACTTCTGTTCCTGCCGGAACAGAGGACCTTGGTGGAAACCATGGTAGTTAGAGTGAATATCTAACAATAAAAATAATAAAGATTATTTAAAATAGGTAAGTAAAATAGATAAGTAAAAAAGGACCGTGATTTAATTCTGTTGTCAGCTAGTTAAATTACATTAACAAACCTCTCCAGTTCTCCCTCCATAATATATGAGATGGTAAATGTGACTTTTTACCATTAAAAGTCATTATTGGGGTGGAGGAACATCTCCCTGTAGGCTGCCCTACCAAACTTCCCCATATAACCTGTGCGGTTTTAGGAAGCAGAAATTAAAAAAAATGAATGGGGAAGTAAGCTCAGTGGAGAATCCCTTGAATGCTCTCACCATTGTCCATCATGGTAATGGGGGAAAGGGCTGAAGCAGGATTCTTGGGGATTCCTCTGCCCCCTTACACATTTCTGTTGGAAAAGTCCGGTCCCAGAAAGCTGCCTCTTTGAACAATATGAATGCGTTTGCAGCAAGTTCTCTGGCATTTTCTACAGCCCCATGTACGCTTTCAAAATGATTCAAAGGGTGCTTTGGAGTCTGCATGAGCACCAGTGCCTCTTTGCTTTTCATTCAAGCAGCTGTGTTATTTCAGGATTTTATGGAAGCCTGAAAGAAGTTGATGCATTTACTTTAACGACTCCTTTAGGGAGCTACATGGTCAGCCTGGTTGGGAAAGATAGGTGTAGTTTGGCAGAGCAGGTGCTAAAACACCTGAGGGTCTTTTGCAAAAAAAAAATGCAGAAATAAAAGCTGAGCAAAATAAAACTATTCCTTTTTTAAAAATTGGGATTTCACCTATTATCACCAGATGGCAACCCCAATGCTTCCATTAACTTCTCAATTTTCGGTCATCGCTTAATGAAAAAGAAAGAACTTCCCCCATTAAAAGTCTGCTCTCTGATCCTAATTAGATCGGTACTTGAAATTGTAAAAGAGAAAAATTAATTAAAGATTCATCTAGTAATATTTTTTTTTCATTTTTAACTCAAATCTTGGTTCAAAATTTACAATGGCATGTTTTAATACATGAACTGAATTTTGATTTGTAATCAGTGGCTTACTCACTGTAAGCAGCTGATGCTTAAATCATGTTGCAAAATATGGGACATTGGAAATATTTTGATACTAACAACCTGCTTCCCAAATGTCCTGCCCTTTAGATGTATTACAATAGCTATGTTCAGAATCCCCATCCATTTTTATTTTATCTTTTAGTTATTTAGTTTTTTTAATTATCCGCATCCCGCCTTTATTATTTTTACAAATAACTCAAAGTGGCAAACATAGCCAACATGCCTACCTTGGTCCTATTTTCTCCACAACTCTATATAAAAAGGTAACGAGGACGTTTGCTTCATCTGCGAACCTGCATAACTATCGGGAGGAGCCAGGGGGAGGAGTCAAGCAGGCACTTAGTCTGTAATCTCTACGTGGACACAAGAGACCAAATGCTGAAATCTCCCCATCCTCCCAATGCCACTGAGCCTTATCTAGTTTGGCCCAGGTGCTAACTGCCAGTTTGAGAAGATTCCTGCGTTATAAAAAAGCTAATTGAACTCTTTGGGTGTAGATCTGATTGCCCGTGTACATCTGGTTGTTTATGCCTGACAAACAAGAAGTCCACTTCCCATTGTATTCTGACTGTGTAGGGCAGGATTGGAGATCTGAGATTCTGCGTCCATGGTGCCTCCCAGCTTTTTTGCAGCACTTGGAGGTTATCTGATCAACCCACATTGAACACTAGCTTTCTGCAGTGTTCTGAAGTTAAAAATAATAATACTGTAATCAACGACATAATTTGAAAAAGAATACAGAAAAATCAAACCAGTACTTGAAATTCCTCTCCAAAATTGATCAGTGAAATGAGGAAACAGTACCCTGGAGGGTCATGACCCCTCCTCTGCTTTGACTGTAATAATCTAAATTTAGTGCCTGCCCCTTGGCTATAAAAATGACCTTCCTGTGGCTTAGAGCATACAAGAAAATTGGGTCATTCTCCTTGGTGACCACCTCTTGATATTCTAGGTTGTCCTTCCTGCATAGAGAAGCCATTGGAGGAGAAATGCTACCTGCTCTAAATTGTTATCTAAGCCAAATGGCATCATCACACTGGGGAGATAGATTTACCTATTATTAAAGGGATTGTTGTTGTTAGTTGTGAAGTCATGTCTGATCCATGGACAACGTTCCTCCAGGCCTTCCTGTCTGTTGTGGTCCGCCGGTGGCCTGAGAAGCTGGCAGCAGAGTTGGACAGTGAAGGGGAGGAACATGGGTCAGTCCTGGAGTCTGGGGAAGGCTCAGATGAGGGCTCTGTGTTGGAGGCAGAGTGGGGCCCAGGGCCATCTGGCAGTTATTTGCTGCCTCCAGAGTCTGGCATCAGCGAGGCAGAAGAACAGCGGAAGCCTGTTCCCAGTGTGACATGTGCTGAGCTGCCGGAAGGCAAGAACAATTAAGAAAACAGGGTCAACTTGGGAGTAAGGCCTGGAGATGATTGGCCCCTCCCATAAGACATAAAAGAGGAGTGAACGGGATGTGAACTTTTGCAGGAAGCAATTAATACATCTGGTCGGTTCATGCTTTGAAAAGTTCTGTTTGACTCTGTGCTAAATTTGGCGTTGCTCTGCATTTGGCAATTAGGTCTCTGGCAGCATTTCAAGGGAGATAAGGTGGGCATTTATCAACACGCCCCTGAAAGACTGTGGCAACTCGAGCAGACATCTGTTGGAATCTTCACAGATTGTTTGTGAAGCCTTGTGGACTGGGAATGACCCTAGTTCACAGTCATATAAATAAAAGAGGGTTTTGGGCCCTAAGATTGGGATTTATGCTTTCTCAGGAAGCCTAGGTCAGAACATTGTCCTCTATCATCCTCTCGAGTTCATTTAAGCTCACGCCAACTGCTTCGGTGACTCCATCCAGCCACCTCATTCTCTTGTCTTCTTCTGCCCTCAGTCTTTCCCAGCATTAGGCTCTCCTCCAGTGAGTCCTTCCTTCTCATTAGGTGGCAGAAATATTTGAGCTTCATTTCAGGATCTGGCCTTCTAAAGAGCAGTCAGGGTTGATCTCCTCTAGGACTGACTGCTTTGATTGCCTTGCAGTCCAAGGGACTCGCAGGAGTCTTCTCCAGCACCAGAGTTCAAAGGCCTCCATTCTTTGGTGCTCAGCCTTTATAAAGCAGATACTTGCCCTTTATGGACTGAGCACCCTTTCCTCCTGCTCTGGAATAATTAGATGTTTGATAGGCATTGGGTACTATCTATATTAAGACCAAATGGGTCTACGTGCTTGAGTGGGTTGCCCTCTTCATTTTATGACCTACCGGCAGGACCTTTCAAAGACCCAGGATTGAAGATTCCTTTGAGGATGCCCACTGGGTTGCCCTCTTCATTTTACGACCTATGGGCAGAGTCCTTGGATGACCCAAGGCTGAAGCCTCTTTTGAGGGGAACCACAGGGTTGTGCTCTCCATTTTATGGCCTACAGGCAGAGCTGAAGCTGTCTTTGAGGCCGTCCACCCTTCTTTTTCTCAGAATGTTGTTTTGGTCAACACCTACCTCCACGAAGTCCTGAGCTTTTTTTTCTCATCTCCCACAGAAGATACCTGACTGGGGATTAAAAGATAAGAGGCACATTTTTTATGGCCTGATAAACAAACAGACTTGCAGCTTGATCATTTAAGTTGGTGAACTTCTAACAGGGTGAATATACTCAAGCTTCAGCCTGGAAAATGTTCTGTAGTAAGCCAGGTTAATTTTTAAGTATGACTATCTGTTTTTGCTTTGAGCATTTTTTTGTTTAGCTAGCCCAGTGGTTCTCAAATAGTGGGGCGCGCCCCCCAGGGGGGGCGCGAGGCTCCGTAAAGGGGGGCGCGAAGGCTTCCTTTCCATCTGGGTGCAACAGCGGCGGCAACAGCGCAGCGGCGGCGGCGGACTGGAGTTTCCCGCCAAGGTTGCCTGTCCGACCAGCCCCCGCTGGCTCCTGGCTGAGGGAGGAGCTGCCGCTCCGCCTTCTCCGAGCGGGATCCACGCCCTGCAACTGGCCGTGAGGGGAAGGTTTTGGCCAAAAAACGGGCCATTTTTGCCCATTTGTTGCCAGTAGAATGCTTCTGGGGGTGGGGGAGGTGAAAAATGGGGTGCACAGATGCCCCAGGAGGCACAAAAAATGGGCCCCTTTTCAACCCCCCCACCTTCAGAAGATGATAGAGAAAGAGAGAGCTAGTGAGAGGGAGGGAGGGAGAAGTGAGACAGAAAGAGATAGACAGAGAGAGAGACACACACACACACAGAGACAGAGAGAGACAGAAGGAGAAAGAGGGACAGAAAGAGAGAGAGAGGAGAGAGAGACAGAGAAAGACAGAGAGAGAGACAGAAAGAGAGAGTGAGACACAGAGAGACAGAGAGAGAGGAGACAAAGAGAGAGAGACAGAAAGAGACAGAGAGAGTGAGAGAGAGACAGAGAAAGACAGAGAGAGAGAAAGAGAGAGGGAGACAGAAAGACAGACAGAAATAGAAGGAGAGACAGAAAGAGAAAGGCAGAGAGAGAGAGAGAGAGGGAGAGAGATGAGGGAGAGAGAGAGACAGAGGGAGAGACCACTTGGACTGTCTTCGCATCTGGGATGCATGGGTCTTTCCCATTGAGACGAGCAGGTGTTGTTTCTAGAAATCACTGCATGCAGGAAATATATGTGTGTGTTTGTGTGTGTATGTTACGGTGAAAGACCGAAATTGGTGAATGTCGACATTCACCGGTGAATGTCGACATTCACCAATCTCGCTTGGTGAATGTCCGAAATATTTGCTAAATGCCCTTATTTCTGACTTACACCGGTGAATGTCGACATTCACCAAGTACGTTTCCCCCTCTCTTTGGGGAGGAGGAGAGCCAGAGGGTCGCCTCTCTTTGGGGAGGAAAGTACGTTTCCCCCTCTCTTTGGGGAGGAGGAGAGCCAGAGGATCGCCTCTCTTTGGGGAGGAGGAGAGCCAGAGGATCGCCTCTCTTTGGGGAGGAGGAGAGCCAGAGGATCGCCTCTCTTTGGGGAGGAAAGTACGTTTCCCCCTCTCTTTGGGGAGGAGGAGAGCCAGAGGATCGCCTCTCTTTGGGGAGGAAAGTACGTTTCCCCCTCTCTTTGGGGAGGAGGAGAGCCAGAGGATCGCCTCTCTTTGGGGAGGAAAGTACGTTTCCCCCTCTCTTTGGGGAGGAGGAGAGCCAGAGGATCGCCTCAAAGGATGTCCCAAAGAGAGGCAAAACGTACTTTCCTCCCCAAAGAGAGGCGATCCTCTGGCTCTCCTCCTCCCCAAAGAGAGGCGATCCTCTGGCTCTCCTCCTCCCCAAAGAGAGGGGGAAACGTACTTTCCTCCCCAAAGAGAGGCGATCCTCTGGCTCTCCTCCTCCCCAAAGAGAGGGGGAAACGTACTTTCCTCCCCAAAGAGAGGCGATCCTCTGGCTCTCCTCCTCCCCAAAGAGAGGGGGAAACGTACTTTCCTCCCCAAAGAGAGGCGATCCTCTGGCTCTCCTCCTCCCCAAAGAGGGGGGGAAACGTACTTTCCTCCCCAAAGAGAAGCGATCCTCTGGCTCTCCTCCTCCCCAAAGAGAGGCGATCCTCTGGCTCTCCTCCTCCCCAAAGAGAGGGAGAAACGTACTTTCCTCCCCAAAGAGAGGCGATCCTCTGGCTCTCCTCCTCCCCAAAGAGAGGGGGAAACGTACTTTCCTCCCCAAAGAGAGGCGATCCTCTGGCTCTCCTCCTCCCCAAAGAGAGGGGAAAACGTACTTTCCTCCCCAAAGAGAGGCGATCCTCTGGCTCTCCTCCTCCCCAAAGAGAGGCGATCCTCTGGCTCTCCTCCTCCCCAAAGAGAGGGGAAAACGTACTTGGTGAATGTCGACATTCACCGGTGTAAGTCAGAAATAAGGGCATTTAGCAAATATTTCGGACATTCACCAAGCGAGATTGGTGAATGTCGACATTCACCAGATTTCGGACTTTCACCGTAACATGTATACATGCACATACAAGTGTCATTTCTTCAGTGTTATCACAGAAGTGAGTACACCCCTTAACATTTTGTAAATATTTAAGTATACTTAAATATTTACAAAATGTTAAGGGGTGTACTCACTTCTGTGATACTCTATATATAAATATATGTATATATATGTTCTAGCTGTGCTCCTTTAAATCTTTTCTGCTACAGTTAATAAAGCTATTCTTTGTTGTAAATTGATCCACATTTTTCTTTTTTTATTCTCTTATATGTTAATAAGGATACAGTGTTATGCAGAGGTGTACTTATAACAATTTTATAGACAAATGATACTATTTACAGTCACGCGGGGGGGCGCGCGAAATGTTTTCTTCTTCCTAGGGGGGGCATGACAGAAAATAATTGAGAAGCACTGAGCTAGCCAGAATGGCACTAACTACTTGTACTAAGAGGGAGATAAGGACCAATTTAGGAAATAATTCCAAAAATGGTTTGCTTTCTTTTTTAAAAAAAACGACTGAAAGAGAGGTGGAGTACTTTAGCCTCGCCCAAATTGCTGAAGGGCATATTAAGATGACCCTAACAAAGCAGGACTGTCAAAGCCTGCAAACAGGATATGGATTTCCCCTAGAGCAGTTGAAAGCAAAGTGTAAAAATAAAGGCAAACTATGTGGGCTTTTGAGCTGTTTTTCTATTCCTTAACCTGCTTCCATTCCTTCCAATTCAATCCTTTTCGTGAAGATTGCGAACAAACCTAAGCAGCCTACTGATTTATTTATACCCAGCCTTTCTTACTTTTGTCAATAACTCAATGTGGTGAATATACCTCATATAGCTTTTTTCTCTTGTTTTGAACACACACACACACACACACACACAAAACTCCTGCGAAATGGGTTCAGCTGAGAGAGAGAGACCTAAAGTCACCCAGTTGGTTTTCACGTCTAAGGTAGGACTAGAACTCACCATTGCCTGGTGCATAAACCATGTGACAAAACTGGTTCCTTTATTTTTTATAATCCTATACTTCAAAGTACTGGAAAGAAACCTGGATCTGTCCTGTTATTGGGACTTTGCACATTACACTCTTTTAGGTTTTGCTTGAAAACGACTGAAAATGTAACCACAAAGTTATTGTAAAGATAACTGAGCCTTCTTCCAACTTATGAACTCGAGATTTGACTACAATGTCCCTCATCCAAAGCCAACAAAGGCTAAAGATGAATTTTGTAAATGCTGCTAAAATGCGAAAACAGCACAAGATTGTTAACTGGCATATATAGGAATTTATCTATTTTGTTCAAAGCTTTAATACTGTGAATTGTATCCATTATTCAATATTTAATAATCTATAGTTGCTAAATACATATATCAAACAAAGCAAAAACTAAGCAAACTACATTATGGCAACATATATTAAATCAGTTGTTTCTGATTTTCTCATTTGGATTCAGTTAAAACCCAAGCAGGTTTTGTGAGAGGCAAGTGTTTGGGCCTGTTTAGTAACATACCCAATTCCTGCAATGTTTTACCATTATGGGGCAGCAAAGCCCAAGACAAATGTTGCATCGGCAATAAATATTTATTGAACCGACATTACAAATCGTAAAAGTATTTTACCAGGCTTCAAGTACCTGAAAGGAAAATCAAGTGGTTCCTGAAACACAGGAAGAACTGATGGCATTTGAACCCCATCATTTCTACTGTCACATCACAACATTACAAAATGTGTACATTTCAAATGTTTATTTCTTTTTTGTAAACGAAAGTAAAATTACTTCAAAGATTGTTGCTTATTAGAGGGCAAAAATATATCAGTTTAATGAATAACCTTAATAGATCACATTAGAGAATTTCCTGAATTTTTTTTGTAGATCCTGTAGCTACATATAGCTTTAATTGAGCACATGTTCAATTAAAAATGCACATATATGCCATTACGTTCAATAAAGTTTGTTCCCAGTAGAGTGCACTCAGAAAGTCTGCATATAGCACTATGAGCCATCACAACCCAGCTCCACATGCTTCCCAAGGACACTACTTTACTGTATTTGTGGTTGATGTTATTAACTGAAAGAAACACATTTTTTGAGAAACATTTACCCTCCTGTTCCTGGGGCTCTGGGAAAAGGAAAGGCTGCCTCTGCCAAGGTCTTCTTGAGTGAGGGCCAGCTTGGCTGCACAAAGGATCCCCACCAGCATAAGTGCCTAGCTGCCCCACCGGAAAGCTTTTAAACCTTTCAAATCAGGGTCTCTCTCTGCCCTCCCCACGGCATCTCTCATTGGTTCGCTGCCAAGAGGAATGGTCCTCACCAGCCTTTCCGTCATTGGCCACTAGATGGCGCGTGGAGGTGGCAAATGGCTCAGAGAATTTGCTTTGTGGGTTTGCTTTGAGGCTTCTGTTTGGAAAAGCAAGAAAGTCTAGTTTGAATGGCAGCAGAATTTGGCTTCTCTTAAAGACCAGAAGGGTCCTGCATGCTGTACACACTTTATTTTCAAATAGCAACCTTTTAAAAAATATATTATTTCTTATTCATAGAGTAAGAGACAAATCAAAAGAAAAACATTGTAAGAAATGCAAGAAATGCATTTGTCCTTTGCCCCAGGGAGCAAAGCTTCTGTAATTGTACAACATTTCCATTGTGGCTCTTGGCTCTGTTCCGTTTCACCAATGCTTCTTTGCAGTGACTCACCTCCTCAATCTGAGTCTCTTCAAAATTAGTTGGACTATATTCTCTATAAACTCTGGTTTTATTCTCAGGTTTTGGATTAGGGTAGATGGAGCCTCTCACTGTTTTTGTACATGTATAATTTTTGTTTTGCATTGTGCTTTTATTGTTCAATGTATTGTGACCTCCCAAAGTTAGTTGGGAATTGGGTGGCGCCTAAACTTGCTAGGAATGAAAGCAATTGTAGAGTTGTAAGCACATCTGGAGATTGTGTTTCTTTCTCTCTCATACACACACTTCAAACACAGGCAAATAATTGCCTTTTGTTCTAAGCTAGAAGGCCAGGGAACTCCAGTGGCTTCTCTCATTCCAGTCATTCCAGCAACATCATCCATTTCATTACCCCTCAGGAACAAAAACAAATTCTTTTGTCAAATCTCCTCCCTTTATCATAAAACAGGTCTCAGCCTACAGTAAAACTGACAGCAGTATATCATTGCACTTTCCTTACTCCCAAATATCTGCGGTGCTGCTTAAGTCTATAGGAAATTTTTCAGAGGGAAAAAGTCCATTTGGCGGACATCATAAAGAGAGCTGGGATTGAGGTGAGGTATAACTCTGAGGTAAATTGGTTTCACCAGCTTTGTGTAGAAAAAAACCCGTACTTGTCAAAGAAAAGAGGCACTACATCTGAATGACAGGCAATCAGAAACTTGTCTTTCAACTGCAGGGTTTTGACTGGCATTCCAAAAATATTCCACAAACAGATGGGAAGCTTGTGGGTGTAAACAAACAAAATCATTTGTTTATATATTTAAAATAAAATAAAAACAGTATATTGTGGAGAAGAGGAAGGTGTGAACAGAATTCCTAAGCACATTTCTCATTATTGCATACATTCAAAGGGGGAAATGTTTTGTGTTTTGTTATTTGATAGGTCTGTCAATCCCTGAATCTGTGTCAAACTTTCACCACTTTCTTTTACAATGTTTAAACCTATAGGAAGTTATCACCCAGCCCTCTCCCAGAAAAATGAAATATCCTAGGAAATATTGAAAAGGCAGAATATTTCCCTGGATGTGAAAAGGGAGAAACATTTTAAAGACAGAATAGCTCCCTGTAGCTTCCTGCCTAAAAATATGTTTGTCCATTCCTTGTACAGGGAAATATAGTATTCTGCCTTTTCAATATTTCCCAGGATATTTTATTTTTCTAGGGGTGGGGTAGGTTTTAACTTCCTACAGTCCCCACCTAGTTGGCATAGAATAGGATTCTATGTTTCATGAGATATGTGGAGGGAGATTTAATATGTATATGCATAAAGATTATATATGTACATATATAAAGAGATCATGTAGTTTTGCTCCCTACCCACTTACAGGAATCTACTGCTACAGCATTTCCAAAGATAACCATCCAATCTTTGTTTAAACAGAGGTGTCCAATCTTGGCAACTTTTGAGACCTGTGGACTTAAAACTTCCAGAATTCCCCAGCCAGCCTTGTCCACAGGTCTCAAAGTTGCCAAGGTTGAATCCCCATTGGGTTTAAACACCCCCAGCAAAAGAAACCCTAACACTCCCAAGACTTCCTGTTCCACTGTAGAATGGCTCTTTAAAGCTAGCATTATTTTTCTGACATTCCATTTAAAATTTCTTTTTGTACTATCATTCAACTCGGTGTTTCTTAACCTCAACAAATTTAAAGATAGTATGATTGTAAGGTGCTCAGAGTTACCCTGAGGTAAGATGGGCGACTAATAGATTTGATAAATAAACATTTTATATTTTATAGATAGACTTCAGTTCCCAGAATTCCCCACCCAGCTTGGGGATTTCTGGGATCTGAAGGCCATACATTTTGAAGTTGCTGTGTGAGAAATATTGATCTAAGTCCATTGTTTCTTGACCTGCAACAACTATGAAGAATTTTGCTTCACAGGGACCATGGCTGTCATCTCCATTTTTAAAAATGTTTCCGTCCCCCACCTCAAGACCCTGCTGCCTCACATTCAACCTGACACTTTTTAAGATGCTTGAAGGCAGCTGTCACCTCTTCCCACAGTTTCTGCTTCTCCATGCTAAGTGGATGATAAGGCTGCTTATCATCTTGTTTACTGAACAGGCTCCAGGCTCCTAGAATTATTACAGAATCATAAGGTTGGAAGGAACCTTCAAGGTCTTTGAGTTCAACCCCTAATTGTTGGCCAATGTCCTTCCTAAGATAGGGTCACCACAATTGGATCCAATATTTTAATTATATATGAGAAGAGTGTCTAGAATTGGGGGCCGAATGTATGAAAGCATCCATCTCCTGGCCCTATTGGCATTATGGACTGAGCTATTGGCTATTATGAATTTTAATTTTTCTATTTAATTTTTGTTATAATTATTGTTATTTTATTTGTTGTTTTTCATTGCCCAAAGTCTCTTCTTAAGATAGGTAGCTTTAACAATGATTAAATAAATGCCTCTTTAATTTGACATAAATTGGTAGTTGTGGACTGTATTTTCCTTCCTTCCTTCCTTCCTTTTTTTTTTTTTTTTTGCAGCTATGGCTTATGCCAGGGGTGTCCAAACTTGGGAACTTTAAGACTTGTGGACTTCAACTCCCAGAATTCCCCAGCCAGCTGGCGTGGGAATTCTGGGAGTTGAAGTCCACAAGTCTTAAAGTTCCCAAGTTTGGACACCCCTGGCTTATGCTGATACACCCAGATCCATTTCCCAAGTGCTCGTATCTCATAGTCTTCTTCCTCCTATCCTCGCGTCTTTAATTTATTTTAGTTACCAAATGAAGAACTTCACATTTGTTCTTATTGACATTCTTATTGAAATTCATCCTGGCACTTTTTGCCTGTTGTTCTAACTTGTTCTAAGTCCTTCTGCATCTGGATATTTTGTTTTTAACATGTTTGATCTATTTTTGAGCTGCCTACAGATTGGGTAAATCGTATTTTATATCATTTGAATCATTTGTAAATATGGTGAAATATGGCAATTTAGAACAGATGTGTCACACAGCCTCTGAGCCAGATACAGTTCGCAATGGGCCACAGAACTGTCCCGGAGACAGCAAAGGATCGCCTCCCTGCTGCCTTGGCTCCAGCAGGCTGCTACAATCAGGCCATGCCCCACATGTCCCCCCCCCCCAGGGCAAACAAACTTGATGTGGCCTAAGACGCGATCCAACTTGACACCCCTAGTTTAGAATAACAGAAGTGGAAGGAACCTTGAAAGTCTTATAGTCCCCTTGCTAAGGCAGGAAACCTTATAAAAAGGTGATTCCTGTTTTTCTATTTGCATTTTTTACCTGCTTTTGAACTTCTAGGTTGGCAGAAGCTGGGACAAGTTAAGCTCATGTCACAGCCACTGAGCCACCACGTCCCACCAATTACTATACCTATCAGATAAACGCTGTTCCAAACCAAACGACTTATATTGTAGCGACATCATTGCAAGTCTATGTAGTTTTCTTGCAAACAGTACGTGGGTGGTTTATTTTCTTCTCTTTTCTTCTCCCAATTCTAGCAAGTAAGTTCCTGGTGGTCTTCTATCCGCCATCATTTACCGTAACTTTTCTGCAAGATTGATTGATTACTATTTAGGCAGGACCTTAATTAAATATCTCCCCCTAAACTTATACCAGTGAAATGAGTATATTTTAGATTGAATTAAAACTGGATTTCGAAAAGGTTACGGTTGGAAAGGGTGAGACTTCCGCCCACTTTCAGTACTTCAAAAAAGTTTGAAGTAATCTAATGGACAAATCTAAGCTTTCTGTTTTAGTGGCTTCCTCTTCATAACAGGCGTGGCTTTGTAAGCCGAAACAAATCGTATGGATGCTCAGTGACAGACAGCTGGGTTGACCAGTAAAGTTGCTTAATAGTAAGGCACTTGGATAGATCTGTCGAACCAATAGAGAATGGCGGCAGTATGGCGGGAGATTTCAAATGACGGGATCTACAGAAAGGGCAGGGAGTCTCGGTCGGTGGATCTCCCACCTTCAAAACTATTACTATGTCAGGCTTAGGAGAACGCGTCTCTTTGATCAACAAGAGTGGGGGAACGCCCACAGGAA
Organism: Natrix helvetica; assembly: GCF_964273705.1. NCBI lineage: Eukaryota > Metazoa > Chordata > Lepidosauria > Squamata > Natricidae > Natrix > Natrix helvetica. The sequence continues at coordinate 25,223,302 of NC_138554.1, read as the reverse complement.
CTGAAGAAAGAGGATGATTTGTCCATGTTCATTGAACTACCCAATGAACTCTGGGGGGCGTATCTTACTCCTTGATAAGCATTGCGTTTGACCAATGAAGATAAGCACGGGGGAGGGCTGTGCAGTCTTTGTAAGAGACGTTGGTTACATTTATTTGACATTCAATTATCCAATAGGGAAACATTGCTCTAGCCTAATATGCACAATAAGCATGCTTAGGCAGGATGCTGTTCCGAATAAGGCGCAACAGGAGAAAGAACGGCGTAAAGCAATTTGATAGGCAGCATATTTGCCCAATCGGACGCATAGGCTGGGGGCCGCGTCCTCATTCGACTTCGGAAGGCGGGTTCTAAATTAATGGACAACAGCCTCGTCGAATAAGATGCAACCACACCCCTTCCCTTATGTTAAGCAGCGGCAGGAATCAGCAGCAACACGCATCTGCCCTATCGAATAACAGACCGAGACACTCTTTCCAAAGGAAGTCTCTCTACACCAATCATCCCCGAGCATGCGGGTGGGAAGTCCGGGAGGCCGTCTTTTGCTTCAGGGAGACACAATAGACACACAACGGGAAGAGGGTGTGGCCGCCTGTGATTGACGGCGGAGCGTGGCCAACGGCACCCCGTGACTACAGGGCCGGGAAATTGACAGGCTTGCGGCAGAGCGAATCGCACGGGGATGGGGGTGGGGGGAAGGTGGTGGGGGTGGGGGCTCGTCGCGCGCGCGCGCGTTGTGAGGCGGGCGAAGCAACAGCGGAGAATAAGAAACGGAGCGCTCGTGCGGTTCTGCGTGTAAGAGAAAGGAAGAAAGGGAACAGGGAGGAGAAGGAGGAGGAGGGAAAGCGAAAGGGGGGGGGAAAGGTTGCGGTAGGGGGGAAAGTCCTTCGGGGACGGCCGCGCGTGAGGAGGGAGGGAGGAGGTGGAGAAGAGCGCTGCTGTCTCGCGCGCGGGTGGTTACACCAAGGCGCGGTGCGCGTGGGAGCCCGCGAGGGGAAGGGTGGGGAGGGGGTGGCGGGGATGCCAATCTCCCTTGGGTTGTGCGAGGCTGGGGCAGAAGCGACTTTTTGCCTGTCAAGTCAGTCAGTCTCTGCCTGTGGGGAAGGTGCCAAGAGAGTGCCGCCCTCCCTCCCCGCCCGCATTTCGTTTCCAGATCCTGAGGTAACAAAGCCCCCAAATGGGCTTTTCCTCTCAGGGTCAGAGCCCCTTTCTCCTCCTCTCCTGTTTCATCCTAAACAGCCTCTATGAATTAAAAACAAACAAACAAACAACCGTTTCCTCATACTCTCTCTCAAAACCACTCCCTGTCCTTCAAATGAAAGGCTTAGTTTTAGGGTTCAGGTAAGGAGCATTTCTCCCCTGCCCCACCAACTTTCCCTTTCTGCTCTGTAATTGGCTTTCTGCAAAAAAAGAAACAACAGCTCTTTAAACTGAACTCTGCCTAACTGTCTTCCAGGTATACTGACCTTCCCTTAATTTTTAGGCAGCATTCTCAATAGGTTTAAAATAGTTTTTAGTCCAAGACATTGATGGGATACTAGGCTGGGAAAGTCTGATTAGGTGTAGTTTTTATTTATTCATTTGTATCCCACCTTTATTATTTATTTTTTTACAAATAACTCAAAACGATAGCCGATCAATTTTTTTTTCAAATCTGTCACATGGTCTGTGGCATCAATTACCTTTCATTCATCTTTTCACTTGTTGTTCTAATTGTTCTGTGTTAAAATATCTTCTCTTTATACAGTTGGTCCAGAAATTTCCTATCCACAACTGTTGAATTCGAGGCCTGAATCCAGTGTAATAGCAGTTTTGAAGCTCTTGCCCATTGTTCTACATACAGGAAGTCCTTTATTTAATGATCACAATTGAGTCCAAAATTTCTGTTGCTAAGTGAGACAATTCCCCCATTTTACAGCCTTTCTTGCCATGGTTATTAAGTGAATCCTTGCAGTTAAGTTAGTAACATGATGGTTAAGTGAATCTGGTTTCCACATCAACTTTGCTTGTCAGAAGGTCACACATAACCCTGGGACACTGCACCCATTTGCAAATATGAACTCGCCGCCAAGCATCTGAATTTTGGTCATGTGACCATGGGGATGCTGCAATGGTCGTGTTTGTGAAAATGGTCATAAGAAATTATTTTCAGTGCCATTGTAACTTTAAACAGTCACAGTCACAGTTGTAAATTGAAGACTTCCTGTACTGTTTCACAAACTGCTGCTATAGATAAAGTTGCTATTTGAGATAGGTTTTAAAGCATTTTTTGAGACTTCTAAAATTATGATTGTGTATCAAAAACAAATGATGTGTGCTGATTCTTCAATATGTGTCATGTGGTAGATGTTAATATCTTTCAGTGGTTAGGACAGTTAGGACCCCAGAGTTCAACATTCAGCTACAAATAATTTTCTTTTATTGGCACTTTCTTGTTTACCTGCAATTCTTTTTACTAGAACTCTTTGATATGTATGCAGTTATCACTGTATTTGAGGTCTACTCCTGAAAAGGACTCAGATATATAAAATAATGTTTTCCCCTTCATAACGGCCTGGAATATTGAGATATCTTTCTTAACAGTACGTACAGTGCATACATTATTTCATCCAATAAATGTGGTAGTGCATCTTGCTTATGTCATAAACAAAACTAATAATGTGAACGTACTATTAAGGAAGATATCTCAGTAATTTTGTTCATACAGTGCAAACAGCCATAATGTGGTTTCCTTATTTGCTGTTTAGTGTGATGTACGAATGAAACCAAATATAGTTCACCCAATACACCCTCGTTAGATTGATGGCAGTATGATACACAAGCAGAGGATTTTAATTTGAAACAATTTTGAAAAATAGACTTACAGAATTATATATTGGGAAATAACAAACATGCTGTTGTCTTGACTCTATGTTCTTTTGCCCAACCTGGTGCCTTCCTGATGTGCAATGGGGTGGCATAGTTGCACTTCCTGATGTGGATTGGGCAACGTGTTACAGAGCTCCATTAACCTTTTGAGGAGGTCCTAGAACATGATGAACAAAACAATGATGCAAATTGTGTGGATTTATTTTTCTTTGTTTTTTAAAACTATGTTAATCTTACTGTAGGACATGCAATTTCAAGTTTTGTATCTCATGGTAACAAATATTCCCACAAATGTTCAGCAGTAGCAGTCAGAGGAATCTCTGGGTTATAGTTTGTCATACTTATTCTACAAATTTTAGTCCAGTGCCAGGTTAGGAAATATTGCTTTTTACTTACTCATAAAAATCTATATAATTTAAAATTTATTTAAATTATATAATGCTCGTATAACCATTCCCAATAATTCTACCGTCTTGAGGACTAACTGCTATTTTCCTCTGACATTGCTGGGAATTTGGAGAAAAAAACTAAGAAACTGCAGCCTGCTATAGTTCAGAAAACTAAAGTCAGGAAATTCTCTGGCCCAGATTATGAAACAGGAACTTGCATGTAAATAGACTTGAGCTCCTTACAAATAAATTATAGCAATTTTTAATTAACACTCTATCTCTTTTGAAGAATACTTTGAAGAAATGCTTAGTGCTCTTATGTGATGAAGAAGTATAATGGTTTCAACAACTCTACCTTGAAATAGTCACAGTGGTGTAGAAAGAGGAAAATCTGCTCTATTCAGTTTAGTGCTGTGGATTTACGGTATATTGCACATCTGTACAAATAAAAAAATGCATATGAGTTAATGAATTTCAATCAATTTCAGTGTAAGGTATGGAACAGTGTAAATCTGGATAACTTTTAAGACTATTTTTTCTGGCATTCCTGACATTGAATTATAGGATTTTTTTTTAATCTCTTCTGTGTCACAATATTCTTTTACTGTTTCATATAGGGTAATTAAATAATGAACTAATCACATACATTGGATCTACCCAATGCCCTAGGTTAAAATATCCTGTTTGTGGTTCAGTGTATCATTAAATCAGAGAACTAGGCTGAATAAATTGTGGTTCAGTTAACATTAGGTATTCATTTCAGATGAGTATAGCTATTCTCTCACTTCAAATGATTACTTTGGCCTTAGCCATATGGCTAAGTAGGAGGCAACAACTGCTGACTTTGGAAGATACCGTAAGTATAGTTGGGATTGGTTAGTATTTGAATGGAAATCATAGCTATAGACTAGTTTGAGAAGTTGCAAAAGAAAGAAGGCAGTAGCAACTCACTTCTATATTACTTTAAAAAAAACACAAATTAATAACTAATTTGCATTTACAATATATCTTGCTGTAAACCAGTAAGACTCGTTGGTACTACACAACAGCTCAGGGAGCTGGTAAATTAGAAACAAAGGCTTGACAAGAATGTTGACTTGATATCCCAGTATAGTTTTCACAGTACCATGGTGCTCCTAACTCAACAATTGATGTTCTCTTGCTAAACCAGAAGGTACTGCTTTCATAATAAGAACAATAGCAGAAATACAAACTAAAGAGTGAAGGAGTTTGCAGGGTGTCTGGAATATAAATTGATTCAGTTAGAAGCCAAATGGGCAAGTCTATTACAAAAAATAGGGGTCCTGCAAAATTATCTGGGATGTGTTTGGTTCTGTTAGTTCTGAGATAGGATGCTTGTGACATTAGCTTTGCCACTTGTTGATTGGATCCCTGCTTTTCTGGTTGGTTCTGTCACCAACTAAGGAGGTGACAGAAACTGGATTAGAGGAGTAATGACTACACCCTTGAGAAAAGGGGTGGTTCTGTCTGCCTTGAAAGAGGTGATGGTGTACTACTACCAACCCAGGACACTAACACAGGTGTAAAAGTGGCAGCCCACAGGCTGGATGTGTCATGCTCAGGCCATGCCCACCCCAGCTCCGTGAATGGGGAAAAAGTTGTGAAATGTCACATGGCAACGTGATGCAGCGAGTTTGACCCCTGTGCTGTAACACTTTCATTTATACATTTCATTGGAAATGTAAGCTTAAAGAGTTTCTGACTAAAGCAGTGCATATGCCTGAGTGAGTGGATAAATAGATGAATAAATGCATACTGCCAACTGCTATCAGAAGACAAGAGGAATCCTGACGTTTTTATATGAATCTAGAGACATAATTTAGAGATTTTGGGAATGGGATTGGGGTATCATTTTATAGTTTCTGTACATTAAATATTAACTGTTAACGCAGTGAACTATGTAGAAATATCATTTGTAAGGGTTGATAAAGTGGGTCTTTTGAGTAGGTATAAAAAGTTTTGGAAGCTTTAAAGTTCTGTAATAGTGGATATATAGTTTTTTAACAGATTGGGACCAAATTAGAAATTTAAAGTCTGGGCATTTTGACATCCTGGAAAAAAAAACAATTACATATTTATTTTTCTGCTCCTTCTCATAGAAACATATATGATGTAGGGTAAAATCCTAAAATTTCTAGAATGTTTTATTTTCAGACATATTTTGCTTTAATGTACAATTTATAATGATTCATTCATGAATTGTATTATGCAGTTTATAGCACAATATATACTGCTAATGATAATATTAATAAAGAGTATTAAGTCTTGATCCTGTTGTTGTCTTATAAGTCTGTGTCACAACTATTTTGAGAGAGAAGTGAAAAATGCATCAACAAAGAGGAGAGTAGTCATCAACAGGTTTGGAATACTTCTAGTTCCAGTATTTTCAAGAGCTAGAAGGAGGAAAGAATTCAAGAAATACATGTTGAATGTCTTTGTATTTTAAAATGTCTCTCTGGTCAAATTCATCTTTTGGTGATGCAAGTGGTTTGTCATTTCTTTTACAATGTTGCTTTGACATTCCAATCTACTTTACATCTCAGGGATTGCTGGTGTTCTATCCAGGACTAACCAGGTCCAATCCTGTTTGCCTTGTGAGCCTCATAAAGGTTAGTCAGATGCTGCCCCCTGCTGGGTATCTATCACAAATATTCCCCATAGATGGATTTTAACTCTTGCTATGGAGGGCACCGATTTGAGGAAGGTTTTAGAGTCGAGATTCTTCCATAAAAATATTTGTATTTCATGTTTTGAGTTACGTAGTATGTTTTAAAAACATTTTTCTAACAAATATTTTTTTCAGTGCTTGTTCCCCCTCCTCCTGACCATGGAGAATTTTGCTTTGTTGATCAGATCAAATGAAAGTTATATGAGCTTCAGGCTTAATAAAGTGGTACTAGATGATTTGTCACAATATTAAAAAGTTACATCAAATATAAAACATAATGAAATAATTTCTGTTCATCAATTCAGTTTGTATACCCCCAGGTATAAAAACTGTGTTTTTTGGCTTAAAATTTAATTATGAAAATTGTAGTACACAATGGAAACATCAACATAGTGCACACATGACCAAATGTGCAAAATGTTATTTTTTACCAGCAGTTTTAAAATTAGTTTTAGAACCATTCTAATAAAGGTTGACTTTCTTTAAAAAAGGAAACCTCAGTGTACATGCAAATAGCAAGGTAAAATTATGGTAGAGATTGTAGGGAATACTTCTGCTTATTTTAATATTTGCTAGTCCCGCTTTTATTGGAGTTTTGATTCAGATTCCCAACTTCTGTGTATTTGGCTTTAATTGTCTCTTTCGCTTCTCTCTTGTGGCTAGCAGAGTTGAGAACAGCATGGTTCTAGAAAGAAGATGGGCTCTACTAGGTTAACTGCAAAAGAACTATGTGAGAATGATGATCTTGCCACAACGCTAATTCTTGACTCCTATCTTGGATTTAAGACTCATAAAATGAATGTAAGGTAAGTCTGAAAATTAAGATTGTAAATAGATAAGATTTTTATATATTTGAATATTAAATGGTGAGGATTGAGAGTGCAGATAGAATTCGACTTACAGTTGGGACCAGATTTTTGATGGTTGGTGGGCTCTGAATCTGGCAGAGGCCTCCTATGCTACAGCAGATTTGCAAGCACTGGTGCACAGCTGAGATGGGAAAGATAAGCGGGTGGAGAGAGTTGCAGCACTTCTGTGATTGTTAGTGCAAGTAAGCTGCCAGGCACCTGAATGTTGAAGACATGATTGCAGGGGTGCTGCAACAACCATGACTTGTCCATTCAGCACCATTGTAATTTTGAATGGTTACTGAACTAATGGTCGTAAGTCAAAGACTACCTGAAATCAGGGGAGAAAAATATTACAAAAGAAATTCTTCCTCTTTCATTTTTATAGCCCACTTCCAGCCATCAGGAGGAAGCACCATTTACGGGAGGCAGTAGAAGCTTTCCGGAAGCGCAAGGACCTAGAAGCAGCATATCAAGCCTTGGTGCAGGGTGGCTGGGCCTGCCAGTATTTTGCAAACCGGAGCCATCAGCAGGAAGCTGCCCTCAAGACTCATGTACAATCCTGGTTTTTGCCTGTTTAATGGCTGGAAAGCATGTTGAAGTCTGAAAAAGTTATTTATATACACTTTTTCATCCCAATCATGTTCCTTTTGGATTATTACATTATGGCTCTTCCTAGTCAGCAGGGCAGTTAGAGTAGTGGGAGTTTAATTTAACATCATTCCAAACAATCAGGTTTGGAAAAGCTGTTCCATAACGTGTTATTTATTATTAAAGAATTATGGGGCATGTACTTGTAACATAAGCTGGCTCTGAAGGTCCACAGAGACTGGCTGTGGATGAAAAGTCCGAGAAGTATCATTTTCTTCTTTTTAATCATTTTTGGTTTGAAATTTTTAAACATTTCCAACTGATGGGAATGTCAGCTTTATAGAAAGAAAATTGTTTACAAACTATAGCGAGATAAATTTTATCTCTGGGAAGAGGGTAAACATATTCATAGAAAGGAAGAAGCATTGTCTCTAAGTTCTCTCTCTCCATTTATTCTTTGCAACTCCCTTGCAAATATTTTATTTTATTTATTTATAATCACACCTTTATTATTTTTTATAAACAACTCAAGGCAGAAAACATATCTAATTTTCTTCTATCTCTCCCTCCCCCCCTGCCCCCAATACCCATCTCAGATTTTTCGCTACCTTCGCATTTTCCTTCCTGAGAGCGGTTTTGCCATCAGGCGCTGTAGTCGATATTCCTTAGAAATAAATGGGGCCCGGATAGTGTCTACAAAATCATGGTAAGTTCATACTGCTATTGCTTCCCCATTTGGCAAAATTATTAACTTGCATGCTGGATTATACTAAAAAAGAGAGAAATAAATAGAAATAGAACTATGATGCATAAAACCCCAAAAATGTAGAAAACAACATTGAGAGGAAAATAAAGGGAGGGGCAAGGAGTGATTTTTCTAATGAGTGTATTTCATAACAGGGCATATCTATTAGAAAATCTTTCTTTCCAATTAGAATGCAAAGAAGTGGATAATAAAGTAGCCATGCATTTGCTCTTGCACGTTTTACTTAAGATTACAGCAGCATTATCCTCTGGATAGGTAAGGTTATTTTTTTTCCCTCTCCCATAAGGAGAAAGAATGATAAACTGGAGCTTTTAGAAGGCTACATTGCAGAACTGACAGAACCCGATGAGAGCCTCCTCCGAGCAGGTGAAAATGACTTCAGCATCATGTACTCCACCCGGAAACAGTGTGCCCAGCTTTGGCTAGGGCCTGCAGCCTTCATTAATCATGGTAGGTGGAAGCCTTCAGGTGCAAGCTAGAGAGGTAGTTGCATCAAAATGTTTAAATTGCTATGAAAATGATAACTGTAAGTCTCATATGACCGGTCTTGTAACTTAGACCAACGGATGAGGAACAGTAAGATAATTATTTATCCCGGATCAGAGAGTAGTAGTAAATAATATTGTAGCCAAGTATTTGGGAAATTTAATTTTATGTAGATATCAATAGGGATATATCAGAACCAAACAGGGGTGAAGACTGCTATGTAGTGAACAAGCAGTTGTTATTAATGGGGCAATATAGCAATCAGGATTCAGTTGAGAGTATATTATTCAGAGCTCAGGTGGGAGTGCTCATTAGACCTGTTGACATTTCCTTAAACCCAGTGTGGCTTTTCTTGGGCTACTTTGAAACAAGGGAAAGATACAACTTCTTTACAGAATTGCCACTGGAGCTGTGTGAGTGTCTCCAGATCTTCAAATCACTTGTCCCACTTCAAATCTGAACTGCTGCATGGTCCTAATTATAGTATTAAGAATTAATAATCTCATTTCAGCTAGCTTTGTAGCTACTTCTGACACGAATACAGACAGACAGGACTCTGTACTTAACAAGTTATTGGGTTGCCAAAACTTGCATTGTTTTTCATTGACAGAATGTTTTAAAATCTGAATCATGATGTCTAGATACTGTTTCAGTTTTTTCTTACAAAAATGAATATATTTTCCTAGTTAATATGATTGACTAGGTAATAATGCTCAGGCATCTTTTATTATTCATTATAACAGTCATTGTTTTTGGATAACATGTAGGTGAATTATTCCTACTAACATGGTTTCTTTTGAGATATTTTTATATTTTAGTAAAAGGGCAAGAAAAAAGGAATTGTCATTGTAGCGAGTTGTTTCTTTGGTAGAATTACTAAAATTTAAAAGCACTGAAGCTTAAAAGAATGTCAATTTGTTCTAAAGAAATACAATTCTCCCTACTTATTTGCCCAGTTAATGACCGGACAGAAGCAGGTTTTTTATAGGCAGTGGTCTAATCATGTCACTCTGTATGTGCACCTGTGCAAGTTATCTCATCTGTTATTTTCTAAATTAAGCATTTGCCAAGAATTATGATTACTTTAGTAACTGGGGGATATGAAGATTCTAACTATCAATATAGGTGGCCTGTAGATTAAAAATTAGTTTGCACTGTCTAAGGAACTTCTTATCCTAAATGCATTTGAACATCTAGTTGGGATTGTATGTTTTATGTTGGGCTGTTAAATTTTTTTGAATCTGGAACCAAATTTCATAAACATTTAATCTTAAACTTGTGTCATTCATATAAAGAAGGCATTAAGAATAAGTTGTTCTAAATTTATGTATTTATTATTTATTCATTTTTCACATTTCTAGATAGCTAAAATGGGAGATGTTTATTTACCAGCTATTTGTGAGGCAATAGTCTTTCTGCAAAAGGCAATAATAAATTGAACTTTCTTTAATGCTTCTCCTAATTCAGCCACAGAACTCATAGAAAAACTTATTTCCTTTCTGTATTTTAACATTTTCATTAAGGGTGTAAGACATAAGGCACAATTGTTTTGCACTTTATTGAGTGAGAGAGGTTTGTTATACTATATTTATACAAATGACAAGTATACTGCTTTGAGCTCATAACATGGAAATTGAGGATTTAAGCCAAATACAGTACTTTTCTTTGACTGGGGTTTCCATAATTTATATGTCACCTACTCAATTGATTCAGATTTGTAAATGCTTCCAAATAAAGCAAAATGTACTGTTTAAAAGATGAGCAAATTTTCTCTGCTGCAGCTTCTGCTAAAAAGGAATTGTTACAATTAGCTCTTTTTTAAAATCTTCCTTTTTCTTCTTATTGTTCCCTGCAAAATGTAATTCCTGCCCACAGACTGCAGACCAAACTGTAAGGTAAGCTGTGTTGACGTATTGTTGGGGCAAGGGATGCTGTTCATTAGAATACAAGACTCTGAGCTTGGGATGAGACCTAAACATATTACTGACTACAGTGAATAGGAATGAGAGGGAATATATTTGGGGAGAGATTGAAATAAACCAGGGGCACAACATATTGTAGTAGTGTCTGGAAAACACTTAAAAGGAATTGTGATCGTCTGAGGTAGAAAAGTATCTCCTTGTAACCCTAGAAGCTCTACCTCATTAATCTTCTATTCTTTACTGGGGGTACAAGACTTTTTTCCCATTTTGAAAGCTGGAAGTATGCTATAGTTCTCCATTGTTTAGGATCAGAAGAAACCAAATTCCCTTTGATATCCTGTTTTGCAAAATTGTGCTACAAAGGCATAAGAAGTCTAAACAAATAGCTTTGAGAAAGAGTTGATTTGAATTTTCTGAAGGGGAAGAGGAGACTGTGTGTTCTCCGTTTCTCCTGTGAGCTTCTTGAATCTGCTTCTTTCCTTTTCTTTCCGATTATCCTTTTTTTTTACTGCTTTTTCTATCCCAACCCATTGTTTGTGCTGTAGTTTGTCCCAATGGATGGGAACACTGCTTGTGTCAAGGTGCTGCGGGACATTGAGCCAGATGATGAGATCACATGCTTCTATGGTGACGGCTTCTTTGGGGAGAACAATGAGTTATGCGAATGCCACACTTGTGAAAGGTGAAAATGGAAGGGAACAGAATCTCAAATATTGGGAGCTGGTTGGGAGTTGGATTTTTGAGTTTCTCAGAAGCAGTTGCAAGAAGGGAAACCAAATGATAATCTCCATTAATTCTTGCCTCCATCTTCCAGTGCTTTCGGCAATCATTCCTGGCAAGACGTGCAGACTCCTTAATTCCCAGGTGTTAACAAGCCTTAGTCCTCAAGGGATGGTTGCTAGTGAGTGTAGGATTTTGAAAGAGGAGGGGCAGTATTTTTCTTCTGTTATCACAAGAGCCCTGGAAAGATCGATGGTAGCATCTAAAGTCTAGGTAGAGGAACTTATAACTGTTCTGACACAGAGTTCATCAGTGGGAAATCTCTTCATCCTTAGTGTTAGGTTTATCATGTCTTAATTTTTCATGCATTTGGCAAGTGTCTTGGAATTTATTTTCTTGAAGGATAGAAAAGGATGTACAGATATTCTGAGTAAGCACTGATCTTTTTGATTAATGCTGGGCTGTTCCTGATACTGTCTCTCTTTCTCAATTTTTCCTTAGAAAGGGAGAAGGAGCTTTTCGCCTCCTGAATCAGACCCCATTGCTAGCTACCTCAGTCAGTGAGAAATACCTACTGAGAGAGACAGACGGCCGTCTGCAGAGGTGGAAAAATCAGTCTTGCAAACTTGCTCAACGTAATGTGAAAGTGGGACACAAAGCCCGGCGCAGGAAATCAAAATTACATGGTAAGATACTTAACTGGAATGGATTTTGTGCATCATAGTGCTGTGCAGGGCAATAGGGTTTGCTTATCACCTGTAACGTAAACATAATGTCCTTTATAATGAGGACTCTGTTACATTCCTGTCAGCCTCAGGGTTTGTTCCGTAGCAGTAGTAGTTATCCCAACTCTTTTTGTGGTAGCAAAAATAAAATAATAATTTGGTTTTTTTTAATTAAAGAGGATACTCAATAACTATTCTAGCTACAGTATTAGATTAAAGCTTGGTAGAACTAATTGGGTAGTACTTAATTCATGTATTGGGAAATGTAAGCAACGTTCAGATATTTGGCTCCAAAGTGGGAAAGATAAGCTACCCTGTTGCTGCTTCCTTAGTGTTTTCTGGGATCTTGCACTTACTGTGTGATTTCAGGAAAATGTGCAGCTTCTCTGTGAGACTGCTGATAAGTACAGTTAGGTTATCTATGCAAGATCTGTTTTAAAATGTCAAATATTTACATGTTTGAAGAAAGGGTATATAGGATTGTGGATGTTGGTGGCGGGTAGATGTTAAAGCAGTCATACTCTTACTCCATCTTAAAGCCCTTGAAAAATCCAGAGAGAAATGGAAGTTGCCTTTTGTGTAGTGAAGATATGGCAGTGGTGGTTAATAAGAAGAAACTGGAAAGTGGAGTGATATTCTTATAATTGATACCCTTTTTCCTTTTTTAGGTGCTGTACACAGATATACCACTCGCTGGTATCTTAAGATGCTCAAACCTTTATATATCCCACTGCACAACTGCTTGGCCTGCAGAACACGTGGATGCAAGCTCCGTAAGCAGCCTCTGGTGTGTCTGCTTCGTTGTCCTTCTCCTGTGTTATCTGTATTGCACCTCAGGCAGTCTTTGGGAAACAAGAATTGCTACTCCAAGGTCCAGGAAAGCTGCTCTCCTATACAGATGCACAATTGCCCTGAAAGCCCTGGCTTGGCCAACCAGGGCAGCCTGGTAGTGAATCTTGGGAAGAGAATTCCCTTGGACTGGGCAAGATTTCATAGGGAAGTAGCGTGTGACACTAAGGAGGAAAACACCAATCAGGAGTTTAGCCAGGGGACCGAGGAATATGATTCAAGGGATATGGAGAGTCATGTTGATGTTAAAGCAACCTATGAATCAGGATCTGGGGTTCTCCATTCAGGAGAGCAAATCCCCCTTGATTCTTCAGGTTCTCTTTCATCCAGTCAGTTCTTGTGCAGAACAAGGAGCACGGCCCAGCGCCAAGCTCAGGTTTTGCCCCAATCTGAGTTGTCATTACCAATGGTAGACCCCAAGCTTTCCCAGTATGCTCATGTCCGCTTGGAAGGCCCACCTTTTGGAGGCAGGCAGTGCTGGCAGCAACCCCCTTCAGACAAGACGGAGAAGGAACAAGCGGAGGAGCAGCATCTTCCTAAGCGGATGGTTTCCTTTCCTCCTTTTGTTCCACCCAAACGGCTTCGACTGGTAGTGAGCCATGGTTCCATCAACCTCGAGGTAGCTACAAGCTCCTGTGAGGAGATGTCCTCTGATCTGGCTGATCTTCTGTGATTGAAAACAAGACTAGCTTATTATTGAATTTACCCATGATAACCATCTACCAGAATTTGCCTGAAATTATCCATCTTTTTGTTGTGCCCTTCTCCCCATTACCTTGTATGGGTTGGTAACATCTCTTCTGAAGTCCCTTTGTCCCCAGGTGGGCACAAAGCTGCCTGTGCTAAAAATGCAACTTTGTGTTCAACTCCTACTTTTTTCCATTGAAATTGATATTTCAGTTGTCTTTCCAGAGTACTTCCTTTATCACTTCCTCACTATTCCTTTAAAAAAAAATTCTCCACTACTTTGCCAAACTTCACTGTATAGTCTTGAAACCTAAGCCATATAGTAGACTGCATGGAGGCTTTGGATTGCCTCCTGGTCTTTTCTTTGAACTCTACTTTCTCTCCCACAGAGTCCTTTCCTCTTTCTACTCTCAATATCTCCATGCTCTGGTTTATAGCACTGTAGTCATAGACTTCTTGACAGATGAACATGGTATTTTGGCATTTATTGTCCCTACAAAGTGAGGCAGAATTGGTGAAGTGACTTGTGGAGAAAAGAAAACCAGCATCTAATCAGGGAAGTCTCTTTAAAACTTATTGTGAGAAAACCAGCAACCAGAAGTGCACATTGGGCATGCAGCCTAAACTGTTCAGTCCATTTAGCCCGAAGGCTGTTCTATGCTAAACAGGCTTATATAGGAAATTAAATGTTCTTGCTCCTCTTCCTTTGCCGTCTCACTGTTTGGGTGCCTATTGTTACAAGACAGCTAATTTTCTAGTTTTGGAAGCTACTTTTGTATTAGTTAATCTGTGTGACTTGTTTCTTCTCCCAGCCAGAGTTTTAAACAAGTGTCTGCTGGGCCTTTTTAGAATCTTAATGAACTTTAGATATTCAGGTGTTTTATATTTGATAAAGTTGAGCTGCTTGGCTCAGGGGCATTGCGATAAAGGGGCTTCCTTCTGTGAGAGGCTGATGAGCAGGATAAAAGTTCTACTCAGTTTAATGTGGCCTAATTCAGTTCAAAGTCATATATGGTAAGTGGATTTGCTGTATATTTTTCCCATTCATCTTGCTATGACAGGATTTTGAACAGATAGGGCACATTCTGGTAGAAAACTGAGTGCAAGGTATATGGGGAGAGGTGGTGGCAATTGAATGGGTGAAACATGGCGGTCAAGCTTTTCCTTTGCTTGCTTTGTTTTGAAATTTTGTGGAATCCTTTGTGGTGTTGACTTTGGATACATATCCAAGAGTCTTAGGACAGCCTGATGTTCCTTTTCCAACTCCTCCTTTTTTGTTTGTTTGGTATTGTAGTTTGGTGCAGTTAGCGTTAGATAAGCTTGTCTAGATGACTTGAAGGTCATATTAAGATGGTGGTTAAGCTGTGCACATTTGAGAATAAATTCCAATAAACTTAGATGTTCTATTAAATTCCTATGGGTAGAATCCAGCATAGGTTCTTTGATCTCTGAAGTTGGAAAATCTGAATTGTAGAGCTTTTAGAGTAGCAACTAGTTTGTCTGGCATGCATTTTTGGTCTGAGATACATAATGTATTGCAAATCTGGCTTTTTCATTGCTCTGCAAAACAGGTGCTGATTCCTGGGAAACCACTGTAATTTTAAAAGTAGTTTTTAGATACTAGCTTTGAAAAGGTAGAATGAGCGGATGCTCTTCAACCTGTCCTGAGAAGGAAATCTTAAAAATAACCACAGACAATGCATATTCATGTAAAAATATTAGAGAAATAATACGGACACACAGAGAGAGTAGAAACAACAGTTTTTAAACAAATTAATTGGGATTAAATTAATTTTAAATTAATTTTAAACAAATTGTTTGGTAACAATTTGAATATTTTCCTATAGGTGATTCATATGATTGTCCAGAATTACCACTGTCTGTGGACATTCTTCATTTTATTCTCCCAGGCCTGTATGAAGAAAGATAGTTTAAAAAACATTAGTGAACTTGATAAATGTGATCCTCAACTTATGACCATAATTGGAAGTAGAATTTTAATCGCTAAGCAACCCTTAGTCATTGGCCAAGGACCCACTCTAAGCATTCCAGGATTGGTCCCTTTAAGACCTGAACATGCCTATCTCTCTCCACGCCCACCCCCCAATCTCTGCCCTCTGGGCTGCAGCGGTTCCAATTCTAGTTGCCCTTGTCATCTGGCACTCCAAGATCCCCCCCCCCTACTGATCCAGCTGAGCTTTGCTGCCATCTTCTTGCTTCCTTTGCTGACTAAGTTTACCCACCCTGGCTATTGGGCAGAACTGGGACTGCCTTCAAGATGGGGGGGGGGGGTCACAAAATCCGTTCCAGAACTGAAATATACCGAAATGTTCCTTTGCGCTGTGCTCCTGGGGACAAATAGGGATGGCTTTGTGCTATAAAAAAGGGGGGAAATCACAAAGCAGTTGCTGAAAGGAGCTGCTTTGTTTGCTTTTTTCCCCTTTTACATAGCGTAAAGCCAGCCTCATACATCCCCGAGTATGGTGCAAATGGGTGTTTTGTTGCGCTATGGACCCTTTAAGCTGCTTTGTCCTTTTTTTTTTGCAGTGCAAAGCTGGCCTCAGACCAACCCAGCACAACCACCAGGCCTGACATACCTTGTCAGCAGTAGAGAGAGAGGAAAAAAAAGTGAAGGTCAGCTGGGACAGTAGAGCACAGGGCATCAGAGGGCCAAATGGGAATAGATGGGGGGGGGGGGAGGGATAGGCAATGGAAGGAGTTGAAGTGCCCCAGTGGTGGTAAGTGTGAGCAGACTTCTAAGCACCTGAAGTTTGATTATGTGACAGGGCACTGCCATGACTGTAACTTCGGGCATGGGTCATAAGTCCCTATGTTCAGCTTCATTGTAACTGAATGCTTGCTGAACAAATGGTCATAAGTCAAGGATTACTTGTATCACATTGCTCACTAAAATAATTGAGACATAGCTGAAATTGTACATCTTTTTCTGTAAGCTTGCTTTCTATTTGTGAAAATTTGAACGTAAGGCACATTTTTCTTTCCCCAAAGTTCTGTATGTTAGTAATCATTTTATATTTCATAATAATTATTCCATTGATTATTCTTGCACATTGTTGTTGGTTGCATCACAGAATGTGTGATTCACTATGTATGATACTATTTTAATGCCTAGACGTGAGTGTCTATGAGAATAGTTTTTAACTAAAGGTGAGATGATGTCCCATTAGTTTTAAATTTTACTTCTACAAGATGTGCAGTTTCATCTGTGTATCAATGTTTGTGCACAGCGTAGATATATGTACTAAAAAGAAATAGAGGTTTTAATGGTTGTTCTGATTTTGTGGCCCCTCTTAATGTGGGTGCCCAGACTTGCTTTCTTGCTTGCTACTTTCCACTTATGGATGTTCCATGTTAGTTAATAGTTGGAGACTAGTGGCACAGCCTTTAGATAGTGGCTGTAATGGGGGGAGGGGAGAGGAACAAAGAGGGCAAGATGCTCAAGGGTTTTGTGTGGGGAAAGGTCAGGGGTGGGAAGGGTGGATATTGCTAGTCAGGATACTGTACATTCTCTGTGGAAAGACGGGGACTGGGGCTCAGTTTTCATCTTTCTGTGCCTCTCTTTCCCCCATCTTTCCTGGTGCGTTTATGGTTTGTGCTACCTCTTTTGGGAAAGGAAGCATCAAGGCACTCTTCCATCTCTGACTTCAGTCTTCTTTCAGTCCAGTGTCCATTAAGTCCTGTCATTTCTTTTCCCACTTTCATGCTTTCAGATTTTTTAAAAAACATACGTGTTCTCATGAGGTGGAGTGGTAGCAGATCCAGGTTTTGTTGTTTTCTTTTTGTTCTACCGTCCTGTGTGGGTAAGTTTTTAAATCAGCCTCTCCAGGTCCAGCCTCTGCTTGTTTCCCTGATAATACCATGGTTTATTACATTGCTTCTTCCATCTTATATAAGATTTTTCAATGATGCTTTTGGCCTGGAGCCACTCTATCCCCATTTCAAGAGAAAGATTGAATTCCACTTCTCCATAAAAGTTACGCTCAGGAGGGTATGTTAAGATACCTTGATTTTCACACAGCTGGGAAAAATAAGCAACCTGGACACTGGGGAAGGTCTCTGGTTGGCTGAGTTCCTCAGGGAGTGGTTTGGTAGAACCCTGTATATCATTTTCTGCTCCAGGTTTTAACCACAGTACATCAATCTGACTATCTACCTTTAATGGTGGGGTCATTGCAAACTTGCTTCATAGGATTGTGGGGAATTTGCTCCATTGTACTACCCCATCTCTCAACGTGCTTGCAATACTTTATTTAAATGGAGGATTCTTCCAGAACCTCAGCATCCGGAAGGCAGGAGAGTCCAAAAGGTGTTACATGGAGCATATTTTCAGGGGCATATGTACTCTGCCCCCCCCCCCCCAAAGTAACATAAATCGAGCTCTGGATTTGCATGAATTATGATAATGAATTCTTATGCTTCTCTTGTAATATGGGCAACATGTTACAAGAAATTTGGCCATGGGGAAAATTGATTAGTATGTACCATCTAGCCTAGCTGGTCTATTACCTTTACAAATCTGTCATCCCAGTGTCAAGGGGCCAGGACTCGTTAGATGGAAAAATTTCAACAGGACCTGGACTCAAACTCAAATCTTGCATTAGTACAGTATGATTGAGTGCATACAGCCCTGGGTGTGTATCAGTTGGTCTGAGCAGGCCTGAGAGAGGGTGGGGAGGGTAAGAGGGTTGTCTGTATTTTTAATGGTGCTATATTTGGAAGAGTTGATGGAGGTTACTCTCAGCTCCAAGTGTGGAAATTTGAGGCCTCAGGGTATTTCCTGCCCCATGATCAGGCCGGTATCCTGAAGTGGGGTAAAGGCAGAAACTTCTGTTTGTATTTTTAATGGTGTGTGTTAGGGGGGGAGGGGGTGCATAATACTTTTTAAAATACTTGATTGAAATAAACTCTTCTGAAACTGTTCCTGTTTCTTGATGTTGTGATATATGCACTGAGTGCATGACAAGGCTTAATGCAAAACTGCCTCTTGTAAGATCTGTTTACAGAATTACTTCAGATATAACAAATGCTAGTTTAAAAATGAACGTTTAAAAACTATTTCATTATTCAGACTGATAAAAATGATAAGGACATTAGACTCAATGTGTATTCTTCTCTCTAAGGTAAGTCGAATGTTTTAGACAGACTGAATGTCTTGTAAACAGAACTAAAAGAAGTATACCTGTAGCATAATGACTGAAAATGAAGTTTCATTGTTAAACAATTACATAATATTCAGATGGGGACAATAAATAGATTGTTCTTCTTTCCCATGCTTTAGCAAAAGTTTGTTTTGAACCCAGGAAATGTTAAGCCCAAGCAAACAAGTTTTACAACAAAATAAAAATGCTTGACAGCTTGGAGGATAAATTTAATGTTATGAATGTTGAACAAAGTTTAGTAAGATACTTTACTATTTCTTGCCTGCAGGGCAACTTAATGTAGGCACATTTCAGTTCAGTTCTTTTATTATTTTGTCATGAATCTAAAATAAAAGTATAAAAATCATAAAAATATATGTTTATATACCCTTGTGTATATGCATGAATTAAAAAGAAAATTTAAATAAAAATAGGGAGCCAAATACAATAGATTGTATAATATGAATATTTTTGAGTCTTCACAATTAATAAAGTTTATAGTTTGATACTTCCCAATAAATAGGTTAGTCGTCTAATTCTGTCTTTCCTATTGGTAGATGTTTTAAGAGTTGGTAGAGATGATCTACCAATTTGTAAAATTTTAAACAAATCATGTGTGTATTCATGGTGAAGAATTTCATAGAAAAAACCTTTGCAAAAAGTTATAGTATTTTTAAACTTTGATGTTGAATTACTTCCTTTGTGAAGCAATATTTACTTTTTAAATATTTATTGGGAAAATATTTAATTTTCTAATCATCTATTAGATATTTAATTCATACTGTTTAGTTTCAGTCAAAAAGGGAAAGTAACAATGTGAAACAAAAAACCAATATATTAAAATAATTTAGTTGAAAAGATACAGATAAGGTTTCCCCTGTCGAGTTGTATCTGACCATAGGGGGATGTGTTCATCTCAGTTTTTTAGCTGAGGCAAACAGGGTTGTCAGAAGACACTTCCATGGTTGTATGGCCAGCAGGACTACAATATACGCCAAGGCACATTGAATGCTGTTATCTTCCTAGCAAAGTGGTATCTTATTTGTCTGCTTGCATTCACATGCTTTCAAACTGCTGCCTTGTTTCCCTGAAAATAAGACCTCCCCGGATAATAAGCCCAATGGGGCTTTTGAGTGCATACACTAAAATAAGCCTTCCCCCGAAAATAAGCCCTGGCTGAAAATATTGCAACAGAGCAGCAGCCATGAGGTGACCACGCTCATCGCCTCCTGCACCTCAAAAATAATAAGCCTCCCTGAAAATAAGGCCAAGCACTTATTTTGGGGGTGAAAAGAAAATAAGACCCTATCTTATTTTCGGGGGAAATACATTAGTGAGCAGGAACTGGAGAAAGTAATGGGAGCTCACTCAGTTGTGCAGTGCTTGGGTCTCGAACCCAAGTTCATTTTTTAGCTGATACGTTTAGTGTCTTTACTAGTGAGCTATTGCGTCTTCACTGTTGTTCATTTGTAAAATTCTTAAGAACACATCCAATGCTTGGACTTAAATTTTATATAACTCTTCCTTGGCCTCTGTTGAGGAAGTAATTTCAGTTTTTTTAATTCACGGACGAAGACCATAACATTCTGTCTTTTTGCTTGTTTTATACAAAGTACTCACCTCTATAAAGCTTGTCTATTTGCCAGTTTATGCTCACATTGTAGAAACTTCCAGTATGAGTTGGTCCCAAAAGATGTACTCAGGTTGGTGCAAAAAACACCTAATTCTGATCCTTTTCTGATCCTGTGTTTATCATGCCATCCACCATCAATTTTCTTGGTTCTTCATGCAGGCATATCTAACATTAAATGGATATTCATGTGCTAGTTCAGTAAATACTGTTTTTGATGCCTCCATTGAATTTTATAAATATTTCAGTCGCCCCTTAAGTATTGTGGAAAAACTGGAGAAATGCACAATTTCTAATTAAAAATACTAGATAGGAAATGTTAGTTATTACCTTGGAATTCTTACTGTTCAAAACCCTCTATTAATATCATGGGATGAACAAAACTGATCTTTGGTTTTAATATGTTGTCAGGTGTTTTCCTGACCACTTTTGGAAATAAAACCAAAGGCCATGATTCAAGGATATAACTCTTCATAAGCTAGTTTTACTGTATGTGGAAGAGCAGTCTGCTTAGCAAATTGCAGGCATCTGTGCTGCCTGCTGTACTTCTCTTGAGTCGCCTTCCCAATGTCAATACCACAGAGTTTCCAAAAAGCTTCAATCTTCACACAGGGGCGAGAAGAGGCAGGTAGTTTTGAAACTCTGCAAGCCACAAGCAAACAGTACAGCAGCCAAACAAAGGGAGGCATTTTTCCGTAAGAAGTGGACAGTTCAAAAGAAAGCAAAAGAAGTAGCAGCCCAGCAAGACGAAGCACAATGTAAAAAGTGCAAGAGCTCAGGCATGGGTGTTTTCATTGGGCGCTCCTTTAGCATAAACATTGGGACTCATGGGGAAGAAAAGGAAAGATTGAGACTGCAAAAAAGTGACTTTTTAAAGAATGCAGTGCAGTTCCCACTGCTTAAGGATGGGGTAACGCAACACTTTGGAACTGAAGATGGTCCTCCAATTTTCTGCCAAGAACAGCTCACAGGTGGTTTAAAAATGTGAATATTACACTGGTCTGCTTTCCACATGAGTTGCCAAGGCTAAAAAGATGACCTGGCTTTTCATGCAGATGTTTTCAGAACAGTGAAGGTGAACCTATGACATGTCTCAAAGGTGATACATCACAATATTTTGAATGACATACCAATGTTTACCAACACCCCACAACTATTCTTGAAAGCACACCCTGTTCTCATGATTTTCAGAGGATGTGGAGACCACATTAGAATAGGGTGTACTCTCACACAGAAGTTGCATGAGAGGGTTAACTTATTTCATGAACTGCAACTCAACTCAGATGAAGAGAAATCTGGAAAGAAGCATTTCAAATCACTCAAAGTTCTCTTTAACTATACATGTGGCTGGGAAATTCTTATTAAAATTTCTTAAAAATAACACTAAACATCACACTGGGCAAACGAAAGAAGTCAGAATTATACATATTTTAATAAGATCTTTAATGCTAGTTGGGGGGCGTTTTGGAGGGGGGTAGGGCTAAATAATTACAAGAGGATATTTTCAACCTCATTAATAGTCATTTAAAATGGAGCTTCTTGGAATATTTTAAATGGTTTTCCCCAGAGTTTTCCCCATTTGAGCTGGATTGCTGCCAATAGCCTCACTTCCTCCGGATGCTATAAAATTACTCTTCCTGTCTGTCACTTCCCTGCAATCTCTCACATCTGTTGAAATGTACTATTATATGATTGAAGGGCTGGGCTACAATTTTGGCTTTATTCCCCCCAAGGGAGGATTTAAGAATGAGAGTAATTTTTCTTCTCAAATGCCTTCTGCCCTCATACCACATAAACACAAAGATTACAATTGGGCAGAAAACATCACCCTTATCCAAATGTCTTTGGAGATTCTCAATCATCCAGGCTTTTTTGGATGAGAAGCGAAACATTTTCAAAGAAAACCAAGAAGTCCAGTTGTTTTTTGGGAAAAAGCCCCTTTAGGACATCAGTCCTGTCCATTTCTGTGATACTATAACAGTCTGTTGTAATTGCAGTCATCTGAAAAATCAGGAGGCCAAACGTAACGGTGAAGGTCTTTCTAGCTTCAGAAGACCATGGACGACCACAGATGGAGAAAGTGATGTATGTCTACATGGTCTTGATTTTTCAATCCACAATGTAGTCTTCTTGTCAACCTTTCTTTTGAGGGAATAGAGCTCATTGCTGTAATGGGCCTGGCTGGAGAGCTATTATTTCTCCACAGAGTAAAGGTGATGGCTTGTCAAAGGCCCTCATTGCTAGGGCTGACTGACCCAAGAATGCTTCTGCAATGTTGTGACTAGAGCATTTTTTTAAAATGGCCATTTCATATCAGAATCTACTTAAACTAAACTGATTAAATCAATCTTGTTGGCATTCTTTGGTCCATCTCTAAGAAATGCTGGGAAAAGCTACCTGCAACTTAAATGAGATGGCCTCAGCAAGTAACAACATCTGAATGCCCTCACTAGATTAGAAGATTCTCAAGGAATCATCACAATTATGGTGAAATCCTCCCGTGAACCACTGTGGCCATTAGGTGGCACTGTAAAATCACAAAATGTACACGGCAGTTTGAAATACTTTTGCTTTGACTATATCCTGCCTCCTAAGCTTTTCTATCAACTGTAGGCTGCTTGTCTAAGCTGCTTTTTATCATCATTTAAAGGTTACTGATTGGATTCATTTTAGTCGCTCTAAGGTAAAGGTTCCCCTCGCACTGACTCTAGGGGGTGGTGCTCATCTCTATTTCAAAGCCGAAGAGCCAGCATGGTCCAAAGACGACTCCGTGTCATGTGGCTGGCATAACTAAAGGCGTACAGAACACTGTTACCTTCCCACCAAAGACGGTTTCTATTTTTCTGCTTGCATTTTTACATGCTTTCGAACTGCTAGGGTGGTAGAAGCTGGGACAAGTAGTGGGAGCTCACTCCGTTATGCAGTCCTAGGGATTCAACCCGCTGAACTGCCAACCTTTCTGATCAACAAGCTCAGCATTTTAGCCACTGAGCCACTGCGTCCCTCTTTAGTAGCTCTGCAGCAGAGAACTAACAAGCCAATGAAGACTATTTTAATGTATGCTGATTAGCGTATGTTCACTGTGACAATAAAGTTTCTACTCCATTCCAGGGGTTGAGCTCAACTCTGAGACCTTCCCTTTCCTAAATTGAACTTTTAATATACCTCATGTCACCTGTGCCTAAAATAAATCAAATATAAAACAAAAATAGAAAAATGGTTCTGTTAGATACTTGTACTAACTGCAGTGGTTTCCACCAAGGTCCTCTGTTCTGGCAGGAACAGAGGTTTAATCCTATTGGTCAAAGGATCTGACAGTTCCCTATAAAAGGGCTGCTGTCAGACTCAACCTTCACTGGATTGTTCTTGTTGTGTTATAATAAAGAGCTGCTGTTACCATTAAGCTTGTGTGTGCCTATCCTTTACCCAATCTTACACTGGTGACGAGGATGGGATTGGAAGGCAACTAGGCGAACCGAAAAGAGTGTAGCGATCCAGCAAGTACATCCAGCCCGGAGTTCAGGGCAGCTTCGAGCAGCCATTTTTGAGCGGCAAACTCAAAATGCCCTCAGAATACAAAATGGTCATGCACGCCCCACCGACTCCGTATGACCCAGTCACCGAGTACTGGGACTTGTACATGCTATGATTTGACTGCTTCCTCGAGGCAAACGACCTCATGGGCCTTTCTGAAGGCCGCAAGAACATGTTCCTTGGGTACTGTGGCCGGGAGGTGTTCAAGACAGCAAAAGACCTCTCTGAGCCGACACCGCTCCAATCAGTTGCCTGGTCCGTGCTCCAGCAGACGCTTAGGACTCATTACGCACCTAAGCCATCCACGTTCGCCAGCATGAATTCAATATCAGGAATCAGAAGCAGGGTGAGTCAATTAGCGAGTACGTTGCTGTGCTCCATAAGGCCGTAGCGTACTGCGAATTCAGAGACTTAGATGAGCTGATTCTGGACTGCATAATATGTGACGTATGGAACATTAATTACAGAGGAGGTTGCTCGCAAAATTCAACCTCACTCTGCAGATTGCCTTGGACAAAGCCAGGGTGTCAGAATCAGCTGTCAAATTGACTGAAACTCTGCAGCGCCAAAGCTCGCCCCAAGAAGCGCGGAAAAGCACACGCGTTCATCCGAGGCCGCAGAGCCCAAGAGTTCTGAAAGAGAAGAAGATGACAGCTGCTGCATGTGCAGTAGCCGCGCCCAGTCGGTGCGCACATTCAAATAGCATCTCCTGCCTTGCGCGAGCTGCAGAGGAGACCATGGCAGATTAGCTTGCCGTTTCCGCGACGCAACCTGCCAGCCCTGCGAGCGAAAGGGGCACATCGCGAAGGTGTGCCAGAGTGAATTCCCTGCCACTGTCTGGCAGCCTAGAGGCGCACCAAGCTGCCAACCGAGGCCCAGCCAAGGGGCCTGGAAGAAGCCACCATAGCGCTTAGAGGGCGACGACAGAGTCACCCACCACACATCAACCAGGCGGCCAAAAAATTTGAAGGTCACAGTCCTCATCGAGGACTGTCCATGTGAGATGGAGATTGACACCGGGTCATCATTGATCATCATACCGTGGTCTACCCCGAAACAGGCTATCCGTAGCCTCAAGAAGCAACACCTTCGCACCCCTGACATCCGCCTACACGAGTACCAGGTAAACCGGGTCCCCATCATGGGCCAAGGCACCTTCCAGGTGAATTTCAAACAGTTCAGCGGGAAACTCCCAATGACAGTGGTCAGCCGCAACCTGCAGAGCCTCCTAGGGCTAGATTGGTTCCAAGCCTTGGGCCTAGAGATGACCTGTATCAACGCCTTGAAAGACGACGGCGCTGAAGCCATCTTTAAGGAGTTTGATGATGTCTTCGGCACCAGCCCGGAGTTCAGGGCAGCTTACCGGTCTGGGTAAGTATGTGGGGGCCCCAATTTCATTTAATTTTGACCCCAACATAGCATCAATAAGGCTAAAACCCAGGAGAGTGCCTTTTGCGCTCCATCCCAAAATTGACATGGAAATTGACAAGCTCGTAGGCCAGGGAATCCTAGAGCCGGTCGATCATGCACGCTAATTCCTATAGTGACACCTGTAAAATCTGGCGCGTCAGTCCGCATCTGCGCGGACTACAAATGCACAATTAATAAAGCGCTACAACAAAGCGCCTACCCTGTACCCATTGTACAGCACCTCCTTCATTCATTAGGCCCCGGAAAACTTCGCTAAATTGGACATGGCGCAGGCATGCCAACAATTGCCTGTAGATGGCGCTATGGCGGAGGCCCAAACCATTGTGACGCAAAGGGGTGCATTCAAATGTCACTGCCAGCAATTCGGCGTTAGTATCATCCCTGGACTGTTCCAAAGCATCATGGAATGGCTTTTGCAGGGGATTCAGGAGTTGTCCCCTATTTCGACGACATCTTGGTATCAGCTGCAAATGAGGCGCAACTTTTGAAATGAGTACGAGCAGTTTTGGCTAGAATTAGAGACAAAGGCCTCCATCTCAGAAAGGAGAAGGAGAAAGGAGAAATGCCAAATCAACGTGTCAAGGGTTGAATTCCTAGGGTACCTGATCGACTGCTCTGGGATTCACCTGACCACACAAAAAATCAAAGCAATTCAGGATGCCCCCACACCTCAAAATCAAACCGAGCTGCAGGCATTCCTCGGGCTCCTTAATTTCTACAGCGTCTTTCTTAAAACAGAAAGCCACTATTGCTGAGCCCCTACATCGTCTCCTGGCGAAAAATGTGAAGTGGTCTGGAGAAAAGCCGAGGCTGCTGCATTTGCCACAGTAAAACGACTCCTGTTGGCGAATTCATTCCTTGTCCAGTACAGCCAGACCCTGCTGTTGGTGCTGACCTGCGACGCTTCACTGTTTGGCACCACCGCTGTCCTCAGCCACCATATGCCCAATGGAACCAAAACCCCTATTGAATTTTACTCCAGGACCCCATACGCCACAGAGCGGAACTACAGTCAGATGGACCGTGAGGCTTTGGCTGCTGTGGCAGGAGTAAAAAGTTTCCTTTTTACTCCTGCCACAGTACCTTTATGGACAGGACTTCGAACTGATTACAGACCACAAGCCGTTGTTGGATTTACTGGCTGTGGACCGTCCTACCCCAGTGTCTTTATCATCCTGCATGACCAGATGGACTATTTTCCTGGTTGCCTACTCCTATTACCTTATCCACTGACCTGGCTCCACTTTGGGGCACGCTGACGCTCTTAGCCGCTGCTCGCTGCCTGAACTTCTTGCTGACCCTACCCCCGAGATGCCAGTCCCCCTCATTGACTGCCTGGAGACTGGCCCTGTCTCATCCACTGATGCCCATCACTCTGCAAAGGACTCCACCATCAAGCAAATTTTGAACGGGGGTGGAGGGGGTGGCCCAAAGGGCCTGTTGGGGCTGATTTTAAACTGTATTTTGCTAAATGCGAAGAATTATTGGTGATAAATGGCTGCCTACTGTGGAGGGACTGGATTGTTGTTCCACCCAAACTGCGCATTGCAGTATTAGAAGCTTTACATGTAGGGCATCCTGGAATAGTCAGGATGAAGTCTTTGGCTAGGAGTTATGTGTGGTGGCCTAACATGGACAGGGAGATAGAAGAATGGGTGGCTACTTGCACACCGTGCTAGGAGTCCAGACCAGCTCTCCCAGAGGCGCCTGCTAAGGAGTGGGAGCGACCTCAAGCACCGTAGTCTAGGGTACACATTGACATTCTTAGTAGTTGTGGACGCCTACTCGAAGTGGTTAGAAGTAGTCCTGATGACCTCCACAATGGCAGAAGCGGTCATCAAGGTGCTACGGAGACTTTTCTCCACGCACGGCCTGCCTGACGTCTTGGTCTCTGACAATGGGCCCCAATTCACGGCCATGCAATTTGAGACCTTCCTTGCAGCTCAGGGAATCAGGCATGCCCTGGTTGCACCATTCCATCCGGCCTCCAATGGTCAGGCGGAGAGAATGGTGAGAGCTGCAAAAGAGGCCCTCTTTAGGATGGGCTATTGGCAAACACGGGTTGACCATTACTTGCTAACTCAGCACATCACACCCAGTGCCACTACTGAGAGAAGCCCCTCCGAGCTTCTCATTGGTCACCGGCTAAGATCCCACGTAGACTGGCTACACCCCAACTACTCTGCCTCATCGCCCCCAGACTCCACAAGCAAGATTTGGACATTTAGTGTAGGGGATTCAGTATACGCCCACAACTGCACCGGGCGAACTCTGTGGATTCCTGCCACAGTGATAGGCATCACCGGCCTTCTCTCTTACCTCCTAGAGCTTGAGGACAGTAGGAATTGGAGAAGGCATATTGACCAACTACGTGGCCACCTCTCCAACTCCACTCTTAGATAACCAGAGGTAATTCCTGCACAAGTTAGCTAAAGCCCTACCCAAATGGAGCAAACACTCCTTTCACAGTCAGCTCAAGCCCGAGGTTACTGAGAGACTTATCTGGTTTTGTTGCAACAAGTCCGCAACAAGCTCCGAGCGAACCTGCTCCAGAAGCTCCAGCTGTGGCCTGTGAAAGGTTCCAGGAGCTTCCACCAAGTGGAGCTGCGGAGCAAACAGGTCCATCCGACCTGTGCAAGGAAACCCCCTCCTGCTGAACTGCGGAGGTCAGGCAGAGCTACCCAAAAGCCCGCCTACCTGCATGACTACGTTACCAGTAGGATTGTTCCATCTAAGAGGGGATGTTAGATACTTGTACTAACGGCAATGGTTTCCACCAAGGTCCTCTGTTCTGGCAGGAACAGAGGTTTAATCCTATTGGTCGAAGGGTCTGACCGCTCCCTATAAAAGGGCTGCTGTCAGACTCAACCTTCGCTGGATTGTTCTTACTTGTTGTGTTATAATAAAGAGCTGCTGTTACCGTTACGCCTGTGTGTGCCTATCCTTTACCCAATCTAACAGGTTCTTACCTCTAACATGCACTTTTATCTAGTGCAATTTTTCTGCTTTGGTGTCTTTTATGAGAATAGCATGCAATGCTGGTTCTCCTCTTGTAATCTTTATCACTGGAGAGAGAGCAGATGGAGTTCTCAGTTGAAATGGATAAGCCCTGTATGCAGCAGTATATTTCCCCCAATGTAGCATCAGTGAAATAACAAGATTTTCTATTATAGATAGCTGTTGATTTACAATAGTTCACTTCGTGACCATTCAAAGTTACAATGGCACTGAAAAAAGTGACTGATGACCGTTTTTTGCACTTATGACCATTGCAGCATCCCCATGGTCAGGTGATACAATTTAGATGCTTGGCAATTAGTCATATTTATGACGGTTGCAGAGTCCGTGGTCATGAGATTGCCTTTTGTGACCTTTTGACAAGCAGCCAATGGGGAAGCCAGATTCACTTAACCACTGTGTTACTAGCAATAACTGCAGTGATCCCACGTAACAAATATGGCAAGAAAAGTGGTAAAACGGGACAAAATTCACCGAATTGTCTCACATAGCAACAGAAATGTAGGGCTCAATTGTGGTAATAAATCGAGGATCACTCGTACTTCGCCTTCTGAAGTCCTTTCATGTGCCTAGGAGGTGGCTTCTCTACCGATGGAACTCCCTTTCCCTGTACAGTTCACTTGTGCTGCTGATGGAAAATGCTTCCTGCAATGGAACCACATTGCTGGGTTTCACAGATATGGGAGACTTGCAGTAATTTTGTCCTGGGATGGGAAGAAGGCCAAACCACAAAACTGGAAGATGATAAGCTCATAAGGATTGACTTAATTGAGTGTTAAGTCAATGTCAATTCTTAGCAGCCATGAAAAACCAAGTTCAAATTATCTTGCTTCAGACACATTTTGCAAAAACCTATCTCTCTGGAGATGTCATTAATGCTAGGAAAGGTGGAAAGAATGAGAAGAGGTCAACCAGCAGTAAGGTGGATGGTCTCAGTTGCAGAAGAGATGTGCACCATTGGAAGATCTAAAGAAGCAGGTTGATGACAGATCCACCTGGAGGAAAATCTAGGTGGTCTCTAAGAGCTTGGTAAACTCACGGCTATATGCCACCATAAAATGGGAGATTGGCATATTGTGAGGACACAGAATGGTGTGTTTAGTTCAGAAGATAAAAAGTAACAAGAACATGCTTATTGTATGGTATTAAATAAATTAGCGGCTTAATGACATTTTTTAGCCTGTGCAAGCAAGACGAGTTTCATAGGAGGATCAATATTTTGAACTGAATAAGGACTCAAGTAAAATGTGCAAATTGCTGAACTACTGTCTATTTTACCAACTACTGTACATTAATATGAAGACCAAGCATTTTTTCTACAGATTTTGAAAATATGTACATAATATCTTGCGACATATCAAAGAGGGTGCATTATGCTTCTTACCTGTGAATACTGTTAATCCAAATTGCTTAGGAACTAGCTATTTTTAAGAGGATGTCTGTGGATGTATTATAGAAATGTTCATTGTTGCAAGGAACATGCAGTTTTATAGAAAATGCAGCTTCCTTCTGATGTAATTTCTTTGAAATGTGCTCAAGTCTTTTGGCTGGCACCATTTTATCATGAATTTTATGTTTTGCTTTGTTGCTTTGCCTTCAGCTTGGGGTTTTATTTGTAGATCCTTAGTCTGTTGAAAATTAGATACTAGGAGCATTTTTAATACATACATACATACATACATACATACATACATACATACATACATATACACATACACATACACACACACACACACACACATATATATATATGCAAACATACAAAACACACACACACACAAACCTTAGATGTACACTACATTTACACAATACAGTACAAACAGGAACTTCCTATTCTTTCTAATAACAATTTCAAATCGATACAATTCTCCTTACGTTATTTCCCCTTCTAATGTATTTCATTTGCGTTTCACCTTTTTTAACACTCTTATTTTACTCATCTATCTGCTATATTGGGTGATTACCTCTAATAAATCTAAACTCTCTTGAGTGCATATATACATGTTAATTCTTCTTAATTTGCATTTTTGAGTTTTATTGACTTCTTTTATTGATCCTTATTTCTGTCTTCCATCCACCTATACCCAGGGTGGCGAACCTATGGCACGCTTGCCACAGGTGGCAAGCGGAGCCATTTGTCAGGGCACGCGAGGTGTTGCCCTGTCAGCTGGCCTGCGTGCATGTGTGCGCTGGCCAGCTGAGTTCAGCTTTTTTAAAAACCATTTTTTGCCCTCCCCAGGCTCTAGACCCGCGCCAGTCCGGCTTCCGACCTGGGCACAGCACAGAGACGGCCTTGGTCGCGTTGGTAGATGATCTCTGGAGGGCCAGGGATAGGGGTTGTTCCTCTATCCTGGTCCTATTAGACCTCTCAGCTGCTTTTGATACCATCGACCATGGTATCCTATTGCGCCGGCTGGAGGGGCTGGGGGTAAGGGGCACCGTTTTGCGGTGGTTCTGCTCCTACCTCTCCGACCGGACGCAATGTGTGTTGGCAGGGGAGCAGAGGTCGACCCTGAGGCCACTCACTTGTGGGGTGCCACAGGGGTCGGTCCTCTCGCCCCTCCTGTTCAACACATATATGAAGCCGCTGGGTGAGATCATCCGTGGTTTTGGGGTGGGATACCATCTGTACGCTGACGATACGCAGCTGTACATCTTCACCCCGAACCACCCCAACGAGGCCGTCGAAATGATGTCCCGGTGTTTGGAAGCCGTACGGGTCTGGATGGGAGACAACAGACTTAAGCTCAACCCCTCCAAGACGGAGTGGCTGTGGCTACCGGCCCCCCGGTTCAACCAGTGGAGTCCATCGCTGGCCATTGGGGGCGAGCAACTGGCCCCCGTGGAGCGGGTGCGCAATTTGGGCGTCCTCCTAGATGCCCGGCTGTCTATGGATGACCATGTGGCAGCTGTGGCAAGGGGGCATTCCACCAGGTCCGCCTGGTGCACCAATTGCGCCCCCTATTGGACCGGGATGCCCTTCGCACAGTCACTCATGCACTGTTGACGTCCCGTCTGGACTACTGCAATGCTCTCTACATGGGGCTCCCCTTGAGATGCACCCGGGGACTGCAGCTGGTCCAGAACGCGGCCGCACGGGCAATTATGGGGAGTACGAGGTACTCCCATGTAACACCTCTCCTGCGCGAGCTGCACTGGCTCCCTGTAGCCTACCGGGTGCGTTTCAAGGTGTTGATTACCATCTTTAAAGCGCTCCATGGCACAGGACCTAGTTACCTGCGGGATCGCATCCTGCCCCATACATCCCTGCGACCAATTCGCTCTCACAGAGAGGGACTCCTCCGGGTACCATCCACTAAGCAGTGCCAGAGGGCGGCGCCCAGGAGTAGGGCCTTCTCTGTGATGGGCCCAGCCCTCTGGAATGACCTCCCCCCCCGACATTAGGACAACTACCGATCTCCGCTCCTTCCGTAAGAAACTCAAGACCCACCTGTTCCAACTAGCCGGCCTGGCTTAAATAAGAACTATATTCTCGAATCCCCCCTGGCAATTTTAAATGGTAAATTTGGGGTATTTTAATTGTTAATTTTATTGTACTGTTTTAACTTTATGGCTATTTATTTATGAAATTGTAAAAATGTTTTATGTATATACCTCCTCCATACCATATGTTTATATATTTAATTGTATGCCGCCCCGAGTCCCTTCGTGGAGAGGGAGCGACTTATAAATTGAATAAAATAAATAAATATAAATAAATAGATGCTTTATAGGAGCCTGGGGAGGGCGAAAAGAGCCTCTCCCACCCCTGGAGGCTTCAGCAGCTTCCCTGAAGCCTCTGGAGCCCAAAGAATTGGCCCTATGGGCAAACTGGAAGTTTGAGAATGGATTCCGATTTGCTCATAGGGTCGGTTTAAGCCCTCCGGAGGCTTCAGGGAAGCCTTCTGAAAGTCCCTGAAGCCTCTGAAGGGCTTAAACCGACCCTACGAGCAAACCGGAAGTGACTTCCAGTTTGCTCGTAGGGTCCTTTTTAGTTCTCCAGAGGCTTCAGGGAAGCCGCCTGAAGGTTTCCTGAAGCCTCTGGAGGGCCTCTGGCGGGGCGGAAGAGGCTCTTTTCGCCCTCCCCAGGCTCCTATAAAGCCTCTGGAGCCTGGGGAGGGCAAAAAAAGCATGCAAAAAATGGGGGGAGCGATTCTCATGTGTGCATGTGCACTGGGGGGGTCGCATATTGCATTATGGGTGTGGCACACCTGCGCATGACCCTCCTATGCTCCCCCCTTATGGCACGCGGCCTCAAAAAGGTTCGCCATCGCTACCCTATACCATTTCCCCCATATTCTGTTTCTTCTTTTAGATGCTAGGAGGTTTTATCTCATACTTATGGTGAGTGTTTGTTGTGAAGCTTAGTGGCAAAGAGAGATCAGGGATACCCGACCAATCCCAGGCCAGACAGTGTAAGCTAAATTCTTCCATCTTCTGAAGCATAAACTAACACAATGGATTTGCATGTCAAAATAATAGTTTCCATCTTGAAAATGTAAGTTCAGGAAGACATGGAAGGGATGACAACTCAGTCTGACAAAGTCAGAAGTGAACAGGCTGAAATCTGAATGCAATAACAAGGGGGGGATGTCAACACTTCCTCCTGGCTTAAAGCAATAGTCCCTTGGTGTACTAAAGTGTTTCTGAATTTTATGAGATTCCCCATGCTGACTGGGGAATTCTGAGAGCTGATGTCCATACATCTTCCAGTTAACAAGATTGAGAAACAAGGTTGTGTTATATCACTAGGAGAAAGAAGCATCCATCTTGAATTTCACTATGCCCATTTGCATTTTGGTTTTTACAGTGGTCAAAATTTTCTTTTCTTTTCTTGTGTTTGCAGTAAGCAGAGTTTATTGATGCATTTGAATTTGAATCACTGCCAGTGAAGTATCTCATTTCAGTACTTCTTTTTTTGGGGGGTGGGGGGAGAGATCATTCTCGAATCAAATCAAACCTTCATTGTCAATGCACAACATGTGTACAATGAAATTGAATTCTCATTTCCAAATTATGCAAAAAGAAATGTTTAGAGGTTTCGGCATATAGTTCCTACTTAGGACTATTAGGTGACTGTGCTTTTAATTTTCTTTGAAGAAAAATTTAAAATCTGTGCTGCCACAAATGTATCTAATTAAGTGGGTGCTTTATCTTATATCTATTTGGATCCAAGACTGCTCAGATTGGCTGCAACCTGACCCCTGGTATATGGATAATATAGTATAAACGATTTGGCGTTTTTCTGACAACACAACTATACCTCATGACTGAGGCTAGGAGTAGGGGAACATTAAGGTAAGATAAGGCATTTTTGACAGGAAGAATGATGTCCACAGATAGAAATGATGTTGGAGACCGTGAAATTTGGGTAGCCAGGTTAAAACTTTTCAGTTTTGGAATTAAATAATGGATAAAAGGACATATTGGCCAAAACTGCATCTGGACAGATGTATTAGAGGCAAAGTCCTGAACATTGAGAAATGCACTACTCCCAGCTCAAATAAAATAGTTTTAATGGGTTATATTGATGCTTCTCTAACTGGAATTCTTGTCAAAAAGAATGCTGCAGGTAAATAATGTCTTCTTTTAGATCAGGGGTGGGAAACTATGACCCTTTTATGACCTTTGGACTTCAACTCCCAGAATTCCTGAACAAGCATGGCTGGCTCAGGAATTATGGGAGTTGAAGCCCACATAAAGGGGCCACAACTCCCCACACCTCTGTTTTAGATGATGTGGACATTTTTCAGGCTGACCCTGGGATGGGAGGCTTGGAAATCTGGCCTGGATAAGAAAAAAGAAATTTGTATTAAGATAGCACCCCACCCCCACCCCAAAATCATGATAAAGGATTAACTCTGTAGCGTGTTATTTATGTCTTTATTAAATTATAGTCAGCCACATCTCAGCAATTTTTCAGATTGCCAAGGATAAAACACAACAAGATCACAGAAAATACAAATAATGCAAGTATAGTAATGAATACTAATGTGGGCATACCCCATTTCTGAGAATGGAGAAGTTCCAGAATTTCCCAAATTTTCTTTTTAGTGGATTAGTCACAGGGTATTTATACTGCTTCCATAACACTTGGTTTATTTACATGTTAAACATGTCACAACAGCTGAGGTTGGTGAATTTGTTAGAGCTCAAAAAGCTAAGCAAAAATCAATCTAATCAGTATCTAGATGAAAGGCCACAAGGGGCCTTTCATCCTAGAGCTGAAGGCTAGATAGAGTAGTTGAAAGAAAGGTATGGCAAAAACAAATCCATGCTTTGAAAGAAAATTATAGGTGGTCACCATGAATTTGTGGATTTCAATTGAAGAAAACCTTTTATTTTATGGCAGTGTTGCTTAATCTTGGCAACTTTAAGATGTGTGGACTTCAACTCCCAGAATTTCGTAGCCATGCTGCCTGGGGAATTCTGGGACTTGAAGTCCCTACATCTTATTGTCACCATGGTTGAAAAACACTGCTATACAGTATGTAATGTAGTACAACATTAATAGTCTAATAGACCCTTGTACCCTTTCAATCTGAATTAACATCTTGGAATTATATCTCAGTATTCCATTATTTATTACTTAGGGCTCTTCTCTTTGGCAACCGAAAGCTGCTGGTATTCCAAGGTGATACCATTTTTTTCTTTCAATTTTAGAGTAAGACATAATAATATAGTGATCTATGACCATAATAAAGATTTGAAGCCATTGTAAGGCATAACCAGTATTCTAAGCTTCAGGCTCCCTACTTAAAGTGACTCCACTTTCTTTTTAGAAAAAGAAAACTAGACATAAAAAGGAAGAATTCCAAAGGTAGGTTCAGGAAGCAGGTTTTGCAGGATTTAAGAGTTCAGAAGCAACATTGACTGTCCTTCCCTGTGTGCCAGCTCCAGCTGACAAGATCCCAGTAAGGCAATTTACTTGTTCTCCAACTGCTCCTTCATGAAATACTTTTTTTGCAACTTGAAAGACAAACTTCTAGTGGAAGTTCTTCAGAGGAGTATGTATCAACCATGTCTTGGTGGTGTAAATCAGATGGCATTGATTGATTTACCACAAGGAAGTGGTGTTTGTATGAATGTGTTAGAGAATTCAGGATTTATTCTGAATTGTACTCTTTGTCTAACACTCTGCCTGCTATTTGTCTAAGAAATTGCAAATCTTGGATCACTGTCTTCTACTCTTCTTCCCACATTCACAGACCCCATGGTCTAATTTTCATCTGGTAGGATGTAGTTAGGTAAAGGCCTTGCCTATCCTACTTGTATATGCTTGTTGGTCACAAAACCTGCTTCACTAATCCTTGCTCAGATTCGATTCCCATTCTCAGGAACACATACAGAATTTCAACGAAGTGAACAGAAGGAACCACACATTACTCCTGTCCCCCCCACCCCATTACACTTTAAAAATTATATCTTCTGTCCCCCTGATCCTGAATTTGTCTTGTCATCAAGCCATTGTCCTCCTCTCTTCAATGTTGCTGAAACATTCCTCACCAGTTGTCATGGCCCTGCTACAATGCCATGGTGGGTCAACCTCCATTCACTTTAATTTTCAAGGACATGTTCCCATTATTGTACCAGATGCGATCGGATTACCAGATATAACACCTGAGATGAGAAAGGTGGCTTCACTTTAGGAGGGTAAGAGAATTACAGTGCCACTGGCTATTGAATAACCTATCAGCAGTCTACTATTTATCTGTTCACCCTCTTTTTGTTAATCTGTCACAAATTGCACAGGTGAGGACACAACTGTCCTCACAAGAGTCAGAACAATATAATCATCAAAATATCATTTAGCCACTGCAAAGGGTAGGTTTTGGTATTGTTGGAAAGCTCTTATTTTCAGAATCTCTTTTCCTAAATATTAAAAGGTTTATGGAAATTATTACAAACCTCCTCACCTTTTTAATTATAGTAAGAATATTCAACTCAGCCTTGCCCATATCCCCATTTTAGAATCAAAAGATCCATCATTGTATCTGGCAACTGAGGATCAGTTGCAAAAGGGGATTTTCACCCTGATAATGATGCTGGTTGATAGGGTATAAACCAGGGGTGTCCAAATTTTTTGCAAGGAGGGCCAGATTTGGTGAGGTGAAAATGTGTGGGGCCGATCATTCAGCCTGAAATTCTTTGAACCCTTAACATTAAATGCAAATTAACTACTGTATTTTTCGGAGTATAAGACGCACCAAGATTTTGAAGAGGCAAATTAAAAAAAAACTCTCCCAAAAACGGCCCATTTTTCGCGAAAACGGGCCTTTTTTTTAAAAAAAGGGCATGAATAGCCTTTAAGAGGATTCTAGAGTGATCCTGGGGGCTGGGGGAGGGGCAAAGTTGAGCAAAAAACGGGCCGTTTTTTGCTCATTTATGCCCTCCACAGCCCCCAGGTATACTCTGAAAATCTCCTAAAGGCTATGCACAGCCATTTTGGTGAAGGGGGCAGGGTTTTGGGAGGCAAAAAATGCTGTATTTAGTGTATAAGATGCACCCAGATTTTTAGTCTCTTTTTTGAGGGGAAAAAATGCATCTTTATACTCCGAAAAATAGGGGTATTTTATGAAAGACTAAACAAATAACTCCGATGGGGAAAAGAGGCTGCGGGCCACTTGCAATTTGAAAAAGGGGTGCATTTGGCCCCCGGGGCGCACTTTGGACATGCCTGGTATAAACAATATCTAGCTGCAGGTTAACTTGTTTCACAAGACATAAACTTCTTCATGGCTTTATAAAAAAGTCAGGAAAAAGCAAGCAAGATCCAATAGTTTTGATAGATTTGCCTCTAGATGGAGTTCATATTTAAAAGCAAAAATATTCCTGCATGGGCCCCTTTTAAAAATATATTCTCTTATTAATCAGAACATTGAAGGAGTTTTTCCTTAAATATTCTCTCCCAGTCGTGATTATGATTATAGAGTTCTGATACTCGTAACTCCATAGCGAGTCTCTCAACAGCTACCTGTCTGATTCTTTTCCCCATTGTCTTGGGAAAAAATTGGACTTGAGCTACAGAATGCCAGGATTCAATTTGCAGTTTTGGATATTATAATAATCTACTTGTGAAGACACTTATGGGCAGGATATGCGCTCGCCTGAACCCAGCATATCTCTGGGTTATGAAAGAGGAAGGAGGATGTTTATAGCAAGATGATCCTAACATGGGTATCTGTAGTATAGATGGATACACCAACATCTCAGAATGATCTTCTCTTCTGAATAGCCTTCCCTATTGGTTCTCCTTAGTGCTTTCTTCGGACACAGTAGCATAGATACAGGAGTCAGGGACTGTATCATAAAGGTTTGATGGTCTGATTTTCAGTGAATTGTGGTTTATTGCAGCATAAGAAACTTCATCAGGGGTTTCCTTCATAGGAGAGCTTAAGTACTGGAGAGAACAAAAAAAAAGACATTGAGAGTGCAGTGTTTCTGCTAATGCTTCAACAGAAGCCTTTAAGTATGCACTAAAAATGTTAAGTGTGGCCTCTCCTGAACAGTTAAATAATGCTGGGATACTGATACTTAACCAAAAGCCAGTTTGGTCTAATGGTGGTTAAGGCAATGGCCTAGAAAACAAGAGGCTCTTGAGTTGAAGTTCCACCTGGTCATGAAAACCAGATGGGGGATCTTGGGCCAGTCACTCCCTCTCAGCTCAACCACCCTTATGTTTTTTGGTGTCCCCATATGCCAAAAGAGGTGGCTTTTATGTTATAATAAACAGGTTTTGTCAATTGCCGCCATACTCTCCCAATAGAAACCTAAGGTTGGCATGGCTATTCAAAGTAGATCACAATTCAAAATATTATGAATCAACAACATTCATTCAATATTCATTGAGAGCTGTCTGGTGTGGTGATTGGGATGCTGGTGTGTATGTATGTATGTATGTATGTATGTATGTATGTATATGTTTGTGTGTGTGTGTGTACACACACACACATTATCTATCTATCTATCTATCTATCTATCTATCTATCTATCTATCTATCTATCAAATTTCCTTCAAGAGCATTATTGATGGGTAATTTTCTCAAAATCCCTACTCACAGTCACTCATGCCCTAGTCACTTCCTGCCTTGACTATTGCAACATGCTCTACATGGGGGTGCTCTTGAAGAGCATCTGGGAGCTCTAGTTGGTGGAAAATGCAGCGGCCTGCATGATTTGTGTAGACCCCGGTGTGCACATGTATCACTTCTCCTGCGGGAGCTGCATTGGCTGCCAATTTGCTTCCAGGTACAATTCAAGGGTGCTGGTTGTCATCTTTAAAGCCCTTCTATTGCTTGGGACCAGGTTATCTGAGGGACTGTCTCTTGCCAGTTACATATACTCGACCCCTAGAATGGGGAGGCAGGGAAGAAGGGCTTCCCCATTGTGGCTCCCTCTCTCTGGAACATCATTACCCCAGAGATTAGAATGGCCCCCGCTCTAATACTCTTCTGGAAGGGGCTAAAGACCTGGTTGGGTGGAATGGGTGGAAACTAATCAAGGAGAGAAGCAACTTAGAACTGTGGAGAAACTTCCTGACAGTTAGAACAATTAATCAGTGGAACAGCTTGCCTCCAGAAGTTGTGAATGCCCCAACAGTGAAAGTCTTTAAGAAGATGTTGGATAGCCATTTGTCTGGAACGGTATAGGGTTTCCTGCCTAGGCAGGGGGTTGGACTAGAAGACCTCCAAGGTCCTTTCCAACTTTGCTATTGTATTGTATTGGTTCTGCCAGCAGGCCTGGGGAACACAGAGTGGGATGGAGCCCATTAAATGACTTGTGTGAGGTGCTGTTGCCGGAACAGGGGGGGGGGGTAATTTTAGTATATTAATTTTTATATGACATTTTTAAAATTAATTTTATTGTTTCTTATATGGGGTTTCATATTCTGTAAGCTGCCTTGAGTCGCATTTGTGAATAGGCGGCAATATAAATTCCGCTAAATAAATATATAAAATACTATATGCAGGACTCTTGATCGCATGGTTTCTTCCTAATTGTATAATCTGGAGTTTTACAGGAACTCATTTTGATTTCATCTTACAAAAGACAGTGCAGAAAGCAGAAGTAGCCACATGCCTTGTTCTGAGTTAGCAAATTTAATTGCGCATTCTCATCACTAAGCAAAATTTTACCCCAAACAATAAACAATGTTTGGAGAAAACTTCCAGGGTTGCAATCATTAGAACTGAAAACCATTATTTGGTGATGTATTGGAGAAGCAGATTTGCAAATTAAGTATGTCTTTCAGTAGCTATTTTTGGCCCCTTGCTTGATTACCGGTAAATTCAACTCTTAGTGACTGCGTTAATCAACCTTTTCCAGGATGTCCAACTTGATCCTTCAGATCCCCTCATGGTGCATCATCCTTGTACTTAAGTCCATCCAAAGTGCTGATGTTGGTCCTTTTCTCTTTCCTTCCACTTTTCCCAGCATTATGGACTTCTCAAAAAGGTTGGGTTTTTTTTTTTGCCTTACATGGACTAAACATGATAGTTTGAACATGATTTTTTGGGTGAACTTAAGATTTTGGATTGATTTGTTCTACAATCTGTTTTTTTTTTTCTGGGCTGTCCTTGACATCTTCAAGTAATTTCTTCAACTTCAACTTTTAGCCAAAGTTGAAAACCATCTACTTCTTCAAAGTCCAAACTTTACTTCCATAGAATATCAAAGAAAAACATTGCCTGCACAATTCTAACCTTTATATATTTAGACACAGCATGGACCAGAATGATTTTTTTTCTAAAGCCTTTGTTGCTCCCCTACTGACTGCTGGTTCTTTTATTGCTAATACAGGTAGTCCTCAACTTACAACAGTTTGCTTAGCGGACATTTGAGATTACAAAGGCACCGAAAAAAGCTATTTATGACAAATTTTCATACTTATGACCATTACAGCATCTGCATTGCCATGTGATTTACATTTGGATGCTTGACAACTCACATTTACGACAGTCACAGTATCCCGGGGTCATGAACCTTCTGTCAAAGAAAGTCAATGGGGAAACCAGATTCACTTAACAACTGTGTTAGTAATTAAACATCCATAGTGATTCACTTAACGAATGTGGCAAGTAAAGTCGTAAAATGGGACAAAACTCACTTAACAAGTTTTTCACTTAGCAACATAAATTTTGGGCTCAATCGTGGTTGTAAGTTGAGGTCTACCTATAGTTGATCCTAAAAGGCAGAAGCTATCCATTACTTCAATATCTTTGTTGTGAATCTTATGTCTGGCTGCTGTGCCTTTTGCCATAAGCATAGAGGTTGAATAAATAAAGAGAGGATGTTTAGCCTTGTCTCATTCTTTTGCTGACATTCAAACTTACCTTGAAAACTTGCGTGCTGCTTATGATCGCTTAGCAGACCCAGTAAAAATATTGGCCTAATATGAAATGCGACGGTATTCTTAAGGCCAAGATACTTTTCCTTGCCTTTTGGGATACTCAAAGGTTTTTAAAAAAATGAAAATTAGCCCTGTCATCTTGATTTATGACCTACAGATTCATGGACGACATGTTGACCATTATAGGACTAGTGCGCAGAAAATGTTTCTTACCGTCTTGGCTGGTACATTGCTTTCTTTGGTAACAGAGCCTGTAAGTCAAAAAGACCTTGTGAAAAAAATTTCCTTGGCTTATTTTAAATGATAAATGCTGGCTTATTTTCCATACCCAAGCTCTTGGTTTTAACAGTTTGGCTGCATATAATCTATATTAGGAAATTTCTGCAATCAGGTAGATACATTTTACATTGCTTTCTGTACTCCACAGAAATGCAGTGAGTTTTCCAACAAAATTATGGAATCCTATCGTTGGAAAGGTTCCAGTCTTCCAGATTGAAGGATGTGGTGTCATCACCATAAATGAATGTGGTAGGGTTTTGGGGTGGGTTTTAAGGATAGCAATGGGAAAGGAGACCTCTAAAAGAGAAATATTTCCCTTCTTAAAAATCTTTGTTTCAAAGGATGGAGATGGTAGTAGTGATACACCACTCTGTTCCCGCTTTTTACACCCCCTACAACCTGAAAAGTGGACTAAACTCACGTTATTGGC
Source organism: Natrix helvetica (assembly GCF_964273705.1). Classification (NCBI taxonomy): domain Eukaryota; kingdom Metazoa; phylum Chordata; class Lepidosauria; order Squamata; family Natricidae; genus Natrix; species Natrix helvetica. The sequence goes on along the minus strand of NC_138554.1, from coordinate 25,181,933 downwards.
AGTTCAGTATTAAATAGGGGTAGTCGTCAACTTCCAACAGTTCATTTAGTGACCGTTCAAAGTGACAATGCACTGTGACCATTTTTCACACTTAAACCATTGTCTTCTTCCCATGGTCAAAATTCAGACGCTGGGAAAATGACTCATATTTATTGTTGTAAAAGTTGTAAAATGGGACAAAACTCACTTCACAAATGTCTAACTTAGCCACAGAAATTTTAGGCTCAATTGTGGTTGGAAGTTGAGAACCACCGGTACTGATTCACCAAAAAATGATCGCTTAAGGGGATTCCTTAGATTTTCCTTTACATCAATTTAATGTATTTGTAATATTTATGGACTAATCCAAGGTATAGCAGCAGACAATAGTTGCAAAATACAATAATTAATTGATAATAGCAATAGTATTAAATTACTTGTGGCAGTTACCTGAACCCAGCTAAGGATGGAAAGCTGCTGGAATAGTACAGATTTAACTTCTTTCCCCAATCAAATCAGTTTGGAGCCATTTCTACTTCTATGTCTGTATGAAGCTGCTCTAAACAAATTGAATTTTGTGTGTACTTTCTACAACCTGCTTCCTTGCTGTTATACCTTATTTCGTTTTTAAAGGAAAACAGTTCTCTTTCTCTCACAGACTGATTATTTGTACAGGTAGTCCTTGACTTAACAACAGTTCATTTAGTGACCGCTCAAAGCTACAACGGCACTGAAAAAAATGACTTATGGCCATTTTCCACCCTTACGGCCATTGCAACATCCCCTATGTCATGGGATCAAAATTTGGATGCCTAGCAATTGATTCATATTTATGACAGTTGCAGTGTCCTGAGGGCGTGTGGTCCCTTTTTGCGACCTTCTGACAAGCAAAGTCAATGTGGAAGCCGGATTCACTTAACAACCGTGATACTAACTTAACAGCTGCAGTGAGTCACTTAACAACTGTGGCAAGAAAGGTAGTAAAATGAGGCAAAATTCACGGAACAAATGTTTCGCTTACCAACATAATTCAATTGTGGTTGTAAGTTGAGGACCACCTGAACTACGAATAGGTTTTTATTAAGTGAGATTCTTAAGCAAACAGAGGAGCATTGGTTTGTGCTCGGCTGCTGTAAAGCCATCCATTTTTAAGGGAGTCTTTGGTGCTCCTTCTGTTGGCACTGATAATGTTACCTAGTCTGGATAATGAAGTCTGCCAAAAAACAACCAAGCTCATTTCGAACCTGAGCTACAAATATTCTCCTTTACCAACCTGTATCTCTTACCTTTTCTTCTTTTTCTGTATAAAATGAAGATAAGCACCAGGAAGAGGACAGCCAGAAAGAAAAGGCACGCAGCAATACTTGTCCATAGAGTTATTAAGGATTCACCTGTAAAGCCATAGACAACTTGGATAGAAGGCTAATAATGTTATCTAATAAATGCAGAGTTGGCGATGGATAACTCCCTATTTTGATCTTTTTACCAGTCCAGTCCACCCAAATTGTTCGTCTTCTCAACTTTCCTGGCTTCCAGTGTCTTAACAGCCTCTTTAAGATTCCAGACAAATAATACCAGTAGCAAGGAAAACAATGGTGGCCTTTTCCAGTTTATTTATGTCATCAATATCCTGCCTTTATTTTATACAATTTAAGGCAGAGAACACAATGCTCCCTCTTTCCATTTTCCCATAAGAGCACCCTAAGAAGTGAGTTGGGTTAAGGCAGATGGACAGGCCAATAGTTAGCTAATTAGCTTCTGCACCTAAAGGAGGATTATAACTCATAACCAACTTAGTTTCTAATCCACTATCTTAACCACTAAAATAAAATAGCTTTTGAATTTCTCCACCACTCACCAACTCATTACCATCAATCATCTACTGAGATGAATACTAGAACTGCATATCAGTTTTAAAATCCATTTTATTCTAATTTACAGACAATGCAACTTTTAACAATTTAGGCAAGTTGCACAACTGTGTTTTTCTTGAGGTGGGGTTGAATTGTGGCGTCCTTGGTGCTCTCTGAGCTTGATGGTTTGATTCAAAGTAATTGTGATCATGACCTATGACTTGCTATTGTTATGTACACTTGGAGCTTATGTACCGGCAACAAATTCCATGTGTGTGTCCAATCACACTTGGTCAATAAAGCTATTCTGTTCTATCTCTAGTTCCATTTCTATTTCAGAACCTATCCTCTCCAGCAGCCAACACTGAGATATGCATGGATTAACACCAGACAAACAATCAAGCAAAGCAGAAAACAATACCCTAATTTTTAAAAAAACTATTAAGAAGAAAACCATATACCCACCAAAACAGGTAGGGCAAGCTACTGAAGCAATCCTTACATTTACTCATGCTGATGATGTTACCTATAGTAGTTGGGTAATGTGACATCTAAAAAATGACCTCAGAGAGCACCCAGGACTCCACTTCTGTTTCTTTCTGCATTGTTTTTCAACTGGAAAGGCTTTTTCTGCTCTTGGCACACTTCCATGCTTGGAGATCCATCTGAAGCTGGTC